>NC_088254.1:14333750-14974375 GCF_036013445.1 Caloenas nicobarica
TAGGCTCCAAGAAAAAGGAGTTAGAGAAAGGTATAATGAAAGGAATCAAATACTTTCTTAAATAGCAGACAAAAAGAAGAAACTATGGAAACTGCCATGGATTCAGTTGCTGGTGTTAGTATTTAATATGAATAGCATTCATGTTGACCTATGATGCTGAGTGCAGCTGGAAAAAAAATCTTGCTTGAAAATACTCTTGCTTTTTGCTGTTTTCCCACTTCTATACTTTCTTCTTTTCATGTCTCCTTAAATTAACACTGTAGGATGCTCAAAATATAACCATATAGCTAGAGGAGCAGCCAGCTATCCTGACCAATAGCAGTGAGCTGGCTTTTATTTCTAACCTGAAATCAATTTGCTGGTAACAAATACAGAATAAAGAATAGGAGTAGAAAAATATTCTCAGAAGTTATCTAGACTGTAGGTGCTAAGCAAGAGAATGGAAGTGTTGCTTTCAGGTAAAGAGAAGATTTGAGTACTTTCCTCCAATAATCATATCCTCCAAACAAGCCCCCTAGAGACTCTGTTTAACCACAAGCCACAGCCTATAGATGTAGCATGTAGCTAAAATATTTACCTTAAAACCTGTACTGCACCTCAACTACAGAGAGACACCATTTGTAGCATGAAATAAATCATCTTCATTTCTTTAATTTTAAAGGTGGCATTGCAGGGGCATGACAAACCTGCATATGTGCAGGTATTATATACCATGTTATCAGAAAAAATAACATATTTAGAGTGTAGCCCTATGTAATAGGTTGTCTCTACCTTCTGGGAGTATGAGGAAAGAGCAGCCGATGTGTGTTCTCCTCTGTTGGAGCAGGGAGGCAGGTTTTGGTGGGGACCTGTCCCCACTCAGGTCTGTCCTGGGGAGGCTCTTAACTTCCCGAGTGCTTGGTACACTTGATTCTTGTCTGCTGCCCGCAATCCTGCAAAGAGCTTTAAGTAAGGCTCCATTTATCAATGGGATTTTTTTATATAAAATCCTGAGATAATTGTGCAAAGAGCCTATTACCGTCAGAGGTCTCACAAGCTTTAGACTTTGGTGGTTAGCCCTTGAAGTGACAGGGCGCAGCTTTGACTTAAGTGTATGATTAAAAGATTAATCAGAAATGTTCTGGTTGATTGCCTGACAGGCGAGCTAATATTTATTAGAGGTTTTGATTTTAGATTTTCTGGATGTGATTCATTTCCAGACATTAAGATGTTATTCGGTGATGCGTTAGGTACATCCTAAATGAAATACTGATCATTTTAACATCAATTGCCTTACTTTTTTCATGAATTATTTTTTCTTTATGCATGAGTTTACTTTTTGGAAGAGGACATACTGGAAGAAGTGGTAGTTATCATCAGATTCCCTCTGTTTGAACTTTGGGCCAGTTGTGGGGTGGATGGTTACACTCAGCTTTTGAAGTTTCCTTGTGTGTCAGTATCTGTATGTACAATATTAGTGATCTGTGAACAGGTATACAAAAGCGAAGCTGGAAATAGGCAATCTGGGGCACTTATTTACATACTTTCAAAAGCCAAAAATAGTGATTTCCACTTTGCTTTTGTAAAAGGTGATTACAGAAGAACCAAATGTTGACCTTTAAGTATAAAGGTCAGTATAACACAATATTGCCACTTATGTAGAAAATCTGGAAAGAATATTCTGCATAAAATCAAGCACTTTTTATTTGATTTCTACATCTTGCTTTTAAATTTTTTATGGTTTTAATTAAACATATTCGATTCAGTGCTGTCATCAGTATCTTGAAACAACCTTATTTTTATAGTATATTTCTTTTACTTAGGAGCTAGATAGATCAAATTAAGCTCTCACTGAAGCTTTTAAATTGGGTACTGAACAATTATTTTTTGAAGAGCCTGTACTTTTATGACAAGGATTGTGGTCCAGGTTGATAAGAGAAGAGAAAAAAAATCAATTTAGACCATTTCATATTTGAATGCATTAACTTGGTCTTAGTCTATTAAAATAACAATTAATTTATGACAGCCAATATTGTGCATTTGCATTGGAAGAGAAAAAATGCAAGGTAATAATGGTTATAGTTTTATCAAGTTACATGGTTGAACTTATTACCTTGAGTAACAGTAATTTTGTATTCAGTTAAAAGATTGTAGTTAATAATAATAGAGTATCTAAGGATCAGGATTTGAATTGATCTTTCTATTCGCTTTAGCTCTATATATTGCAAATAAGGATTTGGCATTTATGCAACAATGAAAAAAGTCTTAACTGAAACTCATTTTTAGTCTTCAAATAGAATCTGAATAGGTCTTTAAGTACGTTTTGTCTCCTTCTGGCACACTTTGTACTGGTACCTAAAAGCAAGATTTAGTCAGAACTATTTATATGTAATTCTGTGGTTAATGTGCCAAACATTCTCAAAGTGTATTACTGTCTGCAAGATGTGTTTCTAGCTCTGAAAAGTGGACTAATTAGTACACAAGAGCTATTAGCTTTTAGTTTTTCAGAAAGCGTTTACCGCGGTAGGTTAAAGACTGATGCTCTTACACAAAAGCTTTACTTGTTACATTGGTAGCCTATATATCATGAGGCATTTACAAATTATTGCATCCCAAATCCTTGGGTTTAGGCCGACAAGCTGTTTTTGACTGGCTAGATTGAAAAAACTGTAATACGCCAGAACTTCTCCAGGAGAATGGTCAATTGATTTACTGTAAATCCATAAGACATTTTCTAGGATTTTGGTGGTTTTTTACCGTTCTTGCTGAGACAGCTTTGAAGAAACCCAAGTAGAAAAAATGTTTTGGCAGTTGATGATAAGCATCTCTAATATTCAGACTTAATGTATTGGTTTTAGTAAGGGGAGAGAAAACCAACCACAACAAAAACAAACAAACAAGCAAAAAACCCAATCAAACAAAAAAACTCAATGCAAATTAAAATAAAAAAACCTAACAAACAAAAAACCAACCCAAAATAAAAAACCCCAACCAAACAACAACAAACAAAACCCAAACAAACAAAACCAAAATAACAACAAACCAAAAAACCCAACCAACCAAACACCCAACGACAGAGGAGGAGGGGAAAAAACAAACAAAACACAACAACACTACGGCCAAAAAACCTGGTTATGTCACATATGTGAACCCAAGTAGCCTTAATCACCCTGCCTGATATCAGCCCAACTTAGAAACATATATCATTGGTGATGATGGTGAGGGATGGGTGGCAGGGAAGGAGAGGTGTTTTTTTTTTTTTCATTTTTTGGGATTTCAATTTATATTGAAACCAAAGATTCTGGGTCTTGCTAACTTAATTTAGTAAAAAGCACTTAAAGAGGCATCCACTGGTGGAGCATCGCAGCCGCAGGCACGGGGACTCTGCACTGGCTGCCCCAGAGCAGAGGGCAGCTGCCCCGGTGCCATCCCGCGCTGTGACCTGTGTTACGCATCGTAGATGCGTGCCCACAGAAACTGTGTTCTTCAGCAGTGCCGTCAGACATGGTCAACCCAATTGATATCAGCAGCACCTGTCTGCTGTATAAGAGTGGAATTTTCTTCATTTACACAAGACCGACAATAAATATCCAGTTTCGTGTGAGCTACAACTGAAATGCATAAACTAAATTCCTGCTTCCGCCTCTGTTCTTTCAACATGGCAGAAAACACAGTGGGACTGTGTTATGAATTGCGATGGTTGCTTTAATTTTTCAATGAACTGCAATTGTATGCATGGGAACCTAGTATAAAAAAATAATCCCTTTAATATATTCGGCCTGTAGACTGGATCTGCATGGCTTAATCTGTCATGCCAAAGGTAACGGCAGCACACCAGCTGTAGCACACCTGCTGTGCAAGTGTCCCAGCCTTCCGGGTGAGTGGAATATTTGTTTCACTTCAAATGATCTGTGTTAATGTAATCAAAGGCTTCCAAATTCCCCTACTTGCTGCTGTAAAAGTAGGTGCTGTGTCTCCTGGAGCTAATATGAAACTGTTACATCCTGATTTATGGTAGTTTTGCTGTTTCAAGTCCAATTAAGTCTTTAGCTATGGCAATGGTGAACTACTTGATCTTAAAAATCTTTGGTTACAAATGAACTGGGTAAGTAGCTTTATCTTGGCACCATTCATGTTCCAGCACTGGTGTGACTCAAAGCCGAAAGATCCGATTTGGCTCAACTCGTGAGGCTGTCGTTTCAGGGCCCCGAGGTCCTTCCGGGGGTGTGATGGTGTCTGACTCAGCCATGATAAGGTCTGATCTGTTTTGCAGGCACATAGACCAAGGCCAATAACCTGCCAGAGGCCTCTGCTAGCTGCTTACGCTCTCTCTGGGTATCAGGCAAAATCAAAGGCGAAATGAATTCCTATACGTGTATCCCTTAAAGGAAAAAGAAATGCAGTATGCACACTGAGAGGCTTTCAGCTGAGACAATCTCCTGGTAGCGCTGATTGTAGTTGAAAGTGAATGAAAAATTCTCTGTTAAAGCATTTGCTATTCCTAGTTCCTTTTCTCCCCCCCCTTATTGATTTATTTCAAAAATTAGGTGGGCAAAGCCGAAGTGAAAGCATGAGTTGCGCTCTTTGTCCTGACGGTGGTAAGAATTGCAGCCCAACCTACTAATCCCTTGCAGATGTGAGTGTCCCGGTTGCCGGGCAGCTGCCCAGGGTGCGGTTTCCCATGACTGTGAATCTCAGCCATGGGATGACCCCACCAAGCAGCTGAGCTGTCACCAGAAGGCAGCACTGCAGGAAGGGGGCCCACCTTCTGGGTGGCTGAGGACAACCCTCAGGAAGGCTTTGAAGATTAGGGCTGAAACTCTGGATTTGACTTGTGTTGAAAGGAAAGATTTCAGTATAACACCTGGAACCCTGCACGATGTACTCTTGGTGACTCCTAGTGAATCTATGGCTATAATACGGGCAAGAGTATAAAATGAGCTGAGCTTTGTTTAACTGAATGACGTAACAAAACCCTTTTAAATTCAACAAGAAAATCAGATGCAGAGCACTGCACTGACATGAGTTTATTTAAAATCAAGGAGCTGTTTACTGCCTCAAAATTGAGTAAGAGAAGGAAATGCAGGAGTAAGAAAAGATTAAAAAAAAAAAAAAAAAAGAAGAGAGAGGGAAAGGTGGTGATTAATTTACAAATGCTGTCTCTAGTTTGAGGTTTCTCTGACTTGAGATCTCTTTCAAGGTGCGAAGTACTCCCAAGCTAGGGAGTCAGTAGGAAGGAAGAGTTGGTTGGTTGGTGTGCTTTTTTTTTTTTTTTACTATCCTATTTCTTGTTTAACTAGATTCCCAGATAATGTTCATCAGTATGGGGGGATACCTCATTATAACTGGTTTTGAACTCTTCACCTGTGATTTACAAAAGTTTAATGTGGCTCTTCAGGTAGTGGGGTGTTAGAAGCCTGCTTATTTCATGTGTTTTGTCATCTTTAGAAGATAAGCAGAAAACCCCAAGAAGGTAAAAGTCAACATTTCATGTAAATAGCTATGGAAAGAAATCATTGTGAAAATAACTGTTCTCCCATTATGTGTCTCTCCAAAAATCTTAACCAAGCTCCAGCAGATGCAAACACAGAGCAGACGGTCGCAGTAATTATGCTAACCAGGGATAAAAGCTTCCATTTATGTGGCCCATCTACATCCTCGATGCAATCACTTCCAATCGCAAAATGCATCTAGCAGTTGGAAACCAAGAGCATTATTAGATTGCATTGACTCTGCTCCCCACAGCTGAGGGAATGCTCTTACCCTGCAATACGTTTTCCTAACAATTTCAGGACCATTGAGATACACCCTTGAGTCAATTAAAATTATCTCCACTAAACTAGACTGCAGCTTTTAAAGTGTTGTCTAATAGCTCATGCGAGCAGCACCCATCTAGGTTACAGTTATGTGCAATGGTTTTTATAAAGCATAATTTATATTCTCAGCATGTCAGCTCAGAATGGAATTCTTATTCATTTACCATGATTTCATTTTACTAACAAAGCAGTGCATAAAGCCATTTTTAGTACAGTGTAGGCTATTGTATTCATCTTGCAGAAAGAATGAGAAAATGTAAAACATGGTATTTTTTCATCTGACTTTAAGTGTAGCTGCTTTTTAAGTGTAGAGAAGGTTGTGCTTAGCGAGAGGTAGGTGACAAGGGGAGCACAAAATTCTTATGTGCTTCTCACTATTTTTGCAGATCCTCTTTTCCTTATGTTTGCTTTATAGCTTTTTTTACTCACCTTCAGGTTCATTGGTAAGCTGTTGTTAAGCTACTGCAGGATGCAAGAAAAGCTGCGAAAGTGTTTTTTAACTATATAGTCTGAGCAAGGGTGGTAGTAAGCTGATAATTGATGAAGTGATGGCAATTAGGCCAGTTCAATAGGGAATGAAGAGTTTTCTCAATACATGCATCGAAAGTAGAGATATTTAAATTCAAACTTAAATTAAAATTTCAGTTCAGGTTTTCTTGTTTAAAAAGAGACAACAAGGAGAGAAGACAAGATACTGCTTTTAATTTGACTTTTCAAAACCCTACACCTGTACTGCACAGGGCTGGAAGAGAAGCCAGAACCTACTTTCACGTGGTTGCATTGTGGCTGTTTGTCATTATAAGCATCTCAAAGGATTATGAGGTGGAAACTGATGTTCTGAGCTTTCATTTTGTTTGAGGGATGCTGATAGTTTAATTTAGTAGTAATGGGCTTTGATATGAGCATTTCTCAGAAATAGTATATTGCTTGGATGTAATTGTGTTCTTAGATATAGTTGGAGGGAATAGATCTCGCTTCCAAAGGGGATATTTTGTGTACAGCCTAGAGGGCAATTCACCTGCTGTTTTCCTTTGATTAGGGGTCTGAACAAGGGACATAATTTTGTAATATAGTATTGTCACATCAGATCTGTGCTGAGTCTGGGACTGCTGCAAGCATCAGATTTTCCATAATGTTTTGGGCATTATCTCGTATATAGTGAAGTGCTTCTTTGGCAAATTATTCATTAGACATCTGTGAACTCTGGCTCACCATCCTGCTGTGTTTTTACAATTCTGGACTTGGTCATCTGTTCTGTAATGTACTTAAGAGTTTTTCTGGGGCACTCTTACAGAAGCAGCAGGAAATTCCCACATCCGTGATTAGGCAATAAAAGTTCTGCTGGATTCAGAATGAGATCACTTCCTCACGTTTCATCCTTCGTACAGCTTTTTGGTGTGTATGAGTCAAACCTGATACTGGCTTAATGTATGTCAGTGAAAGACTTAGAAGGGAGCAATATCACAGTGGGCCTTGGGAGTGCAATATTTGACATCAGCTTTTCAGTCCTTGAGGCCACATATTTTGGCAGAAGCTGGACCCTGATGCTACTTGAAGCTCTGGCCTCTTTCACTTTGTCTCTTCTAGTGCTTAGAAATCTGCTTTCTTCTTTATTTTTTGTAAGCATTAAAACATCAAAGTTTTTAAAAGTTGAAACAAAGTCCTATTTTGACAGGGCTCAATTTCAGCAATAAAGATGATAGCTATTGGCATGAAATTAAAACACAGCAAATAATTAAAAACATGAAATGACAAGTAAAATTTAAGCTGTTTGCTGATTACACTTTTTTCAAATCACTCTCCCCAACTTCTGGGTTTTCCCCTCTATCAGTACATTTGTGGACCTTACTATAGGAAAGGATGTAGAAACAAAACTGTAATTTAACATTATAGGATTTTGCTGAAAAATGTCTTAAGGAAAGCTGAAATAAGTTAATTTATTACCTAGACACCAGGCTTTGTTAAAGTAATAAGTCAGTCTTTGATTAATGTTGGCAGTTGTGGAAAGAATATTTCATTAATTTTACCTGGTTTATCTCAGTTAAATAGTGTATACTCTGCTTAGAAACCAGTTTGAGCCTGTAAAACTAAGAAAAGCCCTTCTTTCAGTTCCAAAGCAAAAATTTGGTTTAGTTGAGCTAAATACTTTTCTCCAGTTCACTAACTATGGCCATACTTGTTTTGTTGTTTTTAAATGATAAACGTTTTTATTTTAAATGATAACTGTCTTTATTTTCAATGGTATCTTGTGTATTTGAATGAAGCATTTTAAAAAATCAAGACACGTTAACAGTGTTTTTTGTTTGGGTTTGTGTGTGTTTTTTCTGTGTATGAATTGGGTTTCATTTTCTAAACAAGATCAGATTGAAGACCCAAGCAAAGAGTTAGTCTTGTAAATAATGCATTGCATTCAGCTATTTTACAGATTGTGTAAAATTTAAAACCTACTAAATACCAAGCAACAACTGCTGAAAAAGAGAACACAGTGCAATATCGCAAATATTCCAACTCAGTTTCTATACAATGCTTAGGGAAATCGCGGCATGCGTTGTGCAGTAAAACATCCTTCAAATGAAATACATAGTACGTTGCCAATGCCCATTTAGTAAGTTACCATTAAAAATAACAGTTGGTATTTACAGCACTAGGTAGCAGTTGTCCAAATTAACAGCCGCAACCATGAAGTGTTTCTAGTTGATACGTTGTGTCACACTTACCTAACTAACCAGCTTGCCCAATATTGATATTTCACCTTTGACAATGGAAGGGTGAGTTTGGAATGCGTGTGTCTGTGTTGCAAGAGCGATGTCTACTTGGGGAGCAAAGAAATAAATAGCAAAGTAGTGAACAATATTTATTTCTTGGTGATTAAATAAATAAAGTTTGGATGCGGAGATGGATGCAAAAACTTTGGGAAGGATGTTTTGGAAAGACACTCTGCAAGGAGCTTTTGGTTAGCTAAAGAATTTATACCGAAGTTTGAAATTGTGAGAAGAAAGTGTCTTATCCAAGGCTGAGGGAAGATTTGCTCTCTCTTAATGCTATGACCTTTATAGAGTTCAGAAAACTTTCAATATCCTGTTCAGGAGAATGAAAGAAAAAGAAAAACTGAACAAGGAAATTGAGGAAAGATGTTATTAGCAGTGGCTTTCTGGGAGTGGTTGCCCATGTTTGTATTGGCTGTGTTGGGGGGAGAGGCTTTTATACACATCTGGATGAAGCATTACCTTGATGTGGGCTGTAAGGGAATGTGCTGCATGAGAAGATACTAAATTAATTTAAAAAAATACAGGTGAAAAAAATGTACAGGCTTGACAAGTCTTTCATTAAAACAGAGTGCTGGAACTGACATGCTGTGAGAGACAGAAGATGAGACCTGAAATGATTCACAACTTGAGGAGGAAGTACTACTCTGGAAAAAGAGGAGCAAAACACCTTTTTAGAACAGATTAAGAAAAAAAAAGTGTATCAATGATCATTCAATTTGAATACTTGCTTGAGGGTAGATTACAACATTCAGCGGCTTGGGGTGGCCTTAGTGAAAGTAGATCGACATCTACAACCATGGAAACTTGTGAACTTGCAGAAGCACTCCCCCTATGCTAATATAGAAAACATTTCTCTTTGCGATGGTGTGTTACAAGAATGATGAGATAAACAGGTGACAGTATTTAGAAAGCACCCTTGAGGCAGCATATAGCAAACTTGGAAAAAAAGTGGTTTGTATCACAATTTGGAGTAAAAGCACTTTTTTTGCCACTGAAGAAGAAAAAGTAGAGGCATATGTGAATAAATGGCTTTATTTCATTCAATGTTGGGCTCCTGTGCAGCTATTTTATTTCTTGAAAATTCTGAGACCTTGCCAGCCATAGAACTTACTGGTATCTGCTTGTCCTGATGATGCCCAGTGTGTCTTAAAGAAGCAACTCACAGAAGTACTGACCCTTGCCCCCATTTTATCAGTCGGCAGACACCGAGGAGAGCGGGTGTAAAAGCTGGCAGCGGATCTCTCGAGCTGTGTTCTTTTACTGAATTTGGGTGGTTGGCGATGGCCATGGCAGCAAGGAAAGTGTGTTGCTCTAACTGGAAATAGTGGGCTTTAATAGATATTAAACTGTAAATATCTGGAAAAGACAAGAAAAGGATGGCTAGAGAATGGCTAATTGCTTTAAACCTGTTCAGGGCCATTACTTCTGTGCTAGATTTAGCCAATTTGGATGACCACCTCTAAGTTTTAATTAAAACTGGTGCTGCTGCCATTAATTGTGTATTCCAATAACTTCAAATAATACACATGATTTTTATTCAGTTGTCCTCTCCTGGCCTTGCCCCACTGAGATCACTGTTAATTAGATACTACGTTACATCTAGCAATGTCTTTATTGCTGTTAATGTTGCTGTCTATATTATCTGGATGACTCCAAAGTGAGAACATGCTGAGAATTTAATAAGATGACTGGTAGTTGAGAAGCCAATATTAATGTGTTTTAAAACATCTCATATGATGCATTTTTTAATAAGTGACCATGTCGTTCATAGAAAGGCGTGATGCAATTCGCAGTCAAAGCAAAGAGTTAACTAATCCAGTTGCTTGGAAAACTTGTTTTTCATTAGGAGCCTTGAAATAAAGTGAGGAATGCAACTGTGGTACACAGATTTCAAAATGTCTCTTACACACATTTGCCTTGTGTTGTGCAGGATGTGGAAAAGCCTGATGAGAAAACTCTCTGTGATTAATTTGGTTTTGATGCTGCTGGGTTGCAGAAGAGGTGATAGCTGTAGTCTTGGGGAAGGAATAGTCTGCTGGCTACATCTGCTGCTGTTGGAGCTGGTTCCCAGATCCAGCTTGGCTGGGTGCTGCCAGACAGGTCCCTGACCTGCCACCTTTGGGAACAGAAGAATAGCTTAACATAACCCATCAGGCTCCACTGGACAACAGTGTGTATATTCATATTTACAGGTTTTGTTGCACTCTTCTCCATGAGTGTCAGCCACAAATTAAAACTTCAAAAAAAAGATTTGTTAAATCATGGAACTTCTGACATTTTCAAAGTTAAAATGTATTTCGATCAGTGTAATGTCTCTTGTTTTCCCAGTGAGCCTTTTCTTTTTTTTTTTTTTTTTCCCTTTTTGAAAAAAAAATTCTCTGGACTTGTTCAGGAAGAGGAAAGGATACTTTCCATTAAAATCACTTTCAAAGAAGGGTTTTAAACAAGGATTAAACTCTGTCCAAATCTGTCTCTGCTGCCTGTGTACAATGGGTGCCATTTGTGCAAGCCTCCTTGGAAGCAGGGGCATCTCCAAATCCTGCAGGCTGCCCTCCTGCGCTGCTCCAGCGCCTTCTGTGCTGCGGGTGGCCTCATTGTAGATAAAGTGGGACATGAAGAACCTGGTTTCAGAGAAGCAGTGCCAGTCTTTCCACTGATAAAGCTTTCCTTTGAAGCTCTTGAGCTGTATTTTGTCTCCCTGTGTATTTTTGAAGAGCATTGTGTATGTCTAACAGTGTAAATAAAGAAATAAAGCCCTGTACATTTATCTCTGATGAAAGCTCGCTATAAATTTATATGCAAATTAGGCTCAGCTCCCAGCAAGTTGCCAACATAGCCTTCAGGGTTGCTGGGGTTGTGCACTGCACATCTTACCCTTAGGAATACTTTCCTGATACCCAGACCAAACTTTTTTCTTCTTCGCTTAATCTCTTTACTATTAGTTATAGCAAGGACCTGCCACTGAGACTACTGCATATTTTAATGCTATTTTAATCTTGTAATTATGATGGGGAAGAAGTTTTTACTCCTACTTTTCTGCTGTTGTTGTGTCGAACTGGAGGTGAAAGTGAAGTAGTTTGTTCTTGAGTAATCCTAATAGAAGGTAGATGTATTCCTTCAGATCCCGTAGTTGTACAAGGGGAACTGAAAGCTATTTTTGTTGAACCTGCTTGTGTATGGTGATCCTCTGCATGCTGCAGATACTGAGGAGTGTTTTGAACCACTTTTCTTTTTTTTGCCTCAGCGAAGTCCTTTCAGTTCATGCGCTACATACTTCAGTGATCTGCTGCGTAAAGGGATTAAATTACAGGCCATTTTCAACACTGCTTATGAATTTAAAACCTAGAAAAGAAAAGAATCCTCCTTTGGGTTATGGGTTTTGATTATATCTTTCTAATTACACACATCTAGTGAGGTTACATCACATATTCCGCAGACATGAGCAAAGCATATGGCTCAAGATTTATGAGATAAACATTAAAGTGCAAATGCATAACTGCAGAGTAATGTAATGTCAGTTAGGAAAATTGAGCTGAGACTTCCAGACTAACCACAGGTAGATCCAAAGGAGAGGGAAAAATGCAATTTTTCCTTCATCTGCTATATATCAGGGATTGCATTTTACAGAGGACTCTGTGGGCATCACACTGCTCTTTACTGCCATGTGTACATAGACTGATCTTTTTGGAATCACTCTAATAGTGGGAGTAACTGCAGAGAATTGATGTGGGATTAAAAAAAATTTAAAAATCAATGTCTGTGCTTTTCTTATTATGTATGGTGGATTCCATAACCCTAAATGGTCGCTCTTTTGCTGCCCAGCTCTTGAACTGTAGGTATAATATTTTTCTTGTTCTGTTGACATTGAGCAAGATGCGTTTAGTCTTTGATTATGACTGTGTCGCTTGAGCTGTCAAAAGTGAGAGCTGTGACTTAATGTGAGGAAACAAAAAGCAAGGAAGGGTGTACAGCTCCAAACTTCTCAGCAGTCTAGACCGGGCAAGGTACCATACATCAGCTATCAGTGCTATCGCATCTTGTTAGAAACAGTGCTCTGGCTCCTGCAGAGCAAAATGCAGAATAGAGAGAGAGATCTCTGCTTCACAAAGAAAGATGTTGCAAATCTACAGCTTTTCATGACTGGCGATTCCAGTTCCTGTCGTTTCCTGTTGTGGTATGTGGGCAATTTGCCTTGTTTCAGCAAATTAGTGCACCTGCTGGAATATTGCCTCTGCAGCTCCTGCTGAGCCATTTCAAGCACTTATAACGCTGTCATTTCTATCAGAAAGGTGGCAGGATGGTGCTTTTTAGTTTGCAAACCTGCTGGAATGTACCACCGAGTTTCAGACACTAAGGGCAAGCTGCCTAGGTAGTAAAGCCATAAAATATAGCGAATAAGAAAAAATACTCAGAACGGAGTATTGCCAGAAAGAAATACAATCTTAAGCATCTACTTCTATTTTAATATTCATTAATTATGAATGTCAAAGGTAATGAGACATAGTTTAATCATCTTGACCTCATTTTCTGAAAAATCTGAGTTCCTAAAGTTAAGTATCTAAAACTATATTTAGACATCTCAGTGAAAGTGGCCTGATTTTCAAAGGTGCTGAGCAATTACAGGGATGGAAGAAGTATGATAGCTTTTGTCCTGGATTCCCAAGCTTAAAAAATAACACAAGAGCTTGTTGTTGGAGAGGATCAGACTACGAGCTATTTCAAAAGGCTGAAATCCCATGACATTGCATGCTAATGGCAATTTACCTTTTTTTCAGTAGAAAAAAGGGAGATGACTGTAAAACGTTCAAATTAAAACTCGTGTCTGTAAGTAATGAAAAGAAGAAGAAAAAACAGTTGAAATAAATTGTTTTACATTGCTCTGGAATATATGCAGCCAAGCCAATGCAAAAAGTATTTTTAAAAAAAACTAAACAGAAAAGAAAATTATTAGTAAAAGTCCGACCCAAAGTGTTTTGTTTTAATAGTTGTTATAAAATGTGGAAATCAAAGCATAGATGGAAACTCTGATGTTACTTTAACAGTACAAGGGCACTATTTACCACAGTAAACACAGCAAATGCCTTTAACTGCAGAGGGTCTTCATTATTTGGTGAACTCTCAATCTTATATAAGATGTTTCAAATGACTACATCTCTTTCCAGTTCAAAAGTTACTGCTGGATGTTTAGTTTTCGTAATGTTGACTTCAGCATTCTTCAATTTTCTCTGCATATGTTTGATTTATGGCCATTTTATGTCTGCAGTGAATTTCCACAAATTAGGAAAAAAATCTTATAAAATGACAAAGAAAACACCTTTTGCCTTCCTGTGCATGCAGAATCTTGGGTCTTTGCTTTCAGCCTCTTGGTTTGTTTGCTTTCACTTCCCTGGATAAATGTTAAAACTCCCCAGTATAATTGGTCCCTTTTTCAGGTTTGCTAAAGATTTTTTTGTTTGTCTTTTGTTTTTACTCTGTCATAATCACCTTAAGTGGCCATAAATGGAACTGAAACAACTCTCTGCGAGTACATGCTATGGAAGAACCTCCCTAGATTTTTTTAGAGCCCAAACTAGGGACGGGATGTTTTCTGGGAAATCACATTTGTAGGAGATGTGGTCTTGTTGGGTGTGGAATGGAGATGGATGAAGCTTCTGAGCACTGTAAATAAGCAAAATTCAGCATTGCATGCACAGGTGGGGCTGTGGGAAATTGTGGATACCATGAGTACGTAACTCATGTTATGGCAGACACTTCCCACCAATACAATTTGGGTGAGTGTTCTGTAGTCAACTTGAGCCATGGTCCTGTACGTGTGTGTGTATGTGATTTATTCTTGTATATAATGCAAAGCACATATGCATGTGTGTTTACAGGAGCAAGGCTGTAAGTATCTTCGAAAGTCAGGAGTGTTACTATACTAGAGGGGAATAGTATAAACTAGGCCTTATTATTCATTCTTATTCAGTTGTGCTTATTAGTACCCACAACTTCAACTTGTCTCACAAAGTTGATTGTTACAGAATTTGCTGCAGCTATGAAATACGAATGACTGAACAAATGTCTTGGAAGCTTTCAGTTTTCTAGGTCTCTAGAGTATAGTTTACAAGAGTGATGGAACATTGATGGTTGATAGGCTTGGAACATAACGGGCCACCAGGAAATAGCTTATCAGTAGTCCCTTCTCTTTTATTCCAGATGGTTGATAACTAAAGCCTGTTGGTAGACTGTATCTGAGACAATAATTCATAACAGAGGTAATTTGCAGGAAAACAGGTCCAAAACTATGTAGGGCCTTGTCACTTCTGCTTCTCAAACATGAGGACAGTGGCGGGACAGGGCTGGCATCTGTTTCTTGGTGCGCTCTTCAACAGTTGAAGGAGCACTTGTAGTAAGGCTACAACTCCTAGTGTGTGAGCGCCAACCTGGTGAAAGAAGTAGGGAGAAGAGAGCTGTGGTGCCTTGTTGCTGCTGTTATCTTACCAGTCATTAGTAAGTCTGGGTGTAAGATGTAGCTTAAGTGCAACTACTTAACCATCTTTGGCTTAAGAGGGTAGGTAATACAATGTACTGCTCTATGGGCTTGTGAAAAAGGAGTAGTTGGATGACTTGTGTTGTCTCTGGTTGTGTTCTCTGGACAACAGTGAGTCATAAAAGGTTCAGCCAAGGTCGTTACCCACTGAGAGGTGTGGAGAAACAATATTTCCATTCAGTAATTAACTGTGGGGAAGATACGTATTTTATTAAAATGTTAGACTAACGCAGACTTTTATTCCAAAACAAAAAGAGCAGAATCCAGCATGAATGAGGTTCCATGGCTGCTGATTTGTATGAACTCCCTGGCACTTTGGGAAGTAGCAGCAGTATGAAGATTGTTGCTCAGCAGATTGGCAAGGTTAGTGGTGTGTGCTGAACGTGCAATGCCACAGCTTAATCTAAGAGATTTTTTTTCAGATGTCCTAGACCCTGGTCAAACCAGGAAATGTTTTGAAGAAATCAATGCTCACAGCTGGTGATGCTTGTTGGCTGACATACTAATTCTAAAGTTAAACCAAAGGAGGAGGAAAAAGTTGTTACATTGCTTAAAGATTTAGAAGACAGACCAGTTTGTTTAAAAGAAAAAAAGAAATAGAAACCAAGGGGAAAAAGTGAAAACAAGAAGAATCTTTGTGTTCTGTAGCTTGTCTTGTAGTCTTCAGCAAAGAATGAGTAGCATTATGGCATAAAACCTGATTAAGATGCGGCAGTCTGTCTTACAGGCAACCTTTCGTGGGCCAGATCTTGATCCATTTATTTCCTATGCTCAAAGTTATTACCGTGGCATCGTTGAGCACCATGCATGCTGTTGGCGTTCTGAAAATAGGAATAATTGTTGTCATAGCCAAAAGGCTGGTCTGCTTCCAGCTCTTGGTGCATTGGAGAGATAGTAGGATTTAAAAGAGCTTTTAGACTTCGGGAAGTTTAAAGAGAATTTTCTGGAAACTGTGTTATATGCATTATCACATTTCTAGGCCAAATAAAGGATTTAGGTTATTTCTTTCAGAGCATCTGTAGGAGGACAAATATTCCTCAGTTTGGTTTCCTCTAAGACAGAGTATCCGTGAACCTTTTGAGATGCAAGTTGGAAAATTGACATTTTGAACTACATCAAGTTACAGCTATAGCTCTTCTAAACCATAATCCTGGAAGCCCTATGCCTTGAAAACATAGCAGCTCTTCAGTATGTAATCCAAACACATTTTTTTTACCCATGTTTCTCTGACATGTTTCATTTTACTGTTTATATCAATACTCAATTTATAAACAATAGCTTGCTATTTACAACTGAAATATTAAAGTGGCTTTATATTAAACAAGAAGCAAGATAGCTCTATTAACATTGTTTGGCAATGTACAAGAAGGAAATCCAAGAAGACAATAAATTAACTCATTTGCCTGTGCTCTCCTCCTTTCAGAGCTTGACCAGCTGCCAACGGATTCATGGTTACTGCAGACAGTAAAAGTAATTATGCTAACCAGAGAATAAAAACTCCTTTTTTTTTTTGTTGGCCATCTTCAAAGCAATCACTTCCAGTGACAAAATGCAATCAGCAGTTAGAAACAAAAAACTAACAAACAAACCATCAGCTGAACTCCTTGGTTCTAAGGGAGCCACCTCCTTCGTTCAGTGTGTTTCCCCAACAATTCTGGGACCTTTCACATACTAAAACAGTGGGATTTGTGTTCAGTGAACTGGTCTAGAAGTTGTATAACTACACTAAATGAGATCACATCAAATCAATACTTTGGTATACTGTACAATTACTCAGTATGCAGTCTGTATTGAGAAAAGTTAAACTCACACTCAGAGCTTAATCATTTGGTCTTCAAACACTTCAGAGGTAGAGGTGAAGGTGAAAAGCTAGTTCTCTTTTGATCAGCTTCCCACTCTCCTGATTTTGGTTAGACTTGGAGGTGAAAAGCTTCCCAAGTAAACAGTGAGATGGTAGGTCCTGTGCATTATGGAAGCGCTCTGGCCTTTCTGCACCTGAAGACTTTTATTACTGGTGTTTCTTGGCCTCTTGCTATATGGTAGCTGTCTAGTTGCTCTGTATGCTTTATAAATCTGGGTCTTGAACTTGGTCACTTCATATCTATGGAGGCTGATTTCTTCCTTATTAAAAATACTATGTTGTTGTTGGGCAGAGCAACCTAATCATAACCAGCCACAAGAATTTCTTTCATATGTAAATTGCTTACAAAGTACACATGCAAAGAAGAGTGCTACCTCTTTTTAAAGACTGGCAGAGTTGCTTTTAAATCAGTGTTCTGTGTTTCTTTTGTCTTCAAAAGAAAGAGAAGTTTTAAACCAGACCAGAAATAAACAGGGGAAATTAAATACATTCACTTTTGCTTGAAGTTTGTCAACAGATGTAGTTATGCCATGTCTCCTCATGAATTCCTTCTGTTCAGTTGTGATAGACACTTTTATAGCTGAAATTAGTCTGTTGACCAAGTTGCTGAAATATAACAAGGGGCTTGATCTCCAACAAGCCTTTTTGTTCAAAAGCTGTTTCTTCTTTCAGTTTTCCGTTTTCTTTTTCCTTCTGTGCAGAGCACAAGGAAGGTGTAACCTGTGGTTGGTTCCAACACGGTCACTACCGGGCAGTGTGTAACTGATGAACTACAGCAACATGGGCCGTGCAAGTGCCTTTGTCTCAGAGGGAGAAGGATGATGTAATGTGCTGAAGTGCTATTGATATTTAACATATTAGTTTGGTTTCCTGCAAGCAAAGTCAGGCAGACAGGATATGCATAACAGCTTGCTCTGCTTCATTTATCCTTCCTGCTATGTTCTGTTGTTGCTTCACATCTAGTCATGTGTGTTTCAAAGCGGTACATTAAGAAAAAAAATGGGTTGTGAATTCAAATATAATTGTTACCAGTGTTAACTGAGGGCTAATAATAGTTTACATGTGGGAGATTAGATCTGGTTTCGTTGTTCTTTTCTGTACTTTTCCTTACTGTGTGGTCATTTTAATGTGCGCACACTTTTGGGTGGTTAAGGGCCCAAAGCTACAATATTGCAAACACATGAGATTTACTTTACTTTTAGAGTTTGTCTTACTGGCATCATGTGAGGAAATTTAAATGTATGCTCAAGTGTATGCTGTATCAAATTAGGATTTACCCAACTTCAAATGCTTTAGTACACAATTTTTAGATAAAACCACAACTTTTTTCTCCTTTTCCAAAAGTGCACTCACTGAACTCTTATGGAATAAGTCACTGTGAGGAGTTGCTTGGATCTCATATAAACTAAACAAAAAATAATGAATTGGACTATTTAAAAGTGCTGTAATGTTTGTTTTGTTTTATGGCTTTTGAAACGAAAGTTGAAAAGACATTTTTCCAACGCAAATGCTAATTTAAGCAGAAAGCAGGTTGGTTGATTGTTAAAAACAAAATAGATTTTAATTTATCTATTTAAAGAGCTTTCTTCTTTCAAGAAAAAACAATCTAACAACCCCAGTAGTAGATAAAAGGAACATTTATAAACTGCTTACCCAGATAACTTTTTAAAATAAAAAAAATGGCCAATTAAAGAGCTTTGCAAGCTATGGTTTTGTATTCTTGCGACTAACAGGTGTAACCTGTGTTCCACTTTTCTGGAGAAGCCAAGCTGAAATGCTTTGCTAACATGCCTGCTTGGCTTCAGCAGTTCGAATGAGCTGACGCAGCCATGTCAGGCACTGCTCTGAGTACCCAAGGCTGGGAGTTGCCCTCTTAGGATAAGTTTGAGCAATGCTTGGTGATGCTGTAGTTATCACAGTTCCCTCTGGGCCCAGGCTGGCTTTGGTGAGCTGACTGTTGCTGCTGTGTTGCATGGGTGGGGAATCTTGGAGGAAGGACACTGTTTTTCTTGGGATTAAAGTGATAGAAGATTCTGTAGGATGTCATGGAAGAGAAGAGGGGTAGACCTCATTGTTCTGTCACACAATGTCGTGATCTCTTCTCTCTGGTGACCAGTGACAGAACCTGAGGGAATGGCAGAAAAATGTGCCAGGGAAGATTTACATTGGACATTAGGAAAAGGTTCTTCACCCATAGGGTGGTGGAGCACTGGAACAGGCTCCCCAGGGAGGTGTCACGGCCCCAGGCCTGACAGCGTTGAAGAAGTTATTGGACAACGTCCTCAGACACATGGTGTGAACTGCAGGGTTGTCATTTGCAGGGACAGGAGTTGGAGTTGATGGTCCTTGTGGGTCTCTTCCAACTCAGGACATTCTAGGATTTTCCAGAAACCTTTATCCATCTTGAAGAATAACTAACAAGCAAAAAATTACGTTTATTCAGGCTTGCTAGCCTATTTACCCAAAGGCAAAGTATAATGATTTCCTAAATTATTTCATTCATAAAATGATTAAATGAGTAATTTTACACAGATGCTGAAGGAGGATTTCCTTGTCTTTCTCACAGCATAACTTCTCAATGAGAATGGAGAGGGTAAAAATTTCAAGCTGTCAAGAAGAAATGCATTCAGTCTACTTCTGGGTCTGGTCTTATTCAGCCAGGCAATTTTCGCTGGCTGAAATTTTTCGCTAGTCTTAAGGTAGTAGCATTGTGGCTGTGAGCATCAGAAAGAAGCAGAGTCCTTTGGAGAAGGTAAGGTGTGGTGTCAGATGACTTAATGTAGCTGGAAAACGCAAACAGGCCTTCTGAAATCTCTCAGTGGGACTCAACAGAAGATGAATTTCTTGGCAGTAACGGCAGTATGATGATCCTTCCTTAATCTGTGAATTGCTATCCCAGATGTCTGCCCCTTGTATAACAACCCAGCATGGAAAGTCTTACACATGGTAAGAAGCCTGGCAGAGGTGCTTAGGCACTGCAGTAATGAGAATAAATACATAAATAGCAGGAATTGTCACCTAGTCACTGAAAAGCAGGGATGATTTTTTTTTTATAGTGATGTCTTTAATAGAATTGAATCTAGATTAACAAAACGTTGAAGCTTGAGGCAGTCACCAAGTCCTCTTCCTAATCAGTTGCTTTCTGTCTTATGTCTTTCCTTGTGTAGTTTTATATATTTGCTGTCCAGTTACCTTATTATCTTTCAAGGCTGACAAGCACTCAACACAAAATATTCAAGGAAAAGCCACGTATCTTTCAATAAACTTTACTCGCAAGGAGTGTAATTCCCCGTTGGACAGATTTTCTTACCTGCTGTTGCTGCCAGACACAAGCAGATCTTCCAGAGCTCGCAGCTGTTGAGCACAGGCTCTTGCTGGACATGTCTTACGGTGCTTTGGGAGCCTGCCCTCCAGCCACGGCTGCCTGGGGACGGGGTGGTGGTGTGGGCAGAGGTGCCAGCTCACAGCCGTCCAGGGCAGTCCCGAAATGCAGGAGCGGGGCACGTGTGGGGCTCCGGCTGTCCCAGCAGAATGTTGCCAGGCTGAGGTGAAAACGAGTTGTGCTTCTGGTAGATCTATGTACACATTTTATGATTTAATAGCAGGAAGCTGGGAAATGCACAGGTAAGAATGAAGGGCTGTGATCTGTGCATTTTCTGCCCTGTTACGACAAAGACTTATAAACGCTTTCGAGACATTGCCGTTTTAATACCTGTGAATGCTTAACTGCTGTCAAAACATAATTGTTGAATTTCTGGGAAATACATTAGGCTTTGATCCCTGCAAGTCATAATCAATAAATTTGTCAGGAGAAGAACCTTCTCACTTGTTTATTGTTGTAACATGCAAAGTTAAGAGTTTTGTAGAAGCATTTCCTGATGGAAAAGTAGCTAGCATGAAGCGCCTTTACTTATTCTCGTGTTTTAAAAGTAGTAGCTTAAGAGTAGGGGGTATAAATAAACAGTCACAGCTGTAGCAGAGAGAAAGGATTCATAATAAAATTAACCTTCATAAGTTAGATTTCATTTCACTGGGGTGCAAGTCATTCTTCTAGGACAATTTTTTAAAAATTGTTTCTGTGTACAGATGTCATTTGAATCAGGTACCATCTTTTTTGTTTACTCAAGACATTTCTCTACCATGCGGAAATCTTATTTAAAGCAAGAAGCTACTTTTATCTGTGTATTTTTTTTTAACTTTAGACATACTTTTAAGGTGATTTAATAGAGTTTAACAACTGATGACTTCTAAAACAGCAGGGTTCCGGGGTTGTGCAGTTAGCTTAAATTTATTTACAGTAACTTTCAGTCCTTGTTTTTTCTTTGTCTCAGAGGCTACCTCTGCCATGGCAGCATTCTGGTCAATGATCAGACAAAAGCCAGTGTTTGTAGATGAACTTAGGCACAATACGAAAAGAAATGTTTGGTTTCTTTAAAATTGTGCTGAAATGATTACATCTGTGCAGCTCAGTTGTGTTGTCAGAGCCCAGCAGCCAACATGCAGTCCAAGACTCTTGTGTCTTTAAAAGCAAACACATAGATACTGATTATCTTGAAAATGTCGAGATACCTTAAATATATATTGTGTCAATTGGTAACTTCAGTAATTTTTTTTTTTTTTTTTTGAGTGAAGTTTTCTTTCATTAAATTTCTAGTGGCCTTCTTTGGAGACAGTTTCTTGCTCATGAGGACTTGAATAGCTTGCCTGAAGAAGCAGCTGAGACCAATATCATTCAATAATTCAAGAGTAGATTATGAGTATGTTATGAAGGAGTTCTGCAAGCTGCCAGAGAAGCAGAATAAAATTATCTAAAGTATTTTGCGAAATTTTGCAAATTTTGCTCTTATGATTCTGTGTTATGATGAAAGGGACAATTCAAAGTAGGAACAAGTAGCGTGGTGGTCATTTTAACAAATATTTTTCTTCTGAACAATATACACTGATTATATCCCTACCAAAGGCATCACTTTCCTTGCCTCTGTGATGATCGTGTTACTGTAAAAACAACTTTAAAACTTTGCAGAGCAGTTTATGATAGAAAGACCTAAATGAAGTTTCCAGAAGAAGTGTAGGGAATCTGCTTCAATAGTGGAGTTGGTGATGAGCACAACAGCAAAGGATGATGGAATATTGTTTTGCTCAGTATGTCATTGTTCATATGAAGTCTCAAATATTATCCCTTAATACCTTTATCTGGTGATGCTTTGTTACTGATTCAGAAGCTAACATATCTCTTGCTGAGAGGCTGATTCTATATTAATTACATGGAATAATCTTTGTTCTTGTGACTAGTAAGTGCTGTTTAAGTTGCAGAATTACACCTCAATTTACAATTTGTTTCTGCAGTGCCTAGTTCTATTTTTTGATTTCACATCTAAGCTCTAATTCAAGGGATGAATTCTCAGGGGATCATACCATAGTGAATAATTCAGCATGAGGTGTATAATCCAACATTTTAGCCAATATTTACTTCTAAAACTTCATGCATTTTTATGGTTTACTGTAAAAACAGTTATTCCTGCTGGTTGTGGCCTCCCAGGCATCTATAGGACAGTGACTCATTGAATATTTCTGGGAGTATTGAGAGAAATACATTCCTTAGTTAATATGACTAACCTTCAAGAGAATCAAGCCAAAGTTTTAAACATTTTACCATCTTTCTTAGAATGTATACATATATTTAAAACGAACTCTCTTCTCAGTAGTAGTAAATATGGAGCCGTAAAATATGCACGAAATTGCATCATGCTCTTGGAGATGATGCGGCTTTGCAGTTTGGGGTTGGTACAGAGCTCTGAGTGTCTTTAGGACTGAAGTGCAAAAGATAGCACCTGGGTACGTCATGAAATCCAGAGATTAAATGAGCACAGGCTTTTCATTTTCTGCATTTCTAGTATTTTTTTTCTGGGAACTTATTTGGAAAAGTCTGTTTCAAATAAAGACTGGCTTGAGCTGCAAGAGCAGAGGTTTTCGTGCTTCTAGTGAAGTGCAGGTGTGAGTCACCCTAAGCATTTCCCTCAGTCTCTAGAGTTGAAGACTCTTGGGGGAAGAGCAAGAAACCTAGGAGCTAGCAACAAACACATCTGAAAATGCCTCGAGGAATAGCTCCATCTTTGTATCTTCTGCCAGATAAAACATATGCATTGAGGTGGTGGTGATGTTATGCTGCTCTAACAGTTGGCAAAACAAGATGGTCACAGGCTAATTCCAGCCTCTGCCTTACGTCCCACTGACTTATACTTCAAGCTTGTTGGGGTGCTGTTCCCTCCTTTGGCAAGGACAGTGTTTAACCCTTCAGGGGCCCATGGGCTGCTACCACGTGTTGACATTGCAGATGAGGGACATGGGAGCATGAGCCACAAGCAAGGTGGGGGCACAGAGACTGTCCTGAGTTCACTAACACCTCAGCAGAGAGGTTTCTGTTCTGTAACAGAAAGAAATCGCAAAGTGGAGGCTGCCAAGCTTGTTGGTTTTTATAGTTTTTCATCCCAGAGGATGGTTCTTCTTGAGGTCTGTTCAAGTGGGACTTTTGTGACTAGACTCTCTGAATTGTTTACGAGTGAGAGGCTCGCTCTTGCGAAGGGAGGAGGAGGAGGTCTTCTGTAACAGCAGCGGCTCAGATACCTTGTTAGATGCTGACAGGCACGCTCCTGGAGGTGGAGTGGTCTGTAGTCTGTGGAATTGGTTTTTGGCCAATAGCAATTTCTTCCAGTAGACAGGGGACACTGGAAGTTTTTATCTGGAGGATATCCTGATTACTGTAAAACATGAAAGTCACTTGAAGAGGCATACCTCATTTTCAGTTCATTTAAAGGGCTAGAGATACTTTCTGATTAACCAAGACATTCTCTCTAATCCCTTCTTCCCATTTAAACTTTCTGGTATTCATCTGTAATGAATCAGCTCCAACCTTATCTCAGACCAGGAGAAAAACAGCTGCATCACACAGCAGCAAATTATTTTACTGAGCTAGCTGGTACACTTTGCTCTCTTTTCAGCACACTCATGTCTTAAATGGCACCTTGATTTTTAGTAGCTGAAAGAAAGTATATTAGACCAAACAGGAGCTAAACGCTAAAGAACAGATATTGGAGGCAGATGGATGCCCTCCAGAAATCCTGCTGGATATTTGTGACTTGTAAGAGATATTAAACCAACAAAACCCCCCAAAAACCCAACCACCTAGTGGAATATGGTACCTTCTATAATTTCAGAGAGCAAGCCCTGTTTTTATTTCTGATTTTACCCTCCTGGGCAGATGAGAGCACCTTTAGAAATAACTGTTCTGAAGCAGGCTTTGCATTTCTAGGTGTGATAAAAGATTTCATTCTTCAATCTGCAATAGTGGATTGGATTTGTATTGGTTTACAGTTTGTCTGTTTCCAAGAGTCAGCCCTAACCAAACATGTAAGAATAAATTGAACTGCTATTATGCTGTGCTGCTCCAGAGATCCTGCCATTTTCCTTGAAAGTTATAATGCTATTAATTTTTAAATAGCTAAATATCATCCATAAGTAAAGCCCATATTAACTGCGAGAGTATTAGTATTAGTATTAGTATCCACTAAATTTTTACATCTGTGTGAAACAACAGATATGTAACCATAAATGCAGTAAATTAAAATTTTCATGTAATCTTGGAAGGTTTTCAACAGATGCTACTATTTTCTATTAGCCAGTATCACCCTTAAAATTGCTTTAAAAAAGTTTCATTCTTGTGATTTGCTCTAAAGAGATTAAAATGAGTCAGCCTCTTTTCAAAATAATCATATTCGTATGAAGTGATCCCAGTTTGATATCAAAGGGGAAATGTACTTTAAAATCAGTCTTTTTGTTTGAGCTTGAAACATGACTTGTACTTGTCCTACACAGCCTGTAAAAACCCGCCAATTAAATGTGCTGCTCTGGAGGGCTCATGAATTTATTTCTAGTGTTTTCTAACTACTGCACACAAAAAAGCAAGCCATTACAGCCAGCAAGGCAGGATTTGCTATGCTGTATTAAAGGCGCTTCATGAGAGAGAGAAGAAAGATTAATATTTCTGAAGAGATCTTTAGCTGCAAGAAATGTTTTTTGTGTTAGTGCAAATGCATCAGTCCTTATGGATCTGAAGCAAGAAAAATATGACTAAGATTAAAATTGAGAGCTTTGAGGATGGAATATTGTCAGCATCAAGCCTGTAGAGTATATACAATAGATGGTAGTTAAGATTATTTTTTTTCCCAAAATAACAGAAAATGCTTTTTTGTTGGTGTGTTTTTTTTGTGTGTGGTTTTTTTCTGGTTTTGTTTGTTTGTTTTTTCCTGGGGTGGGGAGGGTCCAAATGATGCCTAGCTTGTTAGATTCCCTGAATGGACAAATGAAGCAGAAAGCTCTTTTAAATAGGCTTTCGGCAGCTCTTTTGGACATTCCAAAACCTGAGCAAGACATCAAGGACCAAGCAAAGCTGTAAAAATGGCCTGCTAATGTCCGCTGTTAGGTCCGCTGAGCAGCAGCTGGTGGCACCGGTGCCTCCCTACTTGCCACAAGTTCTCTGTTGGATGAGGACAGAAGGAAGAGATGGCGACAGTTGAGACGGCGTGGCAAAAACATGTCGTGCTCCCCCTTGTTCCAAGAAGTCACCAGTTTTAAGCTTAAATTATGGTTGCCCCCAAAAGCTTTGCAAATGGCTAAGCTATGTTTTTATATTTCCCTCAGAATGGTGGTTTATTCAGCAGCGCCCCATCCCAGGTGTGCCACTCTAGTTTGAGTCTTGGTTTTTGGACAAGTGCCTTTAAAGGTCAAGCCATTCTGATTGCAGGGAAGCTGTGCTGGGGTACTGGGCATGTTGTGCGTGTGCAAGCAAATTCTCTCCAGAGTGGCAGCAATGTGTTTCTGTGGGTGCAGCTGCTTCCCACGAGCACTGCGGTCTTTGGTGACGTAAAATATGCCCCTTTGTAACTTTGTTGTGAGCTGCGACTTGATCCTCTCCCAGTGTAGCTGTCCTTTACAAAGAACAAACTAGTCTTAGATCTTACGTGGTCTTTTATTCATTGCACACCATCAACAAGAATAATACATGTATGGGTGTATATGGCTTTATTTTGTAAGACCAAGGGGGAAGCAGATAATAAACATGAATAATTTTGCTAAAATAAGCTTTCTCATGATCAATTTGTTTTCCTTCATGTGCTGTCAGCCAGATACTTGGCCAGTTTCTGTTCTCACTAATACCGGTATAAAAACTCACACCTTCAGTGGAAAAAAATAATAGAAATTCTTTGTAGCAGGCAGTTTTGTGTTTAATTATTAAATGCCAGTGTTTTTGTTGGCTATGAAAGTACTATCTTTGGAGGAATAAACAGTATTGTTGTGACAGTAGTATGGTGTCATCTGCTATTGGTTCCTGATAAGGAAATTTTTAAGCAAGTTTTATGGATCAGTTAGCTAAAGTAGAATCTGGGTTGGGAAAATAAACAAATGTCTCAAATTTTCATTTAGAGTTGATCTCTTTTATCTGCAATATGATGAAAATGTCAAGCAAGTTTCCAATTTGTGTTTTTTTCCAAAATTATTTCAGTCGCATTTTCTGAAGCCCTTATTTAACACAGACCTTGCCAAAGAGATCAAGGAAAAGTGTACGTAAATAGTTTTCCATAGCGAACATGCTCTGCAAGGTATATTTTTTTTTTTGTTTTAATTTTAATTAACCACATCTCAGTTGCAAATATTTGCAATGAAAATCTAATAAAGCTTGCTTGGGTTTGTATTTCATTACCATTGCAAAACTAGGAACAAATGAATAAACAGGGCATAAAAGGATCATGAACTGTATTGAATGTACAAGGGATTCCATCCAAGGCTTTTAGCTGCCTTAGAGTTGTGAGCCGGTCTGGTTATGGTTTTGCAAATGCCAGAACTTCAGGCAGATTTAAAAAGAGACCATCCTATGATTTTCTGCACTCAAATGGTTTTAATAGTAGCAAGGATATTTTCTTACTATTGAAAGTTTTCCTGCAGATTCCTCTTAAAACCTTGTGTGACAAATCAGATCTAAACATACAGAGAATTTGGGGTGGAAGCAAGAGAGGGAACATCTGAGAGGCTTTAGCCCTGTTGGCCTTTGTGCCTCAGACACCCACCTCAAGTCTTGCTGAAAAGTCGTGGTGTAAGTCAACTTAAAAGTCTTTCTGATTTTAATAGGAACAGGTTTCTATAGATTTTTTTTTTTTCTCCCCTCCTTGCAGTTTCACCACTGTGTCAGCTGGGGCAACTCTCATCTTTTTCTCTACTTTTTTGTTTTCATTTGAATAAGTGACAGTGTTTACTGTAGATCTAGAAATGAACAGTTATGAACAGTTCTTATGTGGAAATGATTAAACGGCTAAATACCTTTGTTTAAGCCAATCGTCAGGCAGGATATGCTCCATTTGTCTTTTACAATAATTTTTTTAAAAGATGTTATTAGAGTAATTCTAGTTAATCTCTACTTTCTCTGCATCTGTTCCCAGATTAGCTTTCCTCACAGAGGTATGTTGTTTGCTTGGCAGAGATTACCTCAAAAAGCTCTGGATTCCTAAATTTGTAGTTCAAAACATGGAGCTTATGAAAGGCGCATCTGTATGGCTTCTTCTGCCCATCTGCACCATCATGATCCAGGCACAGGATTACAGAGTCAGTTTGTAAGGGAAATGCATTGTGATACCAGAGAATACACTGTGGAAATTAAGAGGCTACTTGAAGTCTGAGGCAGCAGCATATTTCTTTAGCAAAGGTCTGTTTAACTTTGTACTGAGAAGTCAAATGAGAATTTTTACAGCTGACTTTGAACCTCTAAGCTTCTGTCTTTCATACTGTTTAAGCCTTCTTGACTGTGACTTGAAAGCCCACTGTACTGGATTTAGTCTTGCTGACTCCTACAGCTATAGTTAAACACGTTCAAGGTGAAAATTTCATTACAAAATGTTTAAAATTCTTAATTCTTAACACAAATTCTAATAGCGATAGAAAAATAAAATGTGTATACCTGTAGGAACAGGTAAATCACAGCCGCTGTGAAGTGGATTGGTTGAAAAGAATAGGGACAAGATTGTAAAAATAGTTTGAATACATACGTGCTTGCCTTTCAAGTGACTTGACATGGTTGTGCTTGTTTTCCCTCTATAAAAATTTATGCTTTTGACTTGGCATTAATGTTAATGGAAAGCAAATTCTGAAATCATATTTGTGATTACCTACCAGAGCTGAATTTCAAATGCCAAGAGTCTTACTGGTAGGAAAAAAGCATTGCCAAGTGTCAAAAACTTTTTCAGGTGCCCATAAAATTATATTCCAGGTCTTGGGCCCAGAGATTTTGTTCATTTTGGCCTAGATCTCAACACATTTTTGTCCTTGTTCAAGTGAACATACCTGAGAACACAAAGAAGTTTCTATTTTATTTTGACCTGCTGGTACCTCATTTATTTACTACCATGACATCATCTACAATACAAAACAAAGAGCTGTTCACTTCTCCGTGGCATTCAGGTAAAGATCAAATAAAACTACCTTAATTTATAGAGATGCATGATTTTGCTTCACTCCACATGAACCTTGACCGTACATTGTGGAGGCACCATGCTCTTTCCAGAGTTTGATCTGAAGCCCGTTATGGTTGATGAAAGACTCTTCTTGACTTCTTGGGCATTGGCTCAATACTTTGAGCTTTTTCTGTTTCCTTGTGGTCCATTTTCTTTACCTAATTATTACGGGACTTCACAGAGAGCTGCAATATCTTATTTGAGGAATGCACTAAACAAATGAAAATAACATTCCTGCACTTTTCTAAGCTTTTCCAGATATATTAATCTCAGAGGTACAATGAGGCGTAATGAAATTGTTATTAAAACACCTCTCTAAGTTTGAGAATGAATGTATTTATAGTTGCTTTAAATGGTATATGAAATATCTGTTACGTGGTCAGAATGTATTTCTTTGACTCCAGATACTTGGTTAAGTTGTTTTACTGTAATTTTATGCAGAGGTTAAATGTAGAGTGCACCATGCTAAAATGATGAGACACACACATTTGGAAGCACACTTACACAGCCCTGAGCATTAGTTAAAGAGCAGTTACTGTAGCTTAATAAACATGAAGATTTCATAGTGCTAAGCAAACCTCAGTACTAAATTCTGCAACACGTGTGTGTGTAGGCATGGATGGCCTGTTGTAAAAACACCAGCACAAAGTACAAGCATTTGTGTTATCCACATGATGTACTCTATTAAAGGCTCTCTGTGCCTTAGTATATGCAAATCTGTTGACTACCTGTCACAGGATCCAAGCTTCTGCCACGGTACTCTTTGTGAAGGGACGGGGTGCAACTATCTCCAAGGGCCTTTTAAATTCAAAGGAATGATAATCCTGCCTCCTGCTTGTTTGGATATTTGCCTACACACATCCCTGGACTTGGATTTTTGTAAGTAAAAAATAAAATTAGGATGTAGTAGTAACATACTTTGGAATAAGTCTAAATTTAAGGCATAGATTGTATGTTTAAGATATACAAATACATCAAAAATATAAACACCCCTCCCCTCCGCACTCTAATGTGGTCTGAGGAGAGGGCACCAAAGCCCCTGCTCTCTGAAGGATATGCAGAGCTTGAAACTGGAATGTATGTTTTCTTCAACCCTTTCTGTCACTGGGAGGATCTCAGAGCTCTTGTTGCTGTGGGTTTTTTGGGCTGTTTTTCCTCTCTGGCATACGCACAAGATGGTTGCCTTGGTTGGCTCCAATGATTTGGAAGTTGTTAGGATGCACATGAGGTATCATATATCTTTCAATCGGGAGAATGCTTTTTTGTAACCACAGACTGCTGCGAAAGTAAATCTAATCCTGTTGCAGCTGGATCTTCAAACATAAATATCTTTGGAGAACCTTTTCTGCTTCACTGACGTATTTGTAAAAACATTTCTGAAACCACTTCAAGGAAGAGCTAAGCAGATGCCTAAACAGTGACCCAACCATATTTATTTACATTTTAATGCTTCTAGCGTGATTTGATGGCTCGATATTTTATAAGCAGCAGCACTTTGAATTTCCTGTCCCGGACCTGTTGGAGCAATGTTGATTGGCCTGTTATGCTGTGTCATGAAAAGAAACGTAACCTGAGCTGATGCTTTAGCTTGGAGATTTGTCACTCCTGCTGGGGCTGAGGGAGGAAGGCAATGAATCATGATGCTTAGCAGCTTCCATATCAAGAATGTGTCGCAGACATCAACCAATGCTCATCAGAAAAATAGTTTTATAAAAAATGTGGCTGAAGAAAGCTGATGTGCTTCTAAAACATGCAGCAGTGCAAATCAGAGTACCGTAGTCTCGCGAAGGCTTTAGTGATGTGGGTTTTGTTACTGTTGAGAGAAAGCAATTCTGGAATGCCAGTGAAAATGTAAGGTTGCTAATAATTTGTCTGCATTAGCTCTGTCTTGTGATGATAGGATGGAATGTTTTAAAAATTGTCCAATTTTATCACCTCTTTCCTAGTGTTACAAAGCATTATTTAATGTAGTGGCTTAAGCTAGGTTCTTCCTTTCTTTCTTCCTTTTCCTGCTTTCAGATAAAAGGAATGTAGTTGTCAAATGATGTCTGTAAGAGCTGAAAGACAATGATCGACATCCGGATTTGGTGAAGTGCTCAGTATCTTCTTTGTTTATTGTGTCAGCGAGTCTGTGGACATCTGGCATCTTTTTCTGACTTGAACTTGGAACCTTGTACGGTTGAGTCATGTTAGAGTATTAGTCTTTGGAATTGAATATGAAATAAAGAGCTCAGTAAGAAATGGTGAGGCTAACTCTTTGGACTGTCTTCTTATCTCTTGCTGGGATTTTGTTTGATTTATGAGGACTGGTCATGTGCTAACCTAGCTAATCAACACTCAATCTTTGAATTAAGTTTCATCTATCTGCACCCTACCATATCTATGTTATATACTTTCACTATAAATATGTTAATGAATAAAGCTGCATAGTGCTTCTTTTGAGGCGAATAAATATTTTTAATCTCTGAAGAGGCTGGAGCCTGGGGGAAACTGTGGTCCTTCCAAAACCACATAGCAAACTAGTAGCAGGATAAGATACATGCTTTTTCCATTTCTCTGTTAAAACTTCAGTGTGAAAGCATTTATGGAAAATGTTGTTGTTTTCTATGCAAAGTAATATAAATGCCATTTTTGTTACAAGATTATCCAGAGTAGCCTTGTGATTTATGCATTACATCCATGAGCCAAGTTCTGGGAAGACAGGTTAAAAATAGGGCAGAAATAACGAAAAATTTGAAATAATATGGCCATAGAAAATGTTATATAAAAATTCAATAAAAGATGATAACATGAATTTAGAAGATGGTCAGACTTTATTTAATAGCCAGGGAAAAAAGGAACTTCTGAAAGACAAGGATCTCCCTTCTACTTGGCCATCTTTTCTCTCGTGCTTTTTTTCATGTTGAAAGATGTTTTCTTGGTGTAAACCAGTGAGTTTGTATTAACTGTGATGAATCTTACATTGTGGTCAGGGTCAGTCCTACCAGCCATCGCCAGTGCATCTATGGGCTTTGCTTGTGCTCATGCTTGCTGTTGGATGGCACAACTGCGCAGTGAAACCAGCCGTGTTGAACCAAAGCACCCTGATGATGTGCTAACAGAAAAGCACCAGCCCTCTTGGTGGCTTTAATTAGCTTATTTCCTTGTGTTTGTACCTCATCCAGTACTCTGATATTTGCTTTGGGGAAAAAGCCATAAGGCAGAGAATAGGAGAGAAACTTCAGGACTGGGGATCCGCTATTTAAAAATATTTATGTTGTTTTGAAGCATTAGCTTGCATTGTGTGTGCAGGTGAGCATTTGAGTTATTTGTGGAGAGCGATATTGCCTGCCTCAGTTGTGAAAAGCAGAAAGCAGTTGTGATGAGGCTCTGCAGGTAGAACTTCACGCAGAAATCATCCCTGCTGGTGCAGGGCAAGAAGGTGAGCTGTCTTTGAGTTGTGTGGTGGTGGTGGTTGTTCTCAAACTCAGCTGGCTGGCCTAAAAGGAGGAGGAAAACAACACTGTAATGAAACAAACATGGGTTTGACTATAAGCAGTCAATGAAGGCCTTTGGCAAATATTTAGAAGTGTTGCTTGTTTTAATTCTAGGAGGAATTGTTTGCACTGGACAAGATCTCTTGACGGGAAGGATATTTTTTAAAAAATCAAAACCATTTAGACCTAGGCGTATGATGAGACTATACTGACTTACATCCTATTCATCTCTGAGAATTGATGGGATCCTGGTGAATTCAGGGGTGCTGTGCACAAGCAGACGCTGTCGGTTCCTACACACTGGAATGCAGAACCGCCTGCTGATTTCCACTGGTAGATATGGGATTAGTATCATCGTAAACTTCTTTCAGGAGCTCTTATTATCAATTCTGTTGCATTATATTACTAGTGGGGGTGCTTACATTCATTTTAAGACACCGTGTTTACTGGAATTAGTCACAGGCTTTTCCCTTCCTTTTGCTTAGCATGGCAAAAGCACTGATGTAACTGCTGCTGCTGTCCGAGTGTGAACTGTCACCTGATGCTTTCATTGCTAGTACAGGGCTGGAGTTTGCACAAATATGCTGATTTGATTATCTGCTCTGAACCAAACAATTCTAGGATGGTTCAGGATGAATTTTCAGTGACTTTACCATTTTTGAATTATTTTTTCATTCTTATAGCTCTTTGCACAGTTCCCGTGCTGTGGCAATCAGCTCCAGTAACATTCCTTAATTTCTTTTTATTTAAGATACATTCCTATATAGCTTTTTTACTGGTGCAAATTGTTGCTTTTGTGAATTATGTGAGCATTAACGAAAATACTGTTGTGCTGGTAGAAGTATTTCTGAAACAGGAGAATATAACCTCTCTCCCTTGTTTAGGGTAAATTGGAAAAGAATATAAACGAACAAAAGCCACCACAACCCTATCACCCTGCATGCTCTTTTATGAATGTTAATAACTATTAGAGTTCAGCTGTGTGATGGAAGGAGTTATTCTAGAAACTGGTAAACAGAGGACCTACAGGAGTGAGCACTTGTGTTTGGTGAAGTGATGGCCTAGAGTTGTGACCAAAGAATATTTCTCCTGTTGTGTTCTAGGACTAGAAGGATTTCTGGGACTCCAGTAATCCTGTCTCAGTTTTCCTGAATATTGCACTGTTGTTCTACTGCCTAGTCAATAAAGTCTGATTCTTCAGAAAGGGTTGGATTATTACACATGTGCTGTTGATTTCTGGATATAGAACAGTCCTTGGCAGAAGCATTCAATATATTGCATATGTGCCCTGTGAGGGTATAGCATGTCTGCAGTCAGTCTAGGGGTTTTGCCAGGAAAAGGCTACCTCATGTCTGGAAACCCCAGACAAATTCCTCACAATTCATCCAGATGAGATTAGAAAAGGAAAATAAAAATATTGTAAACTTTTAGAAAAATAATACTACAGGAGACCCGAAGATGTTACCCGTTACGTCTCCTTGATGGAAAATGATGTCAGCTACACCGATGACATTCTTAGTTAAAGTTTTATAACCTGTTCTGAAAGACCTCCTTTGGGCAACTCATTCACATGTTTCACTGTCCTTACATGAGAAAGATTTTTCCTGAAAGTTTAAGTCTAACCACTTTTTTTTTTTCACCTGTTTTTGTAGACCATGTTTTCCAGTGCTTGATTATTCTACCAGCTTTCTCTTTACTTGGTCCAGATCCGTCTTGAAGTAAGGCACACAATACAGATGACATAGAAAAGAGAGAGGGATGGACCTAAACCTTGGTTTCATTTATCCTTTTTTTTTTTTTTTTTTTTAAATTAGAGAACAGCATCTTTGATTCACATTCATCTTGGGATCCCCTACAAGCATTTTTAACTTTAATCCTGTCTTCCAAAGTAGTCGCAGACTCTCTTGCTACTCTGTTACTTGCATTTAATAGTATAGTCTTGCATCAGCAAGTCATCAGTGACGGTTTTTAAGGGCAATGGTATCTTTGCAACTTTGATACATCTCTCCACTTTGGCAACATGTGGGTAACTAATCTGCCGCCATAATTTTGCTTCTGTCATGTAGTAGTTTGACATAAACCAAGCTTCCCTGGTTTGCATATGAGGACGTCATGGCAGCATTAAATGCCTTAAGTCAGAGCTTTTAATTTTGTTACAGAAAGAAATTAGACTGGGTTGATATCATTTGTTTTGGACAAATCCATGTTGGCTGCTCATAATCTCCTTGTTATATTCCAGGTGGTTACAAATGATTTGTTTGTTCCAGAATTTTTCCAGGAACCTGCAGTTAGGCTGTCTAGCCTATAATTTTCTTGCTCTTCGATTCATTCTTTTTGGTATAGGCATTAACTATCGTTTTCTGCTTTTTGATGGCCTCGCCTGCCTTGCGTGAGTTCTCAGAGGTGACTGCTAATTGTTGCTTCAACTAGCTGCTTAGGTAAAAAGGGATGTGTGATATCCCTAGGATTACACCAGGAAAATATCTGACTCGCTAATCAAATTATCTTCCTAATGGGGAAAAAAACCCCTGCTAAACTCTGACGATTGGCTCTGTGTTGAGTCCAGGCATCTTGCAGTTTTTCTGTCAGCAATCCCAAAGTGGTATGTGGTAGCATAAGAAGTCAGACGAAGAGCACGGTCTGCCCGATGGATAAACTGCCTTCTCCCTTTGTCTCCTGCAGACCATCTGGTTGCCTCTAATATCTTGCCTTGTATTTCAGTAGTTGCCATGGCAGCTAATAATTTTTTATTGAGCTAAGTAATAAGTGCTTTATAATTATAAATCCAAGCAACATGCTGGCACATCTATCTGAAAACTTATGCACTAATTCTTTTCGTATTCATCTTTCACCCTACTTGATCTTTTTGAATTTGTGAATTTTTATCTCACCTCTAAAGTAAAATTAAACTAAATCTTTGAGTTGTAACCTCTTTTTGCATTTAGCTGTTGGAAAGGCTCTCTGACCAGCACAGCACTAGGTATAAACCTCTTTGAATGCCTTGATATAAATCCAGCAGAAGGGGAAGTTGCTTTGAGCATAGCCTTGTACTTATTTGAATATTTTCTCTACCTTTTCTTAAACAATTTCACAATACTTACAAATATGTGCTAATACTAATAAATGTTGTTTTATTTATATATCTAATATCAAGTATTAATAGAAAAGATGCATATGATTAACATTTTCTTTTCAAAGATTTAAATGAAAATTTCAGATGGGAACTGTCCTTCCCAGATATTTACAGAGGGTGGGCACTGATTTGATTGCTGATGTGTTTTTATGTTGCCTGTCTGCCTGTACAATCTGTTGCCTCTTGTTTCTAATCTAGATTTAAACTCTTTAGCAACTGTACTTTTTGTTCTGGATTCATGCATTTCTTAGCTTATGGCCAGGATCACGCAGTTGGGAGATAACACAATAAGAATAATCATTGAGTAGGAAATTGATGTGGCTGAAAATCGAAATATACATTATGTGCAAATGACAAATATAGTCTTTTCCATTTACATTATTTTCAGATAAGCTAAGTCGTTGATAAATGCACGCTTTCCTGCTTGGAAGCTGTGTTTCTCATGCCAAAACTGAGAACTATCTTTATTTAGTAACACTCCTAAGGAGACTGTATGAAGCTTAGTGATAATGCAATAAATCAGAGAGTCTTGTTACCTCATGTAGTCTTTGCTATTTAATAACTGCAAAATCCTAGTCGTCTTAAAAAAACCCCAAAAAACAAAAAAACCACAACCAGCCAAGGGAGGGGTGGACAAGCAAAGCTTTAACTGGGTTTTTTTGTTCTGTTTTCGGAGTCAAATTGCCTGCCTGTTTGTCAGCTACAACTCCTGCCATCCTATTAGACCATTAGGTTTAAAATTGGAGTGTTATTGGAGTGTTTCTAAATAAGCAGGCACAACATAGTGGTTTTCATGCCTAGGGGATATGATACAGACAACTGCCGAGACAGTTTAACCTAATGCGTCAAATGTATCTGAACTGTTCTCATAAGGATGTTGAGATGCTGTAGACACGTGTTCCTTAGGCTCACTTATTAGAAGATTAATCTTGATTTAGGAGACATTGTACTCCACTCCTTGGCAGGGTCTCAGTTCTGTCAAGGCACTGTAAGATTAGGCTGAAGTATTTAGTGAAGGAGGAAGCAAAAGGAGTTTAGTCGACAGTTCAGGAGTTATAAATCTGGAAGTACTGTCATAATAGAAGTGAAGCCAGTGAATATAGGCTTTATCTTTTTTTCTAAATTGATGGTTTTCTCATACTTGCATGGAAGGAAAGGATTGTGATCTGCATTTCTGGTTAGAAATCTTCACGGTAGTTTATCCGGAAGGCATTTTAGATTATTCTAAAGCTAACTAACATTAAACCTTCTTGAGTAATTTTCAGTACTGCTTGACAGAAAGTTTAAGCAAACATTTTCAGTTAGGTGATAGTATGTAGATAGACAAATCTTTTCAAGAAGGAGGTTTTGAATTACAAAATACATATGGAAGTTGTATTACTCGCCTTGTATTTTTGTTTTGCAAGACAAAATTTTTCAGGTGCAATTTCATCTTTTGAATTTCTTTTCTCATTGACAACCAAAGTGCAACACTCTTGAAAGTGTCAGGCAGTACTTGCTTTTGAATCAAATTTATAAGCAGGTGTAAGTACCAAATGTATTGCTGTGCAGTGGGCATATTGTTAAGGAGCAATGACACATTAATGCCACGGTTAATGTTTATCCCATGCTTGACACAAAGCTTTGCAAACCTCACTTCACTGCTCTTAAGAAGTTGTACTATTTTCTTCAGTTTTATTGAAAATATTTAAGCTCCCTTAGTGTCAAATTATATGTGGAGGATGCTATCAAGACTGCTCTCTCCCACAGGCTCTGCCTACAGCCGGCACTTTTGTACAGGACGGTATATACACGGTTTGTGTCTGGAAGCAGAATAGTTGTGTTTCGTGACTGTGTGCCTCTTCGTGAGACTCTCGCTCAGCTTTTCCACTGTGCTGCAGCAGCCGTGCTAATTGCGGGGCCAGCCCCAGGCTGACCATGGCTGGCCTGATGAGCATCATGCGGCACTTCGTGAGTGCAGGTACGGCTAGGGGCCCAAGCCATGGCCCAGTCAGTGAACATACACCTTCCACAACACCATACTGGGTTTTTAAAATAGTTTCTGCTATCTAGTTGCTTATAAAAAAGCCATGTCATTAAAAAAAAGCAGACCAAATGCCATTCCCTGCATTTGAGTGTTGCCAGTTAACCCAGAAAGCAAGTCTGTGTGCTGTTGCTTTGGCTGAACTACTTTATCTGTCAGTTTACAGTGTGTCTGTAGTTCTTTAGTAGGAGAAAGGATCAGTTTCAAGGCTTTTTAATGCTGAGATCTCTGAGATCAGAGATTTGGCAGAATGCTACTGGTTTCAGCTAAAGTTGCAGCTGATGCTGATCTACTACTACATGATTCTACTGCATTGGTAAGTCCATCCCATTGTAGAAGTTTATGGAGACTTCTAAGTATGATGCTTTTAGGTGTACAGAAAATTTATTTAAACTATTTCTTTTGTAGACATTGTTCTGTACCTGCTTAGTAGGTCTCTGACCTGTTGTTGTCTGTTTATATATATACCGTCGTTGTCTGTTTGTGGCAGAGTTTTAAACATCATTTCTGTAGTGAACTGTTTAGAATTGTTCACACTTGCTAATGAACTACATATTTATCTAACATACTAGAAGACAAATACATCCGGGTCATAAGTAATGATCAAACTTCTCAAACCCTGGGCTATTTACTGCCTGGACATGGTTTTGTCTTTTGGGTGTCAAAGAATCCAGCTCTGGCAGTGTGAAAGTTGCTGACACCCAAGGAGAAGTCACGGTCAAGCACCGTGAGGGCCTTTCTGTGCGGCTGGGTGCAGCTGTGACGAGTTCGTACCCACTGCTGACATGGGCACTGAGCCCCCAGGGCTCTGTTGGGCAGCGTCCACCACAGGGTGACCTGGTGAGCTGAAAACACAGGTGAAAAGCCAAGCAGGACTCCAGGCTGTGAATGTGAGTTTTCTGCTACCATGTCAGTGCATTATTTTTTTAAGGCTACTTTGTGTTTGTTACATCATGCTCCAGAGCTCTTCCCTGGCTCCGTTCCTTGTCACAAGTGACTAAAGAGACTGCCATGCAGGGCCACCACTCTGCCTTTGTGTCTGTCGCTGTGTTTGCACTGATTGTAGCTTTCTGTTTCTATGCACAGCAAATGGAGAGCTGGCATGACTGCTCCACCCATTAAACTGCACAGATATCCCACATCTTTTCCATGTGCTGCTTGGGGTTTTTTTAATCATTAGCACTCTCTTACTGTGCTTTCTTCTCTATTGACTATAAAGGATAGCTTACTCATGTTACATTTTAATTTTGCTGTTAACGTACTTGATTGGAAAAATGTTCTTGTAACAGTAACAAAAAAAATGTGCAAGATAGCACAAATGACATGTAAGCTTATTCCTTGAAGTTTGCTTAATTGAAGATAAATTTATTATCTTGCAATTAGCGTGACTTGTATATGTAAACAGCTTCCTAGCAAATTCAGCAACTCGACCCAACATGCTGATTTTGACTTGGCGCAGGTTTTATTTTACTGTGTCTTGAAAGCTTCTTGGAGGAATTTCCCTCCTGGTTCTCCTGACTCTTTGATATACAGACAAGATAGCATATCAGGCTCTTTCAAATTCTTCCACAGAAAACTCAGTGATGGTGGAGAATTATAAGCTGTCTCAAAACCACCATTTTTCATTGTATGTTTTTGCAGCCTCCTTCACAGCACATAAGTGATATAGGAGCATTTAGACAGAACAACAATACAAATACGAATGTTTGTGAGCACAGTGCAGACTTCAAATGTTTTTTTTCTTTTTCAATTTCGCAGTATAATCCTGTTCTATGAGATGATTCCTAATTGATAGTACTGATTAGCTTTCTTTTATTGTTATTATTTTCATAAGAGGAGAAGCACACGGAATAGGAGAAATTAGTAGCTTGGGATCATGGGAAGGAGTGCTGTTGAAATGTGAAACTGTTGTTGGAGCTAGGCAGGCTCATTCTGCCATAATTACCCCATTGACCCACAAATGAACCTTACTTTTCAAAGAAACAATTTTGGAATGTTTCCTGGGGAGCATTTTGCTGTTGATGTGTGAGCATACAGAGCAAGATGCTAAAGATATATCCAAACTTGTGGCTAAGTATTACCATAAAGATTAATGCAGCTGCCTAGTGCTGCTAGGCAGTCATTTTGTAGTGCATCATGACTTCTGTAGGAGTGCTTTGTGTCCTTCTGAACAACTCCTGTCCATGGGGCTGTGTGATGCCCAAAGATATTGTTATTTCTGGATTTTTAAAATGCAGTCTTTAGTGAGTATGGGAACTTGGGGGCCTGATTCTCGATAGCACTTGCTTTTAAAGGGGGACTCAACACCTTATAAATGGGATCAACAGTCTTTTAAAAAAGAACAGTGAGGTGGTGGTGTGGGTTTTGTTCTATTTCTTTTATTAATTGTGTAGCCGAAGGTTTCTTCCTCCGATTTGTTCTAAAGGCAATTGCCTTTACTAGTGCATGATCCAGAGGCAAGCAGAGAGCTGTCCTGCGTAAGTCAGCTTCTCAGCCTGACTCCTTATATCTGTGTGAGCCACTATAAGCCAGGACACCAAAACTTGATCACTTAATGATTTTCTAGTCTGCAGATCTCTTGTAAGGATGAGCTAAATAGGCTGGAGCGTGAATTGTTTTATTATCTAGTCCTTTTCATGAAATTCTTAATATTTCTGGAGACTACACTTGCTGTGGCCACTCAGATTTCCATTTATATGTTAGCAATGAAGACTTTCAAAACACGTCCCTGGCAAAAGAATAATCCTGATAATTCAAAGATGAGTGATATTTGATTAACTTAGTAAATTAAACCATATTGTAATATAACCTAAAATGGTCTAACACAGTGGTAGTTAATTAAATGGACAAAATACTTAATTCCCGAATTAGGCCATTAGTATATTAATTGCTAAGCCTTCGCCTTTGTAAAAATTCAGATTTCATCCTTCTTTGTTGTAGTTTTAATAAGGTAGCTGTTGATATTCTTAATGCTTATGGTTGCATTTTTAGTTGAAATAATTTGTAGAATTTACTGTAAATATGAGTATTAGTATTAGATTCTATTCCTTGGGGAAGTTGACAAAAGGACGTATTTCTGAATTACTGAAGATTCATCTTGAAAATGCTTCTGAGCTTTCATTTTTTTTAATTATATTTTCTTCAGAGTTTAAAAAATGTGTTTCTACAGACAAATACACTGCTTCTTCAGAAAATGCATCTCTCATGTAACTTTCATTTCTATTCCTTGCCTGCATAATTAAAACACAAACTCGAGACCTTTTTCTCAACATTTCCATCATCTATTTCTCATTATGCTTCTTGATGAGATTTTTAGGCTTCACAGAACACCGTCCAGGCAGCTAATCCGATGCAGCGCTAAGATCACAGCACTTCTTGTGTAATTCTTATTAGGTTAATCAAGAAACTTACTGAAGCAGGAGGTTTTTTAAGGCCTGCCAAATTTGAAACCATAGATCAAAGTTCATAGCCCTCTGACCCTTTTGCCCTAACTTGCCTCAGCAAAGTCTGCATGAATGGCCTTATTGTGAATATGGCAATGTCCGAGAGCTTGTACATTTGCAATTGTTTAGGCTTAGGAGAGGCATTGTCTTGTGACTGATGAAATGCATTTTCTTCTCTTTCTGAAGTGTAAAGGTTTTCACCTTCATTGCCTATACAAGTGCCCCGGTGATCATAATAGCACTTAGGTGATCGTTGTTCCTCTGGACAGAGCACCTAGTTTCATGACAGAATGTAATTAAATGGCTCAGAAACCAACGTTAGGAAAACAGCAGTGAAGAATAGGGGAAAAGCTTAATTTCCATATGGTCAGCCAAGCAAGAACAACACCAGCATTGTGATCTGGAGTAGACAGTTTAAGCGCTATTAAAGAGACCTCTCTTCTTATCCTTGTCTCTTGAATGCCACTGCGCTTCGATTACTGTTCTTCATGGTCAAAAAGTCTTCCTAAACCCAATGCTTTTTGCATGCCATGACTTCTTTGGTATTATTAATATGATGGCAAGGATAATTTTGAATAGTAACACTGAACTTAAGAATGAAAATCAAATAATTTAATTAGATGAAGTTTGACCCAGAAAGGCTTGGGGAATTTTAATAAGGTTGCCTTAATAACATTCTGATTTACTACTTCCTTTTTCAGGGGAAATTACAAAAGAAAGATCACAGTAGGATTGGAGCTCTCAGGGAGCATGGGGTAGAAATGCTAATTGTGCTGCTAAAGAGGACCTGAAGTTCTTTGGGTAAATTACGTTGTGTTAATTTTTTAGCTTCCTGAATTTATTTCCCTAAAAAGTAACCAGTGACTCTCTAGATACAGCAATTAGCCAGGCAGGAGAGTTAAAAGGCTTTTGCAGTTGTGCATTCCTTAAATTGCTTGCACCAGCTATTTAAGTACTCGAATGTAAAACTGACATCTTGGTTTTAGACGTGCATGTCATCATTGCAGCTACTGTAATGCTGGACTGGTTGCTCTTTCTGTGCCTGCTAACTCTACTTCTAGAGCCAGTGGGAATTTGGCTGTTTTGAACATGAGTGGTGACTTTATGAGATGAGTTACCAGAGTCTGTGTTCTTGCATTGTCAAAAGAACATGTTTAAAAGTTTGCAACTTTGGCATTGAAGAAATAGAGTGGGGGAGGGGGGGAGGGCTCTTTTTTTTTAAATTTTAATACGTCCTACTGAATTGAAAGGAAATGCTTGGGAACAACACAATGCTTATTTCAAGAGCAGTTAACTTGAAAGTCAATGACTGTATAGCAGTAAAATGATCAGATATTTCTGGGAACACCCTTACAACCTTTACTTAAGCAGACCATATGAGTGTGATACCAGAAATTACAGGAGTTTATTAAAATAAAGCAAGAGATGTTGTTCAGATCACCGATTTACTAATTAGACTGTTGATTGATCAAAACAGGATGTTCATTTACAAAGCAAAGCAAACAAAGCAGTTTGGGCAATTATGGTTCTCCCTCTTATTGCAGGAAGATATTTGAAAGTCTGACAGGCAGTTGTTTACTTAATATGAGTGTTCAATTCTTCTCTGATCTTCAAATCTGTAGAAAATCACAGTATCACCTGCAGGAAATTCTCAAGATAAATACCCAATGGCATATTTTTGTCCAACTGGGATGCAGTCTGCCACCTTTCAAACTGGAAAAGTGAAGGATAGAAGGGTAGAAGCAAATAAAAGCCCGTATTTGAGGGGATCTAAATTTTTCTCCTCAACTCTGTCTTGACTACAGCTTAATTTTAAAATGCATCCTTTTGCCTGCCACAGTCGAATTGGTCTCACCTTTATGTATAAAAGAGAAGTGTCTGCTTTGTTTGATCCTTTGGTACTGAACACGAAGACGCATTATTATTAGATGAGGCCAAGTTTATTTTGGTGAATTGCATTAATGGGAGAGCCGTGTGACACATCTGATACAAGCACATGCTGTGTCAGCTTGGGAAGGAGTTTGGGTACAGAAGAGAATATTGTTATCGCTCGCAGTAAAATAATGTCACTTCATGGCTTTAAAAAGTGACAGAGACAGTTAAATCTTTGTGTCAGCCAAGTCCTGATTTAAAGCTCCAGCTGTCGGTATTCAAGGACTCAATTATGTTATGACCTTTCATCTTTTTCTCTTTATAGCACACACAGTGTCCAGGTTCCCCTTAATTTTTTTTTTGGTCTTATTCTTTCCTTGTGCTCTTTTCTTTAAATAAAAGCAGGGAGACAGGGAGGGGAAAATCTCTGTCCAGCAACTTCATTTTTTATTTATTTACATTACATCATTATAATTTTCACAGTTGTAATTCCATGCCTTTTCTTCCTGGCATATTCTCACTTGCCTAGCCAGTGGGGCTATTAGAGGTTTGAAATGCTGTTGTTGTCTTCTGTACTTGATAAATCAGATTTTTGCTTTGTTTTGAAGTAGGGGCTCTGTGCTTAGGGCAGAGTGAGTGTGTCACACTTGGTATTCTCTTAGTTGTGATTGTGGGTGGTAGGAAAGAAAAGTGCGTGGCAGGTTAGAGAACAGAAAATGGAAAAGAAGCATTTGATATCTGAGCATTGGAGGCAGATGTATGTTTTAAAAGGGATATTAAAACCAGCTCTGGCCTTTTAAAGGATTTAGGGTTTTTCCTACTAGTAATTTTTAGTAACCCCGGTTGTCTTTGGGCTTTAGATCATTCTCTGGCTCGATTTGTTGGCTCTTTTGACTCACCAACTATTTGTGAAATAGAAAAGCACCAAACTAAATTGAAGTATTTCTTCTTGTGTTATATTTCACCAAGATTTGCGTTTCTCTGTATGCCATTACATTTCATGAGTTCAGCTGATTACCAAGTTTCTGCTCTTAATTGCTGATGGGATTTTTAGTTTGGAACAGTCCATAACTCATGAACTTAATTTTTTTTCTTCCTGTTTAGAGGTGCTGGGATGAAGACATGAGAGAATACCTAGGCTGACAATTCATTTAGCTGGCAGCGAAACGGGGTTAGCTCTTTGAATGGTGATTGTCCCCAGTGCCTTTTGCTGTTCTGTGAGGGACTTTTCCACATTCCCCAGGAAGGACTCGCAGATCTGCCCAGATTCTGCTGGGGACAGCCCAAGAGGAGTCCTGCCAGTCACCGAACTGGGCTTGGCTCTGAAGGCAGCTGGCTGCTGGGTCGCCTGCTGGAGAATACCTGAAGCATGGAGTCACGCTGAGAAACACTTGTGATACAAAGAAGGCTACATCAGTATTACAAACCTGCTTTTTGTGCCTGAATCCCTTCAACAGAAGATGGTAGCTGTAGTAGAACCTAGGCTTGGGGTTGTCAAATTGCTTACATGTGCCCACACCACCCTGGACAGTCCTGTGGAGTAAGGGAAAGTGAGCTCACACGTGCTTTGTGACACTTACACGACAGGCTAATGGTGCTGAGCCATGCAGTAGCTTGAGTAGGGTCACATGCAGCCAGCTGAGCCTGACCCAGCACTAGTGTCCCAAAACGGTACCCTAGTTGTTGTTCTTCCGTCCCCACAATTGTCTTTTAGGATTAGGTATGGTAACACTGCTTATAATCTGAACAATTTATTTGTGTTTGCATGCATAAACTTATGCTATGAATGTGCTGTGGTACTGAAGTATCAACAATGTTTTCCAAAAGTAAATTGGTTATGTTTAGCATTTCAGTGCCTGAAGATGTTGCAATATCTTGCAAATTAAATGGCCATGCAAATAATTATAATGTTCTGTGCTTAAGTGGAAAAGATACTTAAAATCATAGCCTTCTTTCTTTGCAACTTGTGTGGCATGCTAAAACTCTGCAGAGACAAAATAACTGTGTTCTGGATATGCTAGGCAAGCGCAGAAATAACTCGCCTCCATGTTCACTAATATTCCCAGTATCTATCACCAGCCACTCTGTGTCAGTCTGAGCAACTGTGGTTGCAGGATTGTTTGCTGAGAAGACTGCTACATATTTATGTTCAAGTGAGAAGGATTTTTGCTTGGAGCTGTTAACAGTGGATCAGCAGGAAAATAAATCTTTGCTAAATTTGGTTTTTTTCACATTTTCAAGTGATCAATTACATTTATCAGGTTTCCGGATAAATGCAGATTATGTTCAGCTCTGTAAAACTGTAATGCTTCTCTTCCATATGTAGGGCAGAAATTATTTCTGCATGCTGTGCAGACAGTCTTCTTGACGACTGTGAGAAAAATGACATAGCTCAGGCTATGCTGACGTATATAGAAGGAATTAAGCTTTCTCCACACATCTGTATTTTAATAACGTGGCTTTTTTCCAGTGTTTCTTTGCACAGTGGAACAAATCAGAAATAGCCACTGCAGCTGAAGGCACAGGGGCTCTTGCTGTAGCAACAGTGTGTGTTTCGTAATCCTCTTCCAAACCTTTCTTAGATAACTGTTTGCTACATTATCATGTTCAAATCTGTTCTTCTGTTCTAGTTGATTTGTTACTGTGTTGTTTCTCATACAGTGCCATTAAATCTCAAGGTCTTTGTGACATGAACTTTGTTTGGCATGGATCTAGAAGTATGATACACGAGTATAGTATAGACATTATTTATTTTAAGGAAAGCAGAACTTTGGCAGCTGGCTAGGAAAAGATGGAATTTCTGATTATTAGAACAACAGTAAAGGCAGGTTTTAATTACTAAACAAGCATATAGACATTTCTGTTAATGTGCCCCATAACAAGATAGCTCGTCATGCTAATTTGGTACTAGGAAAATACTTTAAGCCCTGGTGGAAGTTTGGGAAGAAATTTAACCTGTTCCTGGCTTATTGAGAGAGAAAATGAGACTAGAATTAAAAAAAAAAAAAAAAAAAAAAAAAAAATTCTGGTATTGGGGAATAGTCAATTCCTACTCATTTTTCAGAGTTAGTAGAAGTTTATGGAAGCAATAGGCTGCTTGGATGACTCTGAACATAGTTGACCTGGAGTGGCTTTGTACCAACTTCTTTTCCTTTCAGCAAGAGTGGAGAACCTGGGCTCTGGCAAATACACCAAGAGTATGGAGTACAGTACAAGAGCTGTGAGCTGTGGACCACGTTGCGAGGTCACAACATAACACAGTAAATGTTTAAATGCACTTTAAAACAAGTGTCTCTGAATTTAAAGCCTTTTAGCATCTTATACAATATTTGGACAGGATAATGATTTTTGTGTGCTTTACTCATCTTGAAAAATATTGAGTGAAAGTTCAGCTGTCTATTTTATCCTGCTATATGTCTGCTTATTTGCTTCACAGGTGGCTGTTACATCAGCTTAATGGGGAAACTAGAGCTAATATTTCTGAATTTCTGCAGGATCATCAACTGTAGCATTATAGTAACATTGTATATAGTGTGATGTGTGTTCACATGAGCATTGAAGGAATTTTCCATCTAGTTTTGGTGGTCACAAAGCCACATTAGAATGAATATCGTAACTCAGGTCTAATACTGCCGAAGAAAGTAGAATGAGCAGTTTTAAGCAGTAGACGACAGATCATTGGAGAAGGAAAAGAATTTTATGAATAGATTTAGGGGATAAGTATCAAATACAGTAAATTCAAGGTGTGTGTATCTAGCAGCTTGACTAGTTATCTGTAACAATAATGAAACGGTACAGTTATAGGCATCAGGTGTTTTGCATATGGAACTGAATTTTCCACCTTATAATCAACGTAGTGTTTTAAAGCTAGAAGAGACCACTACTCTCTTTTTCACTCCTTTGTTTTATGAAAGAATTCTTATTTACTCAGCCTAATGTTTGGCTTTGTTTTCAGTATCAGTTCTTTATCAGTTCTTGGCCAATCCTGATAGTTCCCAGTTCATTGTCATTAGAGGTGAGATATAAAAGTAATGCAACTGATATTTCCTGTGTATACTGACTTTTAGTGACTCCTCCAGTTATTCAAAAACTTTTCTCTCCAGGGTCCTCATATGAACATGGCTTTCTATAATGCTAAATATTAAAACAACTGTTTTAAGCTTCATGTTTTAGTTTTAAAAGCAAAGGAACAAAGTTGCTGTGGAGGCCAGCTGGCAGACTTGAATAGCACTGCGCAAACTTTCCCCCTTTAGACATACCAGAATTTAAATTTGCGCATAAATCACAAGTCAGTATGAATTTAAACACATCCAAGAATTCACTTATGCACATCACAAAACCACCCCACAAATTAGTACAGTACTTTTCACTTGGCAGTCATTCCTCCAGAGATATCCAGGACAGAAATAGCAAGGGTATTGCAGGCCAGATACACGCTGGCAAAGCTGCCTGTGGTAGAAAACTTGTTCAGCACCTGCCTATTTGCACTGTGCCTGGCTGCCATCACCTTTATTAGACTGTCACATTTATGATGACTGAAATTGTCCACGTTATTTAGGAATAACAGTGTGTTTTGTTTTATTGTTTAACCTGAGCTAAAGTTCTAAGTGCAATTTAAAGTGAGCAAGAAGATAGAAAAGCACAGCAGGTCTGAGCAGAATCACTGTGTTCAGAAACTTGTAATTTCTTGGGACACAAATTTGGAATTGGCTGTGCTAAGAAAGCACTTGTTCCTCTTCCTCACCATGCAAAGCTCTGTTAAGGTTGACAGATCTCCACGTGGGAGTGGAGATCTTAGAATTTAACAACTCATATTTTCCTCCGTGTTCAAAAATGGAAATAATTATCAATCAGTCTCTTCTGCCTGCCCAAGTTAATGTCTGATGGCAATCCTAATGACTTCCAAGTGAAATGTGTCATGTCAGGAATAAATGTGGATTGTTAATTACAAATAAAAATTAAATTTGAAAAGTAGGTCAGGATGATCTTCAATCCTCTCAAGGCCACCTGGCCAGTGCTGGAAGACAGATCATGAAAGAAATCTTCAATCCAAATTTCTTTTTGAGAGACCCTGAAGAAGGAGGCTCCATTTGCAACATGAAAACACTGCGATATTCTTCCTTCATGTGAAATATCTAAAACTGTGCCTGTAATGACTGCTAAGTTAGTGGCACTGCAGAGAATGAGGAAAAGAATCAGGTTTTAACAAGCGATTTTTTTTTTTTTTTTTTTTTTTTCTGAACATTAGCCTATCATCGAATATTGCCTGCATAGTTCAGGAGTTGGTTGAGAGTCTCCAGACATATGCTCTCTCCAGCACACTGGTGTGTTTTACCTTCTCGAGAGCTAGAAAAGCTGGCAGGAATTCCTCTTGTTGGCATTGATGGTAATGCGTTCACTGCCAAAAGTTTTAAGCTCCACTTTGTTGAAGAGCTTTAAACAAGCACAGGATACCTTAGAAATAGAGAAGCCTGCAGGCAGTATTGATTACTGTACCAGTTAAATACCTTTACTAACCTGTGTGTAGAATCTGATGCATCCTTTAAATCTTTTTTTGAAGTTTTGTATCTCTGAGCAATTCCACCCTTGCAAAGTCTGACCAAAATGGTTTGATATTCTTGATCTTATTTTTCACTTTGTGTACAACTTTTAAATGGTTAAATGTATTTCTTTAAAAGTGAAACATGATCCATTTCAGAGAGGAAAAAATTATTTATATTTAAGTGGCCTCCTTTTAAACTTTCTTGAAACGTGCACTTATTTAAAATAACTAAGGACCTGTGAAAGAAATTATGTGCACAAAGTAGAGCATAAAATGTCCTGAGAAACCCCTCTCTTTCTTCCTGTGTACATCAGCCTTATGTTGTACTCAGTCCAGAACTGTCCTGTCATGAAAAAATTAGCAGTTTTAGTGTGCTATGTCTAACTTCATGCTGTTCCCTGGAACTGAACTGCATATTAACTCTAAAAGGCCTTGCTTTCCACAGGATCAGTTTGATCCAATTGTGTTAATCTGTGTTAGTCCGTCTGCTCTAATTAGACCAGGGGTTTAATGTCAGTCATAAGTAGAGTTAGTGCTCTTTATCTTACTTGGGACTTACTACAGTAGTAGCTTGTTCCAGCAAGACTAAAAGATTTTAGCTATAATTACTTCACGAAAGGCTGTCATTTATAAAGAGATATTGTCACACAGCTGGGGGAATAATCCCCCCATCTGGGTGCTCACCGGCTGCTCTGGCTACCTCCTGCCATACATCCTCGGGGTGTTTTACGACTCCTGGTGCCAAGAAGTAGGAAAGACGGGTGCTTGGCTTTCTGTAGTACACTCACGGGTCACAGGCTGTCTATTCGTTTTCATAAAAATGGGACCTCGTTGTCCAGCTGCCATAATCACCTTGGCACAGCGCTGCTCTCCATCCCCAGCCTCTGCCGCCTCAGGCTGGAAAAAGGTGCGTTCTGTGAGTGAGGGCTCTGAGTTTATAATTCAGCTTCCCTGAGTCGTCAGGGTTAAAAAAGCCAATTGCTTTCTATGTTAGTTACATGAGAAATCTAGGTTTAAAGACAAAATAATGGATGGGTGTACATATTTACTGTTGTTTTTTTTTTTTTTTTTTTTTAACCACAGTGCAATGTGCTTGGGCTTGCTGTCAGGTTTGCCTGCAGAACCCAGGGGTCCCTCCTCTGCCTGTATTTTCCTTTTTGAATCATGAACTGTCTTCTCATATGCAGCTGCTTTCTCACTTCTGCCTCTGGTCTGCTCTCCTATTTTCTTCAGCAGCTGATTGGGAGATTGCCTTTATAATTTTTAACTTTTATTAAGTGAACTGCACCAGCAAAAGGCAATGGAAACTGCTTGATGGCTTCACAGGGGTCGGTTACAGCCTTGTTCTATAGGCATGCATGGTATTTTGTAGAAATGTCTTTTGAGTTATGAACTACAAAAAATTATCTTCTGCGCCAATGGATTAGATTAATGACTTGTTTGCTTTATCCTCAGATGTGTATAATTGTTTGTTTTCTGTAAAAGAGGCTGTTACAATAGAAGTATTTGGGAACATTGTACTAGGTAACTGAGTTTTTATAATAGAAATACTTTTTCAAAAGTCGTAACAATGTCTTCCAGGCCCTGCACTTAGCTGTAGTGTGATACGATGCAGATTTGTATAGTAAGTCTTAAAAGAATCTCCATCTCTGATTCATGTAGATGGATATCTTACCGAATCATTTTGCTGGCATGTGAAAGCAGGTGATTAATTCTTTTTTTGTTTTCTTGGTTATAAAAGGAAATGAATTCTCTTAACAGTAAATGGTTGCAAGAAGCTTATTGATGCCATGGTTTGAGAAAGTGTGTGGAAAATATGCCAGTGATGGAATTGCAGCCTTGCTTTAAGTCCCACAGCATACATGGGTTAAGGGGTTCACCTGTAAGACTCTAATACAAGAAGGGTGAACACAGAAAGAGAGATAGGGAAATAGATGAAGCATAAACAGGAAGACAGATGATCCTTTGAGGGTATTTTGAAGATGTCTGCCTTGGCTGGTTCTCCCAGTTGTAGGATAAGCTGCGTTTTTTCCTCCTTTCTGATCTCTCTAATCAGACATTAAGATGTCATTTCAGGTCCTGAATTGTAATTTAGGAATTTCTTCCTGTTGGTTAGTCTACCTTCCATTTCTGTCTCTGGACGGATTGTGCAACTCTTTCCTTCCTGGTTCATGACTTAAAATATACCAAATACACACTGTTGTGCAGGATTTTTCTTATGGGGCATCTGTGCTGATGCAAATGACACAAAACCAACAAATGTGCCATGTACCTGTTTAGTGTTCTCTGGTCTTGTATGTCACTACAAGATAAGTTGAAGGGCTTTTTCCTGAAGTTACAAAGATAGCATTGAGATATTGAGTTTTCCCCACGATATCCAGATGTCTGCTTTTTCCAGAGTTTAGACATTATTTTAACAGTTTGTCTCTCTCCAAAGTAAAAGAAGGGCTCAGTGGTCAGGTGAGTTATTTCTGTGCTGTTCAATAGTTCCCTTTTTTCAGTAAGTTGGGCAGGTATCTGCCTTTGGCTGGCTGGTATAATGCATTCCAAATGGGAGGTTGCCCTCATGGTGATGCTTACAGTTCCTCTGCTTGGGTGAGGGCATTTGGTCACTGTGAGTGCACAGCTGTCATGGGTCTGGCAGCTATTTTTCTTCTCTAAGGAAAGCTCTTGCTGTGGGGTCCTATCTTTGTTTTCCATGTAGAAATCCCATGGTTTCTTAAAATCAAGCTCGAAAGGTCTACTGTGGATATATGTCTAAATAACACATTTGGTTTGGACAGCCTTACTTATAACAGTGGGAAAGGCAAAGCAGAGAATATGAGGGGTGTGAGGATGTGCAACCTGATATGTGATAGCCTTCCCAAAGCCTTTCATTTTAGAGAGAAATTCAGGAAGGAGTAGGATAAAGCTAAGAAAATGTCAAGCCTTGAGAGTCTAAGCTCTTTGACTGTTCTGGAATACTATGTGGGAAGGAAAAACAATTGGAAATAGGAGTAGGAAACTTGAGTACTGCAAATGCAGGGGATCGGATAAAAAAAAATGTTGGTAAGAAAATCTTGATAGTATCAGCTCACCAGCTGTTGACGTACTAGGCAATATGTTGGGGAATTATTAAAGAATCATCCCAAAGTGGGTGAGCTAGGAAAAATAATGTATATCAGTAAACATAACTCATCAATGCGTGAGAAGGTACCTGCCTGTATAAAACCCTAGTTAAAAATTTTTATGCCCATACTGAACATAAATGTGCAGTTGCATGCTAAGAAGCTGTGATTGCTGAGCTCCTTTGAGGGCTAGGAACATGAAATGATCATTATTTTTGTAGGTTGCAAGAGTGCACTAAAGCTATGTCCGGTGCAGGAACCGAACAACACAAAACACGTTAAAGAGAATTAAAATACAGATAAGTAAAAATAAGTGTGTAGAAAATAGATTTCACTGCAGTTCAGCATTGCTTGGAGATTTCTAGGACCCTAAAACTTACAGCATATATGGTGTGGTCCACAAGCTCCAGTGAGAGCAGGAATGTTCACTGAGGCTCTGACTCAGCTGCACATCCAATCTAACTGGTTCAGGTAGCTTCAAATCCTGAATTAGCTGTGTCCACATGTAAACCGTGGGGAAAAAAACCCAATAAGTATCATCTGTAAAAACAGAAATTTCGGAAGTATTGCATGTTAAATACAAGAAGAAAGCCTTTTATTCTACTTGGTGGTTCATGTGTCAGCTAGACTTCGTATCTAACCCTGGATGCTGCACAGCAAAGATGACATGCTGCAGATGGAGAGAGACCAGGAGCGAGCAATGAGGATGATAAAAGAAAACATGAGCTATGAAAGTGAACTGAAATAATTTGATTTGTTTAGTCTAGAGTTTAAGTAAAGAAGGCTGAGACGATGTAGGCAAAAGGCTGCTGTTCGAGGAAGAGAATAATCTGGTTTTCATGTCTGCTGGGGACAGGATGAAAACTGATGAGCTTAAATTAGAGCAAAAGAGATTCAAAGTTAGATATGAGGGGAAACTTTGCAATTGTAAGGATAATTAGTCACTGGAATAGATTGCTTAGGGCTGCTATGGAATCACTTCAGCTTTGTAAGAACAGGCTTGACAAGCATCTGCCAGGAGTGCCACAGGCAGTGGCGCCTGTGCCTGGGAGTGGGAAGGTGAACTGGGGGACTGCTTGAGCACCTCCCGTCATAGCATCTTTGATATACAGTTTGTATTTTTATTCTCTCACTGCTGCTATCTGGGACCCCATTCCCCCAAAAGAAATCTCAGTTAAAATGTTTGTTTGATGCCTACTTGAATCAACCACCAGGAGAACAAATACAATGCGTGGGTTTTTGACAGTAAAAAAAAAAAAAAAGCCTGAAACAGATTTTGCTACAGAGACCAGCTTTAGGGCTACCACAGCTTTTACATCTGTTTTGCTGTGGTGTAGCAGGAAACAGCTTCTATTACACTTTATCAGCAAAAATTCAGATCCCAAAGTGGTAGGGTAAGCTTAAAAGAAAAAAACAGCTGTTGATGACACTCTAGTAAGTATGTTATGGACCTCAGCAAAATACAACTTGATGGGAAGGGAAAGCAAAGCATCTCTTCATTCAGCTTTCAGAAAAATTTACATGGTCACAGGTTAGCGAATGGATTTATTCACCAGTTTGCTGTGCGTTACCGTCAGCTGTCTCGGTGACCCAAAGGCCAGCAGTGCATTCCCAGGGCTCTAGTACTGGTTTTAATGTAACAGTGTGTGTCACCTGGGCTGGTGAAGCAGGGTAGTGATTCCAGCTGCATAGCTCATTTCTGTTGGATAAAAGAAAGTGGTGACTGTTTTGTTAGAGAACTAGGGCTACAAGAAGGGAAAAGAGAGAGAAGATCGAGGTATGGCCCAGGAGTACACGCTCTCTAAATTGCTGGTGCTCAAATACTGACTGTTAGTTCTGTAGCACTAACTAAATCTTTTGTGTTTGCTATATTTTTCTTTTGATTTTTTTTTCTGAATTCAGATTAAGAATATTTAAGGGGGCTTCCGCTTTTTGAGAAAAGACACAATAAACCATCTATCTTATAGGTGTTTTTTGTTAGAACTTGGGCTAGCCATTGAATTTGAAATGGAATGTAACTAAGATTTGTTACATTAAATAATGTGATGTTAAAGCACCCTAGTTTCTTAGGTGACTCTTCAGGAAACACTTTAAAAAAAAGTGATCTTTATTTAAAAACAAACAAAGCAGGCATTCTTGCTACAAGCAAAGCTTTTATTACCAGTGGTATCCAGAGGGATATTAGGACTGCGTTATAACATCCACTCCACTCATCTGAGTTCCTCACGTCACCTGTGGTTTAAACCTTTTATTGAATAACAATCAGTCATTATTTTGAGGCAAAAACTTACTTGAAAAGCATAGACATGAAATTGAAAAACAAAGCCAAAACCCCCAAATCCTCAAAATAATAAAAACCAAAATAAACAACCACACACAAACCAAACATCCCAAACAACACCCTAAAGACCCAACCTCCCCCCAAAGTTATATTAATTAATATGCTACAAACCTGTATTGCAGAAATGCATAAAATACCCCAAACTCAGTGAGGTGTCTGTGTGTGCAGCTGTTAATGAGCTGAGGGAGCTGCAGAGCAAACAGGACGTGCCTCGTTTCCCCCGATGAGCTTTTCTGTGCACGATCCTGGAATTTGCCTTCAGGTGAAATGTCAGGGAATGTACTTTCCCTTGGGGAGAGCCAATTCTAATTAAGCAGCATACAGCCAAAATAATCTCTTTGTTCTGCCTTTATTGAGAAACACTTGAATACCAATTTTTTTACTGTATTAATGCTGAGAATATGGGCAGTTGCCCATTACCTGCGTGTCTTTGAGCTCCGCAGTGTTAGTGTGATCCGGGAGTGAGGAGAAACGTGGTGTCCACACATCCAGCTGAGTGGAGTGAGTGGCAGCTGATCCTCATTACATTGGCTTTACTTTCAATTTAGATGAGGCACAAATAATGAAAACTTTTTTATTAAATAGTGTGTTGGTGGATTTATTTAACCCTGTGAGGTAAATGACACAGTCTAAATAGTGAAAGCTATTTTAAGGTAACACTATGGGAGTATGGAAAATCTATCCAAACAATACAGACAGACCTCAGTTTTTGCAAGAGAAGAAATTCCTTTAAATGAGGGTTGTAGCTGCTTAACCTGAATTTTCTTCAAATATTTTCCTAAACATTTCAGGAGTTGATGTTGCACGGTGTGGTGTAGAGGTGTAAGAAACCTTTGCATAATTTTATATGTTGGTAAATGGGTTTAAGGCAGTGCAAAGATGCAAAATCTGGATTTTCTATACATGTTTGGGCATTTGAATTCCGAGAACATACAATATTCAGTTTCTAAGTACATTAGGGGGAAAAAAAGGCAGGATTACTTTTGGGTGTACATCTGGGTTTGAATTTTTAGTTCCCCTTAATGCATCTGCATTGAGCTGAGCTTTTTATGATAAAGGACAGGCTTAGTACCCGTAGTTGTATGTTTATTGTGTAATGAGTCTGATCTACTCAGAGCAAGTCTTGGGATGAAGTCTTGCGAGATATTGTACAGAGAGTGCAACTACATCCGAGCCTACCTTCTTTAAAAAAAAAAAAAAACCAACAAAAATGCAGGAGTTGGACAAAGTGCATGGAATTGGCATTAAAGTGAGATTTACTGATTCATGTGTTACCTTTTGCCCTGTCTTCGATGGTATACTTGAGGCAATGATTCACTCTAGTAATGTTATTTTTGAGACCTGTTTGAAACTTGTCCTGCAGCTGGTACCTGAGAGGTTTTGCATTCCTTCAGGTTTTTGTGCAAATTGCAGCTCAAATAAATCTCCAGATTCTAACATGAAAATTATTCAGTCACATCCGATTTCAGCTTCTTTTTTTTTTTTTTTTTTAACTCAAAGTTGCCAATTTTTGCATAACCAGTACAAGATTTTCAGCTGGCTGACTTCCTGAAATCACAGATGAGCCTCATAGGTGAGTGAAATCTTTTACCCCGTGAGAAGTGTACAGTCTGATTTGTTATTTCTTTTTACAAGCATACTTCTGATCTGTTTTGATCTGAGACTTATATTTTACTAATGAACATTTCGTTTAAACACTATAAGGTACCAATTAGATGTGATTATTTATCAGTGTGATCAGGAGACTGAAACAAAATTTTCAGAAACATCTAGTAGTATTTGGTTGTTCAGCTTTTGAGATATATTGGAAGGTTGTGATTTCAAAGCTAATCAACATCTGTTTCTGAAAATGGGATGTCTGTGAAACCTCAGATGTTCATCATTGGTATTATATGTTCACTATTAAGAAATAACACCTTGTTGTATTCAAATGTGAAAATAGGGAGACTGCTTTCTATTGTAATTACTCAAAAAATCATGTTCTTGATCTTAAAATCCTCCTGTAATCACAACTGATGAGGCATGTTGGATGATGGCGTATTTCTGTCTTTAGCAATTAGGTAGTGGCCATAAGATAGCACCTAAAGCTGCAGGTCATGATCTTGAAATGTAAAATATGTTAACCCTCTGCCAGGCCTGCAGTCTTCTAGCTCAGGATCCTTGTCATTATTTTATTTAGCAATCTAGACAGCTTTGTTGCACGGGTTGTAGCAGGATATGATGCAAAACGAGCAGTAGTTGTGCTCTCAAACAACAGTGCATGTCTTATATATTCTTTAAAATATTCCCGGAAATGACATACTATTTGCAGCCGAGGCAGAGTAGGACGTTAATTTGGTGAACGTTCCTCCTCTTGGCTTGAGTAAGGTGACTTCTTGCCACGTATTGGCTTCAGGCTTTGTTTTCTGTTATTTTTCTCTTGTCAGACGTATAGTAATGCTAACGAAGAACTGAAAAGCCACTTAGAATAATGTTAGCTAATGTGATGTTGGCAGAGTGAGAAATCACAGCTGTTCTGCTGGCAAAGACCATTTTTCTTGTTTCCTTTTACTTCTTATTAAGTCTTACTTGGAGAGACAAACTGAGGTATCACTGCAGGAATCAAACAAGCACGCTTATGGGAGAGGCATGAGGCTTCTGGGTCAGGCATATGTCACCTACACATACTCGTGGAGAGATTCACAGCTGGTTTTGTAACATTTGTTTCCTTACCAATACATGTCCTTTTTAAGCATAGCAAACAATTCCTGATCTATCTTTTTTCCATATCCAGAATACTATTTCTGTACTTCACTGTAATTCACTATTCCTGTATATATCAGTGTGAACATTTGCGGCTGATTTTGTTTGTTTAGTCTCATTTTTCTGATGCATAGGTGTTACTATAAGTGCAGTTATGAGAGAGAGTTAATTAAGCTTCATGGTGGATTGCTTTATCGATTCTACAGACTATTCACTCTGCAAAACTGGGAACACTTATAAGCATGATGTAGCACCATAGGGATGATTGGTAAACATTCTGAAAGGATATCTTTTAACCTGTAAAATGTTATAAGTAATTTATGGACTTGTAAGCTACAATAGTGGTACCACTCTCTCTTCTTCAGAAAAAGAAAAAAATAAATCAAAAAAACCATCAGAAAAACAGCCCACAAGCAACACCACCAAAACCTGGTGACTGATAAGATTAAGGAACTTTGTGCATTTTGCGTGTCGTGTGGTGATAGTGTTGGCAAATATAAGGTCCTGGCCTGAATTTATCCAAGGTGTAATGACTAATGTGGATTTAGCGCAAATCCAATAAAACTAAACTCCCAGGAATCTTAAATGTTGTCACTTATTCAAATGACTATATTGCTTTTGCTGGTCCTCAAGACTGATGTTAGTGCATCCAAAGAGATCAGCTTCTCATGCCACAAGTGTCTGGGTTTCAGCTTCAGTTCTCTCTCGTGCAGTGGAAGTAGGTCCTTTTGTTTAGATGGTGCACAAACAACAACAGCAAAACCCCTTAAATAATTTTTTTAGATAATATCACTCATTTAAGATTGTATTCACTGCTACTAATTAAATTGCAGGTCTAACAAGCGAAGAGGTACATTTTGGCACTGTACTAAACAACAACAATTATTAATGTAGTTAAATTTAGTTAACTGTGTCGATTAGCAGAATGGTGCATTTAGTAAAGCCTAAGCATGTAGCCTAAGCTGTGATGTGTAATGGTGTACAACATAAGAAAAAGCCATCACTTTTTCCCTTGAGCAAAACAGCAGTAAGAGAGGATGCCTCAAAGGTAGTTAGAACAGAAATTGCTGATTGATAACAGAGGAAAAGTAATACTCTTATTCTGACTTAGTATGTTTGTAGTAAAGCCAAGCTCTTAGAAACAGTTAATTATAGTTTTAATAAAAATATTTAGATGACAGCTGTAAGCCTTCATAATTTCTACACATATGCTACAGAAGTCTTTTGTTGTTCCAGTATGTGTAAAGGAAGAAGTTGAGATGAACAAGTAAGAACAGATCTGACATCCTTAAAGTTACTATCAGCAAAAGCACTGGAAAGACAAGACATGTTGTTTGGTTTCTGTCCCCCGCCAAGTTTAACTGAACATGGTGTGAATTGTTGGTGAATTGTGCCTCAGTCAGTATTTCTCTACAGGCTGCACATGCCTCATATCATGTGTGGGTAGGTAGGAGCTGAGACACACTGAAGAGAAGGGAATAAGAAACAAACAAAACCCACACAACTTTTTTCCTACCTACTAATAAAATTTGATTATTAGTTAAGTTTTGAAATCCATTTAAGTTGTGCTACTCTGGCTAGTAGTTGTGTAAGAACAGTTAGGCTTTTCCTTCACTATCCAAAGGTGATGGATTGATGAGAATTTTCCATTCCCAGCATTGAAGTCCTTAATAACCTTCTGCCACATGTGGCCGGCACATTGCAACAGTCCCTACTGAATCAGCTAGCTGAAGTGAATTAAATATTGTCAGCTTCCCAGAGGCATTTTATTGATCCTGGAATCAGACCTCATCTTTACCACTCTCAGGTAGCTTCTTAGTTGATGCATGTTGGTGCTTGCTGTGCTACCAATGTGGTTGGCTTCAGCTGGAAACAGCTGGCGAGGATTACCTTCCTTGAGGCTGTCACGCTGGCTTTTACAACTGATTTTTGGCAGGATGAAGGATTGAGCTACATTCTGCAGCCGGGGAAGATGCTGACATGGCTAATTCCCATCCTTTTGTGGCTTTGTAAACTCGCTGCCAAATGGCTGCAGTTCTGAAGAGCTGCACTGTATACAGAGGAAATAGTTCTCTTCAAGCCTATGGGTTGCTGGGGGTTTTAAAGAGGTTTTCCAGGGATCGTAGACTTTTACTGAGCAGTGTTTGAAGAAAGGTTCTGTTTTGGACTTATGTTTTAACGTATGTATTTTCATTAGATATTTTAGCAACATATGTTCCTTTGGGGAAATAAACCTGTCCCTTGACAGTATTTTTTTTTCCATTTTTCTCTTCAGTTCATGTGCTTGTAATTAAAACCTATTCTGCCCCACCAAAAATTGTTTGGCAGTGCTCTTGTAGTATGTCCTTTATTAACAGTGAAGTAATAATACACTCTAAACAATTTCAAGCAAGCTGAAGAGCAGGACAATGCCATCCACATGTGCTATAGAATGAAAAATCCTGAAGCAGGAATTGGGAAATTTCCTATGGAAGTGACGGTGTATTCTCAACATACCTCTTCATGTTGTATTGTCATGTATTCTCCACACAGACTGAGACATGATGTTTATACACACTCAGTTGCTGATTTATTCATAATACTTTGAGTCATTTGTCCTTGTCTTCATATATAATGTAGTTTTCTGATATTTTGCTGAAAAAAAAGAAAGAATTTTAAAAAAATTAACTGTTACTCTGTTTAGCTCTGTTCCTTTGTTTCTTTCCCCAAAATTTATTTTGCCTAAACAAATGTAAGAGAAGGTCTTGACAGGGCTGTTTACTTTGACAACAAATTCAACAGTGTGTTATAACAGATATATTTGTGACAGTGAATTTGGAATATATAGTTGAGAATATTCCCAATAGAGATGAAGGTTCTGCTTATTCCCTGGGGAAGCCCATAACATACCATGTACCTGAGAGCCCAGCCAGAATAGGTGGGAATTTGAATATTCAATACTGCAATGTACTGTTTGGAAGGATTATTTATGAAATTGTTCAGAAGTAATACTTAATCATGCTTTTCAAGAAAGGATTCAACATGCCTGAAAAGGCAGACAAATACCAATGCAGGTTTTTCTTAGGCTGTAACTTATTTTTTGACTGGCTAACCTCCTAGGCAAAGCAGTACAAAAGATGTCTGTGTATTAATGCATGGAAAACAAATGCTTGTGAGGGAACCTTTAAATGTGCAAGCCTGTTTTGTGTGACAGGACAAAAAAAAGAAAACAAGCAATAGACAAGATGTGTCATGATCTGCTGTAGCTAGTCTTGATACAAGCTCTCAGTTGACCGTTATCCAGTAACATGCCAGGAAAAAAAGCTGTAACTCATTTATTTTCGAGTGTTTGGTAAAACTTTCCCTGAATTAGACTAATGAGAGGATATTCCACTCTGAGTAGTGTTTTTTTGTATTTGATGCCCCTGTAAAATGAAGTCTGTCCTCTTATTCCCCAGCTGCACCAGTATCCTCTGGTTTGGAAAAAAAAAACCCTCCTGTTATCCTGTCCTGATGAAACACGTAACTTCAGCCTTGCCAAGGCAATGTGTGAATGAGGTGGGAGCTGAGTCCAGGAAGAAAGGAATCTGGACACTTTTGCCTAAGTTATCACTTACCTACTAGACTCATTTTTATCTCTTGTATCAAGTACTCAAAGGCACCTGATTTGACTCAGAATCAAAATCAGATCTTAAAATTAGACAAACACTCGGGCACTAATTGCCAAGCTAGCGGTGAATCCAGTGCACCAAAAGTGAGATCCAGGGAGCTGCTGAGACAGAAGGTGACGTCCAGAGCAGGATACCAGTCCCATGAGTTCATTGGAACCGTGGTGGCTGGTGTGTCTGTGTGCGCTCATGAGTGATTCATGCCCGAGGCTGCTGGGTGATGTGCTGCAGTGAGGGCAGAGGAGGGAAGAGAAAAGGGAGAGGGAATGTGGATGAAACAGCAAACCACAAAAAACATCTCTTTGATCTCTGGGGGTAAGAAAAGAGCACTTAACAGTGAAAGGATGGGAGTTGGGGAAAACTGTCCAGCTGAACTATTTGTAAGCTAAACTGTAGGACCCCAAAGAAGCAAGCATACTACTTACGGTTACATAGTACCATAACCACATTTCAGAAGTATTGAACAAACACATAATAACTAATTGCACATTTTTTCTATTAACTTCCAAAACCACCATCATGGATAATGTTTCACTCTTCCTCTTGTTTCATTAGTTACCCTATGGATTGGATTTAGAGAAATTCTGAAAATCACAGTTGCACAACTACAGTTGATTGTTTTCATAATGTTGGGTAACTTGCATCATGATGTATCATAACCTGTTTTTTCCAAAGAAGCTTTGATTTTCTTTGATCATTTGGAGCCATTTTTCAGAAAATGTCCCTCACTCATTTCTTTCAATTCTTTGTGGTTACAGAGTGTGTGAGCTGTGCCGTATTTAATGGCACATATGGTGTGTTGAGACTGACATAATTCCAGGGCTGTGCCACCATGTGGTATGTAAAAAGGGAATTAGGGATGAGTACATTGTTTGTTGTCCAAGGAAAGAAATCCGAATTCCTTCCTGAAAGCTATAGTCCTGACGTTCACTGATCGAGAGCTCAAAACCATGAGATAGAGCAGTGGATCTTACACTGAAAAGTGGCCTTCCCCAGGGCTATGCAGAATGTGTCCTCTGGAGACAGCGGCAATTCCAGAAAAGCTCCATTTCTGAACGTTGTGTTTCTTCACACTTTCCTCCCTTTCCCACCTCTCTCATTTCTGCACTTTTGAAAATGTTCTCCTTTCTGGCAGCCATATGAAGAGAATAACATTTATTTTGATCTTTGGGCTTTGATCTGAAATTGGGATGCACACCGAAGTCCGGTGGGCTGGAGTCAGCTCTGGGACTGCTATAGAACATGCTGATATGGAACTTTTCCCTCTCGACCACTCCCAAAGAGCTGGCACAATATCATACTATTTTGAAATGCAACGATTTGAACTTGTCCAACCTGATGCTGTGGATGTTAGCTGAGTGGCAGTATGGGAGGTGATGAGAATTGAAAGCCTTTGTCTGAGATCCTGCTTAGTACCTCTCTTGTTATTTGACTGGCAGCGCTAGACTCTCTGGCTTTTGAAGTGATTAGCACATACTTGTCTTTCTAGAGAGAAAAACCAGCAGTCACTCTAGATTAGCTTTTCAGTTAGTTTTTTTTACTCACTCAAGAAAATATTAAATTATAATGTTATAATAATGTTGCAAACGGAATCCATATGACTGATTTCATTCTTGCTTCTGTTGTTTTCTGTATGTTGTATTGCTGCAAAGCAGTGAAGAAGATTCGCCCTTGCAGCAGTGCAAGACATCAAATCCTTCACAGCTCTATGCAAAATGTTGCCTTGTGACATTTCAGTGCAACACAGTGCAGCTCTTTGCCATTAAACAATGAGGTTTTATTCAATGTTCTTATCTAAATGTGCTTCCCTCTTCCTGAAAAATTAAGTGTATTAAGTCCAAATGGGAGTATGTACAGACTGAAGACTGTAACACTCCTTCATATTTTCTCAGAGGGATTTTTCTGATATTTCTCTTTAAGGCGCAGGGAACAGCTGATATTCACCAGCTTCTTGCCTTTGAAGGAGTGTAGAATTGAGAGGATGGATTTTTTTTTTTTTAAATTTAAGGTAGAAAGCAAATCAAATCACTATTATAACAATTTTTCTTTTTGTTACTTGCATCCACAAAGTGCACAAGGGTACATTGTTCTAATGTAATGACTTGACTAAAAGGATGTTAGAGCTCTTCAAAGTTCTGTATTGTGCCAAGCAATCCTGTTACATCTCTCACTTGGTTCTGGCCTGCCATTTTGCTCCACAGCTGAAATTCTCCCCATCCTGACACCAAGGGATGCATGAGAGTATTCTTTGTCCCCTGACACAGCCATCCTGCAGCAAAGTTTCAGACCTTTCCTTATCTCAAAGGACAGTCCCAGCTTCCTTTGAACCCACACCTTTCTTGCAGTAACAAAGAAACCGATTGCTTTAGGAAAGCTTTGGCATTTCCTTTTTATTAACTTCTTTGTTAGGATTTTTTGCTGGCATTGTGCCAAGAAGGTCTGTCTTTTTACAACCTAAGATAAACTTGTTACTTAGACTTTTTTTGGCATAAAAGTGGATTTGCATAAATGTGATTTGTTTTTCTGGCTCTAGGAAGTCTGATGACTTAAAATGGAAACTTTTTTGGTTCTGCTGGTGCCCATTCCTGACTGCAAAAATGTATAAGTGAGGAGATAAAAAAAAATTAGGAGCAACAAGTTAAAAAAAAAAGGGGGGGTCATTTAAAAAAGCTGTTATTCAACTCTGTAGCTTCTACTTTCTCTTCTATGGCTTTTTCAAAAAATTATTATTAGGAAAACAACTGTCACACCAAGGAAAAGAATTAGAGCTATTTCAAGCATATTATTTCACTGTTTCTTGCCAGTGGGAGACTCAGGGAAGGGGCTGGGGGTTTACAGTGGCTAGACAGACCATTAAATTGGTATTAAACACTTTTCCATATGAAGGAAGTCCCCTTCTGCCAAAAATCCGGGAGCAGGCGGATCGGCTTCAATGCAAGCACTGCTGGGATGGGGCTAGATAAACTTTGAAAAATTGAGGGGTCACTGGGGTCAGGGTGCAGGCTTCAGAGCCCGTCTGGCTGGCTTCCTTATAGACTCTTGGAGAGTTGGCACAGCAAAGCAGCATGACGTCCTGCATAAACATTTGATCCTTCTGACCGTTCTTTTCCACTGTATTAACTTTCTTAACAAAAAATAAAGTAAATAAAAATTACCAAAGCTGTTTTATATCAATTTTCACCATGCAGAGCCACAGAAAGATTCCTGTGTTGTGTCCAAAACAAAAGGGAGGGCAAAAGGAGAAAGAGTGGGTTGCCAAACTGCTTGTATAGATTCACAAACTACTCTCGTTCCTAAAATAGCAGCACAACATAACAGTGGGCTCCTCCAAAACTATTATAAAATACATCGTTATTGGTTTTTCAGCTGGTTAATCAAATGGAAAAGATAAATAATATAAACTCTACAAATCTGAAAAGATGGCAAGGAATGTTAAGGGATTGCTTGAAAACCCCAAATCAAAGAAATGTTAGAGGGCTGGCCAAATCCTCAAGGCATAGAGAACATGAATGGAGTGACAGTGTCAGGATTGGAGGGCAAGAGAGGCAGATCCTGGGTTAAGCAGGGAGCTGGCACCCCATGGCGAAGGGCACCGCTGGACTTTCATGTTGCTTTTCTGTGTCATTGGCTTTGGGGCCACAAGTCGGTCCCACGGCAGCCAGTGCAGTTGTAGGCCTGCTTAAGCTGCATGCTGTCCTCTTGCCCCTGGAAACCACTGTATCTCTTGAGACCACGTGTGCAGGGCTGTCATGCTTTCTGTCTGGAAAAAGAGACAACTAAGGGTAGCAATGTCCTGGCTAAACTGAGTAAGGTGGACCTGAAGCCTTGGTTGGCTGGATATGTTTCACTTTCCTGGAAACCAGGGCCAAGAAGAATTAAGGATTTGGCCCATAACTTTTATTGTTGAGAACATCTCTTCTGCCTGGCTTGGCTTTCATTCACTGAAATGAAATGTTTCAACTTCAAAATACTGGTCTCATTTCAGCAAAAACAAACAAAACAAAACAAAACCAAACAACAACAAGCAACAAACAGGAAAATCTTTGCTGTGCTGTCATAACTTCCCTTTTTGTATGCTGAAGGTTTTTTTGGTTATGTTTTGACATAGGGTCTGGATTCTGGAAATGAACTAATGATGTTCTTCTTCTGAGCCTGACCATGAGAAAGCTCATTAATGTTCCTGTACGCAGCTCAGTGCAAACTTAGACTGCACTCTGCACAGGAATCCACCAGTGCAGAGCTTTGTGCTTGGAGGTAGCTCTGCTAATTTCCTGCGGAATTTGTGCGGTATTTCTGCACCAGTAGATGGTATTGTAGTAGTAGGGCTTTACTTGAGAGAATTTGGAGGCATTAAATAGGCAGTGAAGTAGCTCAGAAGTCTGTGTTGTCAATACAGGATCATGATGGTTTGTTGAATCTGCTGGTTCATTGTATTAAAAAAAAAAAGTTGCTTTCTCTTTTAAATCTGGATTTTTTTTTTTTCATAAAAATAACTTCATTTGAGAAACTATTTTGCTGTTTCTGTAAAACAGTGGTGCCAGACCTCTTGCCTACAGCTATACAGCCTTTTCTGGAAGTCCTCAAGGAGTAGATGCTGCAACCCTACATTTATAGTGTGACCAAAAAGATGTTCTGTTCCCAAGACTGCATGACAGTTTGGTCATAACATGCATATGCACGCAGATGTAATGGTACAGGACTGACAGCCTGCTATGGATTTGTAACTTTCATATGATCAAAATGTACTTTGGAGGTGATAGACTCATGTTTGGAAGCATATGCATTTCTGCTATAAGGCTGGAAGAAAATTCATTATATATTGGGGATGTCTGGGCTGTATTGCATAAAACATCCAAATCTGGTTGTCTGAATGAAGAGGGACATTCCAGGTGGTGTGTGACTCCTGATTAGATAGTAATGAAGGAAGCGATTCTAATGACATAGAAGACCAGTGAATGCAGCATACAGGGAGAAAACAGGATCAAATGGCATGACAAAGGCAAGCAGTAAAAATTTTGTATGTTGTACTAAAAGCTGAAAATAACTCAAGGTGATGATAAAATCTACAGCTCGCGAGTGGGGGGAATAGATCTCAAAGAGCAGTGGAGACCACAGAAATGACCATAGTCCATTTTTATTTTAACCGCTTACAGGAAGGTGATGAGTCACCTTTTCCAGAGCTCTTTGATTTATTAGTGAGGTAGGTTTCCTGCTATGGAAATTAGAGCCAGCAGAGCTGCCAAAGCGGGAGGAAGAGTATGCACAGACATCTTTGTAAGCTCTGCAAGGAGGAGGAGGAGGAGGTGGCAGCAACCCGTTCGGCTGGGAAGAGGAACAGAAGTCAGAGCTAGAGCCACAGAAGTCAGGGCACAAGAGTTATGTTAGTCCTCAGAATGTGAAAAATAAAAAAAAATTGTCAGAATTTCAGATACAGAATGGAAACAGGTAAATGAAGCATTCTGAATTTAACCTATTTTTTATGGATTTCTGAGTGCAGAAAATTTCACTTATGAAACTATATTGCCCTGGTAGGTCACTGAAAGGTCAGCTGTCCAGTAAGCTACAGAGCTAAGTTAATTTGTTCCATATTGGACCTGAAGTCTACAATTAGGTGAAACAGAATTTTATGGAAACTCCTTTACTGAAGCTCAGTAAAAGCTCAGATTTTCAGGTCCTGTCATTTACGTGCATTTTCTGGACCTGACGAGTAGTCCTGCCGGAAAGCTTGAAAACCTAGCAGAAAGATATTGAAATGTAGTATATTCTTGGTTTTATATGGTTTTCTTTTTAACATAGGTGGGGGTTTTGTTTGTTTGGCTTTTTTTGTTTTTAATCAATATCTTCCCACTTGAAAATGTTCTCAAAAGTTGTAACTGACAGTGAAGCCCATCAAAAGGTTAAAACACTTCTAACAAAAATGCAGCCTGGTGAGCTGGATGCATATATCTGCCTGGCTATTGTTTGCTCTTCTGGGGAAAAGGACAGGTCAGTCAGAGGCAGCAGACCTTCTTCCTTAGCTGAAGTGTTTGAGGCTTTGAACTGAAGGATTTCTATACATAGAGTGTGGGTATTGTTACAGATACAGACTGTATTGGGCATTAACAGTAGAACAGGATAAAGCTCTGTGTAAAAGAGTCTTGAATAATTACACAGCTGTAAAGAAGATTGAATGTTCTCCGTGTTCACTCATCCGCATTGCCAAGCATCCTTTCTAACTCTAGAAATTCACTAACATCTAAAGCTGCTGTTCACAGAAAACCAACAGTAAACCAGCTTGTAAATGTTTTTTCAGGCTTGACAGATTCGAACTGGCACCATATGTTCAAATACCTCAGTTTCCATGAAGCTGGTTTCCATTCTGAGCTTTGCAGATCAGGCCAGCCAAGTTATTGGCCAGGTTTTAGTCATCCTTCCTGCCTTAGGTAAAACATTTATCATCATCATGTTAATATTTGTTACACGGGTTCATTTTAAAGGTATGTTTTCCAGTTTCCTCAACTTCTTCAATAACTCCTCAATTTCTTGCAAGCCTTAATTGGAAACTGTTTAAGTTTATTATTTCAATTTCTAAGCATGATTATTTGGCATTGAGTAAATAACCTTAGCTATACACTTGCTGCCCTTCTTCCATAACAACTTTTTGCCTCTATTTTATCACTTATGGAATTGCTTTCTAATTCTTTTCATAGGTCTTTTTAAAAACAGCTTTCTTATATAATAGATAATAACATATGTTATAAAATGAAAGTAAAACCAATTAAATCTGCCATATAGTACTTTCAAAAGATTGATGTGTGCGAAGTCTAATAACTTATTTGGGATTTTAATCTAAAAGTGCCCTACAATAACATTATCTTGTGTTCTGGGAACTAACCGTAATAGAGAAGCCACTGCCTGCAGAGATGCTGAACTAAATTAAAGCATTGTGTGCTGGTATTCTAGCATCTGCCTCATACGTTAGTCTCTGGAAAATGCTTGAAAATACCCTGAAGTAGCAGGTATTTCTTTGTTTAAGTTTGAAAGCTTTTTGTATCGGTTCTCATTAATGCTGTAGTGCAAAAGCTCCACCATTCAGTAAATGAATTGAACAGAAGCTTCTGCAAAGCAAGAACAGATTGCAGTTTTCCCATTTCTGTCTCCATTTTATTTTTGTTGTTTGTAGAGGGTTTGAATTTGAGCTCTAGGGACCCAGGTTTTCCTACGCTTGCTTCAACATATGTGTTCCCTGCTAGAAAGAAGCAAATAGTCGGATCTAAATGAATACTGCAAAAATTTAAATATTATGCTGTCTGAATGACGGAGGATTTCTTGCTCCACCTTAGCTTTTCTCTTGAGTTATATTCGCATATATGAGACTTTAAAGTGTATAGTTTCTCTGAAAGACAGGTTCTGGAAATGCTTCTATCTTCATTGTAAAATCTCTCATTTTTCTTTTCCTTTATAATGTTTTCATTCATCCAGCCCTGGATCAGAAACAATGCCATGTGATTTACAATTGTATATGACATGAATAGTTGAAGCTGTAAGAGCACCATGTAGTAAACAGACAGACTGTAGGCAGGAATATATTTGCATACAAGGGTTTTATGCATGAATAATCCATGAGTTTATAAAAATCGCTCTGTTTATAGATAATTTGGGAATAGAAGAATGCTTTAATTCATGAAATAACTTATGCAGCTCAAAAACCAATTCCATGAAATAGAAGAAAAAGACAGTTGTGACATACAGATTTGCCAAACTTAGCCGTTCCTCTTTCAGAAAATAACGTCTGTGTTCATTAGGACGAGGCCTGCAAAGAGAGTCTGTATCTCCACACGCACTCCTCTAACTGCTGATCTGTGCAGTGGTACCTAAGCCATAGGTGAACATTCTGAACATCCTCCTGCAGCTGCAGCTCTGTTGGTTGAAAATATCATTGCTTTCAGCTGCTTGCCCCTTTCCCTTGCCTAGACAGTATTCCCCTTTTAGAGGGGGATAAGATGAATACGGGAAGTATTGTCATGCCAAGTAAATCATCAGCAAGAGGAGAAATGGCAGGATGTGCATCCTGGCACACGGTACAGACCTGCTTGGAGATGGCCTTGGGGTGTCTGGACAACCAGGGCAGAGCATAGCACGGCCTTCTGCTGCTCAAGAGAGACCGACACCTGTGTGTCCGTGTAGCCTTAAAGAATGCAGGTGTTTAAAAAAAAAAAAAAATTTGATATTTCTGAGCCTTGTTCTTCATTGGTGTGTCTGTTGAATTTTAGCTAAAATGTAGCTGTAGTTTATGATTGGTTTGAAAATGTATTTTGTAGCTAAGAAAATCATTTACTTCTCCAAACACCCCTTCCCAAAAAGCCAACTCCCTTCCTATCTGAGCTCTTTTCTGATTCGGATGCAGGTTTCTTTAATGGTACATACAAAGCTCTGTATGTCTTTCACCTTAGGTCTCAGGTACTTAGAAACAATACTTGCAAAGAAGGAGCTCTATTAGGATAAATTAATATCTTAGAGTACTTGCAATAAGAAATGGCCTTTACTAATTTTAAGTAGGAATAGTAGAAAAACAGTTTTAAAATACTCGCAGCTGAAACAATTTGAAATGGGAAATCGGAAAAGGACTGTGAAGACAAAATAATGAAAGGATTAGGAGTGTGGTAGTGTTTCAAACTGAGGTTTCTTATATGTATTTAATTAAGAACCAATAAAATAGGATTTAAATCTACATAAACTAGACACAGTAGAAACTTGTTAATTTGTACTCTAATAACTTGCAGATTTTATAATTCATGAAAAGAAAAAAAAAATTAGAAGCTTCCTTATGCCTCCCAGCAATGGTTTAAATCAGAGGCAATAGTGAAATAGCCTATTATTAACGCTCAGTTTCTGTGGCAAGTATACTGGAAAACAGTGGTTAATGCATATGACTGTTATAAGGGATTAACTACTGGATCATAGTTATTAATGCACCATAAAATGTAGTTCATTTTATCTTTGCGTGTCTACTCCTTCACAGAGCACCCAGTATAACTGCCTAAGATTTTCACTGATTTGGAGTTGGTAATAAAAAAGCATTTGTGCCAGGTGACAAACGGATTGATTTGCAATAACTCTCAGGTATTAAAATCGCAAACTGCCACCATCGACAGGCCAAAGACCTGATCACAGAAGCTTTTGAAAGCGCGCCTGGGAATTCCTGGGGGCTGCTTGAGTTTTCTCTTTCAGGAGGTTTTACTCAGCCGGGGTGGGCGGTGGGCAATCAATCCTGTCGCTGCTTCAGTTCGCTGTGTCTGCAGGACAGTTCATAGCATTCACACATCTGTACAGGTGAAGGAAACAAGAATGATCTGGTTTAGGATGCTATTAATATTTCTCAGGTGAATTCTGGTAGGTCAGCTCCTGCCTTTTATTAATTATAGTTAATCAATACAGGTCTGATTTTGTTGCCGATGCTGACGTATGCGATCTGTCCAGATCACATTGCTCAGTGATGCGGTTTTAGTGTCTCTTTCTTTAGGCTTATTTACATTGGGCGTAAATTGAATTTGATATTACTCTGCGAATTCTATAGTTCATACTACATCAATACACAACTCTGATTTTTCAGCCACTTTTAACCTGTTATTCTCACATTATATGCACTATTTTCAGCTTTCCTAAGTGACAGAGTTCATACAGTCTAAAAATTATATTAGTAAACCCCAGAGAAATTCCAAACATACTACATACATTTAATTCATTGATGTTTTAATTAGTCATAAACTAATGTTTATTTAAATGTATTATGAATCAGCGTTTATTTTTTTGTTAACATTAGAGTATTTTAGAATATTTTCCTTCGAATTCCAGTTGTGTGAATTGATGTTGATGCGCTGCACCAGCTCCACATTAAATCAGACAAAACAAATAAAATTGCAATGTGACTATTTGTCCGATGAAGATTTTCCAGTCTGCTTTAATCCTGACTCCAGTTACTTGGAAACTGTCTATCCAGTTATATGTAAAAACTTGGAGAGACGGTCCATTAAACCAAATTTTTGTATCTGCCAGGCAATTACAACCCTTGTTATCTTCAGCAGGGAGTTACTTACGTAGAGCTCTGGGCAGAGTAGGACCCACAAGTGTTTCTTCTTCTCCTGTGGTGTATTTGATTAATCAAATACACTTATCTGCAGCTTTCATTTTGCAGCTAGAAGCCCTATAGCAGGGTAGAGGATCTGGCATTTGCATTGTGATTCCAATTAAGTTGAAATTAGCATGAACTTGTGTTCAGGAGCTGGTGTTGAAGGTACGTTAGATAAAATGGTACTTTGATAAACTGGCTCTGAGGATTGTTGTGACATTTCTTGTCTGCATCCTACAATGGCATTAAACTGCAGTAATGCTGTGTGATTAATAGAGTTAGTTCTGTCTTGTTTGATAACTTTCTGACGTAGGGAAGCAGCCAAATCACCTTTAAGGAAAAACTTGTTTAAAAACAAACCAACCCATTGAAACCTTAAAGGCCAGACAAAATAGTCCACCCTCCAGACTGTTGGAACATCTGTCCTAAATGTTGTGGTAAATATTAAGGATCAGAACGATTTTCAAATGGTATGGGAAATTATTTTTCTGCTTTATTTTAATCTATTTTGTATTTTCATTGAAATGAGCACACATTAGAAATGCTCAGAAAATGCTTGCATTGCATCTCATTGACAAAAAACAACGAAACAATAAACACTAAGTATTTCGGGCCTTGCCAGGTGTTGCAAGGGTTGGCCAAGTCCGGATCCTTCACAAAAGGTTCTACTTTTTTTAGCATCTGTCTTTTGAGGAGATGTGGGTTACTACAGTTTCATTACACCTGCAGAACTGAGGCTCTAGCAAGAAATCAATAGGCCCTGGTGACTTATATACTTACCTATCGGATGGTCTGTGTTTCTATAACATATCTCATGTTACACATTTGCCAAGGCTCATTTAAGCAGAAATTGGTTTGCTTGTTTTGTAGGAGCATTTTCCTCCCGAATAAAAGGAGATCAGTTCATCTCGTCAAGAAGTTTTCTTCTGCTACTTCTGTTGCAAATGGTGCTGTTTCCCTTCACTATCCTGCTTTGCCTTTTGCTCCCACAGCCCGTGAAAATGTCTGCTCAGGCTGAGAGACAATAGGAATCTGTTGGAAATGGAGAGATGCTCCAAGAAAGGCCGTCTAATAGCACAAGCCAAGTGTTAGGAATTTGCTGCAATGTTCTGCGGCTGAAAGGAGATGAGCAATAAGACAAAAACATTATCCTGGCAAGAACGTGCTCAAGGATGTAATTAGTAACGGTGATAGGAGAAAGAACAGATATGGAAACGTGAAATTAAATGGAGCTAAGTATGCAAACCTGCTCTTGATGTTGGCCACTATTAGTGATTTTTAAAGCAAATATGACTGGGCAGCACCAACTTCATTTAATTTAACTACTAATCCCAATGGCAAATACAGTTGCTTCCATTTAAATAACAAACCAAAACAGAATACTAAAAAACCAAAGCACTTTCTCACAGGTTGACACTGAAAAGGTGTGGGGCTTTTGCTGTCCCGTGGTGTTCGTGTCTCCTGGAGGTTCATCCTTCAACAATTGTGCGGGGACTTGTGCCACAGCCAAGAGCACTGTCTGTGCCAGGGCAAACCCTGCCACGTGGGCAGCAGTTTTCAAGCTTTCCCCCTTTGATGAAGCAAGGAGCCACCATCCTGCTTTAGTTTAAGAGTATGGCTGACAAGGTAATTTATCTTTTATATATTTTACTAATGTACTTGTTCAGCCATTTTTTTTATTGCAGGTTATAAGTGAGCTTGCGCATCTCTGAAAAAATGTTTTGAATTCCTCATAGTAATCCAGTCTAATTTTTACCATTTTTAAATTGTATTACCTCACTAGTAAATATCAGAAATTTAAAATTTGTGGGTTTTGTTCTTTTTCATATAAATGTTTCCCCTAGGATTAAGCTTGAAATAAATTACTTCATGTTGTTGCACATTATTTGCATTCATGGATAAATTAAAGTATCTGATTCCCTGTCTCACTGATTTTTCAAATGTTAGTAATTAAAATTGCAGAAGCATTTTTAATGCCAAAGATTAAACAGATGTTGGTGGACACATTAGCGTTAGACATAGGTTTGGCAGGTAAAATTTAAAGAATGGCTGTTTCTATATTCTTTGGGTTTCATTTTAGCTTTACTGGCCTTAGAGGTGTGCTTAAAAGCAAGATGGATTATGAAAATGTTTGCCACAGTTTATTGGCATGTATCCCTAAAACAGGAATATGTGAGATGAGAAACTCTTCACCCGGAAAGATGTGTGCAATGGCCAATATCGAAAGCTGTTCACCCATCCTCTATGGTTATAACCTGAGAGCTGTTACTAAGTTCATTACAGCAGCTGAAATTACTCTTCTCCTGGTATAATCTAAGTTTTTGTACTAATTCTGAAGCCCATTCCTTATTCTGATTCGTGTCTTCATATGGTCCTGAAACCCACTGCTGTCCTGCACATCTCCTGTTTCTCTTATGTTGCTACCTTGTGAGTGATTTCTCATAATTACGGCACATTTTTGTGAAGACACATCACATCTTTTGTCCTGCCAGACACAGTCCTCAGAGTCCCAGTAGCTGGAGGGCAGCCAGACAAAATTTTGCAGCTACTTTGTGAAAATCGCAGTGACTGAGACCTCAGTGATGTTAGGACTCTCAGGTGTATCTAGAGGTCGAAAATTCTTACAGGGCCCATCCTGAGCTTCGAGATGTTCACAAATTCCTGTGAATAGTAGAGGTATCGTATCTAAAGAACATGCCTGCACTGTACTTCTTTAATTTCTATTCTACCTCCGGTCCAGACTCCCTAGTACATACAAGTTTAGAAGGAAATAATTGCTGTAAGTAATTTTATACTCAACTAAATACAGTTCATGCCTCATCCTGGTATAAAAATAAGGCTGATTAAAATCTGCTCTGATATATTTGTAGCTGTTTGTAATATTATTCAAGTACTGAATTGTTGGCTTTTGCCATACCCTCCTGTACCAAAAGATGGACAAGGACTAGCGAATTGCTGACACAATACTATGACACACCATATGATGATTTCTCCACCATTGAGAAATTCACCTAGAAGAGCTGAAACTTGTCTGAAAACTGATTTGTGCTGTTGGAATAGTTTAAAGAAGCTGCCTCCCATCAGTGAGTTGAGCCCATTGTGTCTAACGGATGTTTGCACTCCTGTCTCAGAGCTGCATGAATTCACACCTGAGCCTTAACCTGACAAAGCATGTTCAAGTGGGGGCCTTTTGTGCTGTTTGCTTTTCCACCCAATTTATTTTGCCAGCGTACGTGTCAATGCTGAGTGCTCTGTGCAGGGTTATCCTGCAGTCAGCACCCAAGTTTCTGAGGGATCTCACAGATAAATGATATACGTGTCTCTTCCCAGAAAGTTTCTAATCTGGCTATGAATAATACAGAACATGCCAATAATGTCTGTTCGATTTAGTGGAAGTGGCAGTTTCCTGAGTTTGAAGTTAGGACTTCATCCCTGGAAGGGGAAACATGAACCTGTCCTCTCTTAGAGCCTGTTGAATTTTCTGCACTACAATGAAAACAATTACAAAAAAGCATTGGAAGATACAATATGCTGTAGTAAAAACCAACAAACAAACAAACAAGCCAAAGCACAAAAACAAAACACAAAAAAAGCCACAAAAAAACAAACAACAAGGAAAAAACCCACCAAAACAAACCCCACAACACTTGAATGTTCTCTCAAATTTGTACATCTCATTGGCGATTTAAATGTGTCTGTGTTTTGTTATCAAAATCAAACCTAACAAAAGCCGATTTTTTTCCCCCCATGATTTCCCCCTGTTCCTTACAGTATCGTAAAAATACCCTCATCCTTCTGCTTTTCGTATAGATGTATGGATTGCCCTTCATTTTCGGAAAGTCTTGAAATCAGCACTGAATCCAGGCCCTGGATGCTGGTGGTCTCTGGATGCTAGTTTCACCAAGTGGGAGAAGTCACAGTCCCCTTCTGTCTCCCCCCTGCCACGTTAGCAAGTTGGGGGCTCTCTATCCTCAGCTCCTACTGCTTTCTGATGGATGAGGCGTTTCTCACTTCCTTTTGTTTAGTCTTCTGCTGGCTTGATGAGCATTGCTGAAGAGGTACAGGAATGCCTCGAGGTTAAGAGTATTAGTAGCCGGGCAGAGTACTAGTAGCAGGATAAGCTGAGTGGCCCTGTGATCTTAAACTTGAGGTGGTTGCCAGCAGCTTTGAAGGTTTGGATGTTTATGGAAACCTTAAAAGAAGTATCTGGCCAAGGAGTTCTACCCCTACGTGATCCTTCCGCTTTGTGTGGCCCTCCATCCGCCTAAGCTCTTGAGAGACGAGGTTTCGAGTACTTCCTCCGCTTTTTCATAGCTGTGACCTGAAGCAGAAGACAAAGTATTACTCTCATTACTCAAAACTATCTGGAAAAGCTTTTTGGGTCAGTATTGTGCCATTTCAATGACCACAAAACAGTGTATGAGAACTTTGCTCCACTGCTGTATTTCTATGCCCTGCCTTAGTTGTTGTCCATTACTTATGCTGTTTTCTTTCAATATTAGTTTAAAAAACATTTGACAGGCTGCCAAGGTTACTGTTTGCCCTTGCTACTCTGAAGGCCAAGAAGGTAAAACAATCCTCATTCTTAGATTTCCTTTTTTTTTTTTAGCTCTTTTTCATTGTATTGGTTTTTTAAATAAGACTACGGGCTTTACTCTTGAGAGAAAAGAAATAAAACTGTTCAATAACAGATGTAATGTGGATGGAACCTACTTCAGGAAAACAAAAATTATCCTGTGTTTCACAATAAATACTCTACTACTTTGTGTGATTTTTTTACCATGTAATCAGGAGCTTCCTGTTCCTCAAGTAACTCGTTGCAGTGGCCAGGTTGCCACAATCTCTTAGTTTCAGATTTTCTTTCTCATTACTTGCATCCACAAATAAGAACTCATGGCATTTGTACGGATGTAAAATGCTCAGATTACAGGATCTCATAGTTCTCGGAGATCTGTGTTTGAGCTGTGACAATAGTCCTTGTCATGCTACCATCTCAAAGACTAAATTATGGGATTGCTTGTAATTCTTCAATGTATCAGGCAATTTGATCTCAAATTACCAGCTGCAGTATAGGCCATGTGTAATACACAGAGACATCAAATGCTAGCTAATATGCCTATATTATTTTTAGATAGTCTGTTCCATTTATCTTCATTTTTCTGTTGATTTCACTGCAGCTTTATAATTGAACTTATCTCTGACATCCTGGGAGAAAAAGAAAAAGTGCCCTGTAGTCATGGCCAGTTGCATACTGTCATGTGTTAGAAAATGTTGCTGCGATGGTATCTGCATTACACATTGTTTCTGCCTGTCGTTATAATGTACAGTGTCTAGGGACCCTTAATCCATAGACTATTTGGCTGAGATTAATGGATTGCCTTCTTCAGTTGATAGCATGTATTTTGGTATGGACTATGGTGAATTTTAATTTAAGGATTGTTGGTCTAGTTGCCTTCAACAGTTCTTTCTGTCAATCAATAAAAGCTTTTGAGATTTTGGTGCTTTATTTTAATGTCATGACCTAATTCTTCATATCCATTAAAAATAATCAACTGCCTGTAGATAGTACAGCAGTAATACAGTACATGTAGACATCTGTACTGTAGACTTAAAAATTTAAATGCTCAAAAATGAGTAATGGTGCTCAGAGACTAATGCATGAAAAGTCAAGCACTCACGAGTAGGAAGCATCAGGATTAAAATTCCAACATGCAGGCAGACTTCTTATAGGATTTTTTCAGAAGGGTCTAACCAGGTAAAGTGTCTAGCTTCTGTTGAAATGTATCAAAACTAAGGCCTAAACCGTTAAGTACTCTTGAAAATCCAGCCAGGTACTGTTTTGTATTTTTGGATATCTGTTTGCTTTCTAAAGTAACTATGATAGGTGGCAAGCCGGTATTTAACTGGAAGTCAATGGGATTTAGCCATTAGTGATTTTGTATTAGTATTAACGCTGCGTATGTATATTAAAAAATTTGGAAGTACTAGCCCACTTGTCAGAAAATTGGGTTTTCTTTAAATATTACGGGGATTTTCTCTAGAATCCAAACCTGAAAAAAGTTAATTGGAGTGACTCAAAGTATATGAAGTTTTAAGTTCTTCAGAGAAGTGAGGTACATTAATGCAAAACTATCAGGCATAAAATGTTCTTAAGAACATAAAAACTAAGTGTTTTTGCCTTTTGAATGACTAATCTGAATCCATAATTATTCTTTTTTTTCAGGCTAAGAATGAATTTCCTTCTTTTTCAGTACTGAGCCAAGTCTTTATGCTTTGAAGATGTCATTAAAACACCTCAAAGTACCTCTGCCTCACACAGTGTTATTTTCAGGAATTGCTTAAAGGTAAACAGCAATATAACTTGGTCTTATAAGGTGAGTAATTAGGAAATGAGAAAAGAGATGAATTAATATACTGTCTGTGAAATTATAATTCTGATAATTGTTTGGTTTGTAGTTATAATACATTTATTATAATCTGATGGTAATACTGAGAAGCTGTGGCTTTTAAAAACCATCCTTTGTTTGGGGGAAAACTAATTTGTTTGAAATGATTCATTTCTACCTATGCTTTTCTAGGGTTTTGGTTGTGTTTGGTTGGTTGGGGTTTTTTGTGTGTGTTTTTTTGCTAAACTTTGAATGAGCCACTTCCTTGTGCAGCTGGATAAATTAACATGGGAAGATAACATACATACTCCATTTCAAAAGGTAGAATGGAGGACCAAGTTTAATGTGTACTGTTCCGAAGTTAGTGGTTGCACAATGTATTTAACTACATTATTATTGTAGTCTTTGCAACATTTGAGCTGTTCAGAATTCTTTGGAATGCGGATCAGATTTTAGGTATGAAAGGGGATAACTACTCTCCGTATTTCACTAATGATGGATCTTTCAAATGAAATGTGTGTGATGACACCTCTATGCTCTGAATATTAAAGACCTCAAACATGGAGAAACTGGCCTTGAGCCTCCTGTACCAAAATTCCCTTTTTCTCTCACTAGTGTGCTTTTTTGCATATATTAACTTGTGGAAAATCCTATAATGAAAGATAATAATCCATGCATTACTATGATTTTAAGTCTTGTGCCAGGTAATTCCCAGCCAATGTCTTATGGTGACTCCTTTATTCCAAGGAACAAACTTCTTTTAACGGTATTAAACATTTTATCTGGTAATTTCAGGAGACAGCTTTATATAGTTTTCCTCTTGTTTATTCTTCTAGTTTCATACAAGTGATGACAACAGTGGATGCTGAGGGTGCTACAGCAGCAGAGGTCCAGAGGAACACACAGGAATGAATAGTCTTATTTAGATTTCAAATAACTGTTCAAGTTTTTAACCTATGTCATGTTTTTCTTCCAGTTGCAGGTCTACTCACTGTCACCTATACCTTTGTAGCTGTACAGTGGAGGTGATTCTAAAATGCTGTTCATTATGGCAAAACAGTCTGATAAATCACGAATTACTGAGTTCAGTATATGTGAAAATGTGTATATCTCTAGCATTAGGAAAGCTCTGAGAGAGAGCTGGGTTCGTGTTCTGCAGGTTTCTGAATATCAGAAATGAATTTGTTCCACACTTCAGCAGGATAAAAGTCTTGGGAAAGTGTTTCAGTCGAAAAATGGAGAGATGTTTTTTGGTTAGTCTTGTGTCCTTTTGACCAAGGTTTTTACATGGCTTTGGGTTCTCTCCTGTTGTCAGACAAGGGACTTGGACTTCAGCTGTACAAGTAGGTGGCTTAAGCACCATCTTGCTGGCTGGTTAGGTCTAAGCCTCTCTTTCTGCATTTCTGCTAGGATGTTCCCCTCTGTAAAGGTCAATTCAATCAGTAGTTTAGCCTTGGCTTCCTACATGCAAGGTGACTGCACTAGCTCCCTGGATTATGTAGTTGGACCTATTTTTCAATTACTGAATGTCGATTATTTGTGCGAAGGGGAACATTCCAGTAGAAAACATTGTGCAAGTCTCAACCAAAAGAATCTGAATCCAGCAAAGGAGGAATGCGAAGCTTTTGTTCCCCTTTAGATCAAATCTCAACTGTATTTTGTGCTGAAATAAATTAATATTGTTGTGAAAATGTTTGGGCTGGACCTGGGAATTTCCTTTCAGAATTGATAGACTACACAAAAATTCTTGATAATTTTTTTCTTACAAGTCAGAACAAAACATAATGTCAAATGACAAGTAGAAAAAGAGTAGTGTTTCATGTTGCTTGAATTTAATGCTTTTTATGACATGTTGTCAACCAGAGAGATCAACATATTTGAAAACCGATAACCAGAAAAGGTTTAGTGATTTTCCTGGGAAGGGAGGATGTATCAGAAGCCACAAATCCTGAAAACAAAGATTTTAATTCTCATGTTGCTGGATATTTTTTCTCTCATCTGTAAACTGAGAGAAATTATCATTTTCAGAACAAATTCACAATTTAAACCCACAAATTATAGTGTTTCTACTTAACCACTTAACAATTTGTCATAGAGAATTCTATTTTACTTAAATGACTATAGTGATATCCATAAAAATTACCTTAATATTGGTTGGTTATAGAAAGCAGATAAATACAATCAATCCACACAGTGGGAAATGCAAAGGAAAAATGCTCTACTGGTTTAGGTGACTTTTCAGGTGTTTTCACTAGTCCTTTCAAGCGGGATCTCTCTGCACGTATGTATAAAATGTGATTTTTCCTATATGCAGTTTAGTTTTGGTAAAGACTGTTTTTCCACTAATCTCATTTTTGTAGGACCATCATCCTTGTTTTCTAGAATTTCCTAAAAATCAGTTGAGTGTTAGGTAGTTGCTGTTTACAATCATATGGCAAAACCACTTCAAAACTATTGGCAGAAAGTAGAACACGTCCCACTGGATCTTGTCGCATTGTTAATAAAGCCTTACTGCAGTTTTACACTTGTGTAGTGGATGCGTAACATAGCAAAACACGAAAGCACTTCCTAATATCTTTATTTAATCTTTTTCACGGAATCTTGTACTTGTGATGCAGGAATAAGTGTGCTGAATGCTATGGACAACACAGCTATCATTGTTTGCACTATGAAGCTTTTTATACCGTACAATTTATAGTTCTGTTGAATCTAGTTCATTGCAGAATTTTGCCTCACCAAACTTATATTTGGGTTCAAATGTTCACTCTGATGTCAAGGTCTAATGTTTTTACCTCTCCCTTTCTCTTAATTTTATTGATTTTTCAAAGCCAAACATTCCATAAATTAGCTATAGGCAGAAGGCTTATTGTGGAATGTGATATAATTGGCAACTGATTGTTGATGTAGGAGATTTATGTTGGCCTTATAGCAATAGTTTCTTATAATTGGAAACATATGTGATTTCTAGTGTCTAGACTTGGGAACTTTCCCAGGAAGGAGCTCCAGGTGGTTATCTAAGCATAATAGGCCAAATGGCTACCATATAAAGGCTGCAGACATGGGAAATATGTAAATGTTGCTGGCAAATGTAATTATTCCATAAATTAAAGTTTATAAATTGCAACATATACTCTTACATCTAATGGTTTGACTAGTTGATTTGTTTTACAGATTCATGTAGAATCAATGTTTAAAACTTGAAATTTATTTCTTTTGATTGCTGCCCAAACCGAAATAATGTATAACGCAGAGATTCTTGATATGCTTGGATGTCAAAAAGCTTTTAACTATATCATGTGCCTAATTTAGTTGCACTAATGTATGAATGTTTATCTTGAAATAGCAAACAGTTACATTGTCATATTTATTAAATTGGGTGAAATTTGGTTTGGTATAGTTGAGTTATGTGGCAACTTGAATTTTGTTTTCATTTGCTAGTAGGCTAATTTCTGGAAGGATCTCTGAAAGGAAACATGTCTGGAAGTTGTACAGCCTACAAAAGCATGTGGTGATTTGATACTGTCCTGATCCTAGTTTGCCATGAACATGCTCTGCACGTTAAAACATCCCTGGAGAAGGAAAGCACAGTTGGCTATCCCAGCATGAATACTTTGCAAATATTATTCTGGGACCTGCACAGCCTGTGACTCACAATGAATATTTTCAGCTCTGGTTCTGGTTGTACAATAGGAAATACAAAAGAAAATAAGTAATTTGTTGGGGCCTAACACAGTATGACTTGATCATTGTGGCTTACACAGACAACACAGAAGAGCTGCACTAAGAAATGTGAAAAGTCCTCTCAACTCACTTTTCATGTGCCAGATGGTTGTTCCTTGTTCTTGTTGTATTTTTTTTAATCCTACCTGTTAAGATAGCAAAGAATGACATACGTTATCTGGCTCTGCAGCCAAGCGTGTGGTCCAAATTATTTTCACAGAATGCCTGACAAAGTCTGCTTGCTTGCTTGCCTGCCTCAATCATTTTTCTCAACTAATTAGAAAAGTCTGCCAAGCATTGTTGGGCTAAGGCACTAATTATTCTCAAACAAATGCTTCGATTTTGCACAAGCTGCGAAGTGTCTCTGTTTTAAATGACTACGTGCCAAGATGCCAGAGTAGTCAGACCAGTTTCATTTATCAATATGTCTGGAAGTCCTGGAGGACCAAAGAGAGAAAAGCATTTAAAAGCAAACGACCATCTGCAGTCTTAGGTTCTCTTTTAGGAAAAATAATGTTGTAGTACTTCTTTTTATATATGTTAGTTCTTAATGAGAGGTACCAGGTCTATTTTTCTTCTGGAAATGTTTCTTGTGATATTCCTGACTGCGTTGGTCCTCAGATTCTCTTGGTTTTGGCGCTGAATTAAAGACAGTTTTGTTATTAGTCACAGAAGACTGGCCTATCTAATCCTTTCTAAGGTTTTATAGCCTCATCATCACCACCTTTATCTGAGCATTAAAGTTGGTTTCTGATGTCAATGAGACTGGAAAGGTTTTCCTTGTAAAACTTTCAGTGGAATTTAGTAATCACAGGAAACTTGGCTGTTTTAAAGGAAGTTTACAGGGGTTTTTTGTTGGTTTTTTTTGTTTGTTTTGGTTTTTCGTTTGTTTGTGGTGTGGTTTGTTTTTTGTTTTTAGTTTTGGGGGGTTTTTTTTGGTTTTTTCCAAGCAATGGCACTGCACCTAGAGCTGAGCTCTAAGCTTCCCTACTCAGAAGTAGTTGTGAGCTCGCAGAATAGTATCATCCCACCTCAGATCCTGAAATATTTAGGCCATACCAATTTGTTTGTGACAAGGTTCACATTCTGATAGTTTGGTTTGTTGCTAATGAGATATGTGCCTCTGATTAGCTATTTCTCCGCTGATATGTTATACTTCTGTCATCTGTCCTTGCTGCTGTTTACCCTCATCCCAAAAGTTGCTCTGCAAGAGGCAGATAAGTTGCTGTGTTTAAGAGTCTCTTTGACTTCTGCTGGACCTGCCCATGTATAATCAACAAAACTTAGCTTCCAAGAACTGCCTTCCTCTCTTTTTTGAAAGTAGGGAGTTGCATGTTTTCAGAGAAAATTTTTTGTGTTGTATTTCAAAGATGACAAGAGAAATCCAACAATTTGTTTCACAGGGATAATTGGAGTGGTTTACTTATGAGCCAGCTCTAGAGTTTGTTTTGTAGATGTATGTTTGTTCAAAATTGTTGGATTAATTTTTTTATAGCATATATTAAGTGTAAGGGAAAAATGAAAGAATTAAACCCCTAGAATGGCAGTAGAACTTGGAACAATTCATTACTTCATTAGTTTCCAGCAGCTATCTGTGCCAAGGAAGAAAATGACATTAAATATTACAGTATTCGTATCTTCTTGAGTAGCTACTCATAGTAGGATCAATGGGCAGGCATAAGATGCATTTTAATAATGGTTTATGTGTGTTTTCTTTTTAATCTCTCCCCTTCCTTCTTTCAGGGGAAAATATGGAACCTACTGTCTGGGTACTTCATATCATTAATTGCTTATTGCCTTTATCTGTACCCACTGACTTAATTGCAATCTATCTGTGTAGTGTGTGCTGTGTGCTTTTTTTCCATTAGTTTTAAGAAATTATTCATAAAGAGTAAATATACTACATGGGAAAATCTACTTAGTCTGGAAAGAGTTGGCTGTGGACAGTGCTAGCAGCTCCTGGAAATAGCTGTGTTGGAGAGGTACGCACAGATGATCTCAAGCGAAGACATGGCAAATAAAATATTCGTGGTTCTCAAGTATGATGTAAGGTAACAAAAGATGAATGGGCTGTGAATCCCAGGGTGTTCCACAAAGTTCAAACCATAGTCATCTCCCACGCAGCAAAGAAGGTTTTAAGATAACGGTGTTTTGAAAGACTTTCTATTTTGTCCTTCTTTTCCTCGTTGCGCATTCAGTGCATTGTTATTTGCTAGATAATAATCCCTACTGATTTCGAGGTGCTGACTGTTCTTGGTGAGGATATGAATCTTACCTTTAGCACCAATTGCCTAGTTTTAACAAGGAAATACACATTAAATGTACTCAGCTTTTGGTAGGTCACCTTTTCTTTTTATTCACATTTCTCTGCAGATTCAGTCTTCTGAGGGCTGGAGCAAGAGGAAAGATCTAGATTTGTTGAAGTTGGTGTCTGTGCCCCAAGACTACTTCAGGACCTGATGGCAGTCAGAATATTGGGATACCTACTGATGCAAGGACTGGCAACGAGTCCAGTATCCTCCTACTGATGCAATGCCTTTGTGCCATGATAGTATCACCCTGTAGACACATAAAATTCCCAGGTATTTCATCCTCCATTTTAAGGATGTTTTTCACATAAAAACACTGCTAAGTTTTGTCAGTGTAGCAGGTGATCCCATCCCATACATCAGTTTCATTTTGTACATTCCTCTAATACATTTTGTCCATCCTCTATTCAACTTTAGGAAGTGATAAAGACAGAAAAGAAGAGGCTAAATTTTAATGTAGTGTTTTTCTCATAATGGGTCATTTTTCATAAGTTAACAAAGTGAAATACCTTGAAATCAGTACTTGTTACAAATGAAATATTAGGTTGAGCCTATTATACTCCCTCATAAGCAACAGAGATTTTTCAGGACTGATTCCACTGCCATTGACACTTTGGCAAATTTAGGGTAAGTCTAAATGTTAGTAAGGCTGCTGGAAGCTGCCAGAATTTAGTCCCTGTACTAAGTCCCCTAAGTCCTTCTCTTTTCATTAATATGTCCTATGATGGCTATATTGTCTTTTTTTGGTCTTTTTTTTTTTTTTTTGGTAAAATTGAAATTTATGGATGGTCATCAGAGCATGGTACGTTCAGCTGCATGTTTTTGTGCTATATAAAACATTTTACATTGAAGCTCTGTAGTTTTCTGGACATCCTTGATTTATTTAACTGAAAAGCTATACTTTCCATCCAAGAACACTTCCTGCTTTGTATATCTACTCATGTGAGTTTGCAGAAGTGCAATGAAAATCCAATGGGAGTAGCATTCCATTGTAGCTACATGAGTGTTACGTTGTTTTAAATCAAGAAAATGTTATATAAAATCTATTGCTCTTCTTTCTCATGATTCATTGCTATTATACAATTATATTTGATTCAGTGTACAGGCTTGATGGTACTTTATTTTTGAATTCTCTCTTTTTGGAAGAATTCCTTTGGACTTTTTTTTTTTCAATGTAGAGTGTTAAAATGTGTAAATTTAAATAATTTGGAGGAGGTTTCCAAGTTCGTAATTTTTTCTTCAAATGAGGGTTGTTGAATTGCTCTCTCAGCAGCCTGGTAGTTTTTCCTATTTCCACCAATTATATAACAATAAAGAAATTTCAACAGTGAACTGATTTAATATGGCTCATCATTTATACCTGACCTTTTATTTTTTTTCTTAATGCAAACTAAAGGATGTCCTGATTTAAAGTAAAAGTGTTTTATTCTGTGCAAGAAACGTGTCAGCACTGTCCAAAAAAATCAGTAAATTGTTCTTTCCATGGTGCTTGAGAGGGCGATGAAGTATCCTCTCAAGGGTCTCGCTCTTCAGTTGTATCTCGGTGCATTGGCAAAGTCTGTGTATTGCATAAAGTAATTTCACACAAGGCAAGAGCATTTTCTTACATAGGTTAGCTATAAACTCACCCTAAGGGCCACGGAATACAATGAATGTGAGGTTTAAGTTGTCAGGTACGTGATTGCACATAACACTAATCTAATCGCTGTCCTTTTGATGGAAAAAAGGGAACACGCGGAAGAGATTCACTGTTCCACAGAGAGACACTGGTATTGTACAACCAGCAGGGATAATTCCTTCTGTTCTCTGGTATATTGGTGTTGCTGCTGTTGTGCTTGGCAGAAAGCATTCAACCTCAAAGGTTGTAAAGTTTATAGCTTTTCACGCTGTGTCACTATGTTGTGTAACCCAGTAGGGCACAGCTATAAAAAAAGTGAATTCTTGAAAATTTTGTCAATATATTTTGTCATTTCATAATTGATCAAACTGCAAATATAAGCTCTGTGTTTTAAGACAACACTTTTGTCTTACAAAATTATACTGTGAAAACTAAATTGGCTGCTTGCTGTAGGTGCTTCATTCTACTCCAGCAATGGCCCTTCTTTTTTCCTTAGTAGGAATGTCTTGGTGCATCAACCTGCAAAACAGAGTCTGTGTGACGCACAGAGTTTCAGCTGAAAATGGATTCAGTTGCAGTATATGAGCAGTGGAGTGAGAGAGTTTTTCAATTATGGAGTTGATTTTAAAAGTTGGCACTGGCATTAGATGTTCTATGTTTGGAGCTCCTGCTTTAGTGGCTAAAATGGACATTTATAGATGGGAATAGCAATCTGAATTCCCCTTGTGGGTTTGGCAGGTTTGAAAGTTGTTTCATTTTTGTGTGTAACTTTTTTTTGGCAAGAATCTGTGTAGGGGATGGTGGAGAGGTCAATTTCTCTATGTTTATAGGTGCTGACAAGTTTTCTGAGATTTATTTTTAATTCAGCTTGTTTAAAAATTCCATGGCAGTGTTTTTTTAAAATACAAAAAGATTTTCGTGTTAACTTGTATGCGTATACCATCACTTTTGTGACAGAAATTGGTTTTATCGATGTGTAGTGTGTAAGTTAGACAATAGCTGGTTAAATCTGAGATTTCAAAAGTTCATTCATCACCACCATAGCTTATAAAGTTATGCACTGTGTGGTTTTTATATGTCCTAAGTGCTAGCTTATGCTTTTATTGATTAATTCAGTTAGTAAGGTAACTAGCTTTTGGATTTTTTTTTTTAATGTGAATTTGATGTTTAATGATAGTTTTAAAATTTGTTTTTCAGGTATTTGACAAAGAACTGCTTTCAAGGTAGGTAAAATGACTGCAAAAGTTCTGGTTATTTCCACATAATATCAAATTTACATGGTTTAAACCAAATTACAAAATAAATTCGTTTAAATATGATTAGTTCCCATGCCTTCAGGCCATGTGGAGTATAACCAGCATGGTTTTATTTGCTGTGCAGGTTGTCAGGGAGAGTGAGTGAAGGAACGGAATTGGAGCCTCCCCTCACCCTGGCTGCTCATTTCTCAGCCATGGTTTGGGAGTATTGGTGCCTTCTGTTGCATGGAGTGGTAACTTTCTTCAAGCATAGCATTGATGAAGTAAATAGCTGCAGTAACGTGTTACCAGCCAGATCTTCTCTTAGCTATATTGCGTTGATACTGAGACGATATTAGCAGCCTCAGGGAGAGGCACTGCTGGTACAGAGCAGCCTTTTACTGCTTTCAGTGGGGTGCTCACTCATCATGGCAATTTCAAAAAGACTGGGCTAAGCCTTGCAACTTCAATGGTCTCTGTCATGTAAATGCCCTCTTATAAGGAAATTCAATTCGATGTTTGTCTGATGTAAAATGACGTGGGATGTGAAGCAATTAATGTTTCTGTAGACATAACTCTCCATAGCAGTCCGCACTTAAGTAGCTTTAGCCTCATATCTTTGCTTGAACCTTTCCTTTCTGAAGTAGCACCTCTTCATCCAGAATTAGAAGTATCACTTGACCATGAACTGATCTAAACCAAAAACTTAGATTAATAACAGTGCGCCAGTAGTAGTAAATGGTTACGCTGCAGGAATCATAGCCAGTTAAAAATTGGAATTTCTGAAAAGGGGGGCTAGACTCTTAATCTTAAACAGCTCTGGAAAAATTGTATCTCCACAGGGAAGGAGGAGGGGGAAACATTGATTCAGAAAACATGTGCTGCACTCTACTTTATAAAGCTGGCTTTCAAAAATAAACTCTTTTAGCATGCTTGAAAGTTGTTGCTGACTACTGCCAACTAGAAAATTTAATAAAGAGTTTAACTTCGTGCAACCCAAGCCAGCTCTGCAAACACACATGCTTTCCCACTGAGATCAGAATGAATATCTAGTGCAGTATGCGAGAGCCAGACTGTATGAGCAGGCCTGTCTACATACATCCCTCATCTGACTTCAGTTATTGTTGTGATGGGCACAGTTCCACAGCTGTAATCGTTGCAAAGAGCATGTGTCCAAAGCTCTGCTCCAAACTCTATCATTCTGCTTACTTTTTCAATTGCTTTAGTAAGGCCCTTTCAACTGCAAGCTTAGTCTGTTTGGTAAATGGACACATTTACCTTCCCAATTATAAATCTTTTTATAGAAGATGTCTTGTCTCTCCTTGTAGTGTAGGATTTTATACTTCTTGGAATTTAGCCCTACCCATTTTTGAAAAAGCCTCTTAATAAAAAGAGAGCAAATTAATAGATTGTGTAAAAAGTCATATAATTTTCATTAGGTATTTTTGACAAGCTTTTACAAACCTAAATTTAGAAAGTTGAGTCAGTATAGACGGGGAAGGGAGTTAAAAATGTATTTCTGTTTTCAGTCAAGATTCCAGCTTTTGTCTAGTGATGAGGACTGAGTTTGTGAGAGCAGCACATCAGGCTGCACGTCAGAGTTTGTGTTTTCAGCCTAGACCTTTATTTTTTTCTCCCAGAAGGGGCTCAGAGTACAGAGAAATGAGTTTGCACAGCTTGTTTTTGGAGGAGTGAGACTTAGGTAACGCTGAGCAGCACTAATGCAGAGACCTGTCGTGCCGTGTTCAAATCTGTTTCGCCCATTACACTGTGACTGGGGGATGTCCATAAATAAAGGAAGGAACCGTTTATATCACAGCCACATGAGCAGCCATTTCATAAAATACCATCTCTGGCTCTATTCCTTCAAATAAACACCACTTTCCAAAGTGGGAAACAGGAAGAATATGTTTTGTTTGTCAAAAGCTAAACAGACTAAAATGTTGCCAACCTGTCAAGAAAAGCTGAGGGAAAAGAAAGTGTCTTCCCAAGATTTTTGGTATAATGGGACCATGGGACTTGGCGAATAGCAAGGAGGAGGAGTGTTCTTTTGGCTTTGAAAAACCGAGTGAGAAAGAATACCTTAAAATAGAGAGGCTATCAGTGATGGCATAGGACAGGAAGAAAGACCCATTAAACAGAATGCTTTGCAACACAGGATGGCCCTGCCAAGTCTTTGAATTGTCCAAAGTGGAAAAAAAGGGATTGTGGTTTTGCTTCTGTTATATTGTTATTTATTTGTTTAGTAAGAGAAAAAGAAAAAAAAAATAAAGAAACAAAAACCACACCCCCCAGCGGCCCCTCCAATACCACCACCAAACAAACAAACAAAAAAGAAAAACCAAAAACCAAACCAACCAACCAAACAAAACATCTTCACAAAAGGGCAATCCATTCCTCTTTTTCTTTGTGGTCCCAGTGTCCTCTTGTTCAGTATGAAGGAGAGAGTCCAAGAGGGAGATCATATACAGATATTACTTGGGAAGAATATGTGCTGACAATTATCGTGTGAAGCAATTATTTTTCCGCTATTAAAAGAAAAGCCACTTCAGTTAATACTTTTGTCTAGAGACAACCTTGGCTTCTCTTCTGCTACTTATGGGGATCATACAACTCTTCAATACCCAGAGCAAGTTCTCATTTCCTCCATCTCTGAGTACAGGGCACAGGGCTACCTGTCCAACATATTGAGGCACTTCTGGCTTGATTGTAGAAATTGCAGATTTGATTACCTTGTACAAGCTCTACAACAAAGCACTCACTGCCTATTCAGAGGCGGCCTTTGGTTGGCCTTTACTGCGAGTCTCCAGTGTTTTGTTTCTCTGGCATTTGGTCTCTATGTTCACCATTCTGACTAACGCAGAGAAAATCTGGAATCACACTTTAATGTCTCCCTTCTGATCATATTTGTTATTCTAAAATAAATGCTATTGTGACAGTAGATCAGTTAGCAAAGCAAATAATGTCCTTCCAAATGAGTGAAAAACATCTTCTTTTATGTCTGATGACATGGCAACATTGATAAATACATAATATTTTGGGTAGTGCTTTCCAGCAATGTTGCCTTTCTTGCTCTTTATTATGCAACATGATGTGCTGTGTTTGAATTAAACTCTAGTAAACACTTGCACCTGTCACAAGAACCACCATTTGTTGTCACAGCAATCAGGGCAGTTGAAGAAGCACTGAAGGAAACAACTTCACAGGACTGGTGTAGTGAGTAAGCTTGCATTGCAATTGCTCACTCTGTGCATAAACTGAATAATTCAGCCTCTTCTATACACATTTCTAGTACAAATTTCCTTTGGCAAAAAGCAATAGTAGAATAAAAACTTAGCCAAATCAGTTTGGGAAGGGAACATAGGTGAACATAAAGAGTTTTTTCTGAATTAAGTTTTGGGATGTATGGTCATTATTTTTGAGTAAATCATAAGTAGCACATGGTAATGGCAAGAAGACCTACCACATAAACAAGTAGCAGATGGATAATGGTAGTCCTAGAGTAGCTAAGGAAAAAAAAATGTCCATGTTTATCCAAAATACAGGAAAAGTAAAGATTCTTAAGTAGCATTTTCCTGGAAGTATTTTTGATGATCAATGCAACTTGAATGAACATCTTTGATGTTAAGTTTTACTGAATACTATTGTGCTCCAAAATAGAGTATTGCAATGCTAAGCGCCTTGACTCCTTCATTGACCAGTTTAGGCTTATTTTTTTCATTCTTTTCCTGTCATCCCCGGTTTACAGGGCAGATATAAACAGATTTGTCTTAATTTTCCTATGGAACCTCACCCTTCTACAAGAACTAATACCGTAGATCCATAGATAAAATTCTGCAAGTGAATGCATTTTTTGCTCTCATGGGATTATACAGATGTGGGTGAAAGATTAGACTTAATTGAGAAACTGAATACTTTTGCTTCTTGGAGACGTCCGCTGAAGTGTTACATGAACATTACTGTTTGTGGTTTCCCTCCCTTTGTTGGTTTATTTTGTTTTACAGTGATGAAAAAAATGAGTGAAAATAAAAAAGAAACAAGCACTAACCAGAGCAAATTGGTCTGAGCACATTTGTGTGAGAGAGTCTTGAGGTTTGGTTTTATTGCGTCAATCTGAAGCATGAAGCTGGTTCCAGGGAACGGTTGGCATTAAGCGTTCTGCTAAGTACTATGCAATTGCATTACAGTAACACCAGAAGACTGAGAAACCAAGAAAATAAATGGAATTCAAATGTAAAGACTGCACAACATTCAGAAAAAGGAGCAGAGAGTTTGTAGATGCTGTGGCTTTGCTGCTTATTTGTGTAGTTCCAAATGTGTGTGTTGCTGAAAAGAAATACTTGCCATAAAGAAGCATTTTTGACATGAACTAGACTATTTTGAAATGCGCATTTTGTAAAATTTTGTAGGGAGAGCGAGAAACCTAATAGCTGAAGTTTCAACAAATTGCCCCGTTTGGCAATTATTCCCAACAGAAACCAACACCCTGGGAATTTTGCTTGGCAGAGACCACTATAGTTTCTGTATGGCCTGACTCGATGAAAAAATCTGCTTAGGAAAAAGAGCTTTTAAAACCTTAGCTGTTGCTTGTAGGGTTTAGGGTATTGGGTGGAGGGAGTCTGGCTTGGATTCTTAAGTACCATTTTCATATAATCCCAGGTTGTTTTGTCTTAGAAATGCAAAATTCCGGAGTCACCTCACTTAAATGAGATGTTAAATTTAGGATCATATGTGTCCTAGATTCTTGATATAGTCAATGAGATTTAAGCATCTCTGAAGGGTAATTTGATCCCTGCACGAGCTGCACCTGTCCTGAAGGTAACTTTTCTTTGCCCATATGGTTTTGAGAAGTGTTTATGACTAGACTCACAATTTGCATGCCTAATTTACGTAGCTATGTTTAGGATCGTACCTGAGCAAGTACGTCTTACTTAGCTTTACTTCTTTAGGCAAAATGCCTTGTGGTATTTTGATATATAAAAACTTCTCTTAAAATGTCTGAAAAGTGTGCAGAGAATCTTTCTGAAGCTAAAATTTTGACTTAGTTGCTAAGCTAGGGCAGAGAGAGGCAGGATAAAAGGAAGCAGTAATAGTTATTATGCAGCATGTAAGTCTGGCAAGTGCATGAAGCTTGGATGTGGGGCAAGACATCATAAATTCTCCTTCAGTTTTGCAGAGATATGGGTCAGAGAACGTGCTGTCTAGTATTTGAGGTCACAAGAAATTGTGGAGAAGGAGAAAGATGTGGTGCTGTTGGAGCATAGGTGAAGGGATGGTAAAAAGCATAGAGCTGTGCTGAGGACAAAACACATAACAGAAAGAAATACTGTGCCAGTTGAATAGGGGGAATTGGGGCACGCTGTAAAATGCATTAAGGGTCATAAATGATGTTCTTAATGTTTTCCACATTTAGAGTAACAGAAATGGTGCAAGCTCATTTTTAATACTTTGTTCAATTCCAGCTGTCCCATCTCAAGAATACGACAGAAGTCGTAGAAGTACAAAAGAAAGCAACGTGATCAGAGGGATGTGATGGCTTCTGTACAAGGGAGGATTCAGTAACCTGGATCTCCGCAGTTGTGAGAAAAGGTAACTCATGGGGGGAAGCAAGGCATACTGAAGCTACGTAAAGTCAAGAGTCACATGAAGAAAGTGAAAAGATAGTGATTATTTCTCACTTGACAGAAAATAAAAAGTTAAATAATCAGGCAACACCTAATTAAATTGTGGAAGCTATTGCTACAGGATGTTGGAGATGCCAAAATACAAATGGTTTCTTTAAGTGATTAGATAAACTTATGGAAGAAAAGTTCATAAAGAGCCGTTAAAGACAATGATATAGGGCCAGCCTCCAGCTCAGGAAGTTTCTAAACTGCCGGTTTGCTGAGAATTGGCAGGGCATACCCTACACTCGTCCTGTGTTCATACCCTTTCCTTAAGCATTTGTTTTGGCTGTTATCAGAGACAGGATACCAAGCTAAATGAACCTTTGGTATAACCCACTGTATGACTTTCTTCTTGCAAAACCACACAGTAAAGGTCTGCGCTAGGTATGTACACTGTAGACTGGATTTAGTTTAGCTCTGAGAATTCTCACTTCTGTGTATATTATTCTTTCATTACAGTACAACTTAATCACATGCTTAAAAATGAATCTAATTGGGCTAAATCCAGCAGCACAATTATGTCTGTTCCCAGTGTGCCGTCCTGCAATGTGTTCTGCATATCATGTTATGTTGCTACTGGCTCATATTATGTGTGTTAATCCGGTCTGTGCAAATCATTGTTTGGTATTTCACCATAGCTGTTTAATAAGAATACTGACCTAGGTCAATTACCTTTAATTATCTAGAAGGCTTCTTTTTAGTATCCTTATTACCTTGGAAAATTATTAACTAATATGTAGACCCTCATGTAAAGGTCTCATTGAAGGCTGTTCCACGGGCAACTAAGTGAAATGTAATAGAACTACTGCTATCTTTTTGGAGTTATTAGTTGCATCACTCAAAATAGCTTCTGCTCAAGCCCCCATTGCTCTGCCTTCTTTAGATTAGCAATGTTTGTAGTCTCCTGCTGAAGTACTGCTGAGAGACACAGAACTAAGTGGTAAGCACAGTGGGATGCTGTATGTATTCTGTAGCTTTTCTAAGGTTTACCCTGAGAAGATTTTCATACCCATGTGACAGTCACTGGCAGGCCAAGAAGCTTTTGTTCAACATTCAGCACTCAAACTGATCTTTAGTTTGGGTGGTATCTCCTCCGAATGTTATTTGTTGAGGAATATCTGCCCTGCCCTGTCCTGTGTGTATTTAGTATATATGGTTTAGCAGTCCTGCTGGTGCAAAACAAATTATTCCTGTCAATACACTTCCAAATTTTTATTTCTGATGTGAATCCTTCTGGAGAATTGCTCATAAAAACCTGGAGTCATACAGGTGTATTCACTGCATTAACTGCATGTAATGGGTTGTTTACAAGCAACTCAAAATATGCAGAATTTTACACTCCTGTTGGGGGAGGAGGGCAGGATTCCAATGTCTAGAAAGCAGAAGAAATAAAATTTTTAATTCCTTTCAAACAAATTATTAGATATCCTGTCAACACGAACATTCTATGTCCCAGAAATCTGGAAAACATGAGAATCCTTGAGGAATCGAAGTGATAGTCCACTGCTGTTTGGCATGAGTGAATCCCCTATTGATCTGTAGCTCCCAGAGCACTCAGAATGCTGGTGTTTGGCCCAAAGGGTACAAGGTCTATAAGTGTAGTGCTGTTTGCAGAATAGGGCAATACAAGAGTTTAAGGCCATGGAACCTCAAAGTTTTGCGGCGCTCAGCCTGGAGGGAAGTCCGTCAATCTGCTATTGTATCTGCTTGCTGTTTGGTACATAATTCTTCAAATAGATGTTTCCATGATGTTCTTTTTTCCAACAAATTGGCACTTTCCAGCAAAACTGTTTCCTGTTAGAATTCCCTAACCAGCTCTAATCCAGATATCAAAGAGGGTGAATACTTTTCTTCATTTTTGGGATTATTACCATTTCACTCCCTTCTCCCTTTCCCTCCATTTTCTTTTCTTTTTAACTTGTTTTCTCTGAAAGTAGATGCTGTGAACTGATGCTACAGGAGGGTCCTGGTCCTGATGCCTTCTGTGTACTGCTTTAATCCATTACTGAAGAAATCACAGTGATCAAAGGCATTCCATTTTTAAAAGGTAATTCAGATGATTACTAAGACTAATTACTCTTGCTATGTAGTTTCATGAGTGACTGCAGGAGCTGCCTATACTTGTGTTTCTCTCTTACTCCATTCTGTTAATGTGGGGACAGCCACTTGTACCAGCCCACTTTGCAGGACCAAGATTATGCTTTAAGTGTGGAAATCAGGATTTTCTGCTTTTTTTTGTTTTGGAGTGTGTGTTGCCTTTCCCCCACATCCTCACTTCCCGCCCCACCCCATCACCTCTGGAAATGTGGAAGGGTTTTACCTAGACATGACTTAATACCCACATTTAGCATTTGCTTTTGAAAATCTTGGAAGGCTGCCAAGCCAAAGCAAACACTTCTTGTACAATCTTTTCTGAATATGTAGGGAAACCTCACAGAGTCTTTAAAGCTGCAAAGTGTCAGAAAAATCAGGGACACTTACAATGTTTGTATAATGCTTACAAATATGGTGATATCTGAAAAGGAAAAAAAATTATTCATTTATCCTATTCTAGAGATAGGTGCTGTGAAAAACATGAAAAGAGCAACCGCTGCCTGGAGAATGGAAGCTTAGAGAAGGCTGTTTGCAGGGGACAGAGAACATGAAGTTTGATCAAATGCCAAATTAATTTGTTGCAAGTTAGCTTGTGTAAATAGACATCATCTGAGACCTCCTAGTGTGTCATTAAAAGAGTAGTATCAGTCATGTCTTACAGATGGGAAAACTGAAGAGCAGAAAGATTAAGTGACTTTTCTATCGTGTAAAAACAGGGCACTGACAGAGCTGAGAAAAGAACTGAAGCTTCTGGAGTCCCATTTTGTTTTTGCTCTTGGACCATGTTGTCTCAATTACAGGGATAAGAACACTAGGAAAACCAAGCCTGGGGTGCACATTGACTCCAACCTCATTGCATGCTATTCCTCTAAGACAGCTAGTTCAAGGATCACAGCAAAAGAATTTGCTTCTAAAAGCCATTTTGATGAAATCCCAAAACTAGCAGCAGCAAGCAACCCTTTCTCACTTTCCAGCTTGATAACAAGTCTCACCAGTTGACAGTTTATTTTCTTTCCCACAGTAAAATCTTGACTGAAAGAGCACTCCATTCTTGAGTAGGCAATAACAAGCGTAGGCATGGAGTTGTTGCCACTTTTGCTTTCATTTCAACAGAAAAGTAGAAAACCAGATTTTCTGAAAATGAATTGAAATGTTTTCCTTAGTCACCTTCTCCATGTACATCTATTTTCTGTTCAGTTTTTTTAAATAGCATTCGTAGAAGTTGACAAAGATTCCCATTTAGTTTTGATCTCTTTTTCTTTTGGCTTTTCACTTTAGGCTTGTAAAACAAGGCAAAAGGCTTGTCTTTTTTTCCCAGCTTTTATAATGAGATAAGTCTTGACTTTTTGTCCAACGATGGAGGTGATGAACAGAGGACATGAATCTGAAACTGAAGTGTTAAATCTAATAGTGACGTTCCCATAACATACAATATGCAGTGAACTCAAATGAAGAGGTATGTCAGTGAGCACTGCATAAAACTATGCCCTAACAAACTCTGGTTAAATCGGGCTTTGCTTGCTTTTGTGCCTGTAGCATCTAGAGCATAGAAAACACATACATTACAGACTTGACTAAGGTTTCTTCTTTGAAGGCAAAATACTACTTCTGAGGAACATTTTTCCATTCCTATTTCATGCAGTCTTTGCCCATTCTCAGAGCTAAACTGCAAACAAGACTAATATATAGGTATGCTTGAAAGTTCGGACTTCTGGGGACAGGTATTGTCACTGTTTTTTACAGAGCCTGGGGCACTGAAGTGTTGGCCTTGATTTGGATCCCGAGGGGTTACCACACAGAAGTGTGGTGTGCATAAAGGAATAGGATTATGGAATTATTATTAAATGTTCCCAAGGAGTGCCATGCCCAGAGAGACATTTGATATATTCCCATTCATTGGAGTAAGATACAGTTGTTGGCAGCTAATCACAAAGCTTCCTTCTTAAAATGACCTGCTGTGTTTCGTGGGTTAGTTGTTTTCAAAATATTTTGAGGAAACTTCATTCTGGATAAGTTTAAATTGCCATGGCTCCAACAATTTCTTAGTAAGTTCATTTGCCTCAGATGTTGCTATCATCTCAGATCTCAGAATTTCCATACTGTTTGAATACAGCGTGAACCTTTAAATCCCATCCTTCATTAAAATAAAGCTCTTTTTTTTTTCTTTCTGTTATCCTGTATAACAGCTGGCAATATAAGAAAATGATCTGCCATCCCCACAAATTCTTTGAATTCTTTTTCTAAAGCTCTTCTTTGAATCGTATTTTCTAGTATCTCATGGGGTTTTATGCAAAAAAATCATTTTCTTCAGCATTATGCAGACATTGACTGGGGAATCTCTTTATCAGAGGTTTAAAGTAATTTTTTTTTTTTACTTAGAATCCATTTTAGTCTTCCATACTGCTGGTCCTCAATGTGAAATAATCTATTTAACTGCCTGCTTTTTGGATGGGTTTTAATGTTGTCTTTAGGTTTATATCAGGCATATTTTGCCAATGAGCCTCTTCATCTTCACCACTAGAATGATTTTTAATGGACATCCAGTAGTTTCATACTAAGTAGTTTCTTTCAGCTTTATACTCCCTAGGGAGGAATGCACTGAATGGCTGGAAATGTCAGCAGCTGCAATAGCTGAAGCAGTTTAGCTGCTGCCACCTCCTAGATAAATCTTGCCCTTTTTCATTTCTGTATTTGTTACTGTTTCCCTCAAAGCAAGAGAGCCAAAGAAACTTCCTGTCTGGCATAATGCAGATTAGGAACTAAATTAGTAGCTATTATAGATGGGCAATTTTCGGCTGATTTCAGGGTGAAATCCATTAAAACTGGCAGAAAAGTTGGCTCCAATTCCATGGAATCAACAAAATCAAATAGAAATATGAAGCTGAGGAAAAGGGAGAAATGCGCGCAGCTGCATGGAGCACAGTCCAGCTCAGTTGTTGGAAAGTGTAATGAGGACCCGGGCTGCTCAACAGGGAAGGTACGTGTGGCGTGGGCACCACCACTCCTCTTGGCTATTACTTGACACACAAATGAGGTTTAATGTGAAAGCAAATTAGCCAGGACACTCATCCTTTTCTTCAGAGCATCTGATCACAGGCCTGGTTGGAGGCTGGAAATGAATTAGGTGAACCTTTGGTATTACACAGCCAGGCAGTTCCTATCTTGCCTTCACTAAGCTGATAAAGTTTGGCATTGCTGTTGCCTTGGTCATGTGTTTGTCTGAAAATGCTTGGAGCCAAGTCTTCTCCCAGGCATAAGCATTGCTGATATTAGTTCATATACTTGTCTTCATTCATATGCATTTTGTAGTGATTAAAAATAACAGCTAGATGGCTGGAGAAATTCTCTATGTAGCAAAATGTACCTGCCACCATATTATGCCACTTAGTTGACCTCTCAGAAAATGTCCATGACCTTAAATATGCTTGGGTTTTTTGTGTTATGTGATCAATAAATTCAGAAATCTGGTTGTATAACTCATGTTACACAGAAGTATTGCAGGTTGTTCCTTAGAACAGCTCTGGATCTGCCCTGCATCCAAGTTCCCCAAAGAAAGGAGAGATTGTGCTTTGGAATGAAAGAATTGCATCAAGCATACATAGCTATGTGATTAGAACTGAGATCTCGTGTTTGAAGTTCTTGATATTTAATACTGGCGGCAGGATATCCCAGTGCTGTGCTGTTATTTCCAGTGCCAGAGATCAGTGTTTTAGGAAAGCAATTGTATGTCTTGAGTCTCGAGTGTGGACTAGCCGCCAGAAATGTTTAGTGTAAAGGGTTATCAAACTTGATGGTTACTTTCAGAACAGGTGTTTTTACAGCTTCCTGATAAAACTGTAATTTGAAATTTTATTTTTTCGACTGCTAGAACACAGTACCCACTTAATTACCAGGATGCATATGTTAATGAGAATACACTGGAAGTCTTTTCAAAAGAATATTGTAACTGTTTTTGAGTTAGTCAAGCATTCAGTCTCATGAGTTTGTTCTCGTTAGAAGGAGAATTCGATGTTGGAGACAAATGTCTTCTATGTAATCCTGTTTATTTAAAAAGATGTGCCAAGTACCTTTTCCTTGAGCATTAGGAGGATCAAACAACAGGAGATTGGTTTCAGCTGGTTCTCAGACTCAAAAGCTCTGCCTAGGATTTTCTCAGTGCCACATCCCGTATTTGCTCAGCCTGCATCTGGATTTTCTTTCTAAAATTCTGTCTGTGGCACTTCTGTTGTCGCTTTTGTCACACCCACACACCAGTCAAGTCATCTTTTGCATTACTCAAATTCCTTACTGTTCTTTTATATTCTTATTTTGGCCTGTGACAAGCTGTATGACAGGAACAAGGCTTTGTGTGTATGTATATATATACACACACGTATATAAAGGAGTTTGACTCTTATGTTTTAAAGGAAGGATATTGGTTACAATAACATCTTCAGTAGTCTATTCTGTACTGTTAGTCCTTTAACAATGATATAAGCTGTTTGTTGTTATGTGGACAAGCCCTAAGAAAACAAATCTCTTATACAGAGACGTTCTAGAAGTGGGACACTCCCCATGCACATGTTTTTGTGAGTGCAAGGAGGATTGCAATGGGAATTAGTTGTTTGGTACTTTCTGAGTTTAATGTCTGTATTCATCATTGTCTGAGAGTGAGTGGGTGTTTCTTAGCTTGCAGAAAACACTTCACCATTCATCCCAGCAGAGTGTGAAATAATAAACACTAAAGGGGAGGCAATGTCTTTAGGTCAAGGTCCAGAAATACTTATAGCCACAGAAAAAACTTTGACGGAAGTCTTTCCCTCCTTCAGCCTTGCTCATGAGAGTAGTAATTGATTGCTGACCAGGACCACAAGATGGATCTGGGGAGCTGAGGCTTGTCCACCTCCTCCTGCAGCGGGGACTTGCTGGGCGATGGGGATGTCACTCCCGGGAAGGGGGTTGTTAAATATTTTTCCTTCGATTTGTACCACCTGTGAACACATCTTGTCAATCTGTATTTTGCAGGACAGAGCAACTCTGTGGATGGGAGAGAGGTGTGTGCAGCACAGAACAAAAATAAGGTTGTCTTCCAAGTCTTTGTGGAGACCAAGAATATATGTAAATTGTCTTGAATGCTCATTTCAGAGGTTAATTTCTTAAACTTTTTCTTTTCAGCACACAGGTTACAAAATAAATGGGCCAGAATTTTTAAAAGGGAGATGACTATGATGATAGTAATAATACATTGTGTGTAGAAACTAACTAATTCAGGTTGTGCTTCATTGTTTACAAATCCTAAGCATATTTTAACATAATTTGTCCAAGCAGTGTAGTGCTCTTTTATCATGTTCCTTACCCAGACCATCTTTCCTTCTTATCTAAGTGTCCCAAGATTCTTTCATCTCTCTCTGGGAACCTGTCAGACAGTTATGTAAATCCAGCAGGCAGGACAAGTTTTTCAGTGGTGCGCATGACTCTGAAGACAGGATCCCTTCTTGCTTAGAGCAACCCTTGGGCAAATTGAAAGGCCACTCATTTGCAGCACCAGAATCGAAGTTTCAAATTGCTTTTCCTTGGCACTGTTAAGCAAAAATAGACAAACGTGTCACAGGGCTGATTTTGCTGCTTCCGTATATACTGATGGATAAAACTTACGTTTGGGGTAACAGATTTGCAAGAGCCTAAAGCCATTAGGAATGGTTCATGAACATTCAGGTATGCATACGTAATTCATGTTAGCTGAATACATTTATGTGCACGCTTGTAAAAAGGAAACGGGTTCCAACTTATGGGTAGAATAAATAGAATTGTTTATTTATAGCATGTATTTTATGCTTCTCTCTAATTTAAAGCTGGATCATTAAAATATAAAATTGGCTATTAATTACAATAAATATTCCTAGAATGTTTCTTCTTCCCAGCTTGTACTTAATCGTCCTTTGTTCTTCTTTAAAATACTTATTCTATTTTAGATTGTTCAATATATATAATGAGGATTTCAAATCTATATGCTTGTGGGTAACTAACTTCTAAATGAATGCTTGAGGTAAAATGTCAAGTTTTACCTCAGTAAAATTATTTTTAGTGGAGATTCAATGAAAGGATTGAATCCACTTCAAAACGGCTGTTGCTCTTAGCTAAATTCCTCCTACGTTATTAGACAGCTTTACCAATATTGTGTTATGGGAGTCTAGAGGGAGGAAAAAAAAAATCACTTTCTGATGCTGTGTTGAGTTTAAAAAAAAAAAAAAAAAAAAAAAAAAAAAAAAAAAGGTGGAAACAGGTTTGGGTTTTTTTTTTCTGCATAAATATGTCTATATTTTAGAGTCTAAATCCTGAAATGGAATAACTCCCAATCAGGTTTTTTGATCTACAGGAAATTATGAAGGACCAGATCATGTGCAACATGTCATTAGTCTCATGAGGCTGTTTGGTTTTGGGAAATGCAATGTATGCCTCAGCTCTACTAAAGAACACACAAAGGCTTTCTTAATACCATTTTTTCACAGTGTTTAAAAATAAAAAAATCTTTGCATAGGTATATTTCTGAGCTTCACTGCATTCAAAAGTAATTTTCTCTACACTCAAGAATTAATGTAGATCTCAGGGCTTGAATTTTTAGCAGACTAATAAGCAGGCATGCAAGTTTAAATCTTATTACAGTCAGTGCAGGAAAAGGTGTACAGTAAAACTGAACATTCACAAACGCCTTTGTATCTGAGAGTCTTGTATGTCCACAATTGAAAATCTGAGCAGTTGTAACTTTTATGATTTAATTTTTAAAAAGCCACAAGAACTATTTCAGATTTAATTTTGATCAGATGGATTTGAATCATAATGATTTATGTATTTGTAATTAAAAAATAGCATGTTCATTGTTTATTCTTTGTATCAGTTTAGTACTACTTTATTTTTGTGATTACTGACCACATGGAGGAATGCAGTTTCGAAGCCACAGCTTTTGAACAGGGTGAGTTAACTAATTTTAGAGCAGTTGGAATTACTTCTATGGATTCTGTGATATATCCTTTTATTGCTCTGCCTCCAAGTGAAACAATTATAAATCTTAAATCTGTAAACATTGAATGGGATGTAATACTTTCTGTTCTTCTAATGTTCAAGTAATCATACTTACAGGATTTAATGCATGGAGTTTCTTATATTTCTATGTGCTCCTTATTTTAAGTGAGTTGAAATACCAATGGAAAACAAGCAGAAGAGAACATTCTGTGGATTTTTTTAAGACCACAGAGTCAGATGGAGTCTACCTTTTCCTTATGTCAAACTGCATCTTCTGTATTTCCATCTTCTCTGTTTCTCCCTAGAATGAAAATTTTAACTCTCAATTTCTCCCTTACTCAGTCCAACTTTATCCAAACTGCCACCCAAAGCTCCACACTGCACAGCTTTCCTTTTTAGAAATGCTCTAAACCATCCTGTTGTGGTGGTGATGTTTTCTAGGGGTTTTTTTTGTCTGTTGATGTGGTGGAGTTGTTTTGTTTTGGCTGGTTGGTTTTTTTCATCTGACAGAAATCCATAAGTTTACAAATGCTTTCTCGTGTTGTATTAATGAAGGCAGCTAAGACAGCTGCCTGGATGCTACCTGGATGTGGTGGACAGAAAACTTGAACATTTACAGAAGCGTTGAACTTTGAAGGTTAGCTCTGGCATACAGTGTAACCGTAATCATTGTAATAATCACCCCAGTTTTATTTTGTCAGATTGGTTAATAACAACTCGGGATTATATGGCCATGAGTCTAACGTCTAGGTCAGACTACCCAGAATGGTTAGAACTTGAATTCCCTTGCAATAATCCTTTTGATGTATGTCATGAAAGCATAGCCTGTAGCTGTCAAATTACATATGCACTGTGAGTGTAGTCTGTTTAAGTTCAGAACTTAGCATCGTGTATTCCAATTCGATTTATTTTTATATCTCATCTTTCACACAGAGGGTCTGAAAATGCTCGACAGTGAGAGACAGAATAATGAGATAATGCTTTATGGAACTGTGTAAATTGACTTGCATATAGATACCAAGCAAGGCAGAGGTTGGACTTGAGTGAGAGAAGACAGAGCTGTAAATTAAAACCAGTAGTAGTATAAATAGAGAGCAATTCTGATACAAGAATCTCGAAGGGTGTATGGAAAAGTTTGATGTTAATATTAACTTCAATTAAGAGTCAGCAGCAGAAAGATAAATCTTCCTGTACACACAGTCAGGAAACTTTGTGCTAAATAGCATTTTACATTACAGGAATTTGCATTATTTTGACTGAACAACATGCTTCTAAATTTGTAACTTACGGAATAAATAATATAAGGATGGAAAGGTAAAAGTCTTACAGCATCTGCCTGGCAACAGGTCCTACTTGAGGGGCTTTGAAGGGACAGAGTGATTAAACCGCATGAAAGAAGAAAAAAGTAAGAAAGGGTGTTTTAAAGGGTCATTATAGGTAAAATTAATCCTGGTCTGAGCAAGAGTCATAGTGACAGTATGGAAACAGTGGTAAGTCTTCTGGCAGAGGCTGGGGGGAAATAAAAATATAGGAGTGTGGCAAGATGACTGGGTGTTTACTCCCAGATTGTTTCACATGTCTGTGATCCAGGGCTAGGGACTTTTCCCATTTCTCCCAACCTGCAGTATGCAGCACTGCAAAAGGAAAGTAAAATTCCACATCTTGGGATTTTATTCTGGTTTTGCTTTGTTAAAATGTGGTCTTTCCTGGTAAGTTCTGAGTCTTATGGTATTTAGTGCCGTAGTAAAACTGTGTTCTTATTTGAAGAGAGTAGTTGCAGAATCAGGGAGGTTGTTCTACCTTTGAACTCCTCTATAGCAAAAGACAATGTGTTATCTCTTCATTTCCCGCATGTTCCTGAACTGCCTTAGTTGCATGTGCACAACTTATAATATTGACCAGATTTGAGTTGAGGATTATAAATACATTTACATTAATTGCATAAAATTGATGGGCCAGACAGAAACAAGCATAGAAGTTCAGGAAAAAAAAATGTAGTTGAAAACACAGGGCCTTAAACAGTAAAGAACAGACAAGACGTAAAGCCTGGAAAGAGCAGAAAAACTTCAAATACAGAGTTTGCTCTTTGAGGACAGCATCAAAGGCTGATTTTTGGAAAGATTTGAGAAGGGCAGACTAAATAATCAGTGCTGCCATAAGTATGGTTTAGGAGAAACCCAGTGTTAGTTTAAAGAAAAAAAAAAAAAAAGGCAAGTGGCTTAAAGCCAGAGGGTAGGATTTGAGAAAATAATATAGTCATTGAGAAATGAAATGGTGACTATCTAGCCAAGAAATGCATGTTGTGAGGAAAAAGAACAAGTAAAAGAAATGGAGAAAGAAATTAGGGATGGAGAAAATGGGATGAACATGATGGTGCAATGGAAAGGAAATCTTCAATAGTGGATGGAACGGAAAAGAAATACATTAAAAAATAATTTTATCTCCACTTCATGTGTTTTGGGCCACGGCTGTGTTCATTCTAGAAGCAAAAAGTAAAGTCTTCCTTCCCTAATCTGCAGTGTTTTTAGAAGTAGACCAAGACTTCTAACAATATACAATCTATCTATTGTGAGCAATTCTAATAGTTCATTGCTTAAAAACAGTGAGAATAATGTAGTATGTCTTCAAAAGCTGATGGTGAATTTTAGGATTCTGCCATTGTTTTGGATGTGCAGTATGCCTCACCTTAAAAAATTGGATTGGGTGGAAGGAGTACAAATACAGTATAGCTACATTAAGGGAGCGCATACTTTTGCTTTTATGGAAAAGCGGATTGCACCATTTTTATTTTCTGTCGCAATCAGCTGAAAATATGAAGAGCCATCACAGTGACAATACCATTTTCTAATGGATCTGCACAAAGCTGCAAGTCGAAATTTTACAAGACTTGCACTGGCCCTGCCAAACTGTTGTGTGACATCAGGAATGATCCTGGTGGTGGCTCTTCTGGTTGCTAACCTCTATTGACTACACATAGGTTGCAGTATGAGGTGTTTCTGTGCTTATGTCCATGAGACTGAGTCAATAACCGATTTTAGATAAAAAGCATATATCAAATAGTGTATTATTATGTGATTCATGATCAGAAGTACTTGGAAAAAAAGGCACAGCAAAAAAATGTAGTTATCACAGTGGGAGAATACATAATAAGGAAGGTATCAAGAAAGAGTAAATGGATCTCTCTGTTGAAGAGGAGTCCTGCTCCAAAAATTGCCAACTGGTTGGTTGGCCTTTTCTGGCCTTCACTCAGCTTCTGAAAACACTTGGTTTTAGAAAGTAACCTCACTCTGATTTTCTGAGATGTAAGCATCTGTGTATAGCTTTCTGCAAATTTTAATATGTGGTGTAGTATGCTATAAGATTGAATTATCACAGTTGTTTTATTCCCAAAGTACCTTTTATATAAATGAGCTGGCTGGAAATCTTAGACAATTGTAGAGGTATTTTTCCCAGTGAGTAATTTGTCATAGGACTACAATATAACTATTTATTAAATATTGCTAACATATTATCTACTAATAAAAAAGTCAAACTGGTTAACATCATTTTGCTAAAAAAGCACAATGACCCTTAACATAAGTAGTGACATAAATTATTATTGTTTACACCGGCCTCCCAGCAGTCTACTAAATGCAGTTTGACACTCAAAGTTTTATAGCTGTGCTGCTTGAGACAGACTATTCTTTTACATACAGTACTGGGCTGTAGCACAGATTATCAGTGTAACAGTGCATAAATAAGTCCAGATTTCTGCTTTTTTCATGATGCCACATACATTATGAAAGCAGAAAATAGGTTTGAAATAGTATGCTCTCAGATTACCTGGGCAATTTTGCATCTTCCCTCCATTCTTTTTATCAATAACTTTCCCATAGTTGCTGCTGAGAAAGGTTTTGGATCTAAAATATTTCATCACCTTTAAATGACATCAAATGGCTGAGCTTAGTTGAACACATGCACTTTCTGCTCTGTGGGGTAGTTAATAAAATATGAACTTAGTACACAGTCTAATATTGATTTTTCTGAGAGACTGGATTGATACTAGATAGTGATGTTGCATATGGACAGCAAATGACTTAAAAGACCTCCTCAGCTTTTTGATATTCACACTGTACTTTCAGCACATTCTGCAAATATATCTGAACATTTCCTATCTAACTGAAAGGTCTGCACTTGATACCTGTCAGAAAGTTGGTCAGCTATCTCTTGGTGTCTCAATGAAATGCTTTAGGTCAATTTTTGTAATTTAGGGCCTTGGTTAGAAAAAGTAATGGTATACCCTTTGATATTCAAACAAGGAAGCCTTCTAACATAGGTCAACATAACAAAGTCTTGACTTTGTAATCTTCCACAAAGAGAGTTAAAGAATGTTCAGGCCATTCTCTCGGGAAAGCAAAACCTTGGCTTTGTTTTCCCTTGCATTGCTAGGCAAGAATGTCAGCTCTACCTCTGCAAAAACAAGAATCTTGTCAGGAAGGTGTCAGGGAGTTCCAAAAATTTGTTTAATGTGTTAGCGTTGGGAAAGGGAGGTCAGTAGAGCTGTTTCAGCTACCAGAGTGTGGTTAGTCAGTCCTTCAGTATCCATTGATACTGAACTTGTCTTGAGCTCTTTTGTATATTAAACCACAGATCCAGTTAAAGGACAAACTATAAACAATTTGCCTTTTTAATACTATATAACTGAGAAGAGTATAATTTCTTTTCTTTTTGTAGCCTGTTTGTTTTGCAGTAAGACTCAGCCAGTATTAGGTTAAAGTGGTCATATAAAAGAAATGGTTTTCCAGTGGATAATGAAATCCTAGCAGTAGTAACAGGATGGACATGAAATGTAAGAGGTTGGAGACTTGCTCTGTGGCATGTGAGATATATGGCTATAGTTAAGACTGGAATTAATGTTGATGTTAGGGGTAGTAGCAGAATTTTGTAAACAGTGGGCTGAATAACTTCCTCAATAAAGCTTAAGCATCCTTATGAAGAAGCTATCACACAAGAAGCAGGAGGTATTTGCTTACCTTCAAGTTAGCTTGCACAAAGAAAACTTGATTAATATTTTTCCTCCAAATTGGTACACATACACATATCAGTACACATACTGTATATAAATATTTCCTGTTACGATCTTTTCCTTAAAGACTCAAGGCTTAAATGATTGTTCATTAAGTTTGTTGCTTTATACATGAAGACTGAGGTTTTCCGAATGTAAGTCTACAGATAAAAAGCTGCCATGTTAAGAATGGTTTAAAGATTGGCAGAAACCTTTAGGTGGTGACTTGGTCCATGGTGTGTTACTTTTTGAATGCATAAGATTGCCTTGTACATTAGGATAAACAACATGTGCACTTCCTACTGCAGGCTTCTACCTTATATGTGGTGACAGAAGTTCAAACATTTTCTTATTTCTTTCCAAAAAGTGAATTATTTACTTACTATATTTTTAAAATGATCTGGTCTGTCTTTTTAGAGATGGGGTGAGGCATTTTTTTGGAAAAATATATTGATTTTATTTTTCTTTCATAATTTAAAAATTAATATAAGTCATGTCATAAGAGATAAGTTAAAGAATTCACTCAGGGATGTATTCACTCACAAGCAATAGTTATGACAAAGCTTTCTTTTAGCTGAGGGTTTCATCTAGCAAGCCTTGAAGCCTTGGCAGTGGTTAAGGACACCAGGAGGCATGTGCTGGTGTTGTTCTGGTCCAACCACCTGAACTGCAGGTGTCTCCTGCTCAGCAAACTCAACCTTTTTGTTATTTGCAGCCTTGGGATGCACAAACCACACAATTCCTTACCCTACTGAAGCATCAAGAGGAAATTTGGTTGCCTACAAGAACCAAAAGGGAAAGTTGAACAGGAGGCTGTGATTACCAGTAATATTCTGGAAAAGATACTTTGGGATCTTCGACCTTGTGCGATTTAAGGTCTCTCTTTAGTATTTACTTCATCATATAACACCTCTGGCGCTTGGTAACATGCTGGTGCTTTGGTTCAGTACCAACTCCAAGGGAAGAGTGCCACCTACTGAACTACCAATTCTGTTTCCTGCGATATCTGTATTTACCAGTTTCTCACCCAAAATAGTGAACAAATTCTGTCTTGTCTATTGTAAGAATTGTGCAAGGATCAAGCCCTTTACATGACATGGCCATATGCAATGTTGCCAATGTGGATGAGATGACCGTCGCTAACAGATTTTTTTTTTCAGTGTGGGCATTGGAACTTGTATTTTAACATGCTAATTATAAGAGATTGCAATAAAAGTGAAGTTAATAACAACCCATGTAGCATCACTGTTATCTGACCCTGATTTGAACTCTGCACTGCTATAAGTGCTAAAATATACTTCTAATGACTTCTTTGGAAATATGCTAATAATTGATGCAATATTTCAGTCTTAGTGTCATAAAAATTGGAAATGTCTTTTAAAAGAATTAAACCAATAAAACTCCTCATGCTTCCTGCTAGATGCTCAAGTGCATTTCATCAAAGTCTCTCATGCAAAAAATTTCAATTATCCTTCCATAAATATGGATGAAATAATGTATATATTTATCCCATAAACTATTCTATTCATTCCAGCATGACTGAAATTGCAGATCTCTACGTTTTTTCCTTCTAAAATGCTTCCTTTGGCAAAGCAGAGGGGAAAAAAAATCCTGCTTTGGACATGTGTATGTTCATTACCAAAGAAAAACAGGACAGCTTCAGTTTTGCGTAAAAACTGAATCTCACATAATGGGTATTTTGGATGTCTTTCAGATAGAACTTCAAACTTTTGTTCAAAGTTGGCAATTTGGCTTCTCATGGATCATTTGGATTAGGGGATGGCCATAGTAACTTCACGGAACTAACCAAAGTATTTCCAGAATTTAAGGCTTTACGTTTTACATGCCTCTGCTATAAAACAGAGATACCGTAATAGAGATTAAAATAGGAGCAATGAAGGTCTTCTGGATTGGAAAAAATACTTTGAGAATTCTTTAGAATTCTTTGCTTAGATTTTCATCATGGCCCTTTTGTGACCTTGTATAAACAAACTTCTGCATCTGACAACTTGAAGCCTTTCCTTTAGGCAGTTGCTAGACTATTTAAAAAATTAAGATTATTCATAGTTCCTGTCACACTTCAGCAAAACCTTCTGCTGACACTCCCTCAAAATTTGGCAGAAAATAAGATAAAGGCCATGGAAGGGGGTGGGGGAAGAATGTTTTTTACATTGGCAGGATTTAACTGTCACTGTGCAAAGTAGGCAATACTGCTCTATGTAGAAAATTATCTCCAAGAAAATCAGCAAGATCTTATGTCACAATTTAGTTACCTCTGTGGTCTATCAATACTGGGAACTCTTGCACAGAAAATTCTCACTACTTCAGTAGTTAAATGTTCCTTTTTATTCTGCAGTGTATTTTTAAGAGCAATCACAGTTTGCAATTGGTATACTTCAAGGAGAGCTAGAAGTTATTTTAGGTGGCAGGCAATTCTAGATATTCCACATGTTGGACAAAGCAGGTTATGACTCAGCCATAACAAAATCTACCCATGTTTTTTTACCTTATTTTTTTACTCATTTAAGGGAATTATCTCATGGATCCGCTTTTGTTCCTCCCAGGCAATCAGAGCTGCTGCTGTAGCTCTGTACTTTGAAGAGGGTGCAGAGGAGTCCATGGTGCAAATCAGCCAAATGCTCACCCTGATCTTGGAGATTCTGTATAAACAGGTATTTAGGTTCTAATTTAGTCCTGGTTTTAGCTTTAGAATACACCAGTGATGTTTCAGGCATCCTGAACTGGTTATTTTTCTTTGGGAAAAGAGCAGTTAGCATAACCATTTTTGTTTTGTGATGAAGCAGAAAATTCAGTAGAAATAAGCTGTTACAATGTGCTTTTTTATGCCTTTTTCTTTGCCCTCCTCCATAGTTTCCATTCTTGGGTTCTCTTCAGGTGAGTTCTCCCACTCATGAAAGCTGTCAGGTTTCCAAGGATGTTCAAATAGCTGGTTGTGATGAGATGGTTATCTTTTCCAGCAGGCATTGGCCTGATGAAATGCACCAAATCTTAGCTATCTTCCATAGGGATCAAGGGCTCAACTAGAAAACATAAAGGCATCCAAACACTTGTGACTGCAGTGAGATTACTCATGGGCTTAATGTGCTTAATACCTGTCTGATTCATGCTTTAATAGGAGGCTCTTTGTGCTGTAGAGGAAATTAGTAAGAAGCTTGACTCTATCACTTGTTAGGTGAAGCTCCCTAGTAATGCTTTTATCCTCAAATAGCCCCTCTTTAGGGAAAGATTCTATTTATAGAAGAAATTCAGTGATTATGGGGGAAATTTTAATGCACACTTTGTTTTATTTCCTTATGTTGTTTATTTGGAGACTTACCTTTTCTGATTATCATAAACATGTAGGTAGCTAGAAGTGCTTTTATATGTCATGCGTCTTATTCTGTGCAAGAACAAACCATGCTTTATTCTTTTTGCAGCAAATTGTTGCTGAGTATAGATGGCGCAGAGCATAGAGTTTCATGTGTTTTCTTTGTTTCTTCGCAGAAAAATGAAGTGACAGGTGCTTAGCCTCATTTTTCATGCTAGCTTTGCCATGCCACTTTCACCAATAATAAAGGCAGCTGCCAGAGCTTGAAGAAATCAGGCGAAAAATTCAGCTGGCAGGTAGACCCAGTCACTTTAAGAAATGTAATCTTATGTTAGCAGATGGTAATTAAAAGGCAGAAGAAATAAAATTTTGTCTCAGTTTTCTGCACTGTTACATCAATTAAATCTGCAAGAGAGATGCAAGCAGAAAATATAATTTATTTTCATGTGGTTACACAGTATGATTGTATGCAAATCTAATGATTTATTTTGCAAAGACAATTGCAATTTTTTAAACCTAAGTAGAATAACTGATCATTTCCAGAGAGAATGTGTATGCAGTAAATCATCAGTCTTTAAGATGCCTAATACATTGAAAAGCATTTCTTCCTTGTTTTCTTTTCATTGTTACGCCACAAATTGGGTTCCGCTGTCTATGTGCTTCCAGCTTTCAGTAACACCAATTTTACTCCTAGCAGTTCAGTAAATGTTAGTGTGGAGAGCTAATCTAGCTCAGGCCTCAGCAGGGGTGCATCCTGTTAAAAGGAAATATCCAGAAAGTGCAAGATTGAACCTGGTAAGAATTGTTATGATCTTGGAGGAAAAAGATGTTTCAACCCTGACAAGATTCCTAAGGATTTTCTGTTGCTCCTCCTACTTGCAGACATCTAGCTTTGAGGACAGAGCCTTATCATTCCTCATATGTTACTTCTAATGGTTGCTAGGATCATGAACAACATGTGCAAATCAGTTGAAGTGTGAAATAATTACATAATTAAAGCTCATTATGGCAGTGGTGAAACTGAAATGCTGGTGTAGCTATGTTGCTGTTTCCGTAGCTAGCTTTGATTTGCAGGGGGTATGTGAGTCATGCATAAATATTCACTCAATTTTATAAAAATTTAGCCAATTTTGAATGTTATGGTATAGTCAAACTTGAATGATATTTTACTAAATGCAGTTAGTCATTTTTAAAAGACATGGGGATGTTTAGTTTAAAACTGATTGAATGACTAAATGTTCCTTTTGTATTACTGCAGATCTGAGCCAGGTTCTTCTGTGATGCTGAAACCACATGTCCTTTCTTACCTCTCTTGCACGAAGTCTATGTTAAAGACAATGAGAAATGACTAAGACTTGTTGCTTAAAAATGCAGTTCCCAGTTCTTCTGTCCTATTGACCGGTTGCTGATGCCTCTAAGTATAATGGAAATTTTATCACTGTACCTCCCATTCTAGTGAGACGCGTATAACAAGGAACATTTTTTTTAATGTTTTTTCTTAAGTGTTTAGTTGAGCAGAAATGCAAACACACTCCTTAAAGCTACAATGATCAAAAGCATCACTTCAGATCAAGTACTTAACTCTAATTGAGTCTGATGACATTCCTGCTCATGTAAATATATAAAAATAGATGATCATATAAAGATGTGGGATCTTTTTAAATTCTTATGAGTGTCAATGAATATTAGTTTTGAATCCAAGTTCACATTTATTTCATATTTGCCCATGGAGTATCTCCAAACTTTTGCATTTAAGAAAATACATAAAATTTCTGTGAGGAATTTCACTTAAGCAACTCTACTTAAGAGAGAGAAAAAAGCTGAGAGGAGGGAATCTAATTTATTGAGAGACAACCATACCTTTCTTGCCAGGCACAAATTTCCATGAGTGGGCTCACCAGTCATGACAAGCAAACGGGCACCATACTCTTCATTCATGTTGTATAGCACAGAGAAACCTGCAAGAATGGGATAGCATGGAAAGCAAATGTGGGGTCTCAGCTTCTGATCTAGGTTAGACTGGTGGTGATTTGCAATACTTTCCTAGCATAGTCTTTGAGGTTGGGTTTTGCTCTGTTTTTTATTCCAGGTCACAAAATTTGCCTCGCGGTCACAGGTGATGAGCTCTGATATCCATGGGTGCAACCTGGAGTCAGCAGCAGAAGAGGAGCAGAGACTGCAGCTCCTGTTACGTCCTGGTAACTGAACAGGTGGGGTGAGCAAGGAGTGAACTTCAGCTTCTCTGTAGCCCAGGTGTTGACTTTCATAGCCACAACAGGTAACATATCACTTGGTACATCGCCAAAGGAGTTGCAGTTGTGGGCAAGCAGAAAGCAGAGCAGTGGAGTTTGTACTAGAAAAGCCTCCATTTGTGGCATCTGGGCAGTAGCAGCTGGTTGAGCCTATGCCTGGGGACGTCCTCCACAACCCTCAATATGTTTTCTTTGCTCTTGCCACCATCCTGACCCACGATGCTCTTGGTACTTGATTTATTGAGCTCTTGTTCCCTGAAGACTAGTACTATTGTCACGTGGTGTGGTATTCTGAAACGTGTTTGTGTCCACAGAGACCGCAAATATGTTTTCCCTAGAGACCTAGGCCAGGACTGATTTTTGGACCTGGCTGAAAGGTTAGGGCATTTAATCCATCCTCACAAATATAAGCTTTTAACTTCCTAGTTTTTGGTGTGTTTGCCTCACCACATTATTGAGTCTTAAACATTTTTGAGTATCAGAGATTACGAAGGAACAAATAAATAAAGGAATTAGTAAGGTAACAGTACAAGTGTGAGAAACTTTATCTGCCTGCTTTTCGTTAAATTGGGGTGCACTTGATAATGTTGCTTAGTATTTCTCCTCTTGTTCAGAGGCCTTATCATTGTACTTTGGAAGCCAATACTCCACCACTGTTAATCCTTTTGCTTTCTTTAGAGAATGACATTTAACCTCTAAGCTGTTCAGCCACAGGTTTTAGATCTGGAAGCTGTATTTGTACTTCACTTAACCACACACAGCAAGTCTGTACCAGACTATGAATTCCTGGGGTAGCTGGGGATGTTCATTATTGTCTGAGAAGCCAACGCTGCTGCTTTTGAAATTTTATCTGTGTCCTCTGAGAGAGGATTTTTTTTTTTTATATACCCAAGAAGATAAAAACCTTTCAGCTAAGGTCTTCCAAAAAACAAATGCTGCATTCCTCCTGCTGGGACATTGTGTTGAAGAAGGAAACAAATGCTTCATTTGGTTTCTCCCCTCACACAGAAATCAATGAAGAAGGTAATATCAAGTCAAAATTTTGAAAATGTGCAAAGCAAACTCAATGCATTTACCCTGGGCATTCTTTAAAATACTTCAATGTCATTAGGAATTTTATGGCCTTAGTCTTAAAGCGCTCCATTTGGAGCACTTTGAGGGGCCTAAGTGTCTTAAAACGCTGAACGCTTTCTTGACAAACTGGGGTTTCTGAGTGCGTCAAATTCTTCACAGAAATCACAGATAAGTAAATGCTGGCTTTGGCATTTGTGCCCTGTCCCTTGAGAATCTTGTAAGCTGTTTCCTCCTCCATTTTCAAAATTAAAAGAGAAATGTTGGGAGTGGTTTGGAAAATGGCAGGGCTTTTGGAGCTAGGAAAGGCTCTGGTCTGAAAATAGAATCAGAGGGGTTAAGAAAGCTCTTAAAGAGGGAGGTGAAGTGGGAGAATAAGAAAATAGTTTGGATTCAGCTTGACATTTTCTTTTACAATACTTGCCTTCAGTCAGTTCGTGCAGCGATAGTAATTTCTCAGCACAATGTCAAGTACATAAAGAAATGCGACAGCCTTCTCTGCTAGCCCAGGCCGCCTGCTAGAAATTATCATTCATTATCATTATTATTATAACTAACCAACTATAAGTCTGATCCCACTCCAGTGGCACTGAAATGGCAAAAATCCCAGTCATATCAACAGTATAGGCTCAGGCCTGAAGCTCTACTATTTAAAGAAATCCCCTGGTGATTAGTGGCCATAGTTCTGTTATTGTACCAGGGATTTACATTCTGTTTTTTTAATGGAGTGTGTCAAATGAGGAGCTGTAAAATAGTAGCTACTATGAGAAAAATAGTTTCACGTGATTTTAGAATTTTGAATATAATGTGTAGCCACTCAATCAGTAAAACAGCTTTTCCGGGACAGCATTCTGCCCCAGTGGATAAACTTCCATAATTACCTTGCCAGCACAATTAAAAAATATCTAGACTCCTTCCTTCTAGTTTGTTCAAACTGATGAGAAACCGATAAGATGGAGTTTCAGTGCCTGCGACGTTATTATCACTTGGTGATGTTCAAATGCAGAGTATTTCGAAATCAAAACTGTAAGTCTGCACATTACTTTGAGGAAATGTGTCAACAAAATGCTGGCAGCTCCTTGCTTCTTGACAAGCTGTACAGATTTCAGACAACTATGAACCATAGTATGTCCATCAAATCAGCAGATGTCCCTTTTGGCACTGTTGGCAGTGCAGTTAGGTTGGCTGGTGGCTTTTTTTTAAAGTCAGGAAAGAGATTCTGATTGTAACTGAGGCCTAAGATCTCGTCTTGATGTAGTGCAGACGAGCAAGCGAAGCTTCTTTCCGATGTATCTGGCAATGGGAAGAAGGAAGCCCTGAAGATTTTCAGGCTTTGCTCACTTGATTTCAGATACGGATAGGGTGTCCTGAATTACAAAATTGGCTAATTGAAGCTGCTTCCCTCAGCCCTCGAAAAGGAAATAAATGCTTAGAGCGCGTGTTCAGGCTGCAAACTGTCACGTCTTGAGGATTCTTCCTGCTGTCATTGTAGTATGTAATTTTCTGCCATTTCAAGAGGGAGAGTACTGAAATAGCACCCATTTTCCAGTCTGAGAAAATCCCCTGCTTGTGAGGTACTTCTGGTTGCTGTTATCTCTATTTCTTGTGAACTGGCTTGGCTGGAGAGGTTCAGCTTTTTCTAGTTTTCACTGAAACGGGCTATAATACATAGATATGCAGCAGGTTTAATGTTTTACATGCCAACTTAATAGATTCTTAGACTGAAGCACCTTGCCATGAGTTGAGAGATGGTAGAGTGCCTTTCTTAGCTAACTCTGTGGATTTACGTGTATATTGTGTGTATCCTGGTGCTGTACTTACCCAGTGCCTGTTTGGGCCCATAAACTGCTTCTATTCCTTAAGGCCACCGGGCATGTGCTTCTCAAATAACACAAAACTAAAGGCTATTTGTAGCCTACCAGCTGAAGGTTTGTAGAAAAGAAAGTTGGTCTTTTCCATCACATGGATTCTTAAGTTTTGTAAAATCTAAACTGGTTGAACTGCCTTTGAACAGTCACACTTTCAAATATCCTTGTTTAAAACGTATGCGCTTTGACTCTATCTTTTGTTTATGGATTAAATCTGATTTCCTTACATTCTGTAATACCTTGTGGTTTTATTTTTCTCAGCATAAAAGCTCTTTCCATCTGACATCCAGCTAGTCAAAGGTAGAAGTCTCTCCCTGAGAGAGAGATTAGTTTTTCTCACTGGAATTTCATTCTGCAGGATGACAGTCGTCTCTGGCACACAGTAAGCTCACCACCATCCACAGTATACATGAAATCATAATCAAAGACAGATGCCTTTGCCTGTTATAAATAATCAGTGCTGCCTGCATAGGCCAGGAAAAATCCTTGTTTAGACTAGTCTTACTTTCTTTCTTGGACCTCTCTATTTCCCTTGGCCTTTCCTTTTTTCATCTTTTCTCTGCCTCTAATTCTAGATATTTGCCTAAGGAAATAAAGGGAATGGGGAAAGTAGATCTTGGCACTCTCTGAATTCTCAGTGGATTATCCTATGGAGTAAAATTAAATACACATGACATATAAAAGGGAATGGCCTTTTAATTTATAGCAAAAATCCCAGTTCATGATAAATCGGTTCTTTCCTGTTTGTTCATGTGCATGATGAGAACGTGTCATATGCTGCTGTGAAGCTGATATAAGAGCTCTTTGTTCTGTGTAGAGTTTTTTTTTTTGAATTGGTGAAAGGTTCTATGTAAAGATCGAATAGCAATTGTGGATACTCTTTTAAATTGGTTATCAAATTCACTTGCTTTTCAGCAAAACCCAGTACAGTACTGTCTGTTTTAATAGCTTCTTGTAAAGTCATGGTCCTTCCAACTACAAATTGTCTTCAAGTAGTAGTGAGATTTCTGAGATGTCAGGACTCAGAAGAGAGAGCCTCTTTTGGGATAGTACTTTCAGATCTCTTTGTGGAAAAATTCTGCTCTAGAGGTAGATGCCATCGTGAATTTTCAGCCCTGGACAGTGTACAAAAGACTTCTTTCAGTTTTAGATAAGGTTTTCAGCTGCAATCACCAGCCTACCAAAATGCTTCTTATTTAAATTTTCTGCACTTTTCCTGACTAAACAGTGTACGTGAATGTTTTGCTGTAGTGTTCTGTACTCTAGGCTTCCAAATTCTTATGCTGTTTTCTTTTTTTCAGGAATATATAGTGTGATGACATACTTAGAGATTGTGAAAAGAACATTTCAGGACTAACTTGTTGCTGCTACACAACCAACATTAAGAGTACTAATCCTCTCATTGAACATACAGATGGTTCACCATGCAGGGCATGTGCAAGGAAAAAGCACAAGTCAGTCTATGTTTGCAGACTAGCTCTATCTTTTGTAGCATGTTCAGCTTTGACACTGTTCTCTGATGATTTGGTTCTAGGGAATGAAAACTCTACAGAGCTAGCTACATGCTCAAACTATCACTGAAATTTCCTGCTCTATCTGGAATGTCATAGAGTCTTTTTGAAGCCTTTGTGTTAGAAAGTTAGACATGTTTCCTGATAGCTGATATCCTGTGTTTTGGACAAAGTCATGGAAGAAGTGTCACACTGAGAAATTGCCCAATGGATATTTACACCCATTTAATCATCCATTGGAGAAGTGAGGTGATATGAATGCTGTGTGTTGGCTTTCCAGCTCTACTGGATGTAGCATAATTGTATATCTAGGTTAATAAAACCAAAATATAAACTGCTCTGTTCTCTGGAAGAGGTTTCTTTTTTCCCCCCTCTACTTCTCTTTTTCTTTCCACCCTGTTTTTTGATTTCTCTGGCTCTGATAAAATGATAAAATAGAATGGAAGCCAGTTAAATCACTTTATTAGGGAATGCTGTATCTGACTGTCTTTGGGTTATGATTGCAAACAGAAGCATCTTGTCTAGAAGCATGGATTTCACTAAAATTTTGTGTAAAATCTATTCATTTAAACCAATGTAACCTGTTTAAATGTATGTTCTTGTAGATGCAGTAAAGCCAGCTGATAAATATTTTAGGACAAATCATGCGGTTACTAGATCAAAGTAAATTGCTAAAAGAAGTTTTACCATAGTTTACAGTTTTGTGATTGACCAGCACAAGCTGCATGCCTGTAAGCCATCTAAACACAATCTGCACCTTCAACATTTTTGAGGCTCTCTTCCATCGAAACCAAGCTATATAACAGTATTCTTTGTGGTGCACTCTGTACATAAATAATACTGTTGCTGCTGAAGCAGTCCATTAGACTGATTTTGTGAGCACACAAAAGATATAAGCACTTTCTAGTTAGTAATTGTATATTGGACGTAATTGCACTATGTTTGCAATCCTTTCAATTAATGTCACTTGAAACTAAAGTCTAATTCCTCTTTCTCAGTCGTCGAGATCAGCTGATCGGGACCAGCTCGGCCGGAGCCGTTCAGAGCGATCTCGAGGTAAGGAGAAGCGTGGGGGTGGGTTTCGGTTTCGGGACCCGGCAGCCCCCGGCAGCCCTTGCGAGAGCGGCTGACGTGGCGTGGGCGTTACCACGGGGACGGCGATCACACCCCCGCCCCTCGCCTTGAAAAAGCCTCAGGGAGGGCAGCGACGCGTCGCTGCCCACCAGGCGCTGGGAGAGGCAACCAGCTTGTGACGCGGTGAGTATCACCCACACTGTGCTGCAGCGGCAGGTGGAGCAGCTCGTGCAGTAGGGCGCAGAGACTATCACTACTCGCTTGTTAGACCTTCTTACCTACTGCCAGTGTCCCTGACTGTTGCCAAACATGGTCTCCTCCAGGAAGAGGGCTTGCTTAAAGAAGGCTGTGTCGACTCAGACGGAGCTACTGCCTCGAACCGTGGCTGTCCAGGTGTCCGGCTGCAGGGAGTGCCAGAGCCTGCTGCTGCCGGGGGAGGGAGATGAGCATTCAGCCTGTGTGAGGTGCGAGCAGGTGCAAGATCTGCTCGTCATGGTTGCAAAGCTTAAGGAGGAGATCGAGACACTGAGGTCCATCAGGGAGTGTGAAAGGGAGATCGACTGGTGGAGTAACTCCCTGGCGTGCCAGGCAGAAAGGCCCCAAGGAGGTACCCCCCAAAAGGTGATGGACCCCCTGCCCTGTCGGGCAGAGAGGGAGGATTTGAGAGAGCCCCTGCCCTGTCGCTGTCGGGCAGAAGTAGGGGGCCAAACAGCTGAGGAGGGTTGGAAGCGAGTTCCAGTTAGGCGTCGCGGGCAACCCCCCTCCCTACCTGCTTTGCTTCCCCGGGTGCCCCTCCGTAATAGGTTTGAGGCCCTGGATATTGAAGATGTAGGTGGGGATGTGGTGCAAGGGCCACCTACGAAGTCACTTAGGAAGAGGCGATCGACTCCACGCCTCAAGACTGCCTCCGATAAAAAAGAAAGAAGGGTAATTGTGGTAGGCAATTCCCTTCTGAGAGGGACGGAGGGCCCGATATGCAGAGCTGACCCTCAGCATCGGGAAGTTTGTAGCCTACCTGGAGCTCGGATCAGGGACATCGCCAAGGCGCTCCCCAAACTGGTGCGCCCAACGGACTATTACCCCCTACTGATCTTTCAGACAGATGGGGAGGAAGCGGCATCCCGTAGTCTGAGGGGAATGAAGAGAGACTTCAAGGCCTTGGGACAAATGGTGAAAGAGTCTGGGGCTCAAGTTATCTTCTCTTCCCTCCTTCCATTTTCGGATGATGATGTGGGACGGAATAGAAAAATTGAGTCCGTAAATGATTGGCTTCGGGACTGGTGCTACAGGCAGGGCTTTGGGTTCTTTGATAACGGCTGGTTTTATAAGACACCAGTCCGGTCAGTGATATGTGGGAAAGGTTTATCCCACAGGGGTAAAAAGATGCTGGGACAGGAATTAGCAGGGCTCATTTGCAGGGCTTTAAACTAGATTTGAAGGGGGGTGGGGTTGTAGCTGGGCTTGCATCAGTGGGGCAGCACGCTGGAATCAATAAAGACCGGGAGGCCCCTCAGGCCCCCAGGGTGAAATCGGTGTACTCGGCTCGCTCCCTGAAATGCCTGTACACCAATGCACGCAGCATGGGGAATAAGCAGGAGGAGTTAGAAACCTGCGTTCGGTCAGGAGATTATGATCTGGTGGCAATTACAGAGACATGGTGGGACAGCTCACATGACTGGAATGTGGTCATGGATGGCTATGCCCTTTTCAGGAAAGACAGGCCAGCCAGGCGAGGTGGTGGAGTTGCTCTTTATGTGAGAGAGCAACTGCAATGTATAGAGTACTGTCCAGGTGCGGTTGAGGAGCGAGTTGAGAGTCTGTGGGTGAGAATTAAGGGGCAGGCTGGCAGGGGTGACACTGTTGTGGGAGTCTATTACAGGCCACCAGATCAGGGTGAGGAAGTTGATGAGGCCTTCTATGGGCAGCTGAGCGTGGCCTCACAGTCACAGGCTCTGGTTGTTATGGGGGATTTTAACTACCCTGATGTTTGCTGGAAGGACTACTCAGCCAGCCAGCCTCAGTCTAGGAGGTTCCTCCAGTGCATTGACGATAACTTTCTGATGCAAATGGTGGAGGAGCCGACTAGAAGAGGTGCGCTGCTGGATCTCGTCCTCGCTAACAAGGAGGGTCTGGTCGAAGCAGTAAAGGTGGGGGGCTGCCTTGGTTGCAGTGACCATGAGATGGTGGAGTTCAGGATCTCCTGTGGTGGGAGCAGAATACCGAGCAGAATTGCAACCCTGGACTTCAGCAGGGCCGACTTTGGCCTTTTCAAACAGTTGCTGGAGGAAATCCCGTGGGCAAGGCTGCTTGAAGGTAAAGGCGCCCAAGATAGTTGGTTAACATTCAGGGACTGCTTCTACCAAGCTCAAGATCAGTGCATCCCGACGCGCAGGAAGTCAAGGAAGGGAGCCAGGAGACCTGCGTGGTTAAACAGGGAACTGCTGGGCAAACTCAAGTGGAAGAGGAGGGTTTACAAATCATGGAAGGAGGGGCTGGCCACTTGGGAAGAATATAAGGCTGTTGTCAGAGGATGTAGGGAGGCAACTAGGAAAGCTAAGGCCTCCTTAGAGTTAAACCTGGCGAGAGGGGTCAAGGACAACAGGAAGAGCTTCTTCAAATACATGGCAGATAAAACTAACACCAGAGGCAACGTAGGCCCACTGATGAATGGGGTGGGTGCCCTGGTGACAGAAGATACAGAGAAGGCAGAATTACTGAATGCCTTCTTTGTCTCTGTCTACTCTGCCAGAGGCTGTCCTGAGGAGCCCCGTACCCCTGAGGCCCCAGAGGAAGGCAGGGCAATGGAGGAGTCTGCCTCAGTTGATGAGGACTGGGTTAGGGAGCAATTAAGCAATCTGGACATCCATAAATCCATGGGTCCAGATGGGATGCACCCGCGGGTGCTGAGGGAGCTGGCTGAAGTCATTGCTGGACCGCTCTCCATCATCTTTGCCAAGTCTTGGGAAACGGGAGAGGTGCCTGAGGACTGGAGGAAAGCAAATGTCACTCCGGTCTTCAAAAAGGGCAAGAAGGAGGACCCGGGCAACTATAGACCGGTCAGCCTCACCTCCATCCCTGGGAAAGTGATGGAACACCTTATCCTTGGTGCCATCTTAAGACATATCAAGGATAAGAGGGTCATCAGGGACAGTCAGCATGGCTTCACCAAGGGGAAGTCGTGTTTGACCAACCTCATAGCCTTTTATGAAGACGTAACAAGGTGGATTGACGATGGCAGAACAGTGGATGTGGTCTACCTTGACTTCAGCAAAGCATTTGACACCGTCTCCCACAGCATCCTCACGGCAAAACTGAGGAAGTGTGGACTGGATGATCGGGTAGTGAGGTGGACTGCAAACTGGCTGAAGGAGAGAAGCCAGAGAGTTGTGATCAATGGGGCGGAGTCTGGTTGGAGGCCTGTATCTAGTGGAGTGCCTCAAGGGTCAGTTCTGGGACCAATACTGTTCAATATATTCATCAATGACTTGGATGAGGGAATTGAGTGTACTATCAGCAAGTTTGCTGATGACACCAAGCTGGGAGGAGTGGCTGACACGCCAGAAGGCTGTGCTGCCATCCAGCGAGATCTGGACAGGCTAGAGAGTTGGGCGGGGAAAAATTTAATGAAATATAACAAAGGGAAATGTAGAGTCTTGCATCTGGGCAGGAACAACCCCAGGTTCCAGTACAGGTTGGGGAATGACCTATTAGAGAGCAGTGTAGGGGAAAGAGACCTGGGGGTCCTGGTGGACAGCAGGATGACCATGAGCCAGCACTGTGCCCTTGTGGCCAAGAAGGCCAATGGCATCCTGGGGTGTATTAGAAGGGGGGTGGTTAGTAGGTCGAGAGAGGTTCTCCTTCCCCTCTACTCTGCCCTGGTGAGACCTCATCTGGAATATTGTGTCCAGTTCTGGGCCCCTCAGTTCAAGAAGGACAGGGAACTGCTGGAGAGAGTCCAGCGCAGGGCCACAAAGATGATTAAGGGAGTGGAGCATCTCCCTTATGAGGAAAGGCTGAGGGAGCTGGGTCTCTTTAGCTTGCAGAAGAGGAGACTGAGGGGTGACCTCATTAATGTTTATAAATATATAAAGGGTGGGTGTCACAAGGATGGAGCTAGGCTCTTCTCAGTGACAACCAACAGTAAGACAAGGGGTAATGGGTTCAAGCTGGAACACAAGAGGTTCCACTTAAATGTGAGAAGAAACTTCTTCTCAGTGAGGGTGACAGAGCACTGGAACAGGCTGCCCAGGGGGGTTGTGGATTCTCCTTCTCTGGAGACATTCAAAACCCGCCTGGACGCCTTCCTGTGTAACCTCACCTAAGTTTTCCTGCTCTGGCAGGGGGATTGGACTAGATGATCTTTTGAGGTCCCTTCCAATCCCTAACATTCTGTGATTCTGTGATTCCCCTCACTCAGTGCAGGATAATTGTAAAGCAAAACCCCTGTAACTGTGATTTCATCTTAATACGTGTTATGCCACTGAGTAGCCTGGTTTAATGTTGCTAATCAGTAGCCAGCTTGTCTGCAGAGAAACAATAAAGGAAGAAAATAATTTGCTGTTTGTGCACAGGAGTGCAACACTGGGGATTTCAGCAGGGTTACTGTAAATAAAAAACTCATTACACAAATAACCGCTTCTGAGGTACCTAAGGACATTTCATTCTCAAGCATGAGTTAAGTTTGCTTCTAGTAATTCATGAAAGTTAAGATGTCTATAACTATGTAAGTTGGTTCGGTTTCTGTGATGTGCACAAGTTCACAAAGTCAATTTAGAAGTTGCTTTGGGGGCAAGCAAGAGTCAATAGATGAGAGCAAAGAGGGTGGTTGGCAGTGCAGAGGAGACCTTCAGCTCTATTTTCTGAGAGGTGTTTGTATGTAGACATGGATTTGTCTATCTGTGCTTCAGAGGCAGGTTGGGCTAAATGGGTACGGCCAAGTACAGGGACTGAGGCGATACAAGATTGGTGAGGAACAAAGCAAAAAAATAAGTAAAAAGACTCAGAACTGGATCTAGACCAGCCTTCTTTTGTAGTTTGCTGGGGGAATTAACTCTCTCCAGTACATTTCATTTTACATCATCTCTGTCTTTTCAGAAGTCTGCCTCTGTCACCCACCTTGGGTATTAAAATAGCCTTTCTTAGTTGTTCCTCATCTTGGCAGTTTTCAGCAGGGCTGTCAGGAAAGCTAAAGACCTCTTCTTTAGTCTTCGAAAGCATAATCAGGGAGCTAAGAGGCCAGGATTACTCTTGTTAATAAATGTGTGCAAGAGAATTCCTTTTGGGGTTTCTGTTTTTCTAGCTATTTGCTTTGAAGGATTATGAGTTTCTACTGTCCTCATGTGAGTCAGTTGGAGTGTGCTTCATCCTCCGGTGTATTGTGAAGGGGAAGAGAAATTACCCAACCAGTCTGCTCCTGGATTTTCTGAAAGACCTTTTTTCCACTATTTTGGCTGTTGCAATTTTTTCTTTCTATGGGCACTACTGAGACACCCACCATCCCCTGAGGAACTGTGGTCAGTACTATTCGTTTTCTCCTAGGAATAACAACAGGGACGGTAGCTCTGGTCAAATTAATGTGGGTTAGGGTCACCATCCCTTGGGCTGGCTGGCTTGCCTTGAAGAAAGGGTGAGGTTCCCTAGGTAAACAAAAATCCCTTGTGATATTGAACTGACATTCACACACATCCAGAAACCTAATTTTAAGTTGCTTTATGCCATGTAAGAACATGTCTCAACATATCTTTGTCCAGTCTCAGCTAGTACACTGGAAAATGAGCAGACACTTGAGCAGGTCTGGAATTTCCGCCCAGGGAGAGAGAAGCTGCACACCAGCCCATCGTGAAGGACATTAGCCTCTGCTAAAACCAGAGGACTGGATTCAGGCTGATCAATGACTTCGTGGTGGCTGAAGTCACTGATTACTCTGAGACCATTCATAAATTATGGTTTAAACAGTAACCTTTTTCAAGAGCTTGAAGTAATTAGGTGCGTAGATTAAAATAAAGCACTGTCATGGTAGTTTTACCTTGCATATCTTGAGTATATGATATTTTGTCTTTGCTGGTAGAAGCCTCCATCTGTACAAACATTACAACTGATACCGTTCTGAAAGAAATTTGATGAGTGGCGGAAGAGAAATTAGTTATTTAATTAGTGATTTGGTTGCACATATGGACATGTAATCCCTAGCCAGATGCATTTGGACATTTTTTAATTTAAGCAGCATGGTAGGTTTTTAGATATCCAGTTACAGGCCTCCACAATAAAGTTAGTATTGCCAAGACCCTATTTCAAAGGTCTTTTTATTTGTTGTTGTTTGTTTGTTTGTTAGGGGGTTTTTTTGTTTGTTTATCTGTATGTACAGCATCCCTCTCCTCCTCTTGTGTCTCCGTTTTTGTGTTTTCATTTTAGTAACAATCACTTCAGCAAAGGCCTTTTGGTTTGCTTTGATAAAAACATTCAAAAACATCAAAGAGAAAGTGAGACTCAGCTGGTGGCCTTTCCCTTTAAAGCAGTGGCTTTTAGGCCACATCTACACTACAGATGTTTGCTGGCAGGGCTGTGTCAAGCCGGGTGGGATAAGGAGTTTGATCCCTGTCAGGCAGATTTGTGTAAGGAGAAGCCCTCAAAGCAGATCCAATTTTTCTGGCTGTGCTATGTGTACTTGCTTGGCAGGAGCGAGCAATAAATGGACCTGAATATGCTCAGAGGCGCAAGCGCGGTTTTGCCGGGTTAAAAGGCATTGGCACACAGGAGGCCTTGACTCGCCCCTGCAGCGCGTCGCTACCACTACGTTAGCCTGTGCTTAAAAGTTCTCACCAATGTGCCTGTGCTGGACTGGAAGCAAAACAACTATGCCTAAAACTGAGATAGTTCTATTGGCAAAGACCCTGAAAGAAATGTGGTAAAATAACTCTCTGGTGTTGAACTATCTTCTGTTTTAGCAACTGGTTTAGCCTATACTGGCACAGAAACTCTTGCTGAGGCAGGCCTTTTTTTCAGCTGTAATGGGTTTGTCATCCATAGTTTAATTCTATCTCATTTACTAGAAAATCTTTATATAAAAGCAAGACATCAGTTTCTCCCCCATAGTTGAGATGTAGTCAGTAGAAACCCTTCTGTGGAGATCAAGAGAGATGGACCTCTAAAATGTGCCTGGCCTTGGAGGACTTTCCATTTTCGGTGGAAATTCAGCACTTTAGTGTTTGCCAAAATGAATCGTAATTCCACTGTTCAAAGGAACGTTTCCTCTTGGTAATGACTTGAGCATGGCAGTAATTTAGGCACTTAAGAAAAGGAGAATTCCTTTCATTGTCAGGATGTTGTGTTTGTAGTGCCAAGGAGGAGACGTATTTTGGGGAAAGCAGCCTCCAGCTTAAACCCTAAAACACTGAAATGGAATTATGGGCTGCTGAGACTGTATTTGACAGTGGTACTGGTCAGGATGCGCATCTGCAGCTGGAATCAATATTCAGAACTACGCCCTCTGGAACAGAGAAAGAAATGGCTCTAATTTTTGCAATGAGAGCTGCTCTAGGCTTGCTTATTTTAAATGAAATTTAGGGCATAACGTTCTCTCTTGCCACAATCTAGACTAAATTTGTTTTCCTTTAAATTAATTTCTTACTGCGTTTGTTTTTTTCTTGTATAGGCACTAAAGATAGCATGGAATCAACATTCTGTACCATCTTTAATGCATGTTACGGAACTCTAGTATTGTGAAATCAGTTAAGTGTTCTTTAAGCACAGGGTTGGTTTGGGATGTTTCATAAGAAAAATTACCTTTATTGAAAACCAATCATTTATGAATGTTATTGCCTAATGCCTGCATCTATTTGAATGAATCTGGAATTTACCCCTTTCTTGGACTTTTTCCTTTGTTTTGTTTTTATTTTACCTGAGGTTTTAAGGCTTACAATGTTGCTAGGTTTACTAGGCTTCCAGTAAAGGATCTTTTTTTTAAACAATGATTTGAAGGTGTGCAGGTTTTTTTCTCATGTTATAGTTCTACTTTCTTTTTTTAAGTATGATCTTCAAGCCTGTTTTTGCAACAACCTACTCACTTAGGAGACTGATCCAAAGCTCTCTGAAATCAATGGAAAACATCCAGCAGGCTTCATGAGCTTTGGTTAAGGCCTTTTTTGAGAGCCTAAGAACGAAGGCTTTTTCAGTTTTCACTGTTGCATTCTTAAATCTGAGTAAGTAGAAAATTGGATTTATTATCCATAGAAGTGGCTCTACAGTAACAAAGGACCCGTAGTTCTCTACTGTAAAGGATATAGTTTGGAAAGATGTACAGCAGGTAACTCTTGTGATGTGAAAAATGTAGACAACCGGAATTAACTGTAACCAAATGTACCCTGGAACCAAGGCTGTAATTTATAATACAGTCAAGAATGCATTGCAGACTCCTCAATCGATAAGCTAATGAGAAAAAGGTCTGAAATTAATTACAAATCAACAGGGTCAATATCCTGTAGATGAAATATATGAAATTACTAACATTTGGATGAAACCTCTTTGCCAAGTATATTTATAAACCTCATATAAAATATGATATTTATAAAAAGAATAAAAGCTGCTTTCACCATTCAAAGGCAACACCACAAATGCTTGATTTTCTTTTGCTGTGAAAATTCAACTGACTTTATTTCAACAAGTTTCCTTCTCTGTATAAAATAACTGAAATAATCTTTTACTTTTAATTTGAGACCTTACAATGAAGCATAAGAGCTATAAATAGGACTCTCATGGTGCTGCTACCTATGACTTAATGGTCAAAACATCTAAAAATATTGAAAGTTTGCAGCCAAATGATTCTCCTAGTAGACTGCAGGACCTGAAGCATTCTAATTGGTGAACTTGGCCATCTAACACCTTGTCATGTTGATAGAAATAGTCCCAAAAAGGGCAGCTGGGGAGTAAGGACGTGGGCTAATGCTGGTGCTTCAAAGCAACACGTTGTCTGCATGGGTCTCCAACTACAAACAACTCTGTGCCTTTATAACTTGCAAAACTGGGAGTGCCACTCACCCTAAATCCTTTTCATCTGGCAGTGATGATTTTTTTCATATACATTTTATAATACTTCTGGTTTTTATTAAAAAGTCAGAGGATAGTCAATTCAAAGGAGGAAACAGTAGTGTTAAACATGTGAATCTGCTTTTTTGTAAGAGAAGTTTTATTACCTTGCCGCACACTTTTTACTGTCCTTTTTGTGGAGGCAATGAAAATCAGAGGAATATATTGTAATTATATGCAACATTAAGAAGACTTCAACTGAATAATAACTATTCTTAAACCGTAACACATTCACTGATATTGGAAATTTTTTTTCGAGCAGATGGACAAAATGCCCTAAAGGACATTGAGAATAAACAAAAAGGTTAGGGCTTTATGACTTAGTTTCCTCCCTGTATCTTCACTTTAGATGCTGCTGGATTGAATTTTTGTCATCACAGGATTTCCCAGAAATGTTACTAGGCTTCTCGGGTTGTCTGAGTTTCCTAGAGTTGCTTGTTCACATTAAAAATGTACCAGTCCTGTTTGTTGTTGTAGAGAACAACAATTTATTTGGATACACAAACAAGGAAATCAAACTCTGCCCACACAATGTTCCTGGTTTTGTCATGGAAATCCAAACCACAGTAGCCATGGGAGTTGCTGAGACATGATGTGTGAACAGGATCTCTTTGTTTTCTTCATCTTTCAGGGCAGACTGAGGCTGCACTTTTCAAGTTAGTGGAAGAAAATATGAAAATGTGGAAAGAGAGAATCTGGAAGAGCATGTGGAAGTCACTGAGCACTGACCCACTGAAAGAGGGTCTTTTCTCTACAAGGGGCAAGCGTCTGCAATAACTCTTAGAAGCAGGTACAGGAATAAGAGTCTTTACTAACTTTTTTAGGCTTTCCAAGTTCAAAAGTGTGTTGTTGCTCAATTTTTCTTTGCCACTGCTTTATTAACTTTTATTTTTTTTTAAGAAAGCCCCTGCAGCCCCTTTTTATTGAATGATAAAATACTAATAAATCAAGGTCTTTTCATTTATATTAAAATTCTGGTATTCATCATATAGACTATTGACTGCAGGTTTAGAACACCAGAATGTTTGATACAAAAATGTACTAAGTCTTGAGAATTTTCTTATACATTGGGAAGGATATGTAGTAAGAAAATATATCTAAGGTATGTAGTGTCACGTGGTTTTAGAGAAAAATGTCTGTTTGACAGCTTGCATCATAAGAAATGACGGGGCAATATTTGACTCCTGTTACTGTCTTCAATTGCAGCTCTAGCTTAGTGCTTTTTCTCTCTGACTTCAATGCAACTATCATCACACCTGAAGTCAAGAATTTTGCGCCTACATTTGAGGAGCACTGAGTTGTTTCTTTTCCACCTCATGTATCTTGAGGTTTAAAACATCTTTCTTTTTTCCTCTCCTTTCCAGGTTGTAATGGTTAAGGCACAGCGTCCCCACCTCCCCAAGCCTTCGAAGCCATATGAGTAGTCCCATGAGGGCAGCAGTGAAGGAACCCTTCTTGGAGTCTTGGCTGCTGTGTGGGTTTCCTAAGACTTCCATGAAACCTCTTCAATCTCAGCTGTGGTTTTCTTTTCAAGTAGCACATTGCTGAGCTAGGCTAGCTCTGTTGAGGCTGGAAGTATTAAATCATGACCAACGTTGGAAGTTCTTAGGTGAGGGAAGCACGGTCTGTCTCTACGTGAACGATGTCCTCGGCTCAAAAAACACGGTCGTTACTTGGAACAAGACTGGGATCTGTTTCCAGTGGTCTTTGCTCTTTCTTGCTAGCCTCTTCCAACAAAATCTTGGGGGTTTTTGTAATGTATAATAAAATGTAGGTATGATAGTGTATTGTAATGTGTCCATTAGCCTAAAGGTAGGAAGAAAACCATAATGACTGTTCATGATTACATCAAAGAAAACCCTTTTTGGAGTGGAAAATGTGTGTCATGATGGTTGTGTGTTATCAGATCAACTAGAATTTCCTGTATGATTTAACTGTCTCAGTATATGTTATTAATATATACAGCCAAGAAGTTGTCCTGCCATATATTTTTCACTTGCAGACTTCTAGTACTTCTGTCTTGGTCATTTCCTCTCTCTAAAGATTCAGTTCTGATTTGAGTTGCTATTTCTCACTTGCAGTGAGAAATATAGTCACTCGCACTTGGAAGAGCGATTTATTATATAAATGTCCAAGCATCAGCTGTTTAAAAAAAAAACATGCAGAAAAGTAAAAGAAACATTCCCATTTGAGCAACAAATAAATGAATGAATTATTCTATTTTAATAAAAGAGATAATATTAACACAACACTGGCAAATATATTATTGTTTAGTCAAAATGTGAATGGCATCACTGGTGGTGATAGACACCTGCAGATTACCAGAGAAATTACCTACATTTCACATGTATAGAATTAGCACTGCAGAGCTGAGACTGCTTGTATTTCAAACACATTCCACCTGTGCAGGATGTTGCAGAGAGATTAGAAATGTCTATGAAATCTGTCCAGCAAGAAATTCTGTTACAGTACCACTAGCTGATTTCCATTCAAGCTGGAGAAGCACAATCATTTTTTTGTCGGCATTTTCCTCATTAGATATTCAAATGAAATTTAAACACATGAAATCTGCATTACTGTGAATATATTTTTTCATTAAGCTACAGAAACTAATTGGCACTGAAATTAGATTTCACATACAATTCATGAAGTCTTTTGAAAAACTGAAACCTAAACCAACACAAGAAAGCACAATCAAACAAAACCTGCTAGCATTTTTACATAGAGATATCTGCATTTTTAGTCAACTAAAGAATGCTGCCTCCGCAACTCCATTGTAGGCCACATTCCATTTCTTTTGACTTTCTCCTCCATTAGTCATTGCGTTTCCTAAGTGTAAATGCATTATGATAATAATAAGGTTTCAATTTAAATGCATTCCTTAGTTTATCAATTGAAGCCGTCTTCCATCTTTCTGATATGTTTTTTTGAGGAAAGTAAGGGTAACATCATAGATTTTTTTTTTCTGTCTTTGTCATTGTTTATTTAATTATTCTGTTAGGGACAGACTGTAAAACTTTTACATTCATCAGCATGATAAGTCTTTTGGCATTGATTGGTCTCGTGGTGCAAATGGGAGAAGAAAAGGGTCTCAGTATCACCTTTATAACAAATTTTTAAGTGAGGCAGCACAGATGAGTTGAGAGACCTGGAACGGGGAGACATCTTGAAATATGAAGCTAGAGGTAATTTTTTGTCTTATATACTGCTATTTCTAGAGTTGGCAGTGGTCAGTTGTTATTTTCTTTTTTTAAATTTTTTTTTTTAAGAAAAAGGAAAAAAAATACAGCAGTATTATAGGTTTCTTGTACTTTTTTGTTTTAACGACTAACATTCTGAGACATACTACAGTGTGACCATTTAATAGCTGAACAGATGACAGAAAAACAGTCAAAGCAGCCTCCTTAGTGGGGTTCTCTCTCACCATATAGGCATATTCTTCCATCTAAATTTCAGAAGTAATGCAACATTTTCTTCTTTTAAAAATGAAAAAAAAAAAAAAAAGGAAAAAGAAAAAAAGCTCTGTGGTATATATTGCCCCTTTGCAGTTGCATGTTCATCATTTCCAGCAAGGGCGGTGACTTTTGTGTTGGCAGATGATGTTAAGCAATAAGTAACGCTCTGGACAGCAATGAGCTCTAAGGAACATCTGCTGTATGGGAAAGGCATCCAGCAAAGAGTGTGTCATATGTGTGCTGCTTATATCCGGTGGGCTTAGTTAAAATAAATAGTGAGATAAGATTTCTTGCTTTGATTTTCAAGTCTGCTGTTATTTTTTTTCCCCTCGCCTTGGTCAATTCAGTTCAGTTTACCTAGTTGTAAAATGTGTTCCATAATATTTACTTGACTTACTGTGATTAAATTTTCTGTTATTAGTTTAGGTCCCCTTTGTTCTGGTTATTGTATACATTTATAAAAAATCAAAGTCTCTGCTTCAGGGAAAGTATTACGTTCATAAATAACGTAGGCAGAGGTAGCAAGAAATTCTAGGATGTATAAAGGGAAGTTGGGCAGCTGGGAACACAGCTATAAAAATCACCATTTTTGCAAAGAAAGTCAGGAGGTGTTTGGTATTTAACCAACATCTAGTAATTCATGAATAAGTATGCTATCTGCTCTTTCTTATAAAGGGGTTAATTTAAATTTTTTGACAATTCGTTAAAGGATTTTCTGAAATCCTTGAAAGCTTCCCAAAGTAATTATATAAACCAAATATGTTTTTAATGTGGACCATGCAAAGTAAGCCGTATAAAACAATATCTGTTAGAAGTGGGCTTTTTTAAGCATGTATTTTATCAAATTGACAAATGGAGAAATGTGTACTTTTAAAATTGAAGCAACTACGAATTTTTCACTAATTTTAATATAAACTAACTTTTTCCTCCTTTCATGCCTCATGGAATTTCTGGAACTGGTGTCAGCAGCTATGTAGGTTTATTTAAATTCTGTATCTGGAGTCAAATACTCCTTCTGATATAGTTTTTAAGTTAAAAATACACATTTGTGGCTCATACAGAAATCAGCCTATAACAAAGCTCAGCTTTGTTACTTAGTTCTTAGGAGGTAACAGTGTAACAATGTTATACGTGGGTTACTTGAAACTAACTAAAAATATAGAGCACTCTCCTGGATTTTTAAAATCTATTTGAGTGTCCTGACACTGTGTCTCTTTGCTATAAAGTGCTGCTAACAGTAAATAAAAATTAAGTGTGTCCCCAGCCTGTTTTGTGAAATTATGGCACAACATTTTGAAATTATGCCAGTTTAAGATACAAGCAAAAGTGCTGCTGGCTCTGGCTTGCTACTGTAAATGTAAAACACTAAAATGATGACTAATAAGAAATTGATGGAAATTCAAAGACCTAACAGGAAAAGGAGATAGTAATATGTGCCATGGCTCTGGGACCTGGTTTGTTTTCTTGAAACTTGATTCTCCTCTGCCTGAAATCTGCTGGAATTTAGCGAAGATCAATAGAATTTGATGGCGTGCCCTAGGAAGGAAGGGATTGCTCTAGATGGTGGTGAGTGGTAATTTGATTTTGGCACTGGTTTTCCTCCCCTCTCTTTTCCCATCTGCCAAATTCACTTTACTTTGGCATTGTTTGGTCTGTGACCTTTTGATCTAACTTGCTTCTGGAGGTTGTTAGTTATTTTCCTTCATTACCCTCATCATCTAATCTGAGTGCTTGCCACTGCTTATACACCCTTCTCCAAAAGTAGGGATCATTATCCAAATCCATGAGAAAATGCTTGGCCAGCATAAAGAGCTAAACATTAGCTAGTGGGTTAAAATTAAGTAGACTGAAGAGTTGATCAACACCAGCTTTTTTCCAGATTTTGAACATGGTTAAGTGACAGTTTGGAGAGCCCTCATGTCCCAGGGAAACGTAAGAAGAACAAGAAAAAAAAAAAAAAAGTCGTCTGTTGGGAGTTTCATTTCACTGTCTGAAAAACTGTGCTTATTCTTTTCTTGTACTGATTTCATCCTTCTTCTAAAGGTTTCTGTGGCTGCCTCTCACCTTCTTCAGCTGTAAAATAGCACTAGCAAGCATGCCTAGCTGCTGCTCAGGTGAGTGAACATGTTTTCAAATTCCATTCAACCCAGAAAGAGTTATTACATATCTGTTGTTATTTTCCTGGTGAGATTCCACTATAGGCATTTGTTTTAATTGCTCAGTATATCCTCTCTTCCCTCTAGTCTGGGAATGTGGATGGATATGAATGATGTACAAGCAAAATCTGACTTGGGATATACTGATATGCATAGAAGATATATTGATATGTTCTTTTAATGCTATATTTATATGACAGGCGAAGTCAAGAGAACAGTCATGTTATTTATGCAGAAGACTCTTAAAAAAAAGGTATTCACTGACACTACTAGAATTATCCACAACTTCTTTCTGATCACATTTAGGTAACTTGGTACTTTTGTAACCAGTACTTTTTGGTTTGTGATTGTGTAGCAAAATTGAAAAGAAATAAGTAATATATTTGAGGTGAATTTCACATTGCTAAGTTGAAATGTATCATTTCCTTAAAAAAGTTAATGTGGCAAGAGATTTAAAATGTTTGTTAATTAATAGATACAAATTACTGTAATCACATTGAGATATAAATTACTGTAATCGTGTCCACTGAAATCTTTCAGTGATTATAATGCCATCATTGCAGTGTCATGCTTCTAACAAGATATTAACTTCATGTTGCAAGTAGTTTTGGAATTGATGTAGCTGTGTATCTTAAAGCCCATTGCTCTTGGGGGAGATGAATGTCACTTTTAGTCAGGAAAAAAAAAAAGAAAATTCATAAAGGCAAGAGAAATTACTGTAGGTGGATGTGCAAATCAGATAACTGAGTCCACACTGACCTAACTGTTGGTGTGCTGTGCCATTGCTACGTCTTCTGGGAAACCAGTTGTGGTGGTTACACAAGGAAACTAGAATCCAAGGAGGAATCCAATGCTAACATTGCTATGACAATGAAAAGGGCTGCTATTTTCTACAAATTTAAGGATGAACTGCTATCCTATCTAGCTCCTGCTTTCATCAAAATTAATACGGACTTTTGTAAGGCAAAACAAGGGAGAGGATTCTGCTTTGTAACATTTTTCCAAGCGTTACTTTTCCCATTGTGGCCACGGGGGAAGGAAGTGTTTTGCACAGGAGGCTTCTGCACTGTAGTCATAGGAGAGGTTTCACAAGTTATAAATGTTTACTGTATCAATGTTTTTGTTTTTTCCTTTTAGGGCAATTTTTTAAAAATAAGTGTTTAAAATATATTTTTTAAAAAGCGCTCCCTTAAGCCTAAACTGATTTCCAAACTTCTGATTTACTTTTAGTGAACTCCGTGCTTGATAACATCTTTGACTATCTGTAATTTAAATAATTGTACTTTTGAGAAATGTATTGTCCAGTGAAAGCTTCTCCTTATTTCCTCTTAATGACTGGCTCTGTTCATTGAGAAGGAACATGTAAACAGTGTTATTACCAGGGAAGAGAACTAATAGCCTTTAGTGGCTTAAATTCTGTGAACAATCATGCCCGTGAGGAACTCCTTACACAAATAGTCCTGGTAAACTCAACAGGATTTTTCATATGGTAAAATTACTTGTACAAGTAAGTGTTTGAGAGCAAAATGTCAGTATTCCTCTCCCACATTCCTCCTGTTCCTCCATGAAAGAAAACCAGCACATGAACATTAGAAGACATTTTTAGTGTAATATGTCCCAAGTAAGGATTTAATCTAGACTAAACAACCGTTTTGAATACTTTCTGTAACTATTAATGGTTGTAAATGTTTTGATTTTTTTCTATTACTTTCCTAGCTTTTACTTCTTGATTTAAATCATTTGTAGTGTTCCTACTTATTGTGTTCACTCAGTATTTAATGTTTCTTATCTGTTTATTACAATTTAACAATCTCTACAGTCAGCTGCATTTTACTTAAACTGAATTGATTACTCTAAAAAGGTTCTGGAATTAGTGATTTATCAAAGAAGTAAAAATAGCTCAAGCTTACGTCCTGCTAACAAGGCACTGCATATTTGTTTAATTGTGAATGCATATTCAAAGCATATACAATAAGCCATCAAAGACATACTGCCTGTAAAAAGCTATTATTTTTGTCTGACATGAGGTTACTCCAAAAGTTGCAATTTCCCTTGCAGGTACTGAAATTATTGTGTTACACTTCTTATTTGTTTATTACAAGTAGTGCATTCTTGGTACAGCTCTTTCATGGATATATTTTTTAATTAATTGATAAAACAGCTATTTTTCTGAACCAGTTAGCAAAACAGATCACAATGGACATGTGAGATTTTGGAAGTAAATATGCAAAATTTCCCATAGTGTAGTGGCTTGTGGGGGTTGTTTGGTTTGGTTTTGGTTGTTTGTTTTTTGGGGGTTTTTTTGTTGGTTTTGGGGGCAGGGGGAGGGCACCTGGTGTTTTGGATTTTTTGTTGTTGTTGTTCACTGTATTATCCTTGACCTAATGGCAAAATTAAAAACTAATTTCATTTAATTTAGGCTGATTGTGAGTCAGCTCTGTATCGGATCTACAGCTGCTGAGGAAGTTAACTCACCCCGTAATTAGGTCTCTGCAGCACCTTACTCCTACATAAATGGGCAGATGGATTCCTGGTTGTTTTCCTGTGGTCACCAATGCAACCAAGGGACCCATTGAAGTGACAGGTACTTAAATTAATTTGGAATTTTTAATCATGGCTTAACACTTGTCAGCTTCAAACTATACACTGTTGGGGAATTAGTGTCACATTATGTGATATAGCAGTTGTAAGTCTGCAAAGAAAACAGATTGTTTGATTTTTTTTTTTAATTTTATTTTTTTTTCCCCCTATTGCCAAGTTTAACTGTCTGGACACCTGTGAGTCAAGCCTTCAAGACACGCTGCTTTAACTGATTGGTCTCAGTCTTGATCTGGCACATGAAAGGACATGTGAGGAAGTTTCAAGCAGAGATCATTTTGCAAGTCCAAAGATGAGGGTAAGGTCAAGTTTGCTTGCATTTTCACAGTATCTCATTTTAAATATAAAGCAAAGTGCCATGCAGACAATATGAGATTTAGTTTCACCCTCAGGAGATACACATTGCTGGAGTATTTTTCATGTTCTGTTTACCAGCATCAAAGAAAAATACCACAATAAAGAAAGAGCAGTTATATTTTTTTAAAGGTGATTCTTCCTTCTAGGGAACAAACATGTGGTGACTCTAAGTTTTGATGTTCAACTTGCACAGGTGTTGCCAACATCTCATGGGGCTGCAGGGTAATGTTAGCATTTACATAAGGAGAAAGTTGTCATTATTCATGTGACATGAACTTAGTCCACAATTTTACTTTCCTTCTGTAGGAAACTACTACTGCTTCCATGCATTCTGTGGAGGTTACTGCAGTGGTCTATGAGATGGAAAACTATTTTTTTTTTTTAACAGTGTACCTTATGGTTATTGTGAGCTATCTGTGAAACTTAAGAATTTTAGCCTGCAGAGTGGAAGGACACCTTTCTAAATCCTTTCGGGATCACTGTTCAGAGAGGTAATCGTAACAGTGCAAACTATAACGTAAAAGTGAAATTAAACTGAAGTGGATGACGTGTTGCTAGAAAAAACTTGAAAAGACAGAGCACTAATCTGTTAGAAGTTAGCTATGGTTTTATTTTATTCTAAATTTGCAAATTCTCCAATGTTTCAGTCTGTTTGGGATTTGGAGAGGGGTGGGTGTGGTGGTTCTTTTGTCTTCAGAAAAGCATGGTTTATAATCAAAAAAGCACAGTTTTGGGATGCTCTGGTCACTTGGGTGGTTATTAGGGAGAGCTGTGCACAAGCTGGAAATAAACTAAACCCTCGGTTCAAATCCCCACTGTGCTCTGAGAGGAGAACAATACTAAAAGGACCATGATATGTCCTCGTATCTCCCTTCCTTGCCTTAATAGATGCAGGGAGGATTCTGTGGGCAATAATACATCCATGTTCAGCTGTCATAGAGAAATCAATACAGATCTGCTCTCATGTTAGGTGAGGGCAGAGTAAGTTTGAAAGTCGTGATGGCTAAACGTGTTATGGCAATTCCTGTATAATTTTTATTCACTTCCTTTACAAGTCCCTTCATTTACAAATACTGAGAGCCCAAAAGAATTCCTCTGCTTTTTCTGTGCTGTTTTGATCATTTTTTCATAATACCATGAAACCATGTTTAACTTAATGTAGCACTTTCTTCCAGGGAGAGCCGATCTTCACACAAATTTATCCTGATCAATCTGTGTTCAATCTGTTACTGGCTTCATCAGATAGAAATGGATGATATCAGTGAAGCTGGCATATTGCTCCTAACCCTTGCGGATGGTATATTCGATATTTGAAAATACCAAAGGTCTAAATTTAAAGGAAGTTCTGTAAAATCATTGTCCCCTTTCCAAGAGAAAGGGGCAAGTGTTGTAGTACATATCTCATCTCTCTGAAAGTCTTAGTTTGAAATCACTTTTTGCTGCTGTTTGTTTTTTATTCCCATTTTACTTCTAGGGTATGCTATAGTCTACTAAGACACAGCCTTGGCTTTCAACTTTTCCTAATTATTTTTCAGGTTTTTATGAGTAAACCTAGAGAGCATCTGCCTTTAAGCAGACCTGTTTTTCCTTCCAAAGCAGTGTCTTTCATTATTAACTTCCAAAGAGCAAATCAATCTCACTAAGCTGCCACACTTTTAATCCTAATTATTTTTCCATTTACTGTGAGTGTTTCTTATTCCACATCTGCATTAATATAATTTTGATCTTCTCCCTTTTAAAAATAATATTAATATTCATTTATGTCACTTCATTTTCCAGTTCTATTAAGATATTATTTACTCTCACCTTTGTGAATGTTTGCCCTTGAAGTTTTTAGTATTTGTGATAAACATGCACTTTTGCTGCTATCATTAGCTGGCATTAGCCATAAATTAACTACTTCAGCTCAAATTCAGCTCCTGGTTCTCCTCAGGTACCATCAAGAATCCTGCTCCTAGCCAGCCTTACACCCAAGGAGCTGGGAGACAAATTTCAACAATTTAAGACCTCTGCCTCAGTACATTCCTGTTTATAGGCAAGAATATCTCCTCCTTAAGTATTTTCTTAGTCTTTCTTGGCTAACGGAAAACCTCTGGATAATTCTGATAGTGTTTTCCCCCTGTACTGTCCGTGCTAAAACATCCAGACATTCCAAGACAGGAGTATTATGAGCCAGAATCATAACTGTAGTAAGTTTTTGTGTGTTACAGCCTTTTTCGTTCTTTGTGGCAGATCATATATTTAATACATGCAGACTCTCCTCTGTTGTCATGTCTGTGACTGTGCATGAAAAGAATAGCTGCCCAGTAACATAATACATTTTAGTGATTTATACTTGTGGCTTTTCTATTTCTGAGGTGTGTTTACTGACTACAAGAGGAATCTGGCAAGGTACAGGTTCTTATTTTTGTCTTTGGAAAAAAATGTCATGCCTTCCATAAGCATGTGATGGACTGTATGAAAGACAATATTGTTTGTGTTTGTCTGATAATCTGTATTTTAGCTTATTCAGTCAATTGTTCAGTTTGAAAAGCAAAGACAAAACCAAAAAAAGATTTGTTTTGGAGAGAAGCGATAGCCAATCTGTGATACTAGTCAAGGAAACTTCAGGGGTCTCATGAGTCAATTGTAAGGAGTTAAAAAAAAATTCTAACAAGGTTGCCCTGTTAACAAAGTTTATATTTTACAAATTCTGTATACTTTGTTGTTGATTTGTAATTGATATTATACACACATACATATATTTTTACCAGGTGAACAACACAGGTTGTTTAGGTCTCCTGGCAAAGCCCATTTGTACACCATGTACAATAACTTGACCTCACTATAGTTCAGCCTTTTCATTCCTCTCCTCTCCAGTTCATCTGGATTCCTTGTGTGCTGATATTTGTGCTCATGATTTGTAACTTTGTCTAAGGTTTTAGAAAACTAGTATTAGCATCTTCTTACTGCAACAGGGAAGACATCTGTCTGGGTAACAACAGGTTGAGAAGACAATCTGAAGACATCTGTCTGGGTAACAACAGGTTGAGAAGACAATCTAAAAGCTGCAGAACTAGATTTTTAAATGTTGAGAGAAGCTAGAGCAGTATCAAGTGATCCTAGAACATTTGACTTCTGCTGCAAAAAGACATGCTAGACTCAAATACATTGGAAAACTACATATTAATATGCTTTTATAGGGTCAGTCTGTGGGGAGTTGCTGCACTGTATAGGCTGGTAGAATCTGTCTCTGAACATAGGCTGCCTAAGAAACCCAAATGTTTTGTTGCCTGATTTTTTTTTTTCATTCTACCCAATGTGTTGATTCCTTTGCTAAAGTTATTCTCTAATTTACTCATAACTCTGCCAGCCCCTTTCTGTTCCTGTCTATCTTAGAAGTATAATGAGAAATTAATTTTTTCCTCACTTTCCAGTAGAACACAATAACAATTAATTTTTAAGTAGAAAATAAACTCCTGCTAGGGGTCTTGCATTTTGATATTCAACATTTAAAAAAACAAAGACTGATGGTCTGTTGTACTCAAAATTCCTTGTTGTTATAATGCAATTTGAATTATTCTCAGTTGGTTTGGAATAACTCTCTTTCTAGGTGTAAGCCAATATTTTTTCCCCCCTAGCTTACATGGAAATACTGACTAGATAATATAATAGCTGAGGCATAATTTTTTGCTTACACTGAGATGACTCTTAAATATACATACCTGTACACGTTGCAAGCTAACAGTAAGAAATCCGAATACAACCTATCCTTGACAGTCATATAGATTCTTCAGGTATCTTTAGTGTATAAAATTAAATTACCCTTATACAATTAATAATGATGACAGGAAAAGTTCTTAGGATGCAACTTTCCTAGCAAATACCTCCTCCAATATTTCAATATATGCTACAGTTAATGCCATTAGGAAGGTTGCAGTAAAGTTCTCCCTACACTGACTGTAGGAAAAGAGATGTCTGTGGTGTGAGGGCTGCTACGCATACATATCTGTTCTCCTGGAAACTTAAAAGTAAATGCTTCTCTTAGGCTCATTTAGGTGTATGTGGACTTTCAGGAGGAACATTCACATGCGTTTCATATTCATTGGTAAGGAATGGACATAATGAGTGGAGAGGTGTTAGGAGAAAATGCTTACCATATGCCTCTAAGCCAGTTAAGCAGTAGGTGGTACTTCAGCAGCCTTGGGCAGGACTGCTTTCTGTGTGGGGTGAGGATGTCTTCAGTGACAACATAAATGAATGTCAGGAAAATGAATTCACTGTATTGTCGTCTAAGGCTTTGTTTCATCTCTGGAGGAACACGGAGGAAATGCATGGAGGAAAAACCCACCAAGGGATATTTAACAAAAAGACAACGTCTGACTTGAAGTCCATGAGCCAGAAATTGCTGGAAGCTGAGAGGGGACCCCTGGGAAAGTATTGCTTATTCTCCTATTACAGTCTTCTGCATTGTGTCATCTATGACACAGGATAATTTGGCTTAATGTAGTGCAGCTGTGCTTATGTCTTGCACTCAGATTTCTATGGATTTATTGATACATATTGGATATTTACATGTCCATTTTGGCTAATATGTGGTAGAGTTCTTCCTAAATCCCCTGTAGAGCCAATAGGAGGTGCAAAATATTCCTGCAGAAAGTGTTTCAGAGAAAAAGCCTAGCTTGTATTCTCTTTTTCCAGGTAATCCCCTATCCAGTGATAGCGGAGGGAGATAAAACAGCTGAGCTACACTGAATGTACCTGCTTAATATAGAACATGCATAAACTGTGGCAAGTCCTGTGTAACCAAAATCTGTGTTGTGCCGTATCAAAATACCACATCAGATTTAACAGAGAATAACAATCATCATGCAATTACTCCATTTCATAGCCACAAGGAGAACAAGGCACAAAGGGACTTTTTGTTGGGTGTGTGTGTTTTTTTATCGCTATTAAGCTGCAGTGTAAAACCGCCTGTATCTCTCAAGCCCCCAGGGGACATCTCTTGACCCTTCTGACTGCTGCTCAGCATGGTGGATTGGGCAGCTCAGTGTCTCTCTGAATAGCTGTCATTCTGCTGGTGTTCTGTTTGCTGCCAGCACAGCTGCAAGCCGGGAGCTCGACAGAGAACCAGCCTGCAAAGATTTGCCCTTGCAGAGGGGAACTGTGGTACACGGGGTGACACTACCTCAGTTTGGAGTCACTCGTGTGTTGGTGATGGAACTTGCCCCTTTCGCTGTGCTGGAGCTGCTTTGGCTTCTTGTTCCACCGGCCTCCAGCCCTGCCTGTGTTTTCTCACTTTGCATGAGAGAACCAGCAGAATAACAAGACTGTTCCTAGCACACTTCACTGAGGTTTGGTTGGTGTTTTGGGGGATGTTTGTTTGTTGGTTTGGTTTGAGTTTGTTTGGGTTTTTTTTGGGGGGGGGCGGAATTGATTTTTTGTTTGTTTTGGTTGTTTGGTTTGGGGGTTTTTCCACTTCTTTGTCTTGGATTATTCTGAAAATAGCTTAAACCTTAGTGCCCTGTTCTGATCTGGAAATAGGTGTCTGATCTTGGCACAACTGTCCCTGCAGCTCCAGCTCAGCAGACATTGGAGGCCAATTGCTTGATGTTAGAAAATCATTTGAGAACACAGATATTTTAATTTGTAATCAGCTTTAAAGCCTTCAGCATTTGCTCTGATCAGAAACAGGAGTTTAGGCAGAAATTAGTCTGCCTTATTTATAAAAAACATTTTTTTTTCTCCCTTGGCAGAAACGGTAGGCTTGATCTTAAGTCCACTGAAATTAAAGGGATAAACTCTTATCAGCTCTGGCCCAGCCCTCCACACAGTAAGTCCTTGGGCCAGTAGAGCTGCTGAAGCTGAAAGAGGCATAATACTACCAGATCTTCAAGGGACAAATACTAATTAAGGATAATTTGTAGAAAATGTTACTTTTTGGGGCATAATTAACATAGGTAATACTGGTAAGATATAATTCTACAATTCCTTTCTATTGGGAGGCTTTTTGATGCTACTAAACCAAATTTGGTTAGTGTACATACCTCTAGACAGATGTATGTAATGCATATTAGGTATATCTCTTACACTTGCATAGCTGCATGAATAAGTTCATTCATTGCTTATAGGCTGCCACCTCTGGGCTGGAAGGCAGCAGTTGTCCTGGAGCATGCAGCAGCCTCAAGGTGTATTCAGAAACTCTGCATCCAGTCTGCATTGTAGGGTGATTCCATCCAAAGGGAGATAGGAACCCCTTCTTTATAAAAATGTTGCGGGTTTTTTTAATTTCTAAAATCATCTTAAAATCGTATTTTTTACTGAGCACCATTCAAAAAAATTCTAATAAATTATTTGATTTTAAGGCACTGATACACCCAAAGTATTTTAAATGTTACTAGATCTTGTAACACTAAATGTAGTGAAAAAAAGGTTATGAATTAGTTTTCACAGTACTGGCTTTTCTAAACTGTGGCTGTTTGGTTATGTTTCAAGCAGTTAATATTCTGCAAACTGAGAGTCGTGCAACTGCAAATAAACATTCTCTACTGACAAAACTATTTGTTGATAAATTTAGATGGGAATTGTTGAGAGACTGATGGGCAGATTAACACTAGAGGCCTTTCTAGCAAAAGGTTTATCAACACATTAAGCAACAAAAGAGGTATGTATAGTATTTTCCTGGAATATGCTTTTTCCAGCTCTCTATTGCCATCTTGAGTCTCATGCCTTCTTCAGCAGAAAATCCAAGTTGTGGCATAACACATATAAAGACAAAGGAAAAATAGCTTTCCAATCCCGATGACTAGAGCCTTTTCCAGACATCAGGTGCAAGTCACCAAGTACAAGAGAAACAACATTATTTAGTTAAATTGAGGTTATACAGATCGTGACAAACTATAGCAGGAGTTGAAGTGGAATGCCAGGGCAGTGTGATGTTAGTGGAAATTTGTTGTAAGGGGTGGCAGAATAAGGTTCCTGGAAAGCACCTGAGATCAGGTCCAATGTGGAATTCTTGGATATGTGTATCATGCAGACACCACCACCAGCAGCTGTCAGAGGAACTAATGAGAGTTCAGAATATATTTCCAGGGGGACAGAGAAATACTGAAAGCACTCTTTCCTGTTATGCAGATGTTTCAATACCATTCGCTTTGTCCTAGGATTGCCCTTCACAATTTTTTCACCTTCCTCTGAAAATCAATAAGAGAGGACAGATTGTGTACTGTCATTTCTATGATCCTACCTACCTGCTAAAGAAAATCTACAAATTTCCGAGTCCCTTGGGATAGATGGCATTAAAAGTAGAAGCCTGAGGCCTGGGCATTTCTCCAACACCTTCTGCTTTCTACTTTGTAATGTTAAGATTTCTTTTTATAGCTTTATAACTTTAATAAGTCTTTTTCTTATTATTCTCTCTCACTGCCTTATTTCACACTTGATGACGGTATTTTCAGTCAGTATTCAGAACTCAGTATTTTATGAGTAATCAGTGTTCCAGGCAGCAGGAATATGATTGTGAGATCATTGTTACTAATTGAATACTTGGTGGGGGATCTTTTCCCCGCCACTGGGTGCTTGACATATGCTAAAAATAAATTGCTAAAATTTGATTCTAATGAAATCTACTGTCCATTGCCCATTTTAGAGTCTGAGCATATTTGGGCATAATATTAGCAATCCCAAGTACTTTCCTCTTCCAAACAGAGGGTAGTGGTTTAAGGTACCATTTACACTCCTTTCTAATAAATCTTGTAGTAGTAGCTGACACTAACACATTTTAAACTGTGCTAGCACAGGGTTAAATTAAACCCCGATGGAAACAGCCTAAGCTGGATTTTCCACCCTGCTTTCTGCTGCTGCTCTACTGCAGCAAATATTGATCCTCTCTCTTAGCTTGTTGACCTGGGAATTTCCGCAGTGTGTGCCAAGCCAGTACAACCAGCTTCTAGACCCTCCCGACCAGTGCAGGGGACATGCTGCGCTGAGTTGCAGAGAGGTCATTCATTAATGTCCAAATGCAAGTAAAACTTTGAAAGTGTTAGGCCTGAAGAACATTACTTTGTAGAATAACTGGCACAAAGGAAAAATGTATGCTCTGCGGCCGCCACAGCTGAACAAATAGGTGTTTCCCCAGTCCTCTAGAAACCTAAATACATACTTTTTTCTTTTTTTTTTTTTTGTGGTTTCGTACTCATTTCTGTACTCATCTTGCCTTCCTAGGATTTGGGTGGTTCTTCAGATGCTGGTTATGTATCAACCTTAGCATTTCTTTAAAAGAATAGGCTAATTTATTGAATCCTACCTTCCTTAATATGAAGGCTGGTAATGGTCTTCCAAAGAGCTACTCAGGTATGTGTTAGATGCACCCATCTTAGGCTCTCAGAATTCATAGAGCTGATTATTTTTAATAACGTTCCTGGGAATAATCTTTGCATGGTGAGTATTTATATTTGATGTTACCACACTGCTGTAGTGCTGCCTTCAATGCTGCTTTTTTGGTATTTCCTGCAAGTGCCACATTAAATGATCACTGGATTCTTGGAAAAACAACAGGAAATGATATAATCGTGCCCACAAGTTCTGTGTATTGACTTTTCCACAGACCTGGTAGTCTCTGAGCCTAAAAATTGTTGGCAAAATAAAGGTATTTGAGCTTATTCTCTATTCTTGATTCTTGTTGCTAGAAGCCCTGACCTTTTGCTGCTTTATTGGGGAGGGAAGGCAGTGCGGGGAGAGAGAAAAACAGCTAATTATAGGTATTATTGCATTTTTTTATTACGGGGAGAGTTTAATTTTGTTGCTTTGCATTCCCAAGGAAATATTACCAGGAATTCATATGGACACACTCTGTTACCTGCAAGTAAGTTACAGGTTGCATTGAGATGCAGAAGAAACATCTGTATAATGGAATCAGAGCACTGCTATAAAATTGGTATGACATGGAATAAGTCATTGCTTTTTAAGCCTACCTCAGTGCATTCAAACCTTAAAGGATAACACATAAAAATGGAGGAAAGCTACAGGGGAAGCTGTTGTTGGTGGCATTGTTCCTTGGTAGCCTTACAGGGGTCATGAGCTGTGGAGAACAAGACAAAGATTTCAGTGGAAAATTATAGAAAATCACTCGATGCCAACATCACAGAAACAAGAATAGCTGGAAGGTCTGTGCTTTTGGCCATGTCTAATGGTATCTCAAAGTGCTTCTTGGAAGGTTTTGAATATTTATAGCTGAGAATTCAAAATCCTTGTCTTTCTGTTGGCCTGAAAATAGCTTTGCTTTTGAAGATATGATGACTCTTTCTGGTTTATTGTGGTGAATTTAACAAATAACTTTCTTATGGGTTTAGTTTCCATCTGAGGGATAATTTATCCCCTCGATGCTAGCAATAAACAGACCTATTACACAGCTTAGAGCCTTCCAGCCTCATTTGGATAATTCCTTCAGTAAATTCCCTCCTCATCCGGGATGATTCCTCAATAAATTCCCCAGGCCAACTTGGGTTTTCACCACATTCTCTTAAAGTCTCGTCACTGGATGAGTCCCAGTAGATGTATTAGTCTGGCAAAGTATCGAGCTGGTGAAACTGCACCCTTGCCTGCCAGGCAAAGTGCTGTCTCTTCCCTTGTGCCCTGCTCTTGGCAGTGGCTTGCTGGGGGCCTTTGTCAATGCTCCTACCTTGTGCATTCCCCATATATGTTTCTTTAGAAGATATGAATATAGTTTAAACCAATAGTCACAAAACTCAGGAAATGAAAAGACCAGTCTGACTTCTCTGAAACCTGCAATGAAGTCCTTCATTGTGTTAAAATGACTCTGGTACCAGGAACAGCCTAACCTCACCAGGATGAGGTCCAAAAGTGCTATTTTACCCTAAAGCAGGATATTTTACGCAAGCAGTAGATGAAATAAATCTTTCCAGATCTCTCCGTTGTGACTGCTGGATGGCTTCCAAGACTCAAGCAGGCCTGTGTAGCATTAGCTTGAGGACTTCAGGATGCCTGTTGTCCAAAAAAAGACATATCCTATATAAACGCTGCTTTGGCTCTTCATTCATGGCACAGGCAGCTCTGTAATGAGGCAGAGGACAGAACGCAGTGGCAGATCTCGGCAGTGGCATTTTCTGAGCCTCTCAGAAGGGCTCAAACCAAGAGCAATTGCCCTGGTTATAGTTCTATCAGTCCCAGACTTTACCCTCTCTAGAACAGAGACCCTGACAGTTGTCCTAAATTGTTAAGTACCTTCATGATGACTTAAAAAAAACAAAACAAAACAAACAAACCTATAATTAAAAAAAAAAATTAAAACACCCCCCCACACACGAAACCACAACCACTTGGGGTGCAAGTACTATGCTTTGCCTTCACTTTCCTGTAAAAGATGTAAGCTCTGGCCTACAAATATTAACATTTTTTTTTCCCTTTGAAAAATCTAGTCTTCTTCCCCCACCCCTCTCTTTATTTTTTTCTTTCCCCTTGAGAATTGTCCTATTGATGGTGACTGACTGATTATGTAAAGGTCATCCTGGATTACTGGTGTTTTACATACAAAGTAGTAACAGTAACAGTGGGGTCACAATTCACTGCAGAATTTATCCCCACCTTTGACTTGTTTTTTTTATAATTTCAGTTGTACAGGCTTCTCATCACATATTTTATTTTGAGGGGACACTGATGTCACTTAGATGGTTTAGCTATTTAATTACTACCATTGCCATACTATATCATTTCCTTACTAGGCTGATTTTACTATATTGCAATGATAAAAATTAAAACACATCTTTGGTTTTTGTAGGACATTTTAACTCCACCAGCACATCATTCTCAGACCCACTGTGATTCCCAGGTTTCTACTTCACAACTAACTGAAACAGAATATGGATTTGTATTTTCTGAATGAGAATAGCCCCTCCTCAGCATTTATTTTGTTAAGATAGACAACGTGCAACATAAATTCTGACTAAAACTGACATCAGCTCAATGTTGTAATACACTGAACAGAAAGTTTACAGAAAAATTATTTTTTCCCTCTCCAGAAAAACAAATGCTGTATAACTGTGCTACATAAGCTATTTGCTTTCTACTGCTTGAGAGTTTAGACTGTTTGGAAAGTCTGCAAATGAAAACAAAAAGTATTTGAAACCTAAAAAAAATATCGCTCTTATTTAGATGTTCACTTAAAACTTTTGTCGCAGCAGATTTTTGTAGCCATGTTATATTACTATCAAAAAGATTTGACATAACCGAGAAGGTAAAGGAGACCAATGTGTTTGTCAAAATTGAGAATGAAGAAAAATGAAGCCCCTTTCCATTGTGAATACTTGTTGGGTAGTGCAAAAATTTGCTTTGGGATAAGTGTTTACAGTGGAAACACTGACTATTCTTTAAGTAGTCGTAAAGTTCTAAATGTTGTTGCTAAAACTTAGTTACTCTTCTTTGTTTTCTGACAGACTGTACGAAATGACAGATAATATGCATGAACCATCATGACACTTTATTATTTTAACCAGTGTGAAAGGAATTATTTAGTTCACTATCCAATTACGTTTCTGAGTATTCTTATTTTAATAGGCTGAGTACCTGAGAACAAGTAGGGCTGATTGTATGCTGAATGTTGTGTGTACTAATCTACACATGCACCCATAAAGGTCAGGATTTTCACTGGTTAATGCAACTTCCTTAGCAGGACTTAAATACCAGAAATAAAAATAAATGCAATGATAATAAAGTCAGTTTATCATGTAATTAAATTGTTCTTGCGCTGTTTTAGAGAGATATTCTTGAGCAAGGTGAATAATTGTATGTATTTTCATTGTAGTGGCTGTTACTGTAAATGGATTCATGTATCTTGCCTGGAATGGAACATGGTTTTCTGAAAATTTACCACCTGGCAGGATGCAGGAAAGGTGAGATTAACTTATAGCACTATCACAAATTTGTTCAGCAAATATCTGCAAATTTTATATCTAAATCAAGGATTAGTTTTGTTAGGATCCATTCCCTGCACCATATTAAATGCCTGAAAAACATTGCTCATCATTCTTATCTAACATAAAATAATCCTTATTATTCATTTATGGGAATTTTGGATATTATTGACTTCTACAGCATTATCTCTCTAGCTAAATATTTATTAGAAATAAGCCTGAGCTATTAAATGAAGGAGGGGGTTTTTTATATGTCTAAAATTTGTTGATGTTTTTATTTGAACCTGCCATTAAGATAGTACTAAGAAGGAGGTTTCTAATTAGCCTCCGATCGTACTGCTAAATAGAACTAGTCTCAAAACTAATCTGTTTTGCTATATGATTAGGTGCTTTCATAAAACCTTGAATATTAATTTCACTACAAATGGCCGTGCTTGGACATGACAATAATGTTCTGTTTCCTGTCGGGCTATTCTTAGATGTAGAAAACTAAGCTTCCCAGACCTCCCTGGAAATAGACTTATTCCCAAAAAGAAAAGCTAACAAGAAGGATTATTAACATACCGAAAAGCTAACTCCTACTCTGCAAGATAAATAGAAATATTTCAACCATCTGCAATAGCGTCAGTAGAGTTAAACAGCTTATATAATAACTGGAGTCAAGAAGAAAAGATAAAGAAATAATTAAAAGTCATCCTATAGGCAATATAATACTTTGGCAGCTACAATATTTAGGAAGGTACATATAGACTAAACATAGTTTTGATGTCACTACAGGACACCTCCGAGAGAAATTATATAATTTTAACAGAACTCTTTTAACTGTGATGAAATGTCTGGTTTGATCCCCTCTCAGAGAACCACATCTTCGTGTTCCAGGATGATATACTTGTTGCTCAGCGCTTTTTTTTTCTTGTTCCCAGTTATGCAGTGAGACTTGACTGACAAACAGCAAATGTCATATGCCTCCTCCTCACCCTGCAACCAGAAGGTTGGGGTTAAAAGTGGGAAGGAAGAACAGGAGAGGAATAAATGAGAGCACAAGAAATTTGGCAGCATCAGAAATCTGTATGTACAGTGAAGTGCTGAATGACGCATTAAGGCGAACCACCTTAATTATAAATTACATGCGGTAAATTACAAAATGAAAGTATTTTAGAAACTAAATCCATCCCATACTGGTATGTTCCTTATCCTGAAGTGATCCTGGGCAGCCAAATGTTCTTGCAGTGTGTCCTTGGCTCCTTTTATGTTATACGGGTTACTTAGACAAATTTGCTAAGTTACACATCTGAGCTGTAAATAAAGATTCCCAAAGCCTACTGTGTTCTCCTTGTTCTAAGATTGCGTTCACAGTGTGGCCCCAATTGAATTAAGTACTTATTAAGTACTTAAGTCCCACTTAAATCAATGAGATTTAAACATTTGCTTAAATGCTTTGCTAAATCATGGCCTATTAAACTGTGTTGGAGATCACATTGCAATTTATATTACTATGATTTTTTTTTTTCCTAGTGTTAACATGAGACCCCAAACTAGATATTTCCGTAGTTTTGCTTGAACCAAAGCTGGAACTGCTTACTGGGAATGTGTGCAAGACCTGTATTCATCAAGTGCAAGAAATAGGTTTTAATTATTTTGGGCGTCGACTACTGTGAACTCGTATTCCTGATAAACTATACCAAATGTTTTTAAAGCACCATCATTTTCAAGATTAGTAATGTGAAATTTTCCTTTTTGAGTAATGATTGCACCCCCTGGTAAATGTGGGAGCACATAGTTTTTATAGGATACAGATACATGAAAATATTTGAGGATGAAGCGAGTTAAGTTTTTTTATTTGGCTGATTTGTTGGCAATCTTGTCTCCACTGTTTTTTTCCGCAAATGCAACTAGGATTGACAGGAAATCAGCCTTTTGTAGCAGAGGAGTTGGCAAGAGAAGAAGTTGCCAAAAGGGCCATCAAGAATCCCCAAGTAATTTGATGTGTACAGAAAAATATATCTAAAATATTGCAACTGTATATGCTATACATTTTTTAGAAGAGAGTCACAAGTCCCACGCTGCCTAGGGTGCCCAAAGATATTATTCTGGCCTTATCACTGTTTCTTTGGAAAAGAGTGAGGAGAGACAGTGGGAAAGTGAGGACTCTTCTTGACTTCTATAATGCAGGCTCTCTGCTTGTAGTGGCAATCAGCCAAAAGAAGACAGCTCGTATGCCAAGAAAGCCCAAGTTAAGAGATGAGTCAAAAATACCAAATGCTTAAATTTGTCTTGGATTTTCTCAAAGCTGCTAATACAGTTTTTTTTGCTTAATTAGCCAAAAAAAGGATGGTCTGTGCTTCTTTCATGTACGGCTATTTCTTGGATGATATAATAACAAGTTAGCCACCTCTAGGGCACTGCTGTCCATGTAAGAGGAAGAGCTAGATGTTGGTTAGTTAAATAACACTAATAGGAGATAATTGCTGCAGAGTGCATCCCATTCTCCTCACACCCACAACACAGCTGCCCTGCCAGAATTGCCCCAAGACTGGAATTCCTGAGACAACTCGTTGTCTAGAAGTTAGTTTAGGTTTCTATCCTGGGAAGAAACTACTCTCAATGGATACATTTTTCCCAACTAGACAAGATTTATTTCTAGTCAGTGTTGAGTCTTTTGTTCATAGCTTAGTTTTCTTTCAAGCAGCTAGGCTTTCCCGAGGGATCTTAGTATTTTGGCTATAACCTCCAGGGTGTGGATGGAAAAATAACTCTACCTCTCTTGGACGTGAAGCCACCTTTCCATAAGGGATGTTTTTCGTTGACATCTGTAAGCGTTCCTGAGTGGTTTCATACCTCCTGAAAGGTGAGAATAAGTCAAACATACATTAAGGTTGTTTAAACGTGCAGAATCATTAATTTAATCCTACTTCAGAATGTAAAACATTCAAAATATTAGAGTTCATCTCTGATTGACAATGCTTTTTATGTATTAATTGATATATGTTATTAAAGTGTTTCTTAACAGGATTTTTTAACATTTCTAGTGAGCTATAACAGCACTTCTGTGAAAGGAGGAAAATAGTAATCTGTTGAGCAGCGAAAGTAAATCTTTTCTCATACTTCATCTGATTATCTGATTTCTTCATCTTTATGTGTTCATGAGGAATCTTCCTTTTATAACTTCCTTTGTTCCCAAGCCTAGATAAAAATTATCACTTCTTGAAAAAATTTTATAATATTGCAGTGCACTTTATTTCACCTCAAAGGCTGATTTGTGAATTGTACACAGAAGTGTTCCATGTTTTCATGTTGTTTTTGAAGATTTAATATTTCCCCAAATATTTACTGCTACCCACTCTTTCCTCACAACTATGACGTCTGGATACAAAAAAGATGTCCCTTCCCAATTTCACACCCTTTATCACATATCAAAGTAAATTAGAAGGGAAAATGGAAAAGCAATTAAATTGCAATTATATTATTATCTTCAAATTATCATAATTTGATTGAATTTCAAATAAAATATTAATAAAATATTAATTTTTCTTGGTGGGAAATTCCATTAATGGAACAATTTCCCAGAGAAACAGAAACAAAGTGAGTAACTGTCCTTTCTGCTTTAATAATGAGATATTTCTAAAATAAATTGTTTTGGCTGGTTTAGTATTTGTCTCTCATGTATTTATGCAGAGCCCTAAGACCTCAGCCTACACATGGCACGTTGTGGACCTTATTTTGAGTGTCTCTCAACTCTCCGTCTGTTGTAATTCTCACACCTTTTAGAGGTTGTAAATTGCAAAAAGGCTACAAGAGAGTCTCCTTCAGAATCTACAACAAGAAATACAGAAAAATCATACACATCTAATTACAGTGACACAATGACTGAAAGTGTTTTTAAATACAAATGAGAAATATGTCCAAATGCAAATTCTCATGAAAAGCTTCAGAGTTTCAAAATTAGGTAATTTTCATGTGCTCTTATGGTTGTTTTTCAGTTAGAAAATTAAACTCCAGAAATGTCCCCCTAGCTAGATGAGGTTTCTGAAATGTTGAGATTAATCAATCAACTCTTCAATAAGAGTCAAGCCTCAAATCCACAAGCATGAAACAACAGCTAGTAATGGCTATGTAAATTGATTTCAGAAGGTTAAACATTCAGGGTTCAGAGAACAAAGTCTATATGGCCTTATCCAAATGGTATCTGTGTGACTCACATTACTTTGCATGCACTGTAATCAGGAAAATTAGGGACTGGGTTTAGCTGGGGCGATCAAGATTGATTCATGTTGGCAAGTTGGATCAGGGTTTTTTTCTGATGAACTTGGTCCATGGAGGTCTGACATTGAATCAGTTAGTTTGCTGCTGGGACAGGAATAGGTATTTTAAAAAATATATATATTAAAAAATTAACTATGTGTGTAAGGGTAGAAATTTTTGGCTGATGGTTGGGCACATTTAAAGGATAACAATAGGATTTCTCATTAGACCTAGATGACAATGAAATTTGGCAACTGTAGCTGGCTTCCATGCTAAGGTTGTACCTGAGTTTGGCATCAGTGCTTTGACTAAACTTTAGAAGAACAGTCTGAAAAATGGGTGTATGATAAGAAGGGCTTGTTAATCTGTAAGTAGTCATTCCTAAAGTCTGATTAGGTAAAAATAGGTTTTTGATTTAATGTTTAGCCAAAAATTTGCTCCAATATAACAATTTTAAACGGATTTGAATAAGCATAAGAATTTTGAATTGCAGAGAAACCCGATAAGAACTAGATTTCAACTATGAAAGGGAAAGAGATGCATTTTGGAGAAGTCTTCTGTAGGTTTTCTCTGTGGGACTTTCCAAACTAAGGCTTAAATTGAATACAGGATAAAAAAGGGACCTTTGGCTGTGGTGACATTTAGTATCTGTTACGGAAGAGGTTCCCAGGCTAAAATCAATGTTATGTCCTTCAGACCTCAGAAAATTACAATTAGGGTGGATAAGGGCATGCAGATCTCCCTGGACTAAAGTTTTAGTGTTACCCATGCTAAAAATGTTCAGGGTAAGACGAGGTAGGATTTGGATTGCAGCTGTTCACAGGAAGACAGAATGAGTTGAGTCCTCAGCTTGGATTTCTGTTTAGGTGGTGTTGATCTTTTCAGGGCAAGGTTTCCAGGGCTGGATAACTGGCCGAGATTTTCTTAACCTTATGTTAGGCTTTGTGCTTTACTTGTGTTCCTTGTCTGAATTTAGAGCTTAAGACCCGCAGTCAGTGTCAAGCTAGGGCACGGAATGGGCAATTATCACAATACAAAATGCAAATGGATAGGTGGGTATAGTGACCAGGCATGGTGAACAGTAATAAGAACAGCTGAATGACAGCTGAACACAAGAAGAAAGACGACAAGTTTGACAATCAGAGTAATCAACACAAAAAGCCTCATTGCAAAGGACAGAAAAGTAATGACTTCAAAAGATCTTCCAGAAAACATTTATTTCAAAAAAAGCAGAAAGAAAAAAATAATCTGATTTTGATGATTTGAAACATGTGCTTATGTAGCATATAATAACTTAAAACTGAACGAGAAGAACAAAAAGAAAAACAGGAAGGAAAAAACACAAACTCATAACAGGGGGAATTGTTTAATTTTAAAAGTTCATCCTTTTTAATAAGGTTTTGAAAAAATCTCACAAGGACTTTCATTTTTGAAAGAAGCAACTTTCTGGAGCGCCCATGTGCATTCGAGGCACTTAGAGCCCCGTGACTGAGGTTCTGCGCTGTCAGCGATCACGCCACAGCCTCGGCAGCCACCTCGCGGGGACTCGGTGCGTGTTGCAGCAGAGCCCGGGACGCTCCTGCACTCAGCAGCACGCAGCCTTGTGGGGAAGGCTGAACTCTAAGCTTTACTTTCTTGTCACAGCGATTTTTTTACTGGGTCAGAGGGAGCAGAGTCCTGTGGCATTAGCCAGTGAGTAGTGGCTGTAGATAGTGGCAGACAATTTCTTCTCTACATTTAAATTGCGTTTTGTGTGTGTGTCCTCCCCACCCCACCCCCGGTCTCCTTAGACTTACTATAAGAGTAAATATGCAGAGTTTGGGGCACTGGCTGCTGAAGCTAAATCTGTCGTGTCATGGCACAGCAATCGTCAGCATTGCTGTTGACTTCCCGAAGGAGCCTTGGAAGGATTCACTGTGTTTGACAGCAGTACCCATAGGCTCAAAGTCTGAATGGGCCATTTTCTGTTTCCTCCTGCCATCTTACTGTTTTCCCACTTATACCCTTATTGATCCCATCCTGCCAACTCAACCAGTCAAATTCAACTTGGGGACAGCGTTTCCTTTCTTTCCATAACTGCTTTACTGTCTCCCCCTCTGTGTCTTCTTGGCAGTTCTTTGTGCATCAGTGAAACGAAGGGTGTTCACTTCACTAGAAACAGTCATTATTTTCCTGAGGGTTTCGTGGGTTCAGCTTATAGGAAGGCAGAGACCTTCAGAAACAGATTAGTTCTGACAGGAGCAAGTGATGGAGGTACAAGTCACAGGTTCACTAATTCTTCTCTAAGGACTCCTGGTGCCTTTTCACGATGCTTATCCCTGTGTCCTGCTGTACTGCTGCCAGCACTCAGCCTTGTGCCACAGCATGTGCTGTTAGGGATTCCAGTCGAAGGTTCTCTTTTTGCAGTTCATTGGTGGTTTGGGTCAGAAAGGCTGTTAACACAGTCAGGTAGAAATACATTCATAACACTGAATATAATTTTTCTTTGAATTCCATAGGGGAAATTCCTGAAGATCTCTAGCAAGCTGGGCTACCACCACCATCCCCCTGCCATGTGAGCTGGCCGTGTTTAACTGTTCACTTGCCGATAGGAGGATTCCAGGCCTCAGGTTTGTCTCCTAGTGAACTTGTTTCCTTGATATGGTGGGCAGTATAGAAATAATTTATTGTTGATGGCTCCTGCCTTTGTTCGAAGCATATACATGGTTTATCATGGGTAAATTTCTGAACTGTAAACCAAGATTATCTGTGCACCGTTTTGGGAGGCCATGGCAAAAGGCTGCCATGAGAAGCTCATGTCAAAGCTTTGTGAAGAGCAGAGAAGTTGGAGAGGCTGTGGCCTCTGCTTCCTCCTGAGGTTCCTCTGGTTTTGGTCCACTGTCCACCACTGAAGGTAGCTCTGTCAACTGTGCTCTCGAAATGTGTACACAGAAAATTATTAAAAAGAAAATAAATTTTCTTGCTGTTTAATCAGGGAGTTGCAGTTCATTGCAGCACTCATTTAAATGCTCGCAGACTATGATTACCAACAGATGAACTTGCAACGAAAAGGATTAAACAGCCAAATCATCTACATTTGGGTAAAAAAAAGCAACATAAATTGATTAAGCCATTGTCAACCAGATCTGAGATGTGAGAGCTAAATCAAAGTGTAATCACCAATAGTGTAATAATTATTGACATGGCGATCCAGGTTTTGAAAGATGTTTGTTACTAAAGGAAAATCTTCAGACGTCTCAGCATTTCCCCTGTAAGTTCTGTTCCTAGGAATCTCTAAAGAATTTGTCCTAACCTGATAATGCATTCCCATGTCACTCTATGTATGTGCTGAAGCATGGATAGTTCATGAACTATCAGTGAAACCCATTGTGAATTGATCATTTACATATTCTGAGATCCAGACTTTGTGGCATGTTTAGAGATGACAACATGCTGTTTATCACACCAGTCTCACAGAGGAATTCCTTTGGGATTGGGTTTGGGTGTGGTACGAGTCACAGCATCCTGAATAACTAGGCTCCAGCATCAGGCCTGATGCAACCTGTTCCCCTCCAATTTTTCCTGTTGTTGTCTGGTACCTGCTGCATTGCTACATTTCTCACTTCTATAAAATTGTGTCTTGCGGACACTTCCCCTAATCAGGAGACAAACGCTTTAGGCATTGCTTTTAAGCCTTTTCTATCCATTATGGAATTTCCTGCTAGGTGCTGCAATGGCTAGAGTGAAAATATTACCACCAAGAATGGTGCATGAGAATTTTCACTTTTTAAAACACATATTTGTGATCCAGTGACTTGAACCTTTCCCTTTCAGGTATTCTCAGTTCCTAATTGGTCTATCGCAAGTCACAAGAGTGTTAAATGTTCCAGGAAATTGGTCCATGTCATCTCAAATGGTAGAATCTTGTTTAGCTATGTTCATCTCAGTTTACAGTTGTTTGGTCTCTGTGTCTGTGGATTTATTCTGTTGTTTTGGTTTTGGTTTTTTTTTCTCCTCAGAGAAGTGCAGTTTCCAAATCTCATTGATCTGGTCTCTTCATATTAGATCATGTTACAAATTTCAAATCAGGTTACAAGAAAATCAGATTAGTTTCTCCTTCTTAAACAGAACAGCTTAAATGTCTGGACCTGGTACTTAAAAGCTTGTATTTTGGAGAATTTGTCTACTTTGAGTGTGCAGAAGTAGTAGAGCATTCAGTATTGAATGCATCATCCCCTTAATTTTATTTCAAGGAATCTTTCTGTAGTTAGTAAGCAGCAGACTAAACTAATAGCCTGAGAAAGCGTTTTTCAGGAGAACACTCTGGCAGTTGAAATGTCACTGCTGTTACCACTGTAAGTTTCCTTTACCTTCTTCAAAAACTCCTGTGAACAGGGTCTATGACATGGTCGGCACTCCAAGCTCGTTTTATGATCTGGCACTTGCAATATATTGATTTTATTATTCATCATTACAAGAAGAAAGAAATTTCATCTATGAAAGTTAGACAATAGAGTCACATTTCTAGGAAGCACATTACTCATCTGAATCAGACGTGTCTCTCTTTTGTATCGAAACATTCAATTACTTGGGAGAGCTTCACCTTTCAGTGGAAGGTGTTGTTTCTGTAAATGCATGAATTTGTTCTAGGCCAGAGAATGTTGGGATCAGAAGAAAGCTGTATTGCATACTCATATTTTCAGCTGCTAAATGGTGGGCAATTAATTGAAGGTGCAGTCCTGATACCGAAGAAAGGATATTTTCAAGGTCTTTATGGGTGGAATCCTTGGTCCCACTAAAGCATTTTCAAAGCCCTCGGAAAGCACTGGAATTGAATCAGAGCTAAATATTCCTTCATTTAGTTTTCCTGTTGATAAATGTTAATAATAATAATACTCATTTCTCTAGTTATCTGCAGATATTAAGCATTTAACGTGGCATTGAATATTTACTCTATACTGAAGAAGTAGTGCTTAAAAATTTCACTGAAGACTTAAGCAAAAAGGATAAAGTAAAAATATGCTGTTCTTAATATTTCTGATATTAAAATTAACAAAAAAAAAAAAAACCCAAACCCCAAAACAACAGCAAAATGACAAGCCTAGATGAAGAAGCCATACAGTCCATACATCTCAGAGTGGAAAAAAGGAGGATAATAAAAGTACCTTGCTGTTACATAGGTTCTCTTTTTGTTCCTAATTAATTGCTCACTATTTCTTAATAACAAATGCAAAGAACTGTTTTTGAGTTTTAAACTCTGCTCTGGATTTCAAATGGGGATTTAATTGTTTCTAGAGTTCCATATCGATTTCCTGTGACTTTAGTATTCTTGCACTTATCTCAGCTTCCTAGTGCCATCTTATGCTGTGTAATTAAACTGGATACACACAACTGTATCCAGAGTTGGTTTTCAGCTAGACGTGTCTTGTCACAAGTGTACTGCAAGTAAGTTAGTGGAAAGAACAAGAAAGGGGAATAATAATAATAGGTTTTTTTAAATGGTATGGGTCAGCATTATTGATATTTGAATGGACCATACATTACAAGTCCAAAATTGTACCAATTACTAGTTTAAGTACTGTCATGGTGGCAGAGTTGTTAATCAAACGGCCAAGGAAAACATTTCAAGTCTTCTAAATGAAACCGTGATTGGTGAAAATAAATATTTGGGTCAGAATATGTCCTAATAAACTATCTAACCTTTTTCTTGTTTAGCTGAAAACATCTTCTTTTCAGTGTTTTGTTTGCTTTTGCAAGAGTCAGTCTGGATTTTATTGAAGATAAAACACTTTTACCAAAGGAACCTGTTAATTCTGACAGCAAGCAATAGACAAGGAGGCAACTTGGCCACACGGTGGAGCTTTCTGCTTTCTGCAGGACAAAACGTTCAAAAGGAGTCTGACTGCTAGAGTCCTCCAGCAAAGGGAGAGCTGTGAAGTCCTGCAAGTTCTCCTAGAAATGGTGATTTATGCTTCTATGTGTAACAAGGGATGTGGATGGCTTGTTTTCTGTTGTGGTTTTGTTGTTGTTTGTTTGTCTTGTAGGGTGTGTTTTTTTGCTTGGTGGGCAGAGGGTGCTGTGGGGTGTTTTCTTTGTTTGTTTGGGGTTTTTGTTTGTCTGGGGTTTGTTTGTTTGTTTTTCCCCAGGCCTGGAAGTTGCATCTAATGGTGAAATTAATTATCAATGCATTTAATTCAGGCCAGCAAACTCCAGTTTACTTCCAGCATTACGGTTGCACTCTTAACCTACTGTCACAGGTATACAGAGGGGTCCTCAGCCCTCAGCCCCATCATCCCTAGGTGCATCAAATTCATCATACATACACATTTCTTTTACAAATAAAAACAGTAACCTATCCTCACTCTCTTTCCTCACTGGATTTCTGCCTACAAGAAGTTCATTGTATGTTTTGCCTTGCTCCAGGTTCGTCTTGTGTCGTACTTGACTTGGATCAAGTTGAAAGGAAAAGCTAAGGACCAGCAGCAGATGCAGGAACGTTACTTAATAAATTGCTAATCTATCCTCATTAACAAAGAAGTCCTTCCAGAGTGGGTATTAAGAGAAAAAGGTTTTGGCATTTGTGCAGATTTAAGAGAACATTTGTGTTTGTGATGGCAGCGGATTCATTGTGTGATAATAGAAATGAAGCCTCAAAGAAAAATCCTTTTGCTTATAAAAGTAAGACTTTTTACAAGAACTATCTTTTTCTTTTTGCTGATTTTTTACTTGTTCTCTTTTCTTTCCTATTGGTAGACATGTTATCCCTTTAGAAATGAGTGTTCATCTTGAAAGAACTAATTAGATCATACACTAATACTTTTCGGTGGTTCTGTTCTCTCACTAACTTTTCTGTGCTTTGAATTAGAATACGAACTTAAAGGTCTGTCTGTACATACAAATGCTTAGGCTGAATTAAATAATTTCCTAACTTGGAGCTGGTTCAGTTTAATTCTTTAGGCATTTAAACCAGTTACCCAATTAAACAAATCAGTATTAGTTACGGCTAAGATGATTTGCGAGTATACAAAGGGAGTGCGCTCGTTTAATTAAACCTACAAAAAAACTGTTTAATTCCATTGATATAATTTCTGCATTTAGGTTTCACCTCAGAAACATTTTTTAAATTGTGAAAAGAGCCACACATCTTAAAAGTTTGAGAACATATGTTTTTAAAAAAATATGTGAAAATTATATTTTGGGACTAGAAAATAACTCCGCGATTACACCACAGGCAGGAAAAGACAAAAAAGGGGTCAAAATGAAGCTGATCAGTCTAATTTTGTTGTGCAATGTTAATGAAAAACTAAATACTAATGACAGGTCGTGAGCCACAATCCTATTATCAAGACTGAAACTGCTGTGCATGAGCTGAGCTGAGCTGTAGAGGCTGTCCATATGCATCTTCGTAGCACATCTCAGATCTTAGAGGAGTTAATTTGGCTAAGCCCATGCTGTCTACTATAGTGCTTTTTCAAAGCATTCCACCTATGCAGCATATAAAAAAAAAAATCATGAGACTAGTGAACACAATAGAGGAACTTAGAAAAAGTAGCATGTGTTTAATGTGTGCTGGCAGGAAGGAGAAGATCATTTCCACAGTATCTGCTTACATAATATGAGGTTTTTCTTCTAACTTCCGGGCTCAAACACTTGACCTCCATGGCTTCAATGATAACATTTAATTCTGCAGCAGAATAAGGCTTATGTATTTGCAGCATATGAGGCCCTTGGAGCTAAGGATTGTTTTAAATATATATAATATTACGATTTTGTTAGCATTTACTTGATGTTTGTAAGCCATATTTTGCATTTTTTGCATTGTTTTTATGATCCTTTTGCACTGAGGATAGCACACACAAAAGCCCCAAAATCCAAACAAGCAAAAAATCCAAGATCTTTACTCTGCACAAATGGGTTAAGAAACGATCTTCCCTTGAAGATGTGTGTTTTGTGCTCTCTTCTAAAAACTAGGCTAGAAACATTTAATGGAAAGACTATGGGTCTGACTTACCATCCACTGAAGTCAGGGGTAAAAAAGTGATTTTATTCATCACTGTAGTGCTCCTTCTGTTCAGCTGAATCACATCAATTCAGAATGCTCAAAAGCTCTATAACTTTCTCTTTTCTTTTTGAGACTAAAAAGCTATTATGAGAAAATTTGTTATGTTGAAAAAGTGAGGGTGCTAATGGATTATTAAACATCTGGACCAACCTTACTAGAGAGGTTTTCCTTGGGATAAATCAATTTAATAGAGTATAATAGAATTTTCTAGTATATGTTGAAGTCCAAGTGTTGATGTGTAAAAGCAAAGAATGAAAGTCCCTTTGAGAAATCTACTTGATTATTTGAAATTGCTGTAACCTTATAACTCCTTATTCCACTGATGAGATAGTGATATAATTTCGAAGTGAGTGGCTTAGTGTGATATATGTTTCATTTAGATTCTTCCTAATAGGTGACATTTATTGAAAGATGACTTTTGAACTGTGTTCTGTGCCTTGTGCTATCTATCTGCCTTGGAGCTGTTGGACATTGTAATTACATTTTGCTTCATTTCTTGTATAATTTATGTGGAAACCCTTCCATGGTAGGAAAGTACAAAGTCCGGATAATGAGAACATGCCAACATATAAGATTTAAGACGGTTTTTTAGACTGCAGCTTGAACTGCCCATGGCTCATGCACTTCCAAGGTCATCCAGCACGTGGTGCGCTTAGGCAGCACAGCACTTCCGAGAGTGTGTAAAATAAAAACATTTTGCTATTTTTAATAAACATCAATCTTAACATCATTATTTATAGAAACAGAGGTGTGTCTTATGGGTAGAGTAAGAAGAAATGCCAAATCTTATTGTGTTGAGTTACTGTGGCATTTAGCCACTAGCACACCGTGTGACGAATATTAAGAATAGTTTTGTGCCAGGGCATAATGTTTTGAAGTCTCCAAAGCTTTGCTGATTTGTTTTGTTACACTTTCCAAGTTTCTCCCTTGGCAGTTTCTTGATAGTACTCGATGGGGGTTTTTAATTAATGTGTTTCTTAATGCCTTTCCACGCCGCCCCCCTCGCCTCCCCCGCCTTTAGAAAACTCTTGTAGCTAAATCATGATGCTGCCAGTTCCTCTCATCACCAGTCTGGTCTAAATTACATCCAGAGATAATAAGCTGGATTTGTTTTCCATGGTAAGGATATTGTATATCTTCATTATGCATTGTTGGCTCCAAGAGTTTGTGGAATTTGTCTAGGCAGAATTTCTGAATCCTGTTTTAATACTGCAAACTCCGTGTATGCTTGGATGACTTTTTTTGCATTCTTACCATATATTTCATGTGCTAAGAAACAGAAATGGGCCACAAGACAACTGCCAGTGAGCATGTTGGCCACTGAAAGTGACGTTTCGTTCGCTTTGCCTCCTTGGTCTACTGAGAAAGTTTGCTCCAAATTCCCTGTAGGAAAACTAAAGAGAGCAACTTTCCCCAGAGAACAGAGGGTTGGATTTGAGTAGAGCCTTTAAAGTCTGATCTTGAGAAGACTAAAGGAGTTTTAGAGCCAAATAAGGAAATGAGAAGTTAAGTTTAACCAAGGAAGCAGATACATTTCCAGGGAAGGGAGGAGGGGACCAGCCAGAGCTTGAAGGAAATATCCTGTAAAAGGTACAAGCGGTAAATGAAAACTAATCTGGGAACTGGGGAGAGGCAGGTCATTGCCAGAAGTATTACACAGAGGTTCTGAATTCTACTGATCCTGTAGCCACAGCCTGGTATGTGTAGCTTTTCTAAGTACTGTGGTGATGCAGTTCTGGAGAGCAAGTGAAACAAGTGCATCTCTTTGCAGACAATAATTTGAATAGCTGTGTTTGGGGTTTTTCCTTGGACAAATGATGATTGTTATTTGCTAATAAGTTAACTGTTGTGTATCTAAACAATCTCCTAGGTGATGTAGTAATAGAATTAATAACATTCCTTATGCAATGAATTAAGATGATTGGCATTTCCTGTCCATTTGTTGAGAATATCTGGTTTGCGAAGAAGGTAGACAATAAACACAGATGAACTAATGTTTGTATTTCAATGCAGAAGGCCCTCTAAAATTGGGATGCAATTTCAGGCTGCAAAATTGAGTGGATGTTACAGAAAGCAAAACTAGAACGTAGATTTTTATGGCTATCTGCTCCAGCCACACCCCATCTCTCCTAGGCGTTTGACTTGTAAGACTTTCCCAAGTATCATCACTCCGGAAATTCGTAGTCCATCAGAACTGTTTCTTGTATTTGAAATATGCTTTACATTAAGTGAGAGCGTCACTTCTTTATTTTCACTCTTTACCTTTAACTAGTTGATATAGCCAAAGCATTCTTCTAGAAGAGGAAAAGCATGATTTTCTGAACCCCTTTAGTTTGAGGCACAGACAGAATTCAGGTCTTACACTTCCTCAGTGTATGCTTTCAAGACTAGGATACTGGACAAAATTATCATCATCTTTTTCATATTCCTTTAAATGAAGGTGGTTGTGGTAACTCTGTGTGTGGAGCTCAATCATATTGTTCCATGCTAGGCATATGGGAGAAAACCCTGCAGGGACTTAGGCATGGCATAAACGTGTAGCACCTCAACTCTCACAGATGGTAGAAGACCTGGGGAAGAGCGAGGACTGACTGAAGGGCTTGACCAATGCAAAATCAAGCTCTCAGAGGTCAGGAGGAAGTTTAGAACCTTGACTGTCAGTGCTCAGAAGCCCTTGCCGTGGCTGAAAAACCTGCTGACTGCTCCGTTTCAGTTCTCCTTAGCTGAAGAACTTTATCACATACATTTCAAAGTGGCTCTAGGCTCTCACTGAAGGTATGTTTTTGGTGGATATTAGAAAAGGTGCAAAACAACATTCTAATGTTTGGAGGACAATGAAAACAAACTTGAATTGAAGCAGAGTCAAACTTTTTGCATTTCAAATGTTGACAGTTCTTTGCTTTCTCATCCTGGGACAAAATGAGACAATCTTATGGAAGAATGTGTTCCCAAAAGACCCCTAAAAGCAGTTGTACAAATTCAAGGTTTTCATCTCTGGCAAAAATTCAAAACCAAGCCTTGACTATATTCATTTACTTTCTGCGATTGTAAATTCCTTGAACTCTTCTTCTTTTCTTCTAAAATATGAAATTTCTTTTTATTATTATTTATTTGTGAAATGTTCTAAAATTACCTTCTTCATTTTCACTGAATCCTAGGTCTGGCTTGTAATGACTCACATAAGTCTGGAAAATAATTTGGTTACAGTGCCTTCAGAAAGGTCTCTGGTGAATTGAGTATGTCTGTGGGATGCACGTCATACTGCTGGATAGAAAAAGCAGCACAAAATACAGATTCTCTTGTAGGGGAAGTAGCTACAGCCTATGATACCTGAAAAATAAGTTTTCTTATGGTGCCTAATTACTTTCTTGCCACCTGAAAGTAAAGAGCTGCAAGTCCCAGGGACAGTATGTCACAGCAAACCAGGGCAGTGCTGCAAACCGGGTGCATCAGTGTTGTAAGAGCTGTTGGGGCCTCTTCTGCCCCACTGTGGATACCTGGTTTGGCATGCGGCTGCTTCTGTTTGTCCCTAGCCTCTCTCTGCTCCCCTTTTTTTTTGTCCTTAGTCACTGTCTTAGCATCAGACTTTAAAACGCTCTTGACAATCTTCTGAATTTGAAAGATTCTGTTGTGAATTGTATTGTCACAGAAATGTATATTTTAATAGTCATGATACTCATCTATGAATAAAAATAGTCAGAATGATCTAAGATCAGTTAACTGCACAGGAGGAGCTTTTTAATGGAATATTTTTTATATGGAATGTGAATTCGCAAAGAAAATTGAACCACAATGGGAGTATTCCCCTTGATGCAAGTCTGATAAATGTCAGCAAGAATTATGAACGTGCTGAAATTGAAGAGCAAAACGTAGTGTATGAAATTAAACTGTCCAAACAGTCTTGTGGGGAGACAATGATTTAACAGAGATCAGTAGATCAATTTTACTCTCAGTTAAGTGAAGACAATGGCTTTGGCATTGTTACCCTGGAAATTCCCTAACTGCTCTTACCTCCAGCTGCACATCTATGATATCTCTGGGGACTAAACAGGTGAACTGAGGTTGTAATTTGAGAATGGAATGTCTTTCAAGTCCAACTGGGTTGTCTTTGATCCTAGTTCTTTCAGCTCGAAAAGTAAATGTCCTCAAACTAAGAGGAGTTTCAGTGTTTTCACATGAACTTGGATGCTATACAGCATCATTACCTATCACTGGTTTCTATGGGGTTGAATGTTTTTAGCACTACTGATAATTAGTTCACTTAAAGATGCACAAGTCTCCTTTTTCAGTGCTTCCAAATACTTTATTTCTCACCTGTTTTATGTACTTAAGGATCTGGAAGAATAATATTCCCTTGTTACAGAAATGACTGGAAAACTTGGTCCTTTCTGAATTTTTACCTTGGAATTGGGATCAGCAGTGTAGTGAACCTCCCAAGCAGGGAGATTTTGAAAAGGTCCCAGAGTTTAACTGCAGTGCTGGAAAAATGGGTAAAATTTAAACTGAAAGTCCATGGGAATGGACCAGCATGGAGAATATAGCCTGCTGTTTGCCTGAATTTTCACTAAGCAGAGTTCACCAACCCAGCTTTTTACTGGATAAGTGTTTGAAAATGCAAAATGATCCTATGGATTAAATTTGAGGCTTCCTGTTACACACAGAGAGCTGCCACTAAGTTTTGCAATAAAAGGTTAATGTCCTGGTTTACATTCGGTTAATGGCAATTGAAATCAAATCTATAACCCTTGTTGTATTCATTCAGAGTGAAACAAACCCCAGTAGGTTTCTGGATTCAATAGAGCATATTGAAATGGGCAGCTGGGTGTTCTGGCTGCTAAACTGCTGAGCTGAAAGGCAAAACCAAAACCCTCTTTGTGATTCGAGTGAACGCTTCAGTTCTTTAAAGAGGGGTCATGGGCGACGGAGGATGGCACCAACTTCAGGGATGAGCTCTTGAAGGCTGCTTTTTGTTTTCTCTTGAAAAACGCTGTGCATCCTTCTGTCAGGTGGGCTCTGAATCCATGAGTCTCTTGCTGCTCGTTGTGCTTTTAGTGTTTGGTAGTAACTTCAGATTATGTATGTGGTTCCAGTACTGGCAGTATTAGAGCTATATAAATATCAGGCTCAAATTGTCACTTTGTTTTTTAGACTTCAGGCTTCCTTCTAACAAATGGAAACAAAATTCATCTTCCTTGTTGACATGTTAAGATATACTCTCTTAATTAAATCTATGTAAATCATAAATGTTAGCATTTTAATGGGTTTGGTAGTGCTATGGTACCATCATATTAAAGGATACTGCTTTATCTGTGAAATGTAGTAATCTGTGGGAGCTACCAATGATGATAAGTCTTAATCTCTCCAGTGTGGTTCCTTCGAAAGAAAACTAAGGTATCCAAAAGCCCAGGAGGAAGTAGGAATGGTAATACAGAGGCAGAAATAGCTGAGTTTCTCTCCTGTAGTTTTAAGAGATCTAGCTTATGTTCTCTGAGGGATTCAGGATGTTACTCTGTCAAAACCTACCTTCCGGGTGTACAGAAGTTTTCCTTAGATGTCTATCTGCAGCGTGAGTTCAACATTTCTGCGCGTAGCTGGAATAAGCAGGCAGCTAATGGACTTTAGTAGATTGGCCTGACTAGAGGAGCTCTTATTCTCACGAGTTAAGGCAGCAGAATCTGGCCCCAAGTGCTTTGCCGCTGGCTGAGGTGCCAAGGAACAATTACAATCAAGGAAATATATCTGAACTGACGTTGTTGTTTCTCAATTGTAAAATGGAAAGCATATCTTGCAGCAGGTCAAAAAAAATGGTGATGTGGGCATATTTGCAGTACGCTCTGAGCATCAAAACTCTAAGGGGCATTTCTGGCATTCGGAATAGCTGCTCTGTTGGTTTTTTTTTTTCCAGCTGGAAAGAGATGATAAGCCTTTTTAGTGGAGACATGTTTCTGCGCTGATACCTATTCCTTTTGGCTGTTTGCTTTTACTTGATGAAGGGTCTGACGCCCTGAGAGGACGGTAGGATGCTTCTTCCATCCTGTGATCTAGAAGCCAAACAGGAAAACCTTTCCAATGCTGGTGGATTTACGTATGGTGCAGACAGTTTGATCAGTTTGATATGTCAAAGCTCTAACAGCCTCTATTTTACAGATTTCACTATGAAAAATAACAAAATGCATCACAGAAAAAAAGTAAAATTTATTATGGCCCATCCTTCTTGGGAAGCTGGAAATTGGAGCCCAAACCCTTTAGTCTCTGTTGTGGCTAAAGGAGCTGTGTACAAGAGATGCTCAGAATGGAGCTGAGACTAGCAAGTTCGGTTTCTGGAAGAACCCATGTAGTAAGTAGAACGTGGCTAATTGGTATTTCCACCAATGGCTTTTATTAGGTTTAAAAGTCATGCACATGTGACAAAAGGAGGGGTGAAACGGGTGGTGCAGAATACAGCTGCCTGGTTTTACTGAATGCTGAATAGGGGCATTAGGGGCATTTCTTTACCATTTTGATGCTCCTCTGCCTTGTGCTAATGGAACTCCCAGATTTCTGGGGAAGCCTCAAACAAGATACACCTGGGGCTCTGGGATTTACTGTTGGCTACATTTTGGAAATGCACAGTAATTTTTATATGGTCCTTCCTTGTCACCTAAAAAGTGTGGAGTGAATTACATGAAATGGACTTACTCTTTCAAAACTGTAAAACTATGTAAGCGACTCTCAGACTATAAATAATGAGGCTTGTTACTACTTAGTCCTGTAGTTATTTAAATAAGTATGCTACAACGGGAAGAACCATGATTATGGAGGAGTAACATTTCTCACTAAGTGGCAATATTTTACACTAACTCAAGGCAGAGGGAAAAAGCAGCCTGTGCTATTCTCTACAGGAAATTTAGCAGAGAGAACTTAATGTTCTTTCTTGTCAGAGGCTGCAAATAAAAGTTAACTACAACAGACCGTTGATTTATGTAACTGAAACCCTTGCTGCATTGTGCACAGAGCTATTAAGGAGAGAAAATACCAAGTTAGGAACAAGTAAAGACTCTCTGTAAAATTTTCCTTTCTCTCCCATGTTCTGAGAGTCAAATTATGGCCAGAGAAACTATTCATATCAAGTTTTCTTGGTCTGTTTTAACAATGCGACCCAGAATACCCACAACAGAATGGGAAATGAGGCCTGAAAGTGCAAGAATTTGCCCCACAACATGCAGAGAGGCAGAGCAGTTATTTAAGATAGGGTTCTCAAGCTCAAAGCACTGTCCATTTGTTGTCTTTTAAAGTGATTCTCTGTTAAATACACTTTTAGTATCTATTAAATTAATTTTGTAATAAAATTAATTAAGTAATAGAGCTGAAGAAATGGAAAATGCGCATCGGATGGTAATGTTTTCCAGTGTTTTAGCTCTAGGAATTGCCATTAGTATGATCAATAATCCAGGCAATGCTTATTTTAAGTGTTAAAGATGATACAGTAATTAATGGAATCGAGCATAATTAAGATATAGCTATTGGAAAAAAGTGAATTGCTTGGCAATCCGTAGTCGTCTGACTAGCAGGTATTTTGATACTTCCAAAATAAAAGCCGTAAATTTAGGTACAACAAATGGAGGTTGTGGAGAGGTTGGAGCCGGGGCCCAGGAAAGCAGCAGCCGCATGTTCTGTCAGGGTTGTTCCCTGGGAGAGGATCTGGAAGTCCTGCAAGAGAAGGACATTGCATTTTTTCTGTTAGTAAAGGGCAAAATGCAAACTATCTTGCTTTACCCAAACAAGAACGTTCTTCTCGAGCACATGAAGTGAAGACATCAACAGTATATCCAGTGCATTCATAGGAAACACCACCCAGAGCAGTCCAGCGCGATACAGGGGGATGGCGCTTTGAGGGAAAACACCTCATCTATGGCAAGGCAAATTTGGCTGTGAATTATAACTCACAGCTGGCCAACCCTTGGACTCTGCTCCCTACCTCACTTCTGGGCATCTCACCCCAAAGTTGCCTGGCAGGGGCTGCTGTGCACTGCAGCTTGAAGGCAGTGCCAGGCAGCAGGTCCTGTCTGTCTGCTGGGGCAGCAGCTCCTGTCTGCTGGAGCAGCAGGCAGCGATGCAGGCAGCAAACCTCTGCTCCGCAGGACTCGCCGTTGCTCGCTGCTGTCAACTTAATAACATTTGGCTGCTAGCGAGACATCTGACCGGCGAGCTAAAGGCTTCCTTCTAGCGCGGCAGAGCTCCACCTGCTGCGGGCGGCAGCTGCCAGCATGGCAGCAGCGACGGGCTCTCCTGCCGCAAAAACGGCCAAGACCTGCAAAAAGTATCGCACGATGAAGCGGCACGCTGGCATCTACACCTACCAGGAGCCACCCCACAGGTAAGAGACCCTTCTCTCTCCTGAAGGGCAAATCTGCCTTACCCAGCACAGAAGGGGGGTCTTGTCTTTGCACTTTGATTTAGACAGAGCGTGGTAAACACGGAGTGTGAGAAACGTCACTCTTCTCTCCATATTTAGATGTATTTCAAACCTCTTTTTTTGTGTTTTGTTTGTGGTTTTTTGTTTGTTTGTGGGGGTTTTGTTGTTTTTGTTTTCATAAAAGCCGTGTTTCATACTGCAACATAAACACTGAACTTAAACAGTGTAACTCCAGTGAGGTCAAGGGTATAGCAGAGTAAGAAATCTCTCTATACTTTTCCTGTGTAATTACATGTTTCCCTTGGATGTCCCCTGTGACTGAGGGGACAGGACTGTGGACCGATGGATCAGTGGTCTGATGAAGTATGTCCTTTGAATGTTATCACAAGGCATGGTTTAGATTATGATTTATTTCTAAATGATTAAAAGGTGTTGCTCTTTCAGTGAAGTTGCAGGGAACTTTCCCAACAAGTACATAGCAATATAATTAGAAAACTTCCTAGCTGGTGGTTGCTGCAGTACATCAGATCCCTTCATTTAATTCAGGGGGAAACAGTCACCACAGGTTTTAGACCTAAGCCTCTACAAGAGTGAATATTGCTGCTGTTTCTTATACAGTACCCTGTTTCAAACGAGGAATTGCAAGAGCTGTAGCTTAGCAAATGTGCTGACAGCATCAGAAAAGATGATTTAATAATCATTCACAGAAATTTGCATCAAAGCACATTAATCTTTTTCAAGGACAAGTAATTCTTGGTGTGCGAAGTCCCATGCTCCTGTCTCTCTCAGAAAGGAACAGGAACAAAGAGCGACCACAATCTGAGCATCTGGTCCCCCCATTCTTGCAAGAAAATATTTTATCATTACTACAATCAAAATAAAAGGCCAACAATATGTGGTGAATAAATGAATGTTAAGTGCACTTGCTGGAAATGTTTAGATAGTACTTTGCTCCAGAAAATATACAGAGTGTCTTGCTAGCATGATGTACAAGTTGTATGGCTGGAAATGCTCAGAGAAGAAAGACTGAGATTTGTCATGGGGAGTGGTGATGATTTATGACTGAGCAGCAAGCAGGGGAGAGGAAAAGAGGCACATTCTGGAGACGAGGAAATCATCAGAATTACTCGTCAACTTTTAAACGATAAGGTCATGTGTGCTCCCAAGCTCACTGCTGTTACATTGCTCTAATAGGCTGGACCCTGTGCAAGTCAACAGTTTGCTGGGGATCTGAATGGGAATAATTTGTCTTGGTTTTCTTCTCGTGGGCTGTGTGCTGGGCTGCCAGCAACTCAGACGATGATACCGGTGAAGAAAAGGCTGAGAGCCATGACCCAGAGCAGATCTTTCAGAACATCCAGTACCAGAAGGAGATTATATCCAACATCCGCTGCCGGCCGTGGCCGATGAGGCAGAAGCTGAGGGCGCTCAGGTAAAGGTGTTTGCGTGAAAGTTTTCAGGCTCAGTGACTGTGACGCTGCTTCCAGCCAGAGAGGTTTTTCAGTGTAAACTGGAAGGGCTCATGCACAGAAATGATGAAGAGCTGCTGGGAAAGCATGCCGTGAGGATGCTCCGACGTGATCTCAGAGCTGGCTGCAGGCAGCAACCTCAGGGTGGAAAGTCTGCAGGTGAAGTTGTCTGCTGAAATCACACTGTGGCTATTACCTATTGAAACAGTGTGTCAGCTATTAAGTGATCTAAGGAAAAGCTGTTGATAATGCTTAGTGATAAGTTTTTTAGATAAATTGTTTCACTCTGTCCCAAAAAGGAAAAAATATCTGTCCTTTGCAAGATAATTGCACGTGGCGATTACATGGTATGAGAACAGAAGCTGGTCACAATCTTCAGGTAATATATTATAAATGGCAGTAAATACTGGAAACTTGTAGGTTTAAAAGATACATCCAGTGTAGTAATAACATGTTTCACAGCTTGAGGCTGCAAATATTATATTAATCCAAATTTACAATGAGAGAGTGCGTGCTTTTTGGGCCACCTGCCTAATTTGTGTCAGGTCTTTCACAGCATGATCTGTTTGGGGCTTGCTTTATTTTGCTTTTTGTCTGGCATCCTTCCTGTCTGATGCTAGGATGGCATTTGAATCATGAGGATCCTTACCAGCAGTAGAACTTTTGTGTAATCTTGGAAGCAAAGAGAGATTTCTCTCTTGTAGGCAGATGCTGTGACTTGCTGCCTGTTGATGCGATTTTGGTGGACCCCATCCACCTTCTGCCAAGGTCAAAGACTGTGTATGACCAGATGAATATGCACCTCTCTGCATCTTACAAGAGCGTTACAACCGATTTGCAGAAGAGGTGTTAGCATCCACTTGAGACTAACTAGGCTGTAATGAGGATCTTTTTATATTATGCATTTGGGTTGCAGCATTTTAAAAGACTTTGAACCAAAAGGACAGAGGAAACAAACAAACAAACCCAAACAAACAAAAAACCAAAACCAAACAGAGGAATAGAAAACTCTCCCTGCAGTCAGACTTTCAAATGCAGTCTTCTCAGACAAAATGCTCAGTGATTTTAAGGTGTCAGTAAAAACTTCAATAGGAAAAGAAAAAGGCTTTGCCTGGGAAAGGATTTTATGGTGAGACAGTCCACAATTGTATTTCAGAGCTTTTCACAACTTTGCTAGTCGCTACTTGTGCAGAATGAGGGGCTCTGAGTAACATGATCAATGTAGAACAAACTTCTCCCTTCTTGTGCAGACAGGCAAAGGAGATTGTGCTGAAGTATGAAGGGAGGCTCACGAGAACAAGAGGTTATCAAGCTGCTGGTGCAGAGGTACAGCTATGTTTTCTTAAACTATAGCTCTTTTCTATACCAACAGTCATCTGCAGTTTTTCATTCCCAGAAGCACAGGTTTGCTATGCAGTCTTGCTCTCCAACTCGAGAACTTTGTAGAGGGAGGAAAATGCAGTTAAAGGCATCTATTTTTTTTTCTATTGTGAATTTAGTAATTGCATTTTTGCAGACTAATTTGATGTGTTGAGGGATGGATGTTCCTCTACCAACGCAGTATAAGCTTCCTTCTCAAATAATCTACAAATATTGGTGCCTGCTAGAGAAGGTGATGGGAATGGGATACCAACAGCATGATGCCAGTATTCTCTGAAGGACTATTTCAGCAGACTCTGGGGCCACAGTTCAATAGTTCAGTATGAAAAATGTGTCTAGCTTTTAGTTTGGAAGACAATCCTACAATAGCTTATGGTAAATACATTATTAGAAAAGGTTTTAGCTTGCATAATACTCAAAGAATTTGAATCTAATCTTAGCAAATCTATTTACACCACTGAAAACAGACCTTGGCCCTCATTTCTGGAAATTAATAACATGTAGGAAATTTCATAGATATTATTGATATTTCATCGAATGTCCTGAGTTGGAAGGGACCCACAAGGATCATCGAGTCCAAGTCCTGTCCCTGCATATGACAACTCCACAGTCCCTAATATGCAACCAACAGCGAAAAAATCTTCAGTCATCTAAGCAGTCAACAATATTTTTGTCATCATAATGAGTAGACCTTTAATGACTAACTTATCTTAATTAAAAAGACAAGATTGTAACAGTAAAATAGAAGACCATTAATTTTATCTACATGAACAAGCGAAAGGCTGCATATTTATCTGTTGTTATGTTATGCTGGCCCACAGCAAAGGTTAAAATTACTGATTTCCAAGGTAGGAAAGAGTAATTTTTTCCTGTTCTGCCTTTGCATGTGTGGCAAATGCAGTGGAAGTAAAAAAATCTTGTTAAAATAAATACTGGGTTTTGCCTTTGAGTGGAACTAGGATGTTACTTAGAAAGACGAGTGCTAAGGGTCTGCAATATATCAGTAAATCAGAGACTGGGCTCATTACTTGTTCATATTCCCCTTCCCATAAAAAACCTGAGGCTTTCATCTTAGAGCTCACAATGAATAAAAGTTGGTATCTAATCTAATTGCCTCTATTGTGTATATTTGCTGGAAGACATTCAGCACAGGGATATAATTCAGCAGTTAATTAGCAGTACTCATTATGAGTAGGGGAACTGTATTCTTTTTTCCTAGCACAAATTAGGGAATATAGCCTTTACATCAGGCTAAATTCAGCAAATGCAACAGTATGAGCTGCTTTTTTTTTTTTTTTAATCAGAAGGGCTTCATTTTCATGTATTTTCTCAGAAAATAGTATGGTGACCAAGAAGATAAAAACTGTAGCACAGCAAAACAAGCACTACATCATTAATACTGCTCCCACAGGGATACCTTTGTATGCTTTATAAATCTCCAGCACAAGCTGCTCAATTCCTTCCTTACCTTCGTGAACCCTGTTTTCAGCTGAAAGTATCAATCCCAGCAACTCCCATGCAATTCACAGCATACTTCCAGTTCATGCTATAAAATACCTATACCACCATAAATATTAATTAACTTCAGCCAAAGAGATTGATGATACATTCAGTAATTAAAATGTTATTTACTTCTCTTTGGTTTTTAGGAAATTACATTATATAATATTGACACTGCTGCTGCCTAAAATATAGGGTTTTAAAAAATATCTAGCCTTACTAAAAATGCGTTATATAATGCATGACATACAAGTATTATTGTTCTGTTGATACTGTAAAGTTATAGATCTAATTCAACACATCAAAAACTGCATTCAATTTTGCACATGCAGATTTTTTTCTTATCTCCCCTGCACACCACACTGTGTGCAGGAAGATGCTTTCCTCTGACCATGCAAAAAATGGAGGTTGAATAAAGAATCTACAAAATATAACCACAGGTTTCTGCAGGTGTCAGCTGTAATACACAGAGCTGAGAATATAGTAGTTGAATTTGTTGCTGTTGAATACAAAAGCTTACTTTTTCTCTCTGAAAATGTCCCCTAAGATATCATGTTTCTCTTAAACTTCAGGTTAGTTGTCTGTTCATTTGCTTGTCCTAGAAATCAAATTTATTGCATGTAGTGTAGCGGGATTCCCTCATAAATTACACAGAAGCCAGGTGTCCTGGCAATGCCCAACTTGGATGGCTTCTGCTGCCGGGAGCTGCTGCCCAGCCCTTCTCCACAGCCCCGGCCATGAAGAAGGTGACAGGGAATGGTGCCCGTTGGCTTCTTCTGCTGGTTCCTTACAGTCTTTATGTGTAAAAGATGTAGATTGGTGGCTCCTGACTGTACACTCAGAGGTGTATAAAAGGTGCTCTCTTTCATCTTTGTTGGCAATTGAATGGTAAACAGAGTCAAGGACTCCTGTGTCCATCCCCACCAGCATTTTGTGTGTTTCTAAAACCTACCGTGGTTTGCTTTACCCACAGACATGCTCTAAGATCTTAGTAATTAATGCTCGTAATATTTCTTGTGATACAAGATGAAAGAGATGAGAAAAATACTCTGCATTTCTATTTTTCCTTTTTTTTTTTTTTTTTTTTAAATGTACAGAAGTGTCATATTTCTCACTTCTCTGCTTTTTTCTCCTCAGCTTTGGAGGAAGTTTATTCGACTTGCATATAATTTTGTGGTAATCTTTATTCCTTGGGAAATGAGAATTAAGAAAATCGAGAGTAAGTATAAAGATTTAGTGGTATTAAGCAGTAAAGCACATGCTACGTCTTAGGGTTTATTTTTGAATTTACTGAATTCAATAGATAATATCTGGGAAAAAGAGTTAGATGTAAACTTTCAGCAGTGATGTTTTCATTGAAAATTTTGCTTTTTCTTCTTTTCCTGTTGCCTTAGACACAGTTCTCATCTATGGTCCTAGTGGCAGGTAACTTTTCAAAAGTCAAATTTGTGCCATCATGGTTCTGAAAATGCAGCAAGATTTCATTACAGTTTATTACAGTTCATAGGGCAGCATCCTTGGGCTGACCTCCCCAGATCTGCCCAGGGCTGTTAAATGTGGTTGTAACCTGCGTCACCAGCCTTTGAGTCTTTGAATGGAATTAAAGCTGCCCTTAACATCACATCAGCAGCGAGGTTGTACCTCTGTGCTTGAATGGTAAAGAAAAGCAGATGCATCATGTCACCCAGCTCAGCAGCTTCTTGTGTAAATGCTGCTGGTAATCATGAGACTTCCCCAACAGAGTCTGTGTTGGAATTATGTTTTCCTCAACGACATGTTAATATTTTGTCGACTTTATGCCCTGCATGAATAAGAAACGGTTTTCTTTTGTTTTATTATTCAAATAATACTTCATGAATAAATGACGTGAGCTTTTATAGACTGCGTAGCTCAGATAACTATTTTCTGTGGTTTAAGGTCATTTTGGGTCTGGAGTTGCCTCTTACTTCATCTTCTTGAGATGGCTATTTGGAATCAATATCGTACTTACCATAATGACAGGGGCATTTGTAGTTTTACCAGAGGTAAGGATATGTTGTTAATAGTGACAGAAAAATGCCTACTGTTGCACTTTCCTCTCTGAATTAAACAGATGCCACACTTAAAGGCATACATCAATTTCAAATGTACAATTTAAAATGAATTATTTAAAATAAAATCCACTAGTAAGAGGTTTTTTCTGCCAAAGGATAAGAGATTTTTGCTATTAGTGTTAGAGATTGTATTTTGTCCACATAGTACTAATGCTTTTACAGAATATGTTTGTATCCAATTACTAAAATGGAGAACCAAATCCTAAAAGCTGTAGTTGGTGTTGAGTATGCTCTGGTCCTCTAAGTGTCATTTACAGGCAGGAAATCCCTCTCTAGACTCTGGATCGTTGTCCATTAGAAATAATTTTCTAGAAGTTCTGAACAGCCACAACTTGGTTTATTTCTTGCGTGCAAGTAAGGCTATTCGTGAACTTTGTTAAATTATTCATAAAAATTATTTTGCTTCCCCTAACCTGTGCTTTAGTAATGTTATCAAAAAACATGGGAATATCGGATTTTTCTTCTCATTGGCTAAACTAAAAAAGTAAATATCCCCAAAACAAACAAAAAAGTAAACTGAAATTAAAAAGCGGTTCACTTCAATTTTTTATGTTTTTCAGGAAAAGCAGATTTAATCTTGAGATACCATTTTGAGATCAAACGCTGTCATAATTTAAAAATACTTAAATTAAAACAAACATAACTTTTAAAGCTATTTTGTTAATGGTTTCAGCTGGTCTCTCTTTTCATCTCTTAACCATTTTGAAGATGTCTACATGGCCCTGAATTTCCTCATAGGTAGACCACAGATAGCAAGAAGAAAAAAAAAATCTCGTTTAGTGGAAAATGAATGCAGGATTTCTCATGGAGTTTCTAGTTCAGGATGAGGAATGACCCCAAACCCCCTATCCTGAGAGCATCCTCCATGCGGCAGCTCTCGGTGGTTCTGCCCGGCAGCTGCGCGGCAGCCAGGGTTGGGCAGCTCCTCAGACCTTCTCTCTCTTTCCCAGCTCCTGGCCGGAGCCCCGTTTGGCAGCACCGTCAGCAAGACCATTCCCAAGGAGCATATTGAATCTGCTCAAGACCTGGACACCATCTGGTCACTTGGGGCAAGACTAAAACCACTCTTTATTGTTTTGCTATCGCTGTTCTGTTGTAACCATTAGTTACTGCTCTTACTTACGGGCTCTGGTCTCTGCAGGGCTACCTCCAGTACTCTGTTTTGTTTTATGGCTACTACGGTCATGACAGAAAGATTGGGAAAGCTGGATATCGGCTGCCTCTTGCCTACTTCCTTGTTGGAATGGCAGTGTTTGCCTACAGCTTTATCATTCTCTTAAAAAAGTAAGGCTTCCTGTTTATTGCTGTTCATGACCTTGTGTGTTCAGGCAATTTTAGTGGTGTATTTATCTTATTTCCTCTATTAATCCTGCATAATTCTCTGTTAATCTCTTCAAGTCTGCTAATATGAGGGAGTCAGATTGAGTTTAATTATAGCTTGCCTCTTTATCTTGCTATCATTTGACTTTGTTCTTTCCTTAGTTTCACAGTCTATAAAAGGAGGGCAGAACAATCTTTGTGTTTGTATAGTGTAAGATGCAACACCCATGGAAGTCCTTTCTGTTTTCCTCTCTTCTGGTATAAATATTGCTACAACAAAAATTTATATTTTAAGTATAATGTTTTCAACATTATTATTCCAATCTATTGAAAGACAAATACAAAAATTCCATCCTGGATGTAATGTTTGTGGTTTTTTAGCCGGCACATGGCATCTCATTCAAGGGTCAGGAGTAGGAGTTACTCAGCAGAGAGAGCAAGACTACTAGAGCTGACCATAAATCCAGGAACGTGCAATGCTTGGAGAGGGGCAGGTCACTCGGTTTTTAGCACTGCCTGTAATAACTCTCTGATTTGAAGCTGAACCTCCCCTTTTTATTTTCATTCTGCCTGCTGGTTTGTGACAAGGGTCACTGATATGTTTGACACTAATCTATACATCTGCAGTTTCTGAATATGATTAGCTCTTCCTCTGACTTAGCTCACTGACTCTTTGCTTAGCTGCTTACAGTTCCCCTTTTAACCTTGTCCCTTTGGATGCCCTTTCTTTCATAAGCTATTAATCTTAATTTCATTTCTTACACTTTGTCATATTCTGCCATCTTGCCTATCTGAGATGAGCAGGTAGGGTTTTTTCTGTTTCCCAAGGTCTGTAAAATGGCACTGAGTTTCTATTTGACAATAACGTACATTATGAGGGTGAAAACGATACGGAAAACAAACAGATCTTGTGCACGATAACTAGTTTCGCCAAGCTAGCTTGTAATGGCAGTAAGAGTGATCTTAGCGATAGTATCCTCCAGCTGGATCCTACCCAGAGATTGTAAAACTGGAAAATGTTTAAGTCCACAGTTCTAGTGAGATTTGCTTTATTTTTCAGCTATAAACAATGTAAATATCAAAATGCCTTTCTGCAGTGAGTCACTTCTGCAAAAGAGCAAAAGTGAACTTCATACTCTGAACCTCACCCAGTTTTATTTTTTCTTCATAAAGTTGCCAACAATGACCACAATTGTTGCAAACATCTTGTATTTCTAAAGGTGTAGACATCTGAAAACTATGAACCAAACCACTGATTTCCTTCATATTGATCTTCACACATTAACAACAATTGAATATTTGTTATTTTTTTACAGAATGGCAAAGAACTCAAGAATGAGTTTAGCAAGTGCCTCTGATGAAAATTACACTTTCTGTTGGAGACTGTTCTGCGCTTGGGACTATTTAATAGGAAACCCAGAGGCTGCAGAGAGCAAAGCTGCTGCCATAGTTAATAGCATTAGGGTGAGTAACTGACCTTCAAATTATTTAGAGTTGATTTGTTTGTTCATTTGTATATTATGTATATCTTTCTTCTCATTCCTTTGCATTTCCTGTTGTTTTTTAGTATTCATTTACCGATCTATTTGCCTAGGGGAGGGCTGGGATTGCAGTGACATCATACTTGCTGGCACTGTCATTCTGTCCCAGCGAGGCCATTGTGTTCTTCGAGAGTTTTATTTAATGGCACTGTAAGTGGGACAAGAAATTAGACAACTAGAAACAAATTTCCTTCTGATGCAATTTCATTGAGTAACAGAATCAAATTCATGTTAACAATGTGAAAATGCTCATTTATTTCATCTCTTCATAACAAATGGTCCAGGGACATCTTACAGGTTTCTCAGTATTAGAAAATTGCTTTAAATACAGGTGTTTTCCATTTGGAATTTAAGAACAGATGTTGTTTTCATCCAAAGTAATTTATTTCCCAAATTTGGTGTATTCTCATTAAGTCATTGCACCAAATTTCTTCAAATTGTGTCAAGGATAAATTAACAAGCTATAATATTTAGTTATTTCAATGACTGAGGATAACACTTGACAGTTCTGTATTGTATTACTGACACATGGATTCTATAGGCACATTCTGCAAAAAGATCTGGAAGTGTAACCCTCTGGTTGTAGCCCATTGAATGTGCATGACTAAAAGCACACAAGTATTTGATTACTATGTATTTGTTTCTCAGAAAGTTCCTTTGCTATGTAAGCTCACTTATCACTCTAAAAAGGTATGCAGGACAAAAAGGTATTTATCTCGTTTCACTTCCAGATTGTAAACTCTTTTATTAGTATACTTCATATTTTCTGTGAAAGATATGTGCATTATTTTTGCTGAACACTATTAAAATGATAATGCTGTGTTTCTTTCAAGGAAGCTATATTGGAAGAGCAGGAAAAGAAGAAAAGCAAAAACTTGTATGTATATAAGACCAGAGATACTTTTCAAAGCACTGTTTCAATGCAGATAGCAATGCTAATCTGCTTCTGTCATACTTCTAAAAACAATATTAGAAAAGACCTCTGGTGTCATAAGACAACCTAGACTTTTTTTTTTTTTCTCCAGGGCAGTGACTATAAGCTTAAGAATTATTGCAAACATCCTTGTGCTTCTTTCACTTGCTGGTAGCATTTACATCATATACTTTGTTGTGGATCGATCCCAAAGGTTAGAGCGCACCAAAAAGGAATTGACTCTTTGGGAAAAAAATGAGGTACGCTGTCTTTCTGCTGGTTTCATATTTCCTACATTTTAAGTTTTTATCTTAATTAATAAAGTAATAACTTCAAAGCTAGAATGTCTGGAGTAAAGATTCCTGAGTGGTATTCCCGACCTATAATTTTGGATCACAACTATTGTTATTACCAATGTCAATAATAACCTTTCAAAGCATCTTCTCCAAGAAAAGCAACCACGAATGCATGTACATCAGCAGTATTTCAGTCAGCACTCAAAGTTCCACAGATCTACATGAAAAGCTACAAAAATGCTGCGTCTTTCTGTTTTTCAGGTAAGTGTAGTTGTGTCACTGATTACAATGATTGCGCCCTCTGCTTTTGAACTTGTGGCGGCTCTGGAGATGTATCACCCAAGGACGACTCTTCGCTTCCAGCTTGCCAGGTATGGGCATTAATCAGTGTAGAAAACACGTGGGGAGAAAGGGAGGAGGAGGAGAGGTGTGTTCTGGTCATATATTTTAGTCCAACCAAGCCAGAGAATGAATGGGAAGTCGATGGGATGACAATGCCAATAACCCGTATCTTATTCTTGGTGGTTTTAGGGTTCTTGTCCTATACCTTGGAAACCTCTACAGTTTAATTATTGCTCTCCTGGATAAAGTGGACAGTATGAGTGTCACTGTAAGTTTAACTTGTTTTCTGATGTGTAAAGCTAGTAGACTTTATAGAGAGTTTTGTTGATCGTGATACATGTGAAGTCAGATGAAAATTTGTCTGAAATTGATGAAAACATATTACAGTTTGATAGGATTGTGAAGTTTAGTTTGTAGTGTTCATTCACAACTACTTGCAGGTTTTTAGGATAACTGGATCTATTTGCTAATATATCACAATAAGTAGATTTCTGTGCATTGCTTAATGACTAAAAAAAAAAAAAAAAAAGGCAAGCCACCACTTTGTGCCAAGTATTTCCAGCTACCTAAATTCAGCTGTCAGTACTGTCCTTACAGGTTTCATTTGTATTTGTACGTTGGCAGCTACTTAACAGTCACCTAACTGCTGCTTGAAAATACATGAAGAAATGCCTGTATGTGTGTATGTTTTAGAAGGGGCAGACATCTGCATTTATGTACAGTTGAAAAAGTAGCTTTTGGGACATGTATGATTTCAGGACTCTGACGTTAACAACAATGCAAGTAATTCAACCAACTTCTTGGCAACTAAAAATTTTTCTAAAGAATACAATTTATCTACAACTATTCCTGATGTACAAATTAAGAGAAACGGCATCGTCACATTGGAAGGGAGTCACGGTCAAGGCTTGGCAGTCTCTGTCTCACTGGTTAACAAAACAGTTTCCTCCAACACCCAGAACCCACAGGATCAGTGCTGGGAGACGTATGTTGGTCAAGTATGTAACCGTTTTATTATGTCATCAACTTATTCCTAATCCATATTTGACAAAAAATAAAAGTCATGTTGTACTGTGTTCAATTTTAGAGCTTTTCTTTGTATAAATTCCAGAATTTAGCTAAGGATTGTGTAGAAAGGGTAAAGACTATGCAAAGTCATACGGCCACAGATAAAAGCTTTGGTTTTTTGTTCAGTATCTATAATGTGTTCAGTGTTGCACAAATGTTCTTTTGCCAGGCTTTGGCCTCTGTCTTCAACTCTGCACAGGCAGATCTTTGCAGATGTGTGATACAGATCCTATTTTAGAGGATACATCCTATTAAACTCATACAAAGAGACACGACCATAAACATGTATAAGCAGTAACATGCACCCTGTGCAGATTCGGTTTGCAGCCTGGATAGACAGGGATGCAGACCTGAGCCAAATGTGAGATTGTGCTCTTGGTCATTTGTACGATATCTCTGAAGTCCCTGTTCATTCTGCCTTACTAAATCACTGGAGAATCAAATGTTCTTCATTTCCTCTGGGAGAAAGAGGACAGCAACAAAAGGTTTCAAAATCCTCTCAGTTCATAAGATTGGAGCCAGCTGGGTGGCAGCACCATGTATGCATGTTCCCACAGTTAGGTTGCAGAAAATCTGTGGACTTAACATGACACTCGTTGCTTTCCTACATGTGAAGCTTTCATTATTTGTGACCTTTACTTCGGGTGACTAGCAGTGGCAGTAACACGTACAGAGAGAAATTTTAACACAAAATTCAAAAGATGCCATTTAATGCCAACGTATTCTGGTTTCTGTCAGTGTTGCACTTCTGTCCAGGCCACTAGATTAAGAATGATGCTCATGGGCTTCTGCCTTGCTCTCAGCTCCTTTAATATTGTAAGCAATATTAAAGGCCATGTCTGATCATCTGGAGCAAAAGTCTCCTCCTAGGCTTATTAGCCTGACTCCTGTTCTCGTATGTAACTCTCCTGTGCACAGGCATCAGCGAATTTTTAGAATTAGTGTTCATGGGGTTTTCTTGATTGTTCGATTTTTCTCCCAGAATGGGCTAGAGAATATAATCTTTTCTATTTGATTGTACATTTTTAAAGCCCAATTAAATACAGGATAACTCCATTCATTTCTAAGCGCTAAAAAGGTTTCTTTTACGGTGTGATGATCCTACTGCCATTGGGTTTTGGTTTTGCACAAATAACAAGCGTTTCTCACTGTGAAGCACTTATCATATTGACTGTTGTAAACATACCTGCTAAAGGATTGGGTACGATAGCAAAACCAATCCATTTTAGTTTATCTAGATAAATTTTCAGAACAGTCATTAAAAAGAAAGCTTGAAGCCATCATGACTGGAGTTTTATTGCTGCAAACAACAGAAGGCACAATGGAAGCCTGGTTATATTTATTCTATGTGCTAGAACAAAGACAATAAGGGAAAAGTCAAACAGGAAAAGCTTAAAAGGGAATAATTTATATATTCAAATAATATTTTATTAGGATACTAAGCTTGAGCCAAAATACAGGTGCAAATGCAAAAGAGCCATGTGCAGTCCATTTGCTTCCAGAACAACTCAGTACGTGTGAACAATATGTATTTCAGGAGATGCTAAAGCTTTCAATTATCGACATGATTTTCACAGTCGCAAGCATCCTGCTGATTGATTTTTTTCGTGGACTGTGTGTCCGATATTTAAGTGATTGCTGGTGCTGGGATCTAGAAAGCAAGTTTGTAAGTACAAACTATTTTATCAAACTAAAATCCTAAACATGGGTAGTCTCCTTTTCTTAGTACTGAACATCCTTAAAGCCTTTCAACAGAGAAATAATTTCTTGGTAGCACACGTGTATAAATGCACGGTTCAGACTGAGTTTAAATTGGAGGGTAAATGCTGCAACTGGATGTTTTTCTCAAAGCTCCTCCCATGGCCGTGGTGCAAAAATCTTTGTCTTTCCCAAAATGAGATCATGGAGCAGTCCCAGAATGAAAGATGAGACAGAGGGCATGGAATTACTCCCCATATTTTGTCTTTTCTGTAGGTGTGTAACTTATCCGTAATGTATATAGTGGTCCAAGAAACAATAAACAAAAAGCATAAGGCTCTTTAAGAAAATTACAGTGACTAATATTTGGTTAGAAAGGAGCCTGAAAGGCTGAGGACTGTTCTTTGTCCTTAACTAAAGACGTGAAGTAAACTAGAGAGAAATTAGTTTATTTAATCCTCTGCTGCAGAATAGGTTTTACTCTATATTCCCACTGCCTGCCAAAAGTTGGTATTTGATCTGGATGTTTCAGGCTGTGTGCTGTCTGCAAACTGATTCAGTCAAATGCTTCTAATAAAATATATGAGGAAAAAAAAAAAAAAGATTAAGACAAGTTATTCATCCTATGCTGTGTTTCTCGTAGCCAGAATATGGAGAATTCAAAATTGCAGAGAATGTCTTGCATTTGGTCTACAACCAAGGAATGATCTGGTATGTAGTCCATAAGTGATTTTTCTTGTCCTTTGTTGGCTGATTACTAAGTCAATCTGATGATTTCCAGTGAAACCTATTCAAGTAGGATATTGGTAATGCAAGCTTTTATACTTTATTATAATGAGATCGTCTCTTGATAGTGAGCTGTTGTTTACCTGTTTTGTTTTGGTGGGGGTTTTTTTGTATGTTGTGCTATTAAAATTGCTTCTCGCAACACCGAGCACTGACACGATATTATTTTTCCAGGATGGGAGCTTTTTTTTCACCTTGCTTGCCAGCATTCAATGTTCTCAAGTTGATTGGACTCATGTACCTGAGGAGCTGGGCAGTGTTAACATGTAATGTCCCACATCAGCAGGTTTTCAGAGCATCTCGGTTAGTCAAAATAAGAACAAAAGATAAAGAACAAATCAAATGCAGACAATGGAAATGTCTTTTGTGCATAGGAACAAAATTACAGGAGATTTTAGCTCTTAAAATTGACAATCAAATTTGACAGTAATACTGATAGCAAAGGTCTGTGGAAAAAACATAGCTACTAAGAAACAGAAGGGTTCGTAAAGCAAGGTAGTTAAAGGTATGCAAGAACTGAAAAATGTCAGGGAATATTACTAGACCAATATATGTGGCCTAACATATATGCTTTATTTCCATACAGATCTGACTGAACACAATAATCTGCATGTCTTAACTGTTGCAAGTCCTATTTCTTAATGTTTCTTTCTTCGAAAGCTATGAAGCATCCGCTTTTTCCTGTTGTATTGCACAACAGATATCCCCATATTTCTATCACAGTTAAGATCTTAATTGTTTACTCAAAATGGAAATAATTTAGAGCATCTTTGATTCTTAAGAATCAGTTGTTTCTAACACGTTTTGAAGATGAATCAACTTCTGCCACTGTTCTTTTTCTCCCCCAACACAACCAGGCAGGAAGATCAGGTTTGATATTACAGACGGGTGCTATGAACCATCCTCTGCCTGCAGCAGTGGTATCTGGAAAGCAGCGCAAATAGGATTTTGATCATTAAGAGTCTGTTCAAACTGGCTCTGTTCAGACTTGCTAATCAGAGCAGAATGATTTAGATCTTTCAGAAATGTAGATCTTGAACTTGTCAGGTAGATACAGACTTGCACCTTTTTATGTTGCCTCTGTTTTTCTCTCTGATTAGTATAATCTGAAACATGTTTACACCTTCTTGCAGATCCAATAATTTCTACTTGGCTATGTTGCTGTTCATGTTGTTCTTATGCATGTTACCAACAATTTTTGCTATTGCCCGATATAAGCCATCTTCAAGCTGTGGTCCCTTCAGGTGAGTTATAATGGACTAATGAAAATTGCAAAGATTTTATTTCACCTTAGAATAAGTTGATCAGGTTCAATAATACCAAAATTACCAATTAAAAAAAAAAAAGTTGATAGACAGGACAGTGTTTTTCTGCTGCCAGTGTTTTCCAGTTTAAGATTTAAAGAGGTGAATATGTTAACATTCTGAATGAGGCTCAACATTTTGCTTAATACACAGGGTTCAGTTATTTTATATTTACAAGTTTTGGATGAAACTCTTCGTTTATTCAGTGCAACAGTGCTTAACAAACTGATGTACCTAGGATCCCTTACAACTTAATTTTACATTTTTTGGGGGGGTGGGGCGGAGAGGGATGTAGGTAGCTTTTGAGGGGGGTGGTTTTGTTTTCTTTTAATCATTCATATTTTTTAATTTTTTTTTCTCCTCTTGTAGTGGACAAGAAAAAATATATGATATTGTTTCTGAAACAATTCAAAATGATTTTCCAGCATGGTTCAACACAGTGATTACTTACATCAGCAGTCCTGTGGTTGTCCTCCCTGCACTACTACTTTTATTGTAAGTACTGTGGTTTTCACAGGTAGCTTAAATTGATTGTAGCAATACTGGCCTTATCTCTGGAGACTCAAATGCTGATACTGAGAAACAAACACTGTGTTATTGTAATAAGCATATCTGAAAAAAAATATATGGTATATGGATCAGACAGGAATGAGAGTATGTTAAAAAGACTATCACCACGTTTTCAAAAGACATCTCTTGTTCTGGGATAGTGTTAAAGTTCACTATATGGTGTCAAGGCTTGCAGTGCTGCTGGTTCCAGGAACTTTTCAGATCCTTCTTCCCTCTCAAGAGCTCCTCAGAAATTAATTTTCCATTTCCTCATGGTCATTAGTTCAGTTTGACTGTGAGCAGGGCTCAGTCTGTCATTTAAAGAAGCTACTGAGTCATCCTGATTTCTGACAAATCAATTATGAAGGTCTGTTATTAAGTGTTAATGTAATACAACTTGCTGCAGACTGCCCAGTGGAAGTCCTTTCTTACTCTAGTGTCCAAATAATTGTTCACCGGGAATTAATATTTACTTTGACCTGTTTGAAACTCACTTTGTTTCTATGAAGCATCATTTGTCTTGCATGTATTTTTGTGTGATTCTTTTTCCCTGTAAACTACAGATAACACAAGAGTTCCTCCCACCAGTGAGCTTTTAGACAAATCAAAAAGACCGAAGCAATACTTCCTATTTGTAACTTTTTTCTCTAAGGCCCCAGCCATATAAATATGAACGTATTTACAAATTTAAGTAGATCTCTTGACTCCTTCAACCCAATGGCTAAGCACATATGTAAATGTTTGTGATACGGAGTCTAGCTATTACATAAGACTTTACCTCATCTGAAAGCCAGTGTAATCCATTATGTCAGGCCAGATCTGACCTCAGTTGTGCCACTGTAAACAAGGTGTTATTCCAGTCAGTCAACAAAATTACATTGGTATAAGTATGCAAACTCAGCCGTATTTCTGGTATCTCTGTTCCATAACTTTGGACTGGTAAAAAAAAAAAGATGAGAAAATATTATTCAAAATTTTTATTTTCAGCATGTCCAGAATTTAAACAACAACAACAAAAGCTAGCAATGCACTCAGGGTTACATGCATAATGACAAGACCTGCAAAAAACACAGACACAATTAGAACTGCTGTTAAATCTGTTTTCAGTCTCATTTCTTTCTTTCATGTATGTTTGCCATACCATTATCACGGTATAAAGGAAATGCTACAAAGCAGCAACTGAACCTGTACATCATTTTGATGACCTATAAACCCCCAAAGAGAAAACTGCCAAGGCTGTTTGAAGTGACTCGTAATCACCTCTTTCACTTCTAGCATGCTAATCTATTACCTACAAAGTATTGCAAGATCATTAAAATTCACCAACAATCAGCTGAGAATGAAGATCCAAACAGTAAGTACAGCACAAAGCACTTTTACATGCAATTTGGTGGGTCTTCAGTAAAGTACTAGCCTAGTTATTAATAAATCTATAAAGTTACTTTCAGTGTTTTGCAATGTAAAACCAATCCACAGCAGTAGATTTACTTTCTAATCCATAATTATTTACTGCTTCTCATTGTTCCAAATGTATTTTAGGAAAGAACTGAAGATAAGAAAAAGGTGGTACAGATGGCAGTAGGTAAGTTGGTGAAATTCCACTACTGAGACAGTGTTTGGATGCAAACCCATTTTGATTTCTCATACACACAGAGAAATTCAACTACATTTTAAGAACTGCGCTTGCTTTAGAGTCCTCCTTTTAGATTAGATGGGTTTTGAGCTCAGCTTGACCTAATCTTGGTGTCACTGAAAGACAAGGTGTGTAGTTTATACCTAAAGTCTGCTGGGATCTTTGGACTGGGTATTTTCCTGCTTTTACCACCAATAGAGCAGAACCTGGGAGGCATCTCTGATGATTCGAATCCTGACAGACCTTGCATAAAATTCAGAGGGAAGTAGTCCAAAGAGGAAGAAAGGAATGGCCCCTGTTGTTGACCTGAGCAGGTCGAATATTTCGTCAGCAATGAAAGTATTTCAGACTTAATTGTCTACTGTGTCTAAGGGAATTTGCACCTGCACCTTCCACTTCTCAGATTTTAGTGATGAGAAACCCCCAAAAAAGGGTGCCATCCTTCTGATACCTCCCAGTGAAAGGAACAAGTAAAAATTTGTGAAGCCAAAGAGAAGACATGACTCAGTAGCCTTGTGGCCAGATCTTAATGCTACTGCAACCACTTGATAGCTCGCCAGTGGAGATTTAATGGTGAAATACCTGATGTATAACAATATAGTGACCAGGAGTAACTCGTGAGACCAGTGGGGTATGGGTCCTAGTTCGATTTCCTTTGTTACAAAAATGAAATTCAACTTCTGGCTGTGACCAGCACAGTCACTGGAGCCAGTTTGCTGAATTTGGCCACCTTCATATTGGAAGTGGTGTCCATTGTGAACTAAAATGGAGCTCTTGAAAAGAGTCATTGGCTTGTTGCCTGTTTTGGAATCCTACAGTGCGATGTCCAGTGTTTTTTCTATTCTCCTCAATATTATGTCTGCCATATACCCTAGTGCACTGACGCACTCCTTTATCATCATGTCTCCCCGTGTGACACCAGCTTCTCTTCTCTGAACGTAGTGGGGTTCTGTCAGCACTGCCTCCCCTGACTGAAGGGTGAATCTGAGCCACTGCATTTACACAGCAGTTTTGAAATTTAGAGGCCTGGACGGTTCCTGTAATCATTTCTGTTTTCTAGCCAGAATCCAAAATCTGGACGGGAATGACAAGAGACCAGAGCAAGAAACTGATATTATCAGCCAGGAGTCTTCTGTTCGGTCCTCAACTCCCCGAAAGAATGGCAGTGTCTTGAACTTTGAATCACCTGTGAGCAAAGGCACCAGCATACAAACCATTTCCCAGTCTGTGCCCCAAACTGTGCCCTCGACTGATGTTGCAAGACCTGTCAACGCAACTCCCGCGACTTCAACCTCTTTAACACCAGCTCCCTCAGTATCAAGTGTACAGAAACCAAGGAACAACCATATCACAAACAGGTAAGACTGCTTTGGTTTTGAAATGGCATTTCTTCCAGCAGCTCCGTGACATACCTGTGTTTATTTACAAAATAGCAGTGTATTCAGACTGCCTGGAGTAGTAAAACAGCTGAGGAATTTCTAAAAGCAGATTCATGCACGAGTACTATTCAGAGTAGTTAATGGAGTTTGCACACACCTCAAGCAAAGATAAATACTAAGTTTCCCCTCAGGCATATAACTGGAAGAGTTTGTGCAGGATACTGTTTCCATGAACAAGACAAACCCATTAAGAGTGAAGGAACCTGCATGCAGAATGTCTGTGCAGGTGTAGTTGTAGGATAATCAGATTGGGACATCTGCAGGCTGATGCTTTAAGCTACCTGTTGGGTTTTTTCGTAAGTGATCAAAGAACAGTTCTCAGAATAATAAGAAAACAGCATGGGAACATAACTTGAGAGGTCAATTGTCTTCTGCATTTTCACAGGGAAAAACAAATATATGTCCTAATTTCTAGGGTATGTTTCTCAAACTGGTTCTAAAAATTTGGAGCAATGGAGATTCTGTAAACTCCTCCCATTTAAAAAATCTAGTGTTTTACTTCCAGAGCAATATTTTTGATACATTTTAATTACATTAGATAGATAAGTCTGTATCTCAATAGTTTGTTCATTTTTTTTTCTTCCTAAAGGTACCCAAGCGTTGCGCATGGGAGTGCAAGTGAGCTCTGTAAAACAAAGTCCTACACACCAGTGACTTTCAAGAAGCACACTGAAGATGTTCATTCTGAGCCTCTCTTTAGAAAGGGCATTCGGCAGGTAAATCCAGATACTCTTGGGGCAGGGGCTCCTGTTTTTGTGGGACGTAGACCATACACTACCAGATATTTTGTTGTTAATGAAAATGAGTCCCACAAAAAATCACTCCGTTCTGCCTCCCGACTCCAAAGGCACTTCAGAAAAAATGAATCAGGAGACATTATTGAGTTGTATCCACGCAATGTCAGAAGATATGTGGTTCGAACAGCACATCAGATGTATTCCCCTCATCCCAGTGAAGACGAGGAGGATGAAGAGGAACTTGAGAGAGAATTCATTAACAGATCCCATCGCCCTCACTCACTGTCTGATCTTCGCCCAGCACCACGATTTTACATTGGGGAACGTGCTGATGGCCACGTTCTTATGAGCAAAGATCTAGCCAGAGTGCATTACAAATCCTGGGACGATGGTTTCGAGCTGGACCTGGAAAGGCCTCCATATGCTTACAAAAAAGTGCACCTGAACTATCCCGAGCCACGCGCGAAACCAAAATCAAAGCAAAAGCTGGAGCAATCTCTAACAGAATCTGATTCCATTTCCATTGAATCCAGCAGTGATCCGCAGAACAGCAGCAATGACCAGTATATTCAAGTCATTCATAACAAGGAAAAGTATCCAAAACCTGGGGCAAAACCCACCAAAAAGAAATCAAAAACCAGTGTTGATCTAAATATGTCTGAGCCTAGTGAACTGGTATGTTCAAATGTCTGAGAAAGTGCCCCAGCGTCTTTGTGTTTTGAACAGGTATGCATGCATTTGTTGTACTTGCTGTTTGAGGTTTATCAGAATAACTACAACATAGTCTTTGCAGCAACAGTGTATGCAGCCGCTTGCGGTGGGAAAAGCATAGAATAGCCTTGTGGTTTACTGTTAACTGTACCTTGCTTTGCTGTCACGACAGATACGTTGAATAATTTGGAAGAGAAAATTATTGCAATTTTTTTACTTACTGTTATGCTGTTAAAAACCAAAAACTCCACATAGTGGAAAATCAAAAGCTATGTACTTGGGGCACTTTAATTAAACCAGTACAAAAATATGTTAAATGAGCCTTTCTTTGATATGGTCACAGCTGAAGATGTTTCCACTGAATAAATTCAGCAGGTAGTCAGTTTCCTACAAACAGAGTTGCTGTTTAAAGTGTAATTGATGACAACATGCCTAGTTTGACTGCGGTATAGCTGAAACAAATCAGCAATAGGTTAATTACAGAGAATAGTGAGTTTCTTTAGAGTGTACTGCATGGGCAATGGAGTTATTTGACTGTAGCAATGCATGCCAGCCTTCCGCGTGAAATAATGGATCTTCTATTAATTTGCTGGCGAGACTCCTCAGCACAGCTTCACTGTGGAAATCTTTCTTTCCATGGCCTTTAAAAACTTGCTTCGTTACTCCTAATTTAATTTTATCCTGCTTTTCACACGTCTGCAATTTTACACCTTCTTTAGATGCTGAAGATCTGTTTTCTTTTTCACGTCATTCGGATTACACCGGGATAAAAGAACTGTTTGCTTTAGCCGGAACCGAGCTGTCTCGTTTCCTCGCAGCCGGCGAGGCTCTTTTCCCCTGCGGAGGCCGCCGGAGGGGGTGCCCGGCTGTCCGGGAGAGCCAGGCCACGGCCACCCGCGGCTCCGCGCTGCCGGGGACGGCCGCCCCCAGCCCCGCCGCCTTCTCCCCTCCGCCGCGCTCCCCGGGTCAGGCGGGCTGTAGCCGCGGCCCCCTCAGGTGAGGAGGCGGCGCTGCCGTCGTCCCACGGGGGCGGTGCGAGTCGGCGACCTCATAGCTGCCAGCCGAGCGGCTCCGCTCCGCCCGGCCATGGACTACGGGGGGCTCGCCGAGGCCGCGGCCGAGAAGGTGTGGCGTTACCGGCGGGACCCCGACGGCTGGCGGAGCAGCCGGAGCACGGTGAGCGGGCGGGGGCGGCTGGTTCGGGGCGGGGGGCTGGCCCGGGCCGGCGGCTGAAAGCTTCCCGTCCCGCAGAGAGAGGTTTCGGTTTCTTGGAGACCGTCTGAGGAGTTCGCTGGCAACTTGTGAGTACGCCCGGCGCCCCGCCTGCGCTGCCCGAGATGCCGGCGTGGGGCTCGCCCCCCGCCGTCCTGCCGCGGAGTGTCGGGCCCGGGCGGGGCGAAGCAGCGGGTTTGGTTTTCGTTTCGTCCCGCCGCAGGTACCGGGGCGAGGGGATCCTGCCCGCCAGCCCCCAGCGCGTCTGGGACTGCATCAAGCCGGAGGTCGGCGGGCTCAGGACCAAGTGGGACAAAACCGTGAAGGATTTTGAGGTTATCGAGGCCATCAACGATGTAAGTTCCTTTAAAAACTGTTCCGGTGCGATTGATGCAGCATTGTGTTCGGAAGTACTGGGCTCTGCACTGACTTCCTGGTTGTAGTGCATCGTGAAATGGCTCGTATGCTATGTGGAGGGAGGTATTAAGTAATAATAATAATATAGAGATCTCAAGAAGTTGTATAGCCTCTGTCTGGATCAGTCTGACAGTGCTGGGATCGAGCACCTTTTTTTCTTTTCCATAAATTGTATATATTTTCTTATCAGTGGTTTATCTCTCTGAAAGAACTACTAATACATTCTTGGCTAAATACCGCATACTTAAAATACGCAAATGCATAACATTAAAGATTCCTGTACTATGTTGTCGCTAATGCCGCGAATCAAGCTAAGCATGATTTTTTTTTAACAATCTATTTGTGAGAGAAGAGGAGGTTTAGAGAATACATAGACTGAGTTAGGCAGTGGAGCGTTCATGTCATCAGCTGTTAATTCAGGCCCTGAATTTCACCATGGCAGCACACGATGCTCTTGTTGCACTCTGCCTTTAACAGACTGACGGACCCTGGGACCCAGCGCTTTGTCTCAGTATCTCTGTCTTTAAAACGAAGATGCTGCACTTGGTGCATTGCATGTGAAAAGGGCTATGTATGAGCAGTAGTTTCTGCTGCTGTGGTTATACAGTCTAATTTCTTTGTCTGTTTGTTTTTTGTTTTAAGCGTGTCAGAACCTTAAAAGGGCATTTGATTTAGATCCCCAAATCTGAAGTGCATGTAGATGCTCAGAAGCAGCCAGGGTGCAAACACAACCAGTCCCGAGAATGTTTGTGGAAGTCCTGAGAAGATGATTTTGGGGGCTGAACCTTACAGCTATTTAGTATTTATTATAAACTTGAACTTTAGGAATGCTGCAACATGCCACTTGAAATTCACAAAATATATCAGACTTGCCAGCACTTAGCACTCTGTTTTGGGGAGTATGTCAACACAGAGCCCCCACAGAAGAGGATGGTAGTGTTAAGCTTCCTGCAGTGTAACAAATCTGGTTATCGAGTTGTATCCTATGTGATATGATACAAAGAAGTTACCTTTGTTAGCTTGCTAGAAATGAGATTCATTTTGACTCTTCTATGAAGGTAGATGTGCCAGATTTGCTTTTCAGTATCCCTTGTGGTATCTGTCCTTAAATAACCTGCGAGCAACACATTATATGTTCTTTTTCTCTATTAAACTGTCCTTCATCAACATAAGGTAGTGTATTTTGACTGTGCTGGTTTGCATTTTGTTCAACAAAGGATGAATAGAACTCCTTGATACAGTTTATAAGGTGTACCTGAAAGTACAGAGATTTTTTTTTTTCTGGTGTACTTTTGAAAGCATCAACTGATACTACTCTGTTTTGTGATTTCCAGAATGTCTCTGTATGCAGAACCACAACCTCTTCAGCCTGGATGGGGGCTATTTCACCAAGAGAATTTGTGGATACGCTATTCATAAAGCAGTATGAAGATGGGACGATGCTATCTGCTGGTAAGAATGCTTGTGTTCTCAACATGTTCACGTTGTGTTAAGAGATAATCAGCAGCTACCAGAAATAAATATAAAATTAAAAAGTAATATACTGTTTAGTAATTGTTGGTCTTGTTTCAGCTGTCTCATTTTCCCATCCTGTTCAGGAATACTTTGCCAGGAATTTATATACTCACTAGAGTGCAGCTTCTCAGCAGTCAAGCAGCATATACCTCTGTGGCATGGATTCGTTGGAAGTAACTTGAGTGACCTCTCAAGAAAAGCAGTGCCCTCACACAACATGGGTTCAGTGAAGCCTCCTCAAAGTGTCTTGAGGCTTAGTTCAGAGCTCAGTAGCAGTTGCTTCTAAATTTAACACTTCTTTGATTTCTCTGTTACATGACCAGAGTGGTTCCTTTTAATGGTCTTTTCTGACCACTGGTATGGCACAGCCCCACATTTAAAAGGTTATACTGCCATTCTTCTTAAATATTTTCTCTTCTCAGCCGGTGCTTTGAGTACCAAGGACTTTTTTCCATCTCCTGTGAAAATGACCTTTTTCTTGAATGCTTTTCTTTATAGGCACCAATGTGGAACATCCACTGTGTCCTCCTCGGCCAAATATCGTGAGAGGTTTTAATTATGCCTGTGGTTGTTTCTGTATACCTCTACCAGGGTAAGAAGTGATCTTTTTGATGTTATGTGTTCTAAAGCCCTTCTTATCCATTGTGCAGTGTGTTTGTATGTGCATGGCCACATGTGATCTGTAGCCTCTTGGCAGTAACATGTTTCTGTCTTCCTTTGACTGGTAATGATTATGACTGAGAGCCCTTTTTGTTCTCTTTTTTTTTTTTTTTTTTTTGGCAATGAATTAGTCTCTCTTCATTTCGTAGAGGAAAGTCTTTAATGTTACAGGAACCATCATCATGGTGGGATTCTTGCTGACCTCTTAAGAGATTCAGCAGAACGTACAAATATGGTCTTAATTTTTGGTAAATGAGTATCTAGTTGTTTGTTACATTGCCATAATTCACAAACAGAATCGTGTACCTAATTAGGGTTTAGTTTAACTGTAATTTGACTTGTGGGGATAACCACATTTATTGAAATTTGGAATTTATGTCTCTTGTTTGTTTTTTTTAAAAAAAGTACTTAGAAATATTTATCATTGGACAATACATATAAGAGTAATCGTAAAGTTCTTAATGTTTTTAAACCACTGGCTATAAAATCATTTTCATTGTCTTTGCAGGGAGCCAGACAGGACTCAACTCCTCGGTTTTTTTCAGTCTGACGTTGGTGGCTATCTTCCCCAGACAGTGGTGGAATCCTTCATTCCAACTGCCATAACTGGGTTTTACAGCAACCTGACTAAAGCTGTTAAGTCATTAAAAATGTGACAAAAATTGCTGACATCAGTAGCTGAGGGTAGGAAAAAAACCGTCAGCTTGAGGGTAGAAATAGGAAGTTGACCTTATGGGACTTTACTGCCAGCAAAGATACTTTTGAAAGGTGGAGCAGGGGCAATGGATTGAATGAAGTAAATTTTTAAACCAGCATTTCCTACCTGTCCCTACACAAAGCAATGTTTTCTTTTCCAATACAATATCCTTCATTTGCATTAGAAAAATATCAGACTGGAGGCTGGAAAAATCCTGGAGACAGCCCTGGTGGCTGTCTGTGGGGAGAAGATACACAAATGACATTGTTCTGGGCCACACTTTGTCAGTGTCTGCGAGGAGGAGCATTGCTAAAACCCACTTAGCACTACAGCATCAGCCAGGTGCAGGTCAGCCCTGTTTCATCTCTGAAGCTCCCCGCAGTCTCTTGTGGAACAATGTTCCTTCCCCAAAAGAAGAGGTAGCTCTTGTGCTCCTTGCACTTGTAGAGCTGCTAAGATGCTTCAGTGGGTCCAAGCCAGCAAGTGGTAAAAGCCAGAACAAATTGGATAGTGTGGAAGACCCCACTTGTTTGTTCCAGCAGACTTCAGTACTAAAGGTAAATACGCCTTAAGTGATTTTTTTTCCTAAATCAAGGTCTAGCAGTGCAAATCAATTCATAGGTCTGTGGGTTGGCAAATAGACATTCTTCCTTTCTCCCCACTGTTCCAAAACCAGTGATTTTCATGTCGTGAAACAAACTGCACTGACATATTAGCAATAAATAAAGAAGATTAAGCACTTTACCTGCCTTTTTAAAAACTGCACTTGAAATGACCATTTTTACCTGCGTTTTTGAACCTTTTTCACTCTCTTGTGGTGAGAGGTTTAAATGGGTAAATAATCTGTTCTGTAGCTTAGTCTTGGCTTGACAGGCCCTAAAGACATGCTTTTTCTCTAAGACTGGTTTGCCTCATAGCACTATGTTGGGAATTGGCTCCTGATTTTGTGTGCAGTGATGTGTCCAGTTTTAGAAGATACTTACAGTGCTGGTTACTGCAAGAGTATCAGACATTACTATGGATTACATATAATTACAAAAGGAAAACTAATTGCTGAATTAGGAATTTAAATGCAGGTTGTGATTTTAATGCTGTAACTTGATTATTTGACAAGGTTAATATGCTCTGCTTTCTATCCCTGTATTTTATATTTAGTATAGGGCATGGACCTGCACACAATTTCCCACTGTGAATCCTACCCTATGGAATAGATTTTTCAAGGAATCGACTTTTAATCTAGTCTCCTTTGTGTACAAAGATTTAAAAACTTGCATGCGTGTGATGAAATAAATATTTTTTTGCTACATTTTGCTGTTTTTCGTGGATCATACTTTAAAATGGTTCCTCATGCACCTGCTTTGCCAGGAAGGAAATAAAAGAGCCACTTGGACCTCCAGGATCTCTCTGAATTCAAGGCAACAAGAGAGGGAAAAGCCTTCACTCCTGTTCACACTCCCTTCTAACTGGGGATAACGGTGTTTTGGTGAGAGCACTCACCCTCCCAACTTCTTTGCTCTTGATTTGTTCTTATTTCCAATTTAGGTTGCTGCTTTCTGTACTTAAGAAGAGTAATAAATTAATTGAGGAGACGTTTGGACCCTGATATTACAGGGACTCATTTCTCTAAACATACTGAAGTTGTTAGACATGAAGGTCAATATCTCGACACTTCTTTGCAAGATTATGATTCGCTTAATTTGTAAAAAGTTCAAGGTGCAGAGCTCAGGTCACCACTTGTTATTCCTGCAAGTAAACCTTTTGCAGACAGCGGGGCCTTTTTTCTTTTATTGCTCTGAGCAATAAAGGTGTTAGGTGAGGCTCTTCCTTGGAATAACTTAAGGATCGCTTTTCGAAGTGCTCAACATGTTCTATTCAGAAAGAATTAAGAGCCCTTAATATTCAGCCTTCTGCCCTGCAAAATTGGAGATGGAAATATCTTGGTAAAGATCATCTTGTAAGATTTTGAAGGACTCCCCAGTGAGACTCGCTGCCTGCCACACAGTGTGTTTTGATGCAGATTCCAGGAAAAGCAGAAGCATGCAAAAGCTGAAAAACTTTGGAAGCAAAGTGAGAAGAACCCTTCTGGAAAAAAATGAGATCAAACCTGTCTTAGTGGTTCTATGTCAGTTCTTAAATTGATGACATTAAAGAGCTGTTTCAGGTGAGGACACCTTCAGCAGATGTTAAATACAAGAAATTCTACCAAAAAAAGAGAAATATTCAGAGGGTTTCAGGTAGGTACCAGTTAAATGTACGAAAAGGTTCCCCCTCACATTTTTTTCCTATCCTGGTTCCTACTCAATCTGTAGAAATTTTGTTTTGAGGATGATTTTGTTGATTTGTGGAAAAAACAACTCAACTGGGAAGGGGTTTGGAAGTGTGGGGGCAGACGGCTTGTCAAGAATATTCTTTCCAGGATTGACATAGAACTAACTTGTGAGGAAAGGCCAAAGCAAGTTCTATGCCTGTATTCAGTTAATACCTTCTGCTGTCTGTCCTACTTCCCTTTCTCTCAGTTGCTGTTTCTGTGACATTGTGTTAAGTGCATGGAAAATAGCTTCTGAACTCCTGCAGTTTATGGTTTGGTGAAATTAAGTATTTGAAGAAGGATGCAGCAATTCCAGGCTCTGAGAAGGTGAATGGCCAAGGACAATAACCAGTGCAGCCTTCTGGCTTTCAGCTGGTGAGTCACCACTTCCATCCTGATGTTGCATCTCTCCCTTCAGTGAAATAGGTCAGAGAAGACCAAATGGGTCCACAAGACCATCTTGCCATAGATGCACGTGCTGCTGTTGGTAGAAATCCATACGTTGCTTAGAGAGCACTGACAAAATGCCAATAGCAGCATCTGAAGCATAGATTTATCTCCAGGTTATTTAGTGTTTGCAGAATAAATATTTGGATTCAGAACTTTTAATTCCTAAATGCTCTCAGTGGTACATTTCCTTACAAAAATAACAAAAAGACATTTCATAAAATGCATGTGGTGAGAAGGTAAGAGTTGGTTTTAAATGGCCTTATTACTCTCCTGCTGTAGTTCTCTGAGACCTTTGGCCAGAGAAAAGTTAGAAAAACCTCTGCTATACTACCTTCAGCATCCTGCCTCACCCTTGCAATACCATGGGACACTCCTTCCCCCTGCCCTGGTGTCTGCCTGCAGGAGCTGAGATGGTTTTGTCAGCTGCTCCTAGAAAGTTATTCTGGACAGGTTCTGGCTGTTCTGTGGTTTGAATAGAAAAGCTGGAGTTTTTCAGGGCAGGTTGTCACTTTGACACACAAAGCTGCATCCACCTTTCTCTGCCCTTTCCGCCTTGTCTAAGGCTTTTCCTTTGCTGTAACATTCAGGCTTGTAGACACATTGCTTCCTCCTGGGAAGGTAAGGCATGAAGCAAGGCTTGTACAGTAGGACTGAAAACTTAGCACAGAATGTGCTTCTGATATCTGTTAATGGCTTGAAACAGGAGAATGCTATAGTTGTCACATATTTTATTACAACCAGTATATTATTAATAGTCTTTATTTTATAATTCTACACTTTGGAACATCTGTTTCTGAATGTCGAAATAAGAATCATGCACATTTCGTGCACATCTTATTTTATCCCAGACAGCTTGCTCCGTAACTGGCAGTAAGATCATGCGTACTTTTCATATGTGCTTTCTGAGTATCTTGCTGTGCTAGCCAAATGGCTGCAATTAATAAAATCTTTTTTTAATTCATAATATTGGCAGTAGTCTAATTCCTTTTCTTACAAAGTTTCAGATGGTTTGATGGTAACAGAGCTTGGATTCTTCCTCTTGATGACAGCTGTGATGGGCCCATCAGGTAATGCCTTGATTATATTCCACGCTTCAAAACGAGTGAGTCCTTGCATGACAGTTGTGTGCACTTGTAATAGCTCATCACCAGGCTGAACAGGGCTGCTTTGTTCTAATGCAGTCCCTGGAGAAAGAAAAAGCATTTCCTTTAATTCATTGTTTGGAGGAGTCTTTAACAGCTCTTTCACTTCTTAAGAATCACCAGCATGTTTGGTATAAACCACCTGGGCTCAGCAAAAAACAAATTACTAGCACTGCACAGGGTAATGCTGCATTTACAAAAAATATTATTTTCTTTGTATAAACCAGCAGTTGGTTATGAACTGCACAAGTTTGCATCAGCTAAGAACCTGCTGTGTATGCATTTATGTGTGTTTACCTTTAAATATTCTGTTGATGATGATGGGTTTATCTCCGTGAACGGAGCCCTTCCCTCCTTCCAGACTGAATCCTAAACCAGCAGGTGTTTTCTCTAGGGTTACAGTGTAGATTGTATCTTCATTTGCTGGAAACAAATGGAAAGTTAGCAGATGGGCACCACATAGTCTGGAAAGCTAAAAGATCTGTTACAAAAGATGAACTTCCATTTTGCTTGTAAAGGCACCATGAACTGCCAAATGAAAGAGAAAGCTATAATTTTTAATTCCTCATTTTGTCATTGTAAGGCCCTCTGGGAAGCTGGGGAGAACGAGTTGAGTTAGAATTCATGACAAAGAGGAAATATAGAAATGAAAGCTGGTGACATTTACTAGAATTAGAAAAATCTGTTCAATGAACAGAATTTAAGGTAAACATATTTGTCTTGATGCTAGTTATGAAATTGTTATCAACTACAAAGCTGCTAATGTTTGTTTGCAGTATGAAAATAAAGCTACAGATCTCTAGATTATGCTTTAGAAAAACAAAAAAAGCACAAAAATGTTTTCAGAATGTGACAGGTTCTGTAAAAATCTGACCTTGCTGTGTTTCAGATGTAGCCATCTGCTATATCAAACAATAGCACATTGTTTGTTCAAACAGAAATTCTCTTTCACACAGAAACAGTCTTGTAAACTAGTATCTAATAATACTAGAATAAAGAATCACTGTTCACTGAGTTGTCATTATATCTTCAATTAGATGTGTTATTACAATAATAAACCTTGTATGTCTACAGAAATTTATACAGAGGATCACATGTTTTTTTCAGAGGGTTCCTTGATTTTAGAAATCTGTTAAGTCTTTCCCTTTCCAACAAAGTTATTCCAAACGTCTGCTTCAGGAATGTTTCATTAACTGTGCTGTCTTTAATCGTGGTTCTCAGATTTACACGGCCAACGCCGAGCTGCTTTATGAACACCCAGGATTTCAGGAGATGAGTAAACACTTAACAGGTGGGGGCTGCAAGGTAACACCACTGAACTTACCAGACTCTTGTGAGGCATCACTTGCTACTGAAGATGTACTGGAGTCAATCAAAACATTGAGATTTTTTTCTCCATCTTTAGCTTTTCTGGTGACAACAACAGCTTGTCTGGGTTGTCGAGCCTGTCGCATGATTGCTGAGGCATCATTGTGAGTCGCACCTTTCAGAGACTTTCCATTAATGGATAGCACTTCATCACCTTTCTGAATAGTTCCTTCCTGAGATGCTAGTCCATTGGGAAACACTTTGTGAACCTATTGAAGAGCCCAGTCAGCGCGCACACACACGAGGAAAGAGAGAAAAAAAGAACGAATCAATAGATCACTCAGTTACTACTTTTTACCCTGTGCATTTTCCATTCTTTGCGAGGAACAAGTTGCTTTTAGTGTGTTTCAGGACTAAGGGCTGAACAAATTTGTACAGAGAAGTTCTCCTGGGCACAGCCCTCCTCGAGCAGCTTGACAGTCTCCTTTGCCCCAGTATCAGATGGCCAAGGCCTCGCTGCCCGTGGTGTGTCCTTTCCCTGTGCTGCCTCCTGACCTCTCACTGCTCTGCTAGTGGGAGGAAGACGGCATGAAGCTGGTCTCTAGCTTCCAGGTGTCTTACGTGTCTACACGTTCACCTCATTCCTCCTGACCACCCTGCATGGTCTTCTAGAAGCATGTAAATAAGGTGTTGGTTACTTTCTGCTGAGGGCTACATGTTGTTCTGCCGGGGCTTGCAGAGCTGGTGGGGGCCACCACTGCCTATCACCTGGAGAGGGCGGCTCCGTGCACAAGAATCCTGTTTTCACCCATTAAGACCATGATTCTTCTGACTCTCAGTACAGCTGTCTACTTTGATTATGTCAAAACCCTCTGGGGGTTTTCTACTCCTCTCTGGAGTAGAAAAGCAGTAAGTTATAGATTTTTAGATAGAATAGTTGCCTTTGGAGTATTTTTAAGAAAGCAGCTACTTACTGTTATCACTTTGTTTTCTAGGTCAATGCCCCCTGCCAGGCTGAATCCAAGCCCAGTATCTTCTTCTTTATGCAAAATTGTAACATGAATGTCATCAAATTCCTAGGCAGAGAAAGAAATAATGTCAAGAACTTCCCAAGAGATATGTCAAGATGGTTGGAAAATCATCATCTTTTCTTTTGTGTATTTTATAATGATACTTAGTGGCATAAGCATAATACTGAGACACGTTTAGTAATTGGTTTTGATAAAATTTACCTCTCAGTTACCCACTTTATAAAATGCTAGTTTGTGTCTAAAATTGTTCTGGTTTGGTAAACAGGTTATCAGTTGGATCTGGAGCAGGAATCGAATGATATTAAAGAGTATAGATATCAGGTACTGTAGAAACAGAAAATATTGCTGAGTCATATTAGAGGACCTTTTCATTGAAAAAGTGGAAAAATAATTTGGCATACAACTCACGCGGATATGTGTCACAGCTTAAAAATTGCTTTTCAGTCTTAATTTTATTTTTTAGCTATGTTCTAGTAGTGGGTAAACTGTCTCTGACAGTGTTATACTCAAGACAAGTTTATATAGGGTAACAACTCCTGTTTAACCAAGTTTCCTAAGGAAATTCTTGACCACAATTTTGCAATCATGTTCAGTATGTGAGCAACTGTAGTTGCATCTCTTGACAGGGTGTTATTTCCTTCCACAATTGAATCTACTGGCCAGCTGCAGCCAGGCAGAGGGTGCATGTTGCTCAGAGATTGCCCTGAAAGTTCCATGAAAACAGGTAACTTAGCATGAGACTAATGTCCCATTGAAGGCAACATTGCAACGGAGCTTTTACTGCTAATCAGACCAAAAACATCAACTTGGGATGTTAACAAGAGACACAAATTGATACAAAACTCAGCTTTCTTAAATCCTGCTTGTCAAACTGTTTTTGTTTGCAACATACTGGCCAAGTTTGATGTAGTCTGTAAGAATTTGTCTGACATGAGAATATGTCCAGCCAGCATTCTGAAAGGCAGAGATGAATTCACTGCTCATGCTCTGTGCAGTACAGACACCAGGACTAACCGGAGACATGTGCCACTGCAGTCAGCTAAGGGGCAAAAACTATATTAGCTCAGGTTTGTTGGTGCATTAATGAAGTTATGCTGCTATTTCACAGCTTGGCATGTCTTAACACCACAAGCATGCAGCTGCTAGTAGAAGCTGAACTGTTTTCAATGCAGAGCTCTGGATGTTATCTGCTTTTTCTTTTAGTGTGAGCAGTCTTAAAGTCTTTACAGTTCCAGAATGCACATATTTAACCTTGATTTTGACTTATTCTGAGCTTTATCACAATTTTAGATGAATCCAGTAAGACCAAATGTTGCTCAGTATCCCAAAAATGAGGCATTGAGTATCTCAGACTGGCAACTCAAATAAAAAGAAAGGCCTCCAAAATATCAATACCTACTACTGCATGCACTGACCTCACCTGCTGAATAACTGTTATCCCCTTAGATAAATGGATATTACTCTTGCTCAGTTATCTTTTGAAGACTTCTTTGAGATTTTTGAGCTAACCATTACTACTGGTACATATTGAGATGACTGTTTCGTTTCTTGTAATATCAAGTTGCAAAGATCAACCAAGCACATCCACTCCGCAGCTTTCTGAAACCCTTGCACAAAAAGGAAAAGCAGATTTACCTTTAAGGTTGCTTCATCTAGTGATTTGACTTCCTCTATAAGCTTCGCTAACTCTTCAGGGGACAGCAGAGAGATGACAGACTGCCCTGACGCGCCGGATGCTTGAGGTGAGCCATGTTCCTGTTCCTCTCTCTCGCTGTCTGCCAGGCTCACAGTATATTCTCTCAACTCAGAGAGGCTGTCCCGTGGTGACAAGAATAAAAAAGAAACGTCGAGTTATGAAAGAACATACCCACAAAAGCATAGCACAATTTTCGAGCAGTCCTCTTTTGATCTTATCAGCATTTAATTGGGGTGGTAGCTCCTATAATAAGTATTGTAATACATACACATGTAAATTAATCACGTTAGCCTAACAGAAGAAGGATCCATCACATAAAAGAATAGGAATAATCTCTTGGCCCCAGGCAAAACCAGACTTAAATCTCCTTTATCATGGAGATGCTAGAAATATTCCTCCTTAAGTAGGAGGAAGCTTGAAATACACATGCACTTATATAGTACAAATTAAAAATTAGCATAAGAGTCATGTGAGTCATCCAACCTTTGTGCTTTAAAAAGTTCTTAACTTAGTCTGTGCTTTATTACTGTCTGCTACTACCTTAGAATGTTAATCTGTCCGTGCATCAGCACAGATGCTCAACAGTGCTGATCTGCAAATCTGATTTTTAAATATGGTATCTTACTTCAGTGAAAATCCAGTGTCCAGGTGGTGATTCTCACTTGGGGGTGAGAGAGAAGTCCCATCCTCCTCCACAGAGGACTGAGACAATGTGTCCAGAGTCTCCCATGCATTGTTTCCAGAAGAGACTGGAGACTGAGGAAGGCAAAGCAAAGATTTCATTAGAGCAGATGACACCTGGCTACTGATGGAATAGATTTTGCTACACTTTTCATCGTATGGCTTCATCATCTCACAAGACTGGGACGCAGTAAGTGGGAAGCTTCGTGATCTTAGGCTGTGTGCTTTTGCTACTGATACAAGATGAGAAGTCGCAACAGCTTCTGTAGTTAAGAGACCCGAGGAATTTTCAGTGTTGGCATCTTTGCTTTTCTCTGAGCCAGCTGCAGGGACCTCCCTGGGAGAGGAAGATCTGTCCAGGCTCTTGGTACCCATGACCGCAGGTGACTTTGACTGTGGGCTGGTTTCACAATGCTGGAGAAAGGCTTGGCTTAAATGGGCTGGAGCCACTTCTGACCCTGTTGCAGTGGGAGAGGGTTCTTTCTGGGCTGATGGTTTCAGGCTAAACCTTCGGTGTATTTTTTCAGGTGACTGCGGAGCACTCAAGGATTCAAATGAGCTTATTCTTTGTTTTATTGATGATCCCGTAGGAGAGACGCGGGATAAGCTGGATTGTCGTTCTTTGCTGGAAATACTTTCAAGGTCAGGTGGACTTTGATCTGACTGTGTTTTCAGGTCTGAATTTGCTTTCCTCAGTCCCTTCAGACTTTGGCGAAACCAGGCTGGCTTAGGTGCAACAGGAGGTCCCTTTTTCACACTGTCATTTTCGTCAGATTTTAGCACTTTTGAACTGACTATTTCTGATTCTGATTTCTTCAAAACTGTCTCTGAGCTGCTTTGATTTTGATTCTCTTTATTTGTGTTGATGCCAGGTTGCAAATCTAAGTGGACGTTGTCTTCACTCATGGTAGGATTAAATAAGCTTTTTGTGCAGTCAGAAATTTTAACCCAAGGGTCTTCTGTTGTCGTATCGAGACTATAATCTACCCGTGCTTGTCTTTTAAGTATAGGCCTTTGTACTGATGGAAGTGGACACCCTGTATTAGGAAAACATGGATTATAAAAAAAGTCTCCTCCTCTGTCCCTTATCTATGCATTGGTATTAATTCATTACATTTGAATTTCGTTCAAGTGTCCAATAGGTATTTTTTAAAGCTTCTGAAAAGTTTAAACTTTTCCAAAATTCACATCTCTTGATCCACAAGTTCCAATTTTTGACACTGAAATTAACTGAAAAACAAGGCTCTTCCGTGCTTATATGCAAAATCCCTTTTATAAAGGGCCTGCAGTTTCTAAAGGTAACCCAAAGTTCCGGAATGCTGAAGTCGCAATATAAAATATAACAGTTAAAATAGAAGACTAAAATTACAATGTTGTTCACAGCCTAGTGAAAAAGTTGGTGTTACAGTAAATTCTTTTTAAAAGTTTTTTTTTTCTTTCCTGCCTCTATGAGTATATGCCACTCTAAGAAGACTCTCCCCTGAAGATCTTTGATCAATATTTATGCTTCCTTAAATTTGTGCAGGCATTTCACGTTGCATTTTCTAGCAAGTAAAAACCTAATTGTAGAGTAGGAATATTTTTACATCACTGACTAAGCATTTTAATGTTAGCCATGATAGAGCTGAAGGGCAGCAAACTTTTATTTGTGCAGATACACAGCTACTGTTATCTGCTTCAGTGTGAATAAAAATATTTTTTTAAGGCAACATTTGTTTTTTAATGATCTGAGCCAGAAATTACAGAATTACTTAACAGTTTAGGTTGTAAGAGTTGTCTAGTTCCCTTAACACTAAGTTTCCTTAATTCTAACTAGCACAACAAGATACTATCTTATTATCAGCAGTTTATACCATTGCAAAAATTGAGCCTTGAAACTATGCATAAAAATGTACTTTAGAAATGCTAAAAGTAACCTTTAATATAACATTTTCAATATAATTAAGGAGTTTCACCTGGAGAAATACAGCAATAATATACCTATCCATTAACATAAATCATATATGATGCTACTTCTTATATATTTTCCCCTTTTTCTCAAAGATTAATCAATAGTTTGAAATTTCATCTGCTCAGCATAAAATTTACAGATGGGGGTTGAAGTCTACATTTAAAGAGGAAGGTGAAGTCAGCTTGATACCCATTTTGGAATCCTGCAAAAAAAATTCCATGGAATTAAACGTACCTAAGTTTGCTTTTCTTTCTTGATCTCTGCCCGCTGGAACAGCAGTAATGTGGCCGGTATCACGAGCTGTGGGAGAAGCGATGAAGACACTCTGGGTTACATCAGTTTGATGTCTCTCTAGCGCTGGTTCTCCAGCTTCCTGCTGAACAAACAGGAAATAGAAATGTGACAGAATGTAATCATGCAAACCACACCATGTATGAATCTGAAAAAAAAAAATCATTTGTTTTTAATCTGAAAAGAAATATTGAATAGAAGTCAAGCTTTCACTTCTGCTTGGGAAGTAATCCTTATAGGACTTGATTTATTCTGTGTTTGAAGAGTGCTGGCATGATACTTTATGGTTACGCTTGTAAACAGACTGTGGAAAAAATGCAATTACCATCTCAAAAAATTAGTAATAAGCTTTATAATAAGCTAAAAGACTGCCTACTATTATAAATCAGCTATTCAGTAGACTTTTGCAAACCAGTCATGTAAATTTCCTCTAACTTCATATTAAACTATCTTTTCTGTTGAAGCTTTTTGCCCTTAAGCACCAGCTAAATTGTTACTGTAGTTTCAGAGCTCTCCTTTCCTTGTTTTTGGCTGGAAACAGGGTGAGAGGATTAGTTTGAGGGTGCAGTAAATGCCACTCTCAAAATCATTAAAATGTACTGTGGAATTTGCCTTCGTAACCAATGATACCGAGTTACCACCTGCTCTGCTCTGCCACTGGATGTGCTCTCTGCTATGTAGTTAAGCTCCTCAATTACTAACAGGAACCAAAACCAAACAGGAGAGTGAAGGTCTAGAAACAAACAAGGTTGTCCTGAAAAAAATTAGTAATTGAACAAGTTCTTAGATTGTTTTTTGGTTGCTTTGGTTTAGTTTTTTGTTTGGTTGGGTTTTTTTCTGGGTTTGGGGATGTGTTTGTTTGGTTTGGGGGTTGGTTTGCTTTTGTAATATGGTGGTGTTTGTTATGCAGTTTTCATATTCGAGGAAAAGCTTTCTCCATCCCCCCCTGCTTACTGGGGTCTTTCTTGAAAGTTGTGTTCTGTTGCTGTTGGATATGGATAGCAGACAGTCAATAAGTAAAGTAGCTAATTTGGAAGCACTAGTAACAGACAGTTTGGTCTTTACTCTTCGCTGATGGCAGTTATACCTACCTTTTTATTGATGCAGTTTAAAGCATAGTTGAAAATATCAATTAAGCATTCTTGGTTATGTAAAAACAACCTTACTGTCTGCAGAACCCCCACATACTGTGGCATGCAGGCCTTCAACTGACTAATACAAAATGTTTCTGGAATAAAGGTGGGGGGAAAAAAAAAAAAGGCAAGCAGGTAATAAAATCTTCTCTTAATGACCTGAAATACGTTCTGACAAGAAACGCTCTCTCCTGGGGACTTAAATGAACTGTTGCCCTGGGATATACAGACTTACTAGAAGAAGTTATCTGCATTAACAGAGCTTGACTTTTCATAGACTTCATTGATCTTTATTTATTTTTTTCTCCTTATCATTTAGGATAAGTGAGTACTGAAGAATAATAAGTTGCATGCAGTGATAAGTTGAACAAGTACTTATTTGCCAGAATTTTACTTCAGAAAGTTGATTTTCTAGTAGCTGTTCCTGAATATGTTTGTATTGCTCTCTTCTTAGGGGATGGTAAAAGTGTGACCTTGCCTGAGGTGCTGAACCAAAACTTTCTTGGATGTTAACATTATACTTGGACTTCGGTCTGAGCTATATCATTTTATTTTGCTCTCTGCAGCTTGGGAACTGTGGGGGGTTTTGTTTGCATTGCATTGAGATCTGCTTGTCTCTGCTGCTGTATTACTAAATCCAGGGGAAAGAGGTTTCATTTTTAACCAAACCACAACTTCGTTTCAACGTGCAGATCTCACAATCCCTCACACTCATGCAAATGCGAAACACCCTTTCTGTTCTATCTTAGATGAGAGGGAACTGAAATTTAGTAATGCACAAGTACGTACTTAGTTTTGAAATACTGTATCTTATCAACAAATCGACAAATATGTATATGCCTCGCAATTTAAATGAGTTTATTTACTACCTCGTGGTCTCCAGAAATGTACATGAGCCCAAGACTACCTGCTGCGCATAATGTTAGTGCTTTCCTCCAACAGAAATCCACCACTGTAATAAACAAATTGTTTCGTGGCTTCTCAGCTTCATAAATGATTTGCCTCTCTGAGTGTTGAGGTTGGGATCAACCACCCCGAGCTGGCGTCAGAGGCTGTGCAACCCCCTCCAGTCCCAGCCCAGAGTCAAACTGGAACCAGAAAGAGTCCGATGCCACCGGTGACACTTGTTCATTAGGAACGACAGAGAGGGACTCAAGTTCATTCTCGCTGCTGCTCTCACTGGGATTTTAAATCAGATTCCTTGATATGGAAGAAAATTTCCTTCAGGCACTTTTCTGCATTCTGACCTTATTTTGAACATCGTATTTGGACCTAAACTGGCTTCACTAAGACACATACTTGAGCCTCATCCCCTTCACCCAGTTCTCATATAAGTATGCATACTTTCTCTTTCTTCCCTGCTTTTCTTCCTGCCATCAGACAAAGTCACTTTGCCTTCTTCTGTCCCCCCCTCACAAATATGCAAACACAAGAGAAATGTTTCTTCACCTGAACACTTGCAGAAGGTGATACAGCCGCTTCAGATACAAGCTTTTCTCTTCTGTCTGCATTACACTGGTCATTACATGTACAGTCCTGCTTAAAATATTTCCTTGGTGGAGGTTTGGGCTTTGATGATTTAGGTTTTCTAACGAGGATCTCTGATGACTTCTTAGCATTTTGCAAGGGCTGACCTCTCTCGCTACAAGTAGGAGGGGAATTTCTCTCTGAGTTTTTCCCAGACAATGAGTACAGCAGGCCAGGCTGTCTGGTAATTGGTACATCAAGGCTATGTACTCTTGCTTTCAAGTCAGTCAGTTGGTACCCAGCGCTGTTACTACATGAGGACCTGGGGTTGTAGCTGCTGTCACTGCTGGAGCGGGTCATTAGCTTCTGAGTCCTGCGGTTGCAATAAGCAGCATTCCTTTCAATATGTTTTTCACACGGATGTCTTCCATGCCAGCTCACTTCTAGTTTTTTAACACCTGTATCAGGAATATGTTCAAAGCATCTGTTCAGATACATGCAAAGTGCTCACTGCTAAGATTCAGCTGATTAAATTTGCAGCTAATACCATAATCAGTTGATTCAAAGGTATGATCTATGCACTAAAGGCTTGTAGATTGAAGAGTCAACAGTTACATTCTCGGACAGCAAAATAATGCTACATTTTTCCCATGTATATATATATCTCAGCAGTATAGTTTTGCTGATGAGGATTCCATTACCTTTGGTCCTTTAGAAGAAATGACGCTAAAAGGAATATCATTGCAATATGTTACTGTGAGAGGATGTCACAGCTGAACTAGGCAAATAGCTCCAAACATGACTGCATATGCCTTTCCGCACAAGGGGATTAACAAGCTGTTTGTCCCCAGGACATCACCTGCACTGTGCAGTTCCTTGCTATCATGGTCCTGTCACCTGCTGGCAATTGTTTGAAAAGCTTTAAGCAGAAGTTATGAACTGGAAAGGATGAGGAAGAGCAAGAGGCAGCTTGCACAAAAATTTTTGCTGGCGATCAGACAGATGTGATCTTTTCTTATCACTGTGGTAATGTATCTTAGGAGGCATGTTAGGAGCACTGTCCTGTGAGGTTTCCTCCCCTTCCTTTCTGCTCTGGGTTACGTGACTGTTACTAAGGATTCTAACACAGCGCATACTCATCCTATCTGTCTTTTAAGTCAAAATTACCATGTCTCAATGAATGCATTTCTTCCCTTACCTTCAGTACTCCATTGATGCCTCTCCTTTCCAAATCTGTTGTTTTCTACAGCTTGTGCAACAGCTTCTTTTAGCTGTTGCTCAGACACCTAGGAAATATTGTGCCATTATACTCTCAGGAGATTACTGTGGGGTGAGTAACAGTTAAACATTTATTCCTTTCACAAAGATTTCCAAGTCCTGCAAGTTCTCTAATGGAAATGAGTGGACCTAGCTATACCACACATCAGCTAATTTTAAAGCTAAGTGCACACCATTCGATTTGTATATATTCCAGTATAGCCAAAGTATATCTATGGATGTGCTGTTTATATTGGTTTTTAGATGAAATGGGATCTCTCAAAGATAAATGTTCTTTTGCATATTTCACTGTAAATGGAGTTCTGTAAATGGAGACCAGTATAAGATCATTTAATACTATGTTTTTATGATCATTTATGCAACAATTTAAACTTGATAATCATTTATACAGTATTTGGTGTTAGGAAGCATTTTGTAGAAAAATCTTGCAAGAATAAAATATTATAATATTATAATAATATTAATTTAACTACAAATATTGGCTGGGCAAGACCTAAATTTTAGTTACTGAAAGATGGGTATTTAAACATTTATTTGTTCGGGTGGGGTTTTGGTTTGGTTTTGTTTTGGTTTTTTGTTTGGTTGTTTGTTGTTTGTTTGAGGTTTTTTGAGGGGGGTATATTTCCCCCTTTCAAATTATTTTCTTATTATTGGGAATTCTTTCTTGAATAAGATATGTATTTTCATTTATTCCTTAAATGTTATTTCTGTAGCTTCCTTATTCACAGCATATGAAACTCATGCAAGACTGTCCGCAATGATCTTTAAATTTTACACGATCTTATTTAAGATTTTTTCAAGTTTGTTTGTGTGCAGCACTGCTTATAAAGAGATCAGCATCTTTTGTTATCAACATTTTTCCACCTCTTTTAGATTAGTACCTGCTCTGTTACTGAGTCTTAGTTCTCAACATATGCTTTATCAAAAGTCAGAAAGAACAAAGAGTCTGCTACCTGTGGTTCAGGGTGTCTGCTGATGATAATCTGCACTGCACCAGGATCACAATGGCTTAGCACAGCATAAACTTCATTAAGAGTTGTATTTTGGACTGAAGTTTCGTTAATTTCAATAATTTCATCTCCACACCTACAGAGATGTTAAAAAAGAGAGAGAGGATGTAAACAGATTTTCTTTTCCTCTCAACCTTGCCTCACCCATGTGCAAATACACAACAAGCAAATTCGTGTGGTTGACCTTTAATTCAATCACAGTTTAAATCATTATACTTCTCTGTTCCTGTTAGAGAAAATGAAATGAGAATGAGCTGGATGTCAAGGGTTGTTGATACAACTGCCTTGTTGCATGCAACCTTTGAGCTTTCTTCATCTTCAGCTACACTCACTTGGTGTCTGATCTTTCTGCTGTACGTGGCTCAGCTGCTGCTTCCACCTACATCTTCCTTCCTTCCTTTCAAGTCAACACTTCACTTTTCATGTCTTTATGGTCTGCTAGATTTATTTAAGGTCAGAAAGAATGTTGTGTTTCTGCTACATATGAATAGCTTGTTAATAGAAAAATTCTACTGACATGCCATAGTAATCCTGCTGACTGCTAGAGTGAATCTTTCTAGATGAAATCCAAATTTGGCCCACATGGAAACTGAGGCTGCCCTTCTCTTCTCTACTGCAAATACCCACATGCATTAAGATCATGTGATTCACATCATGCAAACTTTCTCATAGCTAAGACCGCAGTTCTTTCGGCTAAGGTGTTAGGCGTGTAGAAAGGGCTGTTACAGAGCACCTAATATTAATCAAAAAGCCTTCACTGAAAATGCTGTGTTCTGTTCAATTCTAAATATGTTCAGCAGTACTCATTGGTCATAAATCTTACTAAGTTAATTTCTACATTTCCAGTAAAAGTAATTTCAGCAAATCTGTATTTCTATTGGGCAAGAAGTGACAGAATTTGAGCTGCTTGTGTCAGGAAAAAAGGGCACTCAAACAAGCCATAATATGCCATATGTTTGGGTTTTTCCAGATACTTTCTCATTTGGAAATCTCCTCCAGGAAGCATTTTATATGCTTGTCTGAGACCCTCAAAGCTTGCCCAGCCTGGACAAGAGGCAATAATTGCACTGGGTTGTGATATATTTGGAAACCCCATGTATCCTAAATACGCATGTGCTCAAACCCTCCGAATAGCACGTATGTGTTAAACCCAAAATCCCCAGAAAGCACAAACAGGTCAAAAATAAACCCATAAAAGAGAGCAAAGAAAACCTTGTGGTGTAAGACAGACACTCTTTCTCATCCTACCTGAGTCTCCCGTCCATATGTGCCACTGAGCCTGGTGAGAGGGTGTGAATAAAAATCCCCGAAATACACTGGAAGTAGGGAATGCTACATAACCCAATTCCAAGGCCAACACCTGGCTCTGAAAGAATAATTTTTTTTAAAAAAGGGCAGTCAAAAAAACCATTGGAATATTGGAGAGAACTTTTTAAGAACTGTCTTCAATTTAATTAGTTTTTTCTATGCAAACTAGTTATTCAATATTAGATTGCTCAATATTAGCTGCTACTCCTACTGCTTTTTTCTTTTTTTTTTCTTTTTGTTTTCTATTTTTTTTCCACCTATGATTAAATTGAGTGCACACCAACACTGCTTGTGGACTTCCAAAATCTGATTTGCAATTCATTAGTGGTGTGTCACAGACATAATGCAAAGCAGGTTTATTTTGCAAAATATCTGTCATTACAGAAGAATTCAAATGACTTTACAAGGAGACAGAATAAAGGAGGAAAAAAAATTAAGGAGGGACAAAAATTAAGGAGAGAAAAAGAAAGTTAAGCATGTGTGGCTATTGTTTGCTATATCATCTGAATCCTCTTTCTGTTTTGTATAATGCAGTTTAAGATTTTTGTGAATTTGCCCTTTTTGCCCCGGACAATCACTCTGTCAGATCCCACACTATGTTGGGTAAGTCACACTGTTACTTCATAGAGACTTTGCTTTGTTCGTTGCTTTGATGTTCCCACATTGAAAAGTTTATTTCATTCTGCCAGTGGTTGTTTATAAATAGAAGATGATGACAATTGAAGAGGAGGTAGAAGAACTACCAGAAGATACAGATACATATTTTGTTTCGAGCCTTTTCAATAATGAAATGGACTGCTTGCATAATTATTGGTGAGCTGCATAATTAATAACTGGTAGTTGTTGCCAAGAAATATACTTTTTCGCATGAAGGATATGAATGTGACTCTAATGCTTGAGTGAAAAAAAAGAAAAAATTATTCGCTCTTGAAGACAGTGTTCAAAATCCTGCTGCTGTTAGCACTGACAGGCACCAAGATCTGATTTAGGGTATTATAAAAACTTAGTTCAGGAAAGGAATCAGGTTAGTGGGGAAAGACATTCAGAGAGCAAACAAACAGTGCCTCGTTTGCCAGTGCTCAGTTAATTTTATCACTTACCTTTGTTTAGGGTAACTTCCATTATGACCCTGTCATTGGGCTTTGTAGCGCTTAATGAGAACGCTGCCCTTTCTGAACTGAAAGAGCTGTTTTCTTTGGTTATGCATGTACTAGAGCTCAGTGAGTGACACAAGTGGGGTGACAGACAACTGGAAGCAGAATGAGGTGGGCTGAAGCTTGTCCTGACTGTAAGTGTCAGAAGACCCTTTTTGGCCTGCTAGAGAGAAAAGGGAATGAATGAATAGGTTGAGTTCACGTGCACATTGTGTGTAGACAGCAATTGTTCTGGAAGAACAGCACGTAACCTTGAATTTTTGTAAAGCATCATAATGTGTTAATCCATGCATGGATTCTCCATTCAGTTCCAGGATTTCATCACCTGTTTTTAAAGAGAAAAAATGTGCCGTGTTACTATTACTGTATTGTGCAGTAAGGTACATGATACATACATGTACACAAAAAGAGTCTTATAAATGCAATAATGGATGCAGGTGTAAAAGTCACTTATGGCTCATTTCAGCTTCACTTTAATCTGCCTTCAGGTATCGTTCTTTGGGAATCTGGAGTGAGAAAAGGGAGAGAAGAAGGATTTCCCACCTTCTTGTAGCCTTCCATCGGCAGCAGCAGCTCCACCAGGAAAGATGGTTTTGACATAGATGCCTATTGGTCCATAAATGCTATCTTTTCCTCCAACAATACTGAAGCCCAAACCCTAATTTATGAAGAAAAACAGCGCGTGAGAGCCCATGTTCAGTTCTCATAATGGTTCGTTTGCAGTTTCTTTTGCCTTACCTGCATGGGCAGCACTAACAAATGGAATAGCATAATCCAGGAAAAAAAGAGTTAACTACATGCCAGTAGTAAAAGCAATTTAGAATTTCAGCAGAATACCCTCATGATTTCCTTTTTGTTTGCTGCAATCGATTAATTATTATAAACACGCAGGAAGGTGTCTAATTTTTTTTTTTTCCCCCTTGATCCAACAGCAGCCTTGAGAGATTAATTTATCTGTTCTTCTCCTTAATTTTCTCTACCATAAATGAGACTGATAAAAAACACCACATAAGATTTTGATATTTCTACTAATTTCAGACGCACAAGTGGAGATGTCATGGAGATCTCTCTCTCTTACCCTTTACCAAACAGAGTTAATGCATGTTGTAAATTTAAGCAGCACCAGCAGACCTTCATAGGTAGATACTTATCTACTTTTTCTTTGACCTTTTTTCCCTTATATAAAAGTAAAACACTACCTGCTACCCTTAGAAGGATGTTACAAGACTAATTCACACCTCTGAAGCCATTTAATGTCCCTCAAACGTAAAGTGAAAGTACTGTGCTGATAACATCCTAATAAACAAATACAAATACAGAAAACAAATAATTATTTTGTAAATTATGATGATGATCCTACTTCATGGAATGATTTCTGAGGTTCATCTCACAGCTTAAATAGTTATAAATAAAATATTAAATATTTTCACTGGAACGGTTATTAATGAACAAATTCAGAACCTTATCCAACAAGTTCAAAAGCTATGTGTTTATGTTCATAGCTTCTGTATTGTCATTTTAAGAATATTATTCTGTCTTTCTCCAGGCTTTGTGGTCATTTGGTTGGTTGGTTCTTCTTGTTTGGGTTTGTTTTGTTTTGTTTTGTTTCAAATGTTTATTGTTTTTTATTGAGATCATGTGCATTCCTGGTGGTTCTTGTTTTCCTTCTCGACAGAACTGTCTTTATGGCTCAGCTCTGACTTGAAGAAAGCTTTAGGGTTGCTGCGTGAGTGCAATTTACAGATGGCATAGAATTTATGATTTCAAGCCTACCTCCAGCTGCCGAAATAGGATAGCAGTGAACGTCAGTGGTGTTGTTGGTAGCTTGATGTGCAGGTGTTATTAGAACCTGAAAACTGTGCTTCAGCAAAGAGACTTCAGAACGTTAACAAAAGCAAGTGAATGATAACTAATCACTCCTGGGCAAGCCTGGGTACGAACTTGCAACCCAGAAGTAGCAACCTGAATACTTGAAGTCACTTCCCTGCACTTTGCAGTTTACATTTGTGAAATGGAGTAAAACTCTCTGGTAAATCAACAGAACCAGTCTTACCTTCCCTTGTCCTTTCATCAATACAATGTTTGAGATTACTGATGCCTGTGAGCCGCAGGATGTGTGTACTAGTTGTGCAGTGCTTAGTGATCTAGATGACCTTGAAATTGCCTGTGAACATTTAAAAAAAAAAAATCATTTTAAAACAGAACCAGAAATTCATGGACATGTATTAGGACAACTTGTTTACTTCAAATTTTCATCTTTATAACTAATGGTACTAAATATTTCTTCAAAAAAAATCAATTCTCTCTAATTTTCAGAAGCCACTTGTTCAGGCAATCACTCACTGCTCACTGAAAGTGTCCTGCAGTGACTAAACTAGAGCAAAACTAGAATGTTGGCCCTTGAAGTGGTGTGACGGTGTAGAAAGATGTATTTGTGCTTTCACTTGATTCTCCATGTCAAAAATCCCATTTGTGGCCTTTAGGCATCCTAAACAAATATTATCGTATTTGCCCCTAAGAACTGAACTAAGGAACAAGAAATTCTAACCCCTTCCCTCATCTTGCCACTACATAACTTTATCTTGGGACAAACAGAACCTGTTTTCAGCATTTCCCCCAAAATATGAATTAGTGCTCACAAAAGTTCTTCAGACTGTGAACTACCCTTCGCTGCCTCCGTTAAGCCACAACGTAGGCTTCTTTCTACATCTGGAAGACGTGAAGCACATCTTCTTTGCTTGATATCCTAGGTAAGCAATTTCTTAGTGCTATTCCTACCTCCATTCCACAGATAGTGGATTTCTCAACTCCAGCCTCTAGATTTGACCTATTTTAATGAACATTTAATGAAATATTTAATGAAAATCTCCTATTTCAACATGGAATTTGGTATTACAAACTAATTTAAGCACTAACAGAAGTTGTTACCGAAAGCTAACTGTGCATGAAGTTCATTGGGGCCGGAGTTAATTGTACTCATTACAAACCTAAGAGAGCTCAACACTTTTTTTTAAATGCAGCAGAGTGAAACTAACAGATGTTTAAGTGTGTGGAACAGCAGCCAAGATTTCAGTTTTGAGGGAGTTTTGAGGGAGTTTTCAGGTGATTTCCTGCAGCACTTACAGGGACTCTCCCTCCAGAGCACTCCAGCTGTTGGGAAAGAGATTTGCGGCTGGTGTGGAGGGCGTGGGGCTGCCTGTCCCTGAAGGGCACAGCTGTCTGGGGTGCCGTGCAGTCCATCTCCCCCATCCAGTATGAGTTTACACCTGCTCGGTGTGGAGAGAGAGGCTGCGTTATTTCTCAAGCGTTGGACATTTCTGCACATTCGTTTTGTCAGGTAAATGCTCCTTAGAGATGCTTTTCCTCCTGCAAATCTCTCGGTGAAGGAAGTGATCTTTTCAATCCACACTGGGCAGATAGCCATTAATGTTAAGTATAGTAAAAAGCAAACGTTCCCTACTGAAAAAGCATTGTCCTTTGAGAACATAACTTTAAAAAAACCCACAAAAACCAACCAAACAAAAAACACCAAAAATCCCAGACAAACAAACAAACAACAAAATCACACACCAAAAAACCCCCAAACAAACAAAAAACCCCCACATAAAACAGAATGCTTATGCACAAAACCCTGATTGTAGGATACTGCGAATATAAAAGCTGATGCTTTTATGTATCAGCAATTCTTAGCTGAGAACTCCAGAGTAAATGTGGACAATAGCTGCAATTTCTTTCAACGCTGCAGTAACGTCACAGGATGAAGTGCTGTGCTGTGCACTCCCTGAATATTACGAGAGAAAAGATTACTTCTTTGCAACTTACTGGTTGAGTTACTGCGAGTCCGTTGAAAAGGAGCTTTACTGTGCAGAAAGCCATTTAGTGCTTCCAAAGGCCTTTCCTTACAGGTTGGTGTTTCCTAAAATAAACAAATAAAGAAGAATAAGGCTGCTGCTGTGCAAGAAATTCTCAAAAGTGATTTAAACTAAAAAACCAAAATTTCTCCTAATTTGACTTGCACAAATTTCAGCCTGAATTTAAAAAAAAAAATGGAGCAAAATCAATTATTTTAAATAAATGCATTTGTAAAGACAAATGCAGCTCAAAACTTTGTTATAAACATGATTATAACTTGCCAAAGTAAAAAGAGATGAATAGGTTCTTTAGTCAAAATGGACAGAAAATTAATTGGGTACCCCTAGTTGGTTCAGACAAACTAATATTTTGATGTACAAGTAAACTGTAGCCATGCTTGTCTAATCTCTGGAGATAACCGGCACTTTGGGCTATTCAGTTTCCATCACCTTAGAAGGGTATTATTTTCAAAAGGAAAATTCTTAGGCCCGGCTTTGCAATAGTGGATAGGTGCCTAACTTCTGCTGATTTCAGAGGGATGGGTTTTAGTCAAAATATGATCTGCGTGTTTAAAAACCTTTGAGGACTAGACTTGAGTTTTTTCCAAAAATTGAGCCCTTTCTGCTTGAAAAATTTTAGTTGCTTTTGAGAATATGGCCTCTAATTCTAGTATTTCAAAACTTGTAGATAAAATGTTTGGTTTCTAAATGCAAATTTTTAGAACAGTTTGAAAATACATAAATGATCACATCGAGCAACAAATGATGTTAGGAATAATTTCTGGATGTGTATGGTTCCTGACAGTCCTGCTTCTGTTGTGACGCAGGGAATGCCATTGATCTTGAGGGAATCACAGTTAAAAGAAAAACATTTCTAAATGCAGACATCATACAGAAACTGATCGAAATATAGTAAACCTCCAAATATAAAAGGATTTTGTTCTGCGGGGCTAGGAAGGCCACAAGAGCAGCATCAGAGCAGGATCTATGTGTTCTAATCTGTCTGGAGCCAAACAAGACACTTTCTTCCCACAGCCCGATTTTAGTAATGCTGTTTGGAGATTCTTCAGCTAATGAATGATAATTTTCCTCTTTGACAGCAGGTGGAGCCATTGCCAAGTAGCAAAATCCTACTAGGGCTTTCCAGTCCCGTTCCCCTGTGGAGCTCTTCAGAATAAAAAATGCAGAGAACATCCTTAAAGAGGCATTTTGAAAATGATTTTGCGATCTGTCTCTTATCAAGCTAGCTGGTTTAAAAAGCCTTTGCTATGAACCCTAAATTAATATGGTGCAGGCTTTCTTTAAATGCACAGTTCACCTGGCTGCCTCTTGGGTGGTATTGTGCTTCAAGAGTTTAATATAGTTCCTTTCTGGCCACTTAGGTGTTTAAAGGAGAGAAAATAAAAATCTTGGCAGAATCCAGCAGACATCTGGGTAAGACAGTTGTTCTCTGCCATGCTGGTAAGAGGTGCGTTCTATTCAGACCTGATAGTAGCTACGGCCAGGGGTGTTTTCTCAGTCTAGGATTATATCAGAGCTTTCTGTATGACCCTACTGCAGAGACCAAGAAAAAAGTGCATTTTTTTCCTTGAATATAAAGATCTGAAGTCTACAACAAATCTCCGGCTGAGCTCTGTTGTCTTCAAAGCGGTAAATGTGTGTTAGGGGACTAACCCTGTCCAGTCATCATCCTCAGGTTTGCTCCAGAATTTGCAAGTGAAAAGCCTTTTGTGCTGTCTAGTTTGGGTGGGGATGAGAGGACAAGAAACCTGAAATGAAATGCCTAATCCAATGAAATGGACTCTGGGAAAGAAAGATTAAAAAATCACTGAAAGATTTGGTGAGAATCCAGGATTGCTGACCTGTTAATGCTATCTCGTGTTCCCTTCCCTCTGTAGCACATTCCAGCAACATTGACCACGGCAAGTTCCTAGCTATAGATCCTAGACGCACAAAACTGCTTCAGTACCCTGCTCTCTGGCTTCAGGATTCATGGATCTTCCCTGAAATCCACCTCTCCTTTTGCTCATCTTCCAAATGGAAATTCAACATTGTCAAGCTGTGTGTTTCTAAAATGAAGGGTTGTACAGCCCTTGCTAGAACTTCCCAGGGCCTTGGCCTCCCCGTAGCCTCTGTTTGTCTGGGAAAAAACTATGCTGAAAGTCACCAGTGTCTGACCACAAGAGGTCTGGGGTTTTGACAGGAAGAGCAAAACCATGTTCTTCAGATGTCTGATGCACAAATTCCCCATCTCTCTCAAGTAAATGTTGTCAAATCACCCCACCGTTGTGGAAGGGGACCACAACTTTCATGCTTACTTTGCTAGCCATCATGAAGTTCATCAGCTGTGTTCTTGGGTGAATGAGAGATTCAGTCTCCTTGCTGGACAGATCTTTAAGTGACTGTCCATTTAGCGTTAACAGTTCATCCCCTGGGCTCAGACGACCATTCCTTAAAAAAAAAAAATAAATAAAAAGGAACGTGCATGCCATTTTACAAAGAACAGTCTGGCACGATTGTGCTGCATGTCTCACTAAGTGAGGAGTGGGCTGTAATCCTCCCTTTGCCTTAAGCAGATCTGCCATGAAACATGTTGATGTGTGATGCACCCTATCCCCTGCTAGGGTTTTTTCCTGTCGCTGGTCTCTTCTGCTCGGTCCTGGTGATTGGTTGTTACCTTTCTATATATAGCTTACATCCAAGCTAAGATAGCATAGAATAGAATAGCCCAAGCCAGGCAAAATATTCCTCCTCTCTTGTCATCTTGCATTTGCAAGTTGATCAGAGACCATATGCTTTACTGCCTTTCAGGAACTTTGGCTCACATTGCTTTCCTGTGGCCTTGCTGGGCTGGTGACATCCTACATTGGCCGTTAATAGCGCAAATAGCAAAACGCTGTTTGGAAACTTGATGTTATGTACAAACTTTCATTCTTCCAGGTTTTATTTTTTAATGTAACTGAGAAGCATTAGATCTCTGAATGGTCACAGTTTTATTTTTCCAGAACCTTGACCTGTCCTTTTGACTGGGAGCATTGTAAGAAATTATTCCCAAACATCACCATCTTTCTCTGAAACTGAGCCTCGAAGCATAGCTCATCACAGAAAGCTGGTCATACAAAATCCCTGCAGACAAATGGCTCCCTAACAAGCTTGCTGATTCCACATGTACCGTACCTGTTCGCTGTGCCTCCAGCAGCAGGTGTGTGGCTGCCCGTGAGCCCTTTCCAGAAAGATGCACAATTCGGACTCCTCGGGAGCTTGATTCCTGAGCTGCTGCTCCCTGTGCTTGTACACAGCCTGCAGATGCAGCTGTCCTGATTCAGAAGATGAAAGGCTTCGTGAAAGAAAAATGCACCGAGGACATTAAAAGTTACTTACAGTTATCTTGAGCCTTTTTAAGAAATGCAGAAAATGTTCTTGTTCCTAGAACCAGATTGCCTCCAAGTCGAACAGGAATGGGCCTTTACCACTGTGCAGTTGTGAAAGAATCATTGTTTTATAGAGTCAGTGTTTTAAAAAAAGTTGTTTTCCTTAGGACTTCAGTGGCTCCTGGCTACAACAAGGAAGTATTGGAATAGAGTGCCCCTTTGCATGTAGGGGAAGAGCAGATAATAGACTTTTCACAGTAAGTGGATAAATTTTGCCTATGCCAACTATTATAAGAAAAGACAGGGAGGAAAATAAACGTATGCCAGAAAAGGAGGTACTCTGGAAAACAGAAAAGGTCTGAATGGAAAATAAGCGTATACAAAGCACTAGAAGCTCCACCACAGATGCAGGCTTGTTAAGCGGGGGCAGGGGAGCAGAGAGGACTGCAACAAGAGAAGATTCTTTGTCCACTCCAGACTGGTTGAGGTTGCTGTAGTCTGTGTGTTGCATCTGGAGGACTAATTGTAAGCACATTTTTAACAGTTATGAATCATTAACATATGGCCATACAGAAAGAGAAATAGTGTCTCAAGTCATATGAGTAAGTAAAGCAAAGAATGGATTGACTAAGCACATGAAGATCAACACATTTGTCTAGGACATATGCTCCTGCAGCACAAATGCATGAACACTTAAGAATTCTAAAGAGACATGGAAAGCTGGAAAGTTAGCACACCATTTGTTTTCCATTTGCTTAGTAAATCTCCTAATTCAAGTATTCGCTTGTTCCGCTCCCAGCTGAAGGCACCTCCTCTGCCCTGGCCAGCCTCTCCATACTCCACATAGTGAGGGGGACTCTCAGTGTATCCTGGATCCAGGCTTGTTCCCAAGAGATTTGTATGACTGAGGTATAGATTTCTGAAGGGGAGACAAATTTCATATGTTAGGACAGGCCACAAAATATAGCAGTGGTCAACCGTCTGTATTGCTCCCAGGTCCCTTGCTCAGAGTGGCATGAACTATTTCCAGTAATCCATAGTTCTCTGACAGCACGAGGAAAACTGTATAACGACTTTCTTCACCATCAGTAGGATTTCCTTTCTGCCCTAAGCAGAGCTCATCCAGCCCTGAGGGTTAGAGTCATTATGCCCTTTCACCACAAATCAATAGGAATCACATTGTACTTGACTGATGGCAAACACAAACTTCACATTTATGGCAATGTCCATAAAGGTCATTATCTTCCAGGCTGATTGTTGAAGCCTGGCTGCCATTCTGAGACCTACCAGAGTAAATCTAAGGCTGTGAATGAATGAGAGAAGTATTTAACTCGGAGCCCCAGGCTCACTGCAGGCTGAATTCAGTAGGTAATGGGTAAGGACTATACTTGTATTGACTGACTGGTTAACTCTATGGTTGACTTGCATTCCAGATTGTCTGCCGTTAGTGAGGAGCGTCTGAATTTTACGAAGCCTCTTTTGTTCATGAAGAGTTCTCCAAGAGAGTAACCGGTAAGAGTGTGAGCATGGACAGAATTCTATTATAAACCAGTTTTTTGAACTCTGATATTAGTTTTGGAGCTTCCATATTTACTTTTCACCCAAGGTAAATATCTTGGGAAATACGTACTTTAAACCACGGCTACTTTATGTTCCTTTTTATCTCATGTCAGTGCTTTGAAGTCTTTGGCATGGTAACATGATAAAGGTTAGAATTCTTATGTCTCAAAGTTTCAGATCCTGAGTAGCAAAAAATGTGAGCTATCTTTTCTGTTTGTTTGCACTGGTCCTTCAGGCATCAGTAAGAAACTAGAGGCCAGATTCTGCATACATGAAGCATCCGTTAGACTCACAGGATTTTCAATAGAGTAATGTACTTGTTTTAAAATATGAGAAATGTAAGACAGAGAAGAAAGGTAGGAAATTATTCTGCTGGTTAGCTAAGTGTTTTGAGATGTCAGCTGATCATGAATTGGGGCTGTTGTGAAAGGATAATTGTATAACAGAGTCAGTGTTTAAAAAAAGCTGTTTCCCATTTTTTTTGTACTCAGAATTAAAGTTTGAAATTGCCAGCTTTTCTTCTTGGGAGTCCTTACTCTTGCGTATTGCTCCCTTAAAAAAAAATCTTTATATCCTCTCACAGACACTGGTCAGACACACACACAGAACTTTGCATAGCTGTTGTCCGCACTTCATTTTGTTCTTGATTTTAAATTAACAGTGGGCCTTTTCAGACTGTCCCCAACTCATCTTTGTTAAGAGCACAGCATGCTTATCCCCTTCCTATAACTTGCTTGCAGTGTGCAGCTGCTGCGATCATAGCGTTTATAAAAATCTTCATAGTTAGTTGTCCAAAAGTCATTTGGCTCTCACCAGTTTCACAGGACATCACAGAGTGCAGTGGATTTGGCTCTGAGGTTTTTCATTGCAGCACCATGTAAGTCCTTTGGGGAAGATATTGTATTTTGTACAATGGGACACATGCCAGGCTGGAAATTCTGGGTCGTTTGGGACATACATGTGAAATTACACCAAATAAAAATGTATGTGTATTTTGTTTCCAAGAGCAGTAAGTTACATGCACTTAGTCAGAAGGAAAGTGGAGGTTAAATCCATTGTACACTGCAGAAAAATCTCAGGAACAATTTTTGTTCAAATCTGTAGTCATCTTACCAAGTTGGGCTGCATTTCAAATAAGCAACGCGTGTCAGTTAGTTCTGCAATTCATTTATGTGTATTACTTAAGAAAAAAAAAGAGTTTTTATAGGGCCGAAGGGACATGTGGCAAATATCTGTATGTTGTCAGCATCTGCACTTTTTTGGATCCAGGATATAGATCGCTATATCCACATCCAAGTTATTGCAACATGACAGAAAATTAATAAAAGCTGTTCTTTAGAAAAATAAACATTTGACCCATTCATGTGCCAGTAGTCAATTTACTTTGGGTTTTGTTCTTCAATATCTTTTATTTCCTATCTCACTTATTATTTTATGCATAGAAATACTGCTGATTGTTCCAAGAGTAAAGACTATTTATTTTGCATCCTCCTCCTCTTTAAAGTGTCCTGATCATTTTGAAAGGTGATTTATAGTGCTGAATGTAGTGAATGCAGAAAATTTGCTAATGTAAGGTTGGCAGGTTTGCTGTTGTGTGAGCAGGTGGATTCTAGGTCAACTTTGACTGGTCATTATTAGAACTTACATTTAAATGTATATTTGCTGCCAGTGAATAAAATCTCTCTACTTATAAGGGGCTTTGCCACCAAGCACTTCAAGACTCTGGGGAAAAACTGTGTTATAACTTCCACTCATCGCTGTGAAAACAAAATGAAGAAAGTCTGTGGGAGTGCATTATGAGCAAAAAAATCTTTAAACTGGATCTACTTGGTCAAAAGATAAAAGTCAAAGGTGGAGTTCAAGAGCCTTCTTGAATGCATGTTTGTCACAGGTGAGACTAGATTAATTTTTTGTGTTTGGTTCTGCAAAAGTTATTTGCACATCCAGGCCAAGTCTCTCCTCTTGCCCCCCTTTTTTTGTGATACAAAATGCAAAGCTTCTGAGTACGTTTTCTATCTGCCACTTAAAGAATTTCTTTTTCCTTCAAGCTCTTATTAGACATTTCTAGCCCAGAGTCCTGCGTCAAAACATCTAATTCCAGATGTTGTTTAGAAATAAGGGTAACCATGGCATCTGTGGAAAACTGAAAACTTTTGTGCGGTCTTAACAGAAGACACAGTAGTGAGATTGTCTGAAACGAAGTGTTATACAAGGCTAGTTCAAGTAAGGTCTTTGACTCAGTTAACCAAGCGTGTGACAATGAGCTGATTGACTGCTGGTTTAAAAAAAAAAAAAAAAAAAAGAAAAAAGAAAAAAATCTAAAACCAGCACAATAATGAATTTAAATATTTAGCTTTTTTGCCCCCCTGTCTGTGCAATGGCTGGGATTTCCAAGTGTAAGATTAAGAGAATACTATCTTTGAGGATTTTCTTCAAGAAGCATTTTCTTCTGCATCAGTTCTAATAGAGAAAGGGCCAAAGTCTCTCTGGCATAAAATGACGTGACTCCACCAATTCTGATGTGCCCTAGCCAATGCCTTGGTCTTTTCAAAATATTTATAGGAGATGTAATTCATTTTCCCAGCAACATATTCCCATTGCGATTAATAAAATGGCAGAAGCTAGAAAGCCTTTGAATGGTGCAAGAGACAGGGCATGGGATTAAGGTTCTGCCCTAGACAACCATTCAGCACATTGGATGTTACAGATGTTTCCACCCATTATCTGGCTTTTGGTTTGTTTTTCTGGGAGCCTTTGCCCTGGCTCGCGTTTTGCAGCACACACTGTCTTAATGTAACAGCCCCTTTCTCAACTTGCTCTGGGGATAACATGGCCCTGAAGTCACAAAAGCTGCCGGGATGACAGAAACAGAGAACAAGTAGGAAAAGGGAGGAGAACATACAAATGTCTAAATAAATGCAATCTTCTCTTTTGGCTTTGTTTTTCTATCCTGCCCATAGGCTCATGTTTGAGACATTACAGTCTGTTGCCATAACATTTGTCCTGGTACCAATGGGCCAGCTAACCAGTGCTTGCATAAAAGCGAGTTAATAAAAACATATTCTAGTGATGACCAAGGGAGAAAAATGACCTTTTTACTTTTTCCTCCTTCAAGCAGAAGGTTGGGGACCAAAGGAAGGAAGGAAGGATAGAGAAATTTCTAGATCTGAGTGGAGCCATGCAGTCAGATCAGCTTGGATCCAGTGTTTGCATAAAGAGTCAGCTCTTCCCTGTTATAGTTTGTTTTAGATGCTACTTCAACCCTGCTACCAGCACCTCTGGCTGGTAACTCTTGGTGCTTCCCAGGGTGTTGGTGGTGCAGGAAAGAGGTAATGGGAAGTTCTTGAAGCAGCTTTCAAACCCAGCAGAGACTGCTGTTCTGTGAAGAATAGGAATTGATATTGTCTAGCCCTCTCCATTCTTCCTACAACTGGCATCGTTTCAGACTTTGTTATGATATGAGCAGACAGGGTCATCTTCTGCAGCACATGCTGTGTCAGTGTGCAAGGTATCAGACACCACTTACAGTTTTCGTGTTTTCCGTTCAGGCTGAATGCTGTTGACTTTCTGAGAAGTGAACTATAAAGCATATCTGCTTGTTTATAGATGGGCAAGATGGCTTTGCACCTCTTTCCATACCACCCCATCTTGGAAGCTAAGTGGTCCAGAAGCTGGCTGAACAGATGACACGCAGGTAATCATGGGCGCTATAGACACAACGAGCGATAGTCAATATGAGTGAATATTGGAACGCAGAAATGAAATTAAAGACCGTTCATCTGTTCTCATCATTTCTGACAGTACATTAGAGAAGGGAATAAAAAAATCTTTGCTATTTAGAATATTCAATGATAGGAGACACTTTGAAGGGGATGTAGAGATTAATGGATCAGACTGAGACATTCTTTCACAGGTACTATCTCACAAAGCATAAGTTTTTATGTGCTATAAGATTTTGATACAGCTTTTCTTTGCCGAGGTGTGCATGATGATGTATCATTTGCTTCTGCTGCTTTCCTGTACAATCAGCCAAGCAGGAGACAGGTGGCTGAAAAGTGTGGGAAAGCAAGATGTGCGGTTCCAGCCACCTGGATGATGAAGCGAGATCTGGATGGTCAAAGAAATAGTACTAACATAATTAGATCATAGCAAAATATAAAGGGCCTTGGACAGATTGTGCTGAAGTACGTTTCTCATAATTGTAAAGAGTGATAGCCCAGACTCGTGAGAATGGTATCTCAGGCTGGATGACCGCCCCCAAGTGCATGGGATGTGTGAATGTCCTTGAGGCTGGTCTGTGAATGAGTGGGAACGTAACTGAAACAAATATAACATGAGTGTGGTATGTTTTTAATTACAATTATTGGGAAAACATCTTAAGTAACATCTTAGTCCAGGCCCGTATCTGTAAATCCTATAAATAGTCAATGGATAATAAAGAGGGCCTCAGCCTGGCTCAGCTCTCTGTTCTGCCCGGCTCTGCACTCCTTCCTGAACAAGATTTCTGCCTGAGTGTGCATTTTTCTGTGCGTCCTGGTGTGCATCGTTCCCCATCACCACAGAAAAGTTCACAAAGTGATGTTCCTTAGTGGGGCACCTCTACTTGCCTTTCTGCTGACCAACACTATTGCAACGCACAAAATGTGCTGAGGACACAGAGAAGAAAAGAAGGAAGAATGTGGCATTTGATAGGAAGTGGGGCGTAGTTACATGATGCTCTTTGCTGTAGATATGATTTCTTCACTGCTCCTGACTGTTGCTTTCTCCTCCTCTCACTTTACTTGCTTTGAAGTATTCCATGGTCTTCCTCTTTTCCTGTCTTTGCAATTCCATGCTCTTCCCTCTCCATTTCCCTTTTTCCAGATTATCTCCTGTTTTCTTCCAGTCCCTGTATGTCATGGCAGCAGCTTTTCTGTGACAAAAAATGACTGGAAATAGAACTCCAGCAGGGAAGTGAGATATCTGTGGCAGTAGGGTAGTCTGAGGTCAAAGAAGGATATAACTGCTAAGGACTGTTACACAGGGCACTATGTGATGTATAGTGGCCACGTCTTGGCAGGATGTGAATGACCATCTGGTCATTCAAACGTCTGAGGTAACTGTATCATTCACCCAGACATAGCACTGACTGGGGTTTTTGCCATGAATGTAATGAACCACCAAATAGCTTTTCATGGGCTCCTCTCCGAGTCTTGTCTCAACCCTGTTTGAGTGTGCCACTATGCCGCATACTGCTGGACAAAAGTTGCCTAGAATATGCAGTTATGAACTGAAACCCCTGTCACCTGGTACTGCCCACATATTGTCACAGTAAAAGTAGCAGGCAGCATCACAGTTAAACAATGTTCACCCTCTGCCCTTTTTGTGTACTAGTGGTATTAATGCAAACTATGGATGCTTCACTTATAAACAAAAAGATATTGTGCACAAATACTTGCACAAGTCAGTTTTTTGCATCTGCGTGCCAGCATTTGCAATACTCCCCACAAGAGCAACATTGACCCAAGATACAGGGTTGTGGTCCCTTCACAGACACACGCTGGCACTGCTCTGTGAGTCGGATGACAGAGGAGCAGTGACATCAATTTGCAGTCCCATCCCAATCAGCATAGTACTATTGGCACCAAAACCTGTGCATATTTTGTTGAATAGAATAATGAACAGAACCTGGTATCATCAGAATTTCACCCTTCTGAAATTCTCTGGCGTATAATAAGACCTGAGTCCTAGCTCAAAGTCTTTTCTACAGGTAGTGCAATAAGAACAAAGTGTTTCTGTGGGGATTCTCTGGAGTCTAATAGAGGTTGTGCTCATGCTGTTGTGCTTCTCTCAATAGCTACAGCAAAGTTTTCTATTGAAAACTGAAGTGAAAGGAACTGATGTCATGATGTATAGATGCCCACTCTTCAAAAATCCTCCTCTTACCTCTCATTTCCTTGTCGTAAGTAGCATATAGTTTCTCAGACTGTTAGTAGCCATAGGACTACTCTTTGGGATCCTAAATATTTTGGTATCAAGAAAATGTGCCTCTAATATATATGCAGTAGTCCTGAAACACTGTTTGATTTGCTGATGGTTTATAAAATAATGAATCCCGTATAATCAGCAGAGTGTGGCTCAGAGAGATACTTAAGATTTTGAACAGAAGAGAGGAACTAGTATTTGGGATACTGATGTTCCAGGTTCACCTTTAGCTCTGAAGAAGAGATGCACAGGGAGCATTAAAAGATGCAGCACTTTTAAACATTCTTCTTTCCTTCCAAAAATTAAGCTGTTCAGTTTTGTATGAGTTATTAGCACCTTCAGAGTCATGCTTAAGGCTGCAGGCACTGGAAAGGAGAAGAACAGTGGAATATCCTCAGCAACACCACAGAAAGAATGGAATCAATTTTCTTGAACAAAGACAGGGATCCTTCAGCTCTGAGTCACACAGCATGAATTTCTGAAGTGTCACATGGAAATGGAGAGAGTGAGTATTACACTGGAACTTGAAAAACGCCGGTTGATTCCTTTCTTAAAGAGAGAGGTTTTAAGCTCTCTAAGACACGTGGTACAGGAAGATGGTTCTGACAGGTTTGTGCTATATGAAAGAGAGGTCACCGCTTTCATAATATCGAGCAAAGCCTCAGCAACAGTAGTACAGGACAACGTCAGTGTTGCTGTTACCAAATTTCATCCTATTTAGCATGCAAAGACTTTTTAGAATCACTCGCTGATCCATGACTCTGAACGGTATGGAAGATTAGCAAGTAGCATCTGAAGAGGTTTATATTGCTTTGAGAGTTCTGGAGAGGGCATTTAATGTACCCATTGTCTACTACGGCACTAAGCAGCCCAAATGCTACTGTAAGGGACTGGGCTGCTAATTAATATGTGTCACCATCCATCCAGGCTCCTGACCCATCCTGTTTAGTGAAACTAACACTCCAGCCTAAGAGTGGATTTGTACCATCAGCAGGTATATTTTGTCAGTGCAATGGCATTAGTTATGAGACTTTCTCTGTTCCCCAGATCCCTATTTGAGCTACTTGCCAGATCTAAAAGCAAATTATCCAAATTTACAGCCTGCAATAAGATACTGAGTAGTTTCATGTGGGTGTGGATCACAACAGTTATTGGAGCCTTCCATATTTTGGAGGTACACAAGCAAGTAGACTGTGGCAGCTGATACACACCTAAGAAAGTGCTTCAGGTTTGTTAAAAGAGCAGAGGAGGATGTCCACAGAGACCAGCTCCTTCACTCACAGAAGGAAATCATCAGACTGCATGTGGACTGTTTCCAAAAGGGAGATGGAGGTACAGTTTTGCAGGTGACTGAGTGTATTTTGGGACTTGGGTCGGTGTCACCTATTTATGTTTTCTGTCAGAATGTAATAGATAGTTGGCTTGGTTTTGTCCTGATGCTGGGGCTTTGCCAGGGGCTGGAACATGTCACATCCAGAACTCTATGCTGCTGCAGTTCCTTGCGATACTGGGCTGCATGCTGTGATTATAAGCAAGAAACTCAAGGAGTAAGGAGAGAGTGATTTTCTGTGCTACCATATCTTTAGATGTAGAGGTCTAGTTTTAGCCAATTTCTATTGAAGGTATGTAAAACAAAATAGAGTATCTAAGAAAGAAATGTTATAGGTGAAAGAAGCAGTTCTTTTACGTAAGCCACTATTTGCATAGGTAAAAGACATAATAATAAGGGAGGTGCCAGGAGGACACAAACTGTATTTAAGACATGCCTTACTTGCAGGGAAGTCCCTTTTACACATGACACCAACACACAGAGAGAAAGTGGAAAAACTAGGGTGTGTCACTGAAGAGGAAATTTCTAATGGCATCTAAAATATATTGCTCAGACTGAAAAATTCTTCAGACCTTTAGGGTTAACGTAGTTACTTCTTGATTAAAGAATAATGTTATAATGTGAGGCTGTTAAGAGTTTTACACCTCTAGGAAAAAGTGACATCTCTGGTGGTTCTAGAGTCATCAATACCTCCTTCCTGAATCAGAGAGAAAGAACATCAGCCTGCTGAATCTCCCATGTCTTTCATAGTAATAATGTAATTCTCACTTCCGTGGCTTGTGAGATCTCCTGGTATCACACTTTACAAATGCACTTTACTACAGCTACAGTTTTATCTTTTGAGATGAATACTGTATTTCAGGTAGAAAGCACCAGCTGTGCTAGTTCAGATACATCGAGAGTGGCTCAGCAGTCACCGATTTCAGGAGAACATCAGTCAGCAGAGTGCAACATCCCAGCAGGGAAGCTAATATCTTTTCATGCTGCTTATGCAGAGCAGGAACACTGCAGGCTCACGGGGTCTGAAAAAGCCAAGTACAACCCTGTGTTCCTGAGAAACAATTAATTCATTTAGAAACTACAACAATAGGAAACATTACAATATACCGCACTGAGTTGCCTACCTTGGTGAGTAACTTTCCTCTCGGGTTGTTGCAGTTCTCATTTGCGGCAGCTTTGGACTGGACCATGCTGATGATCACACGTGGAGGGTCAGGTGAGCTGTCTTCTGTCTCTGATGTGCACGGCAGTTGTGTTCTAGGACAACAGTCAAAATCATCTTGACCCCAGCTGGTAGAAATCTCAAAGGGATCAGGGTATTTCTCATCGGGACTTGACCCATCATCGCTGTTTTTGGCATTGCAAAGCATAAGTGATCTTGAAATGGAGCGAAACTTCCTCGACCTCCTGTTCCCAGCATCGCTCTTTCGATCCATCTTCAGAGAGCTGGTGGTGCTGCTCTTTTTCCTATCGTTCTCCCATTTATGTGGCATGATACTTTCAATAACTTTCTCCACTTCTCTGGTGCTAAATATCCTTCAGGAAAGGAAATATAAAAAGTAAGTTGTAATATACCCCACTTTCTCCCACTTAATAACCTACACTACTGGAAAGCCCTAATGAATAAATCAAATCAACAGAGCCTTTCAGTCTGCTAACAGCCACGTGATATCTCATGACTTGCTAATTCTGTTTCTGTGCAGTGCTCTACTAAATTCTCCTTCACCTTTTCATTCTCTTCCCTTGCTTCCCAAGCACAATGGAGTGCTTTTAATAAATGTTTCTGGTGCTTCCATTGTGCTGCTTACTTTGGGCTTCTGCTGAATTTGCATGTTGTAATCCCAAACTGAAAAGGAAGATACTTTAAAAGCATCACTCTATCCTCCTTACATTATTTGGAAAGAGGAAGCTCCTTCTGAAGTTTGATTCATGAAACCACTATAATTCAAAGAAGATTAATCAAATTGTCGAGGTTAAGTTCTCCGCCTGGCACATCTGATTTGTAAGTGGTTTAGCAAAAGTAGATCTTAGCCATGAGAGAGTGAGGAATGTCAGGCTGCTATAAAGCTCCTACCTTTGCAGACCGGAGCTCACTTAAGACCGTGCATTTAACAGCAACAGAGAGATCCAGTGAAGCACTTAAGATGTGAATATCTGATTAGGAATTGAACTCTATAAAGGAATACAGCTCCAATACATCAATCAAAAAGTATCCCATTACAGAAATGTTTTGTTTCAGCATATGATTCAGCATATGAAATTAAGAGGAAATGGAAGAAATGCTACACAATCAGATATGGCAAAAGTTGGAACTTTTGTAAAATGAGTAATGAGCATGTTAACATAACAAAGGGAAGATTTGTTAAACTGTTTACTTTTTCTCTCAGAAAAAAAGATTTGAAGAAATATTTTGGTAGGTATGTGTCAGTGCTGAAAATTCAACAAACTTTTCTATTCTCTGCACAGCACCTGTTTGATACTGCATACTGCCATTCCCAAGAAAATAGCTATTGAAACAAGAGGATTTGCATAAATCAAAGATCCTATAGGTATCACATGCAAAATTCAAAATCAATGTAATTCAAAAAGCACTTTTCAAATGTATCATTGAGAGAAAAATTTGGTACATTGTGTTCTGAGCTGGGTGGTTGTGTTTGGTTTGTTTGTTTTGGGTTTTTTTGGGGGGGGCTGTTTGTTGGGTTTTGTTTGTTTGTTTCCCCTCCTATGCAGAATTAGGTAGGTATGTATGTACTTTGTACCTGAAATGCTGCTGGTGATGCAGAAACAGAAGAGGCAGATCTTCTAAAAGCTTCTTACAGCCACAATAAACACAGACCTGCGAGTTCTGACCAAGCCAGATCCGTATAATAAACACAAGCCAGCCTTTTAATAAATCTGCAGGATTATTTTTCTTTTTATTTTTTTTCCCCCCTTTCATACGAATAACCAGGCAAACCAAAACCAGATGGTAAACACTATGCCATTGAGTACCTGTCTAAAGGAGCTATATGGTGTTGCTGGAGAAATACACAATTCAGCCTGAATCTGAGTTTGTGCTTGTAAAAGAAAAAAAAATGTACACATAGCTTTTTCAGGAGGAGCGAAGAGGTCCCTTCATCTCCCAGGGAGAAGGATGTTTATTTGAGCAGTTTTTTCGGTTATTTTTTGATAGGTAACGTTCCTACAGCCTTCAACTTATAACTTATTTTCCACCATAGCAGTCCTAATATTGCTCTGCTCCCTGATGTCTCTTTTCCAAAACAAAATCCCCAACATTTCAGAAACTCGTCCCCTGAGTATTGGAACTTGTCAGGGTGCTATTCCAGGGCAAAGCTGAAGTTTAAAAGTATCCAGAGAACATGTCAAATTCCACAAACCTGCTGTGTTTTCTGCTCCTCTCCCGTGGGTCTCTGGGATCCACTTGGCTCCCCTGGGAGTGTCTGACCCCACTGGATGGGAACATTGGAACTGGAGTCACCGGGCTCCCAGCCTGCCCCGCACCGGCACAAGAGAAGCTTTCAAGGTCACACTGAACTGGCATATTCTCCATTCCCTTCTGTACACAAAATGTTCTACTTTTTTCTTTTTTCACAGTGGCCTCTCTTCTTACGAATGACAAGATTTGCAGCCACGGTGAGGATGGAGGACGCCGAGCGGCACAGCCACGCTCCCTTCCTGTGACACCGAGCACATGCCGAATATAGGGACATCTGAGCTGTTGTGTAAGGACACAGAGGCCAGAGGGGATGGAGAAAGGTATGACATAGGTGGAGCTCATCTTTAATACATAGACTTTGTGGCTGACGTGGGGTCTTAGTCTCTAGGATTAATCTCCCTTGCTGCACTACTGAGAGAAGGTACTTTTCAGAACCTCTATGCGGTAATTTATTTTGAAGTACAGAGACGAAAAGTGCTATGAATTATATTAGAACAATAATTTTGAGAACTAAGTAGTTGTTGGTGTCATTCGGCATTACAAGTTTGCAATTTTTTGTATGCTTTTTTGTTGATTACATTAGTTAAAAGCTGACTGACACTTATCTCTGTTAATATTAAAAGACATTCAAGGTTTGAAGATTTTTAGAAAAAGACACTTTTTAGTGTTAATCCTAAAGCTTTAGTCTGCCATAATATGTAGGTACCCATTATAACTGCAAATTTTGAGTTGTGAAATCCCTGTTAGCATCCCTCATGCATTAGGAAATTAAACTTGTAAAGCTTGATGCTGCTTTTCCTGCATGTCTGAAGGTAGGTAAAAATGTGATCTGGCCCATTAGACCAGAATGCGGAATTTAAAAAGCAATAGGATAGCTAGGATGAGGGGAACTTCTGCAGGCACCTCCCCTCAGCAGCTGGGTAGGAAGCAACAGAGCTATTAATACTTGCTGAGGGTGTGTGAAATGTGCATCACTTGAAAGTCTGCAGCAGGGGTTGGTGCTCCTTCTGTGATTCTGGCAATTGCTATTAGACACTAGCAACAAGAACATCAGAAATGAGCCCAAATTGCATGCAGACCTAAATAATCTTACCTATGGGAGAAAATTAGAAGACATAGCACTTTTCTTTCAAGGATTTCAGTGCACTCTTACTTCCTCAAAGGATGAGAAAAAAAAGAGCTATTAAGCACATGGGTCAGCGGAGGACTTGATAGCTTAATGGTCAAAATGCAGCTCTCTGGAGACCGGCGTGCTAGAGTGAAGGATGGAGAGATGCAGGAGCCCTTTCTCGCTCTGCCTGAAGCTGCTGAGCTTCAGAAGGGAGCATTTCCATCAGTATAAATGCTCCAAGAGGTGCCTCCGTGACTATGCTAAGCAGCTGGGATGCAGGGAACACACAGAAGCACCTGTTGAAAACGTCGTTTTAAGTGCATTCTGCCATTCCACCCCTCTGCAACGCTCCTGAGAAATGTTACTTTATGCAGAGAAAACACCCCTTTAGCACCACTGCATCAGCTATTTCCTCCTCCCCAGCCCCCACCAGAGTTCCATTGGCTCAAAGACCAAGTTTAACCCTGAATAACTTACCTAGTATCTCAAAGCAAGCCAGGGGCTGAGGTGACAATAAACTCAGTAGACCTGAAGACTTCCAGTTAAATACTTGCTCTGAGATTAGATCACAGTCCAAGTCTTAACTAAAGCAACATCCCTTCCAGAGCTGCTGATTCAGGGTTGCGTAAGTGACAGAAATATAGGAGGTACCAAAACCATAGTCTATAAGTTTTCCAATAAAAATATCCAGATATGTTATTTTACACAGAAAACAATATCACAAGTACCAGAGAAGCTTTATGATTCATTGCCATTTTCCACCAAATTTAATTCAAGGTATTGTGGGGAAGGACAATTACTTCAAAGACAATGCTCCAAACTATTCGTCTTTCCCTCCAGTGCACTCACTGCTTGTCATTTTCTCTTGCCATTCTTATACCTCCAGCATGCCTGATGGAAGTTGTCTGTGGTTTGTAATGCAAACCAAATGTTCCTTCTCTGTTTCTTTTTTTTTTTTTTTCCCAAGCTTTATTTTTCCAGTTTTAAGTCTAAAAAGTCCTAACACAGTCTGCCTTCTGCAAACAAAATACATGATTTGAGCTGTGCCCATTTGGTTCAAATTTTTGGTTGGATATTAAACCCAGCATTTACAAGATGCAATAATTTGATGTAGCTTCCAGACTGAATGCAAATGCTCTGCTGTTAACCAGACAGTAGGAAAGACAGAATTTTTCTTTACTAGCAAGAACAAGATGAGTTTTACATTACTAAGTGCCAACAGCGTGATATCTTGCATGCCATTTTAATCTAAATCTTGTGGTCTTTATCACATTCGTTACTGAGCAATACTATTAGCACTGAACTATTGCAGATGTCTAGAATTTCCAGGTAGCAGGAAGAGCTAGACATTTGGAAGTTTTCTAATAAAGAGAAAGAAACTCTTCAAGAGTTGAATTTAGTGTTAAAAAAATAATAAAAAACCCCTAATTGTAAAATGAAAATTCAAAAGGAGGAACTTAAAACAGCGAGGCAGACAAACCTGACTCCTGCAGAAGGCTGTTCCTCTTCATAGGCCTGGCAGAAAAAGACAGAGTGAATAATTGAAAACACACTCTCATGGTGTCACGTGGCTTGGTTTCAGTAATTCTGCTCAGTACATTGGAACGGAGCTATTGTTTCCTAATTGAAGAAAATGTCAGCAAGGATAGACAAACAAAAGCAATGGGATGCAGTATTGGGGAAACTGTTTCCAGGAGGCTCCCAGCTACCTAGAAAAGGCAGGACCATTTAAGGAGTTGGTGTCACTGGTTTTTACCCATCAATCTCTGGTCCTAGGATTGATGAGGTTCAGGCACGTTGAACCTACTTAGGGGGAGCGGGACGGCGGGGGAGCAGACAGAATCCGTGCTAATCAAATGCAGGTTTTTCTGCAGGAGGCTGAGATGGCAAGGATGTTTCTTGTAATTTTTAGCAGATATTTTAAGTATTAAGCTAGCCAGAATTTCATAGGCTGCTTCTGCTCCAGGAGCAAAACATCCTAGGAGACACTTCTGAATGCCAAGACTTAGTATTGTGCACCGCAGCCCCTTTAACCTACCAGTTCTTAAAATACTCTCCCATTTATGGGCTAGGCTACAAATTTGTGATCCAACCTGATCAAGGACTCAGAAAATGGTTGCTTTTTCCATAGAGTATCTGGGAGATGACAACTATGCCATGAATTCCCAGTTGGCTCAGTTACACCTTCCATTCGCTGCAAAGTAACTGGTTCAGTCTATTCTACTGTTGTGGTGAGTGCCACCACAAAACACTACTGGAGTTGCATCTACCATCCATTGTGGGAGCAGGAGCCGTCTTTCTGCTATGGCCCAGGGCACACGTAGCTGTTTTTCATCCATCACACGGGTCAGTGTGTCAGTGCCCAACTGCCAATCCTCAGTTCTGCTCACACTGGCAAATAACAATCTTGCTGCGGAAGCCTACTTTATCTCGATGAGTTTGAGCGATAAGATACATAGGGAGTTTGTAAATTTAAAAAAAAATCTTCCCTAACAAAAATAATTCTCTGGAACAGTTGGTGTTAGTTTATTAAAATAGTGAGGCCTCTTTGGAATGAACTCACAAACTTTAAATCCTATACTTTTCAGGAAAATGTAAACAGAAACTTGAATTTTACACCTGACCCTGTCTGGTCATGGAAATGGTCAACAAGAGAGTGCTTAGACACCTGCTGCCCTCAGTGTTCTGTGGCTTGAAGGTCCTGGTTTTATTGGTCTGTCAGAAAACTCACAAAAGAGAGACATTATAAAATAGGTTTAAAACATTGTACTGATATATTCTTATGTTCAGTGGTCCTGTGACTTCTAGATAAAACATGGACTGTGAAGACAAGCATCTGCCCCATAAGAATGATGTATGTACTGGGAGAAAAAGTGAAGGTGAAATCTCTATTCGGTGCAGTGTCTACAAGAGCCTCAAAACACTCTGTTCCTGATAATAAAATTGTGGGTAATTTATATTTTAAGTGCTTAAAAACAGAAAATAATTTTACGTTATTTTCCCAACAATTAAGTTTTCAGGATATTAGTTCCCCAAAGGAAATCTTTTGTAAAGGAAATGGGTTTAACCTGGATCACTGGATGACAGTAAACATGGAATATTACCCAACTCTTTTAAATTCTCATCTTGTAGAAGAAACATAATTTGTCACTGAGTAGTGTACAATAGTTATCCAGTAGCTTTCCTGGAAAGGAGGAGAAATAGGAAGCTGATTTTGTGTTTTTGGAAAGAGTTCCTCACTGTATTTGAATAGAGAGGACAGTGGCCTTGTACATAAAATGGGGTTTTATAGTGCTAGTGCTGTAAAAATGAAATATCAACGAGGAAGCAAAGCCGCATACTGTTTACCACTTAAGTGCCTTACACTGTAACACACACATGTTTTTGTTTAGCAATAGAGAACTCATTCACACAAAACCTCAACAGCCCCTGAGTTTTGGTCCAAACTGATTGAGCTGGAAGCTCAAAAGCATTGGAAAGCTCTTTTTACTTCTTCCTATTGTCACATGCTATTGCGTTTCCTGACTGTGGGCTGAATGCTGCAGTCCCTAGGCCACTGGGAGTTTTGTTCATTCAGAATCTGGACTTCTGCCAGGGCCAGCAGCAGAAACATAAATATCACAAGGAGGGGCTGTATTTTCATGTTGTTTCACTCCTAACCTTTTGCAGTTTTTTCCATCCTCTCTGTACAGTAATTGTTCAGTGCCCAGTGGTGAACAGAAAAGCACATTTTTAGAAGCCTTAAGGAAAATGAGAGAGAGAAGCTCTGTTGTGCCTGCCATGTTGCACTAATGGTATGCTTTGATATTGGATACTGTGGTCAGTCTTCATTACTTAGCTCAAAGGTATCGTACCAGGAAAAGGGCAATGAACACTGGTCAGAGGCTGGAATTTTGTATTAAAAGATTGAAATTATGTGAACTCTCCTTTGCAGACAGGATCTGCAGTGATAAAGGTTGATGAGATAATAGGTACTATAGGGCAAATCAGCTGCGTTTCTTTACTGCCTCCTCATGCAAGGGGCAGGAAAAGAAGAATGCAATAAAACAAAGAGAGTTGAAAAAATAGGAGGAAATACTAAAACATAATAATGTGTGGAACAAGAAGATAGCAGGAATCATGAGCACTTTGAAGTTAGCTGGTTTGCGTTTGATTTCAGTGGGACAGAAATTTCACCCCAAGAGGCGAGTTGATGAAAATAAAATCTGTAGTCAAAGGGAATAGGATGCAGAAGGGGCAGCAGATCTTGCTTCAAAATGAAAGTCAAACAGTATCATCAACAGGTAGAATGATACTTCTGCCCTGGGACAGGGTCCTAGTTACCATAAAATGGAGGAACTTTTCTGATGTCTGGATTTAGTGTCTATTGGAGATGGGAAAAGGAAATAGAGGAACCATTGAATTTATTTTTTATGACAGTTCTTCTCTTTTGCCTGACTAAAATCAGGTGGTGTGTGGAACCATAGCAGATATAGGAGCTGATCCCTCTTTTCCCCAAATTATTTTCCATATCCAAAGGTCTGGATTCTAGAGGACAAATACGCAGACTACTCAGTACTAAATATTTTGCCTGTTGCTACTGGTGATAACCTTTTCCAAAAAGAAGCATATAAATTTAAGCAGAACATTAGTACTGGACAAAGCAAATCTAAGTAATGATGGAACTTAGCCTCAGTCCTGATCTCCACCCAGCTCCAAATACTACTTGTGTTAATAGGAAATACAATAGTTTGGAGTAATCTAGATTTTGTCTTTCCTTACATTGCTCAGTAAACAGATTAATTACTTTTCCCTTAAACACAGTCACAATTTTCACGTTTTGCCATATTCCAGTCAACAGTGATGTTGCACAGGACAATCCTGCTAAGCCAGGACTGGATTAGTCATCTTGGTCTTGGTTTTGCAATTTTCACTCTGCCCTTCCATCCATCAAAACATAGTAACATGGCATGTTGAGTCACCCTATAAGCACAGTAAATCCAACATCCTTCTCCAGCAATTACTTCAAAGGAATTACCTTGTAAAAAAAAAAAAAAAAATATATATATATATATATATATATATGTATGTATAATCAAGAGAGAGCTTGCTTTTAGGAAGAGTTTCTTCTGAGTACCTTAGAGTATGCTGGCACTCCAGGGTTTTGTATGTATTCCAAATTTGTTGGAGCTTTTTACATTATGATAGGATAGTCTTGTTTTAGCAGAAGCTACAGCTGTCCCGTAATGGATAAATATTGCATTATGTCAAGTTAGGCAAATCTCTTTTTAATTCCTTTCGTCACTTAGTACCTAACTTTTGCCAGGAAGCACAAAGATTTTTTTTTTTTTTTCTACAGATGAAATTAATCTTGTCTAATGTAACTGTAATTTAGCCTTTTCTGTCTCTTATTAAGCTTTTGATTTCAAGAGTATCCAGAGGCAATGAGTTTCATGTGTTACATAAAAATATACTTCCTTGTGATTGTTTTAAATTCACTGCCTCTAAGATTTGTTCAGTTCTTGTACTAGGAAAAACATCCTGATCTTCGAGTCTCTGTAGAATCCTTTTCTCATTGATCTCTGTGCTGATGTCATCCTCTGTCTTCTACATACTTTTATCTCTTCTTCTGCTGCCCCTCCTTTCTTTCAGCTTCATGCTGCTTTCATATGTTTGGATCTCCTCCTTTTTCTTCAGATCCTTTTTTACAAATCCACTTCCTTTTTTGTACCTGACTCTTTCATAACAGTATCTAGCTCTGCAGCCTTCTAGCCTCTTTTCCAGTGAATTGCCTTTCTGGGAGTTAATAAAAGTTTCTAGACCTTGTCTTCTCAAATACTTTTGTGTTGCATGACATGTGCTCACGCTCTGCGTAATTACAAACCTTCTGGTGTCCTTACTTGTTGCAGTGCCTTAGAGATAAGCTGTAAAATAGTGCTTATATGGTTCCACAGAAGGCGGTCTAATACTAAGTGTACACCCTTCAAAAAGTGTTTTTACCTCATCTTGAGAAAATATCCTGGAAGTCTATGAAGAATATCTTACTGTACACATACAATGTTTACAGAAGTAGCCCATGTGATGTTGATAAGCATGGTGTAAGAGTGTGTGACTGAAAAACTACAGCACGATCAGCGTAAAGAGCATTGACTGTAGCCATGGCGTGGTATATGAGGTAAAGCAAGAATGGTGCCCTTTTAACAAAGGGTTCTGGGTAGTGTTCTGTTATCTAAATATTTTTGTACAGGATATCTAGACTATATGTAAGCAATTTTGTTGGTTTTAGAGAAACGCCACGGAATATTTGTGTCAGCTGTGAAGTTTTTAAATATCTGGTATTGAAGAAAAGGTCCATCAATATTTTTAAAGCCATTGACCAATACACAGTTCATAACTTACTGCAGCACCAGAATAGTAAAAACATGTGAGCTCCCCTGTGTGGTGTCATTCTAATTTAAAACAAATATTTTAAAAAGTTTTGACTTTACCTCTTCTTTCCACATTTCCAGTCACATAACGTTCCTTTTTCATGTGACTTTGCATTCCTTTTGATTTATATGCCCCTGAGCTGTAGGCTGACATAAGGGGCCATTTAGATGAATGAAAGGAGAATTATCAACTGCCAAAACTATGATTTATCAGGAAAAAAAGTAAAGGGCAAAAGAAAAATGAACTTAGTCTACATACAAAAATCATGAATTTTTTCTCTGTATTTTTCATGAGTTCAATGTGAAAAATGTATTTTGACCTGTCGAGTTTTACATTTTATTGTGAGTCCATGTTGGATTCTGTCGTATTCATTGTAATCTTTATTCCTTGAACAGACAGATATGAATGAATAAATGGAAGAACTGAAAAGGTCAATAGATTTAGTTCATCTGAGTTACCAGTGGCAGAATTTGCTCCACGTTTTACACGTTGGCACGAGCACCACTTTCTGCAGCAGCCTGATCTCAGTCTCACTGAACTGCGGGGCTCGTTGTCCTTCAGCATGTCACAGAGAGCAGTATGGTCCTGTCTCGGCTGCTGGGTTTGTTGGTTTGGGTTGGTTTGGTTGTTTGGGATTTTGTTGTTGTTGGTTCTTGTTTGTTTGAGGGGAGATGTTGTGGAGTTTTTGGAGTTTTGTTTGTTTTTCTTGTTGTTTGTTTTAATTAGCATTGTCAGTGATCGATGTGCGATTGTGTAATCTCTTGGATATCTATGACTGAATAAGGTCACTTTACCATATTTATAAGTACAGTTGTCATTTCAACTGCAAGGCTTTAGCAGGAGCTACTTCTGAGGATTTGTAATTCCTGGTGTCTGGCACATGCAAAGCTACTTACACAGGCTGCAGCTTAACTCTGTACTAAACAAGTCTTGAGGACTCCTCACATTTCTGCTGCTTTTCTTTGTCTCTAAGGCTGCGACATTCAGAATGAAGCTGAGTGAATAGTTTTTATTGGTGGTGTTGAAGATAACAGTAAAAAATTCCAGTGGCAGCTCTCTTGCTCTTAACTTCTGCAATAGTGTAACTTTTAACACTAACATTGGTCGTAATGCACACCACAGATGTTACTCACTAGCATTATTGTTGACAGCAAGATGAGACTAGATCATTTTACAGGTTTCTCATGAGTACAACAGTATGACCTGTCACGTAAATTTCTCCCTGGTAAGACACAAAATACAACGTTCTGGTGCTTCGTGGGATCTCGTGACACCCTGTTTGTAGGTGTGACAGATGGTACTGGAATCAGCGGTAGCAGCCTAAAGAGTCTAGGATCTGGTGTCTTTGGGAGATGACTCTTCTTCCATGTTTAGAAATCAGCCTGCACCCTCAGAGCAGTATCTAATATTAAATAGCTCGGAGATAGTGACTGAGAGATCTCAGCCGAGGACTCTTGACCTTGGTCTTTGTTTTTTCCTACAGAATCGCAGGTTTTAAACCCAGAAGAATTTGTTCTAATCAGCTAGTCTAATTGACCTGTCAAAGAGAAAAAATTAACCTATAGTTCTTGTACTGATGGCAATAACTTCTGCTCCAGGTAAAGAATATCTTTTAAAATAAGCTCAAAATCTAAATGTAAAGATATTATTCCACCAGTCTTGAAAACTTGCTATACCTTCAGATAGATTGTTACTCTGGTTAGTTACCATGTCTTTTAAATATTGCTGTGTCCTTATATTCGTATGCTTGTGTATATGTATTTGTCCAGGAGAGCTTGACTATTACTGTTTTGGCACAGTAAAGGCCTGTGATCAATTCACCAGCACTTTATGTGAAGATAAGTAAAGGGAGACCATGGGGTGGGAGGTGTCATGGAACTTTGTTGCATGACCTAGTATTTGATTGTGTCGGGGTTTTATGATGACCTTAGTTTAAACACTGGAAAAATAACTGTTAGTTACAGTACAGTACAGTGTCTGTAGTACAGGGCTCCCAGATAGTAGCTAATTAAGCTCCATAGCATTAGGGACATGAAAGGGATGCCTTAATCCATAAGAAACTGGTATAACTCATATCGCAGGTACTATATTTGTTTTAGAGCTGATGGAGGGGACAAGAGCAGCTATACGATTGGATTGTGTGACACTTTGCCTCCTGACCCCATGGCTGTCTTGTAAATAGACTGTCCAGAAAGGCTGTCTGGATATGCACAAAAAGCCGGTATTCCTGTGAATGTGTAAAACAGCATGTTGAGGCTCACACAGTCCAGGTATCGCAGAAGGCTTGGTCCTGAGGGCACCCACTGAATTACCCTGACTCTGGAGCAGAGATGTGCTCAGGGAGGTCAAATTTTCCAGTGTCCATTCCTCACATATGCTCATTTTTGATCGAGATAACACTTACTCATCTCTCCAGAAGAATTAATACTATACCCTTTGTCCCAGTTTGGATTTAACCAGAAGAAACAGCCTTTTCTGGAATTTAAGTCCCAAATAATTGTCCAAAATCATGTTGAAAGACAACCATACCACCACCAGCATAACTCAGGATTTCCATTCTGATCGTTTCCTTTTTCTTCAACATCTTTTAAACTGATTAGAAATTTTGTCTTTAAATTCATGGAGTGAATCTTAGAAGACTTGACTCAAACGTTCAAGAGGTAAGAATTCCCAGACCTTTGAGCGTTGCATACAAAACTGGGAGTTTTTAAGCTGTTGTTTTCATATTTCTGGCTGAAACAAGGGACCCTAAGTGAATAAAATGAGTAGAGCAAAAATGTTAAGGTTTTGACAATATCAGTTTAGGCTCAGCATTAATCTTTGGCAAAGATGTAAACTACCTATAACTGAACCTTACCAGCCACGTCTAATACACATCATGCACTGGAAAGCAGTAACAATCTGCTCCAGCTCATTTTTTGACAGATCACTTTATTGAGTCTGGAGATCTCCTTACAGCTCTGATAGTGACCTGCTATTTTGACCTTAGATAGCTTTACTTTCCTTCACTTCTGAATCCTTGTCCTCATCACTGAAATTGTGCTGTGGCTGTTACCTTCTTTCTTGGATGTGTGGGCTGGGGGTTTCTCCGATGCAAATTACTATAAGATATATATATTTTTTAATGGGACAATGAACAGAATTATTAACAAATACTCTTAGAAAACAAGAAGAATTTGCTGGTGTCGAGTACACCAACCCGTGTTGTATTATGCAGAATCTACCACATACAAAGTTTATTCTATATGATAAAGTAGGCAAATTATTTTACAGTGTACAGTACGTGTCATACTGTAACATAGACAGCATAAATGTTACAACAGCACTGGGCAAATAAAAGCCGCGGAACACATCACTGGCACTCTCTAACAGGAAAGAGCTGTAAAAGTGATGGAGGCAGCATCATCTGTTGGGTTAGTCCTTCAGCAAAAATTGAAGCAATGTGACAGCCCCACGGCTCTGTGTCACCCATCCACAGCCACAGGCTGGTGGAGTGCGGGAGGAGGAGGGTGTTTGTCCCCCCCCACACTGAGAGCCCCCCCTGCAGAGGAGCAGCAGGGGCTGCTCCTGGAACCTCCCGTGTGCTCAGCTCAGAGCAAACGCAACAACCGAGGTTACACTGGCAGTGTGGATAATAAATCATCCGTATCTGTGTGCTGTACTAGCCTGCACGGTTTTTTTCTATAGGCTCACACTGTATGAATCAGTCACTAATGAGGCTCATAATAGAGGGTGCTATTAAGTGAACACTGCATTAATGATGCTGGCAAGGTTTCAAGTCTACAGATGTTATTTATAGCATATGACTAAACAAATACGTATCCCCTTTGAGGCTGAGACTCTGGAGCAATTTACTGATTTCCTGTATAGGCTGGTTCATACAGAGATTCAAAGAAATAATGCATTTGGATGTCTTGCTTGGAACTGTGATCTGAAACTGTAGTAGATAATCATATTAATGCTTAATTTTAAAATGGTTTGGAAATGTGTGTGTGTTTTCACAGGGTTAGATACTACCCCTGTGCAGTTCTCATGGAGAAATGCTTTTTTTTTTTTTTTGCATTGCTTCTTCAAATAAAAATATTTAAAGGATAAAGCCTGCAGTTATACAGAAGACTTGAAATGAGTAGAAAGGTTAGAAACAATTCTGGGGGAAAAAAACCTAAAAAAATAAATCCCATATCCTCTCCTTTTCATCTGGTTTTCAAATTAGTTAATTTATTTTATTTATGAAGATAAATTGCAATGAAACAGATTTTCTAGATTTAAAATGCTTTTGAGTAATAAATCATTTGATTTGTGATCTTGTTTCTTTTCTGTCTCTTACAGTATTGCAGGTTTACAGAGGCCTTTGAAACTGAAGAAAGCTATGAACTCACAAAAGCCTGTGGTCCACTCTGCTGGCTTTTATATGTGTCAGGAGAAATATTATACAGCAAAATATAAGTGCCCTAAATTAAGGTACTTCCATGTAGACTGTCTCTGGTTTGTCATAATGTTGAAAACTGAACAAGAATAATTGACTTCAAATTTCTCAGATAATTTAAAAACAGAGCAACAATGACAGTGAACAGACAGACACACAGTTTGTGAAACACCTCTGGTTTTACCTCCTTTCTGTTTACCCTTCTCTTTTAAAATCTCAAAACAGTTGAAAATTATACATACTGACATGTAAAAACAGCTGACTCTATGATGCCTAAATAATTGTCTATAAAAATATCACTTACCATTGCCAAGTATCTTCTTATTTAAGTCCACTGTTATCATGCCTTCTTGGATGTGAAACATGCAGCAGAGTCAGTTCCAGTGTGTTAAATACTTGACAAAATAATAAACGCAGTGGAACTCCACAGTGTTTGGATATTTGACTGTAACTCCTAAGCATGCGAAGAGACGACTCAATATAACAACTTTTCCTCTGCAGAAAATGCCTTGCTATTTGCCAGCAAATCCTTAATGCTTTAGATTGGGTATTTCCAACTACCGCCCTACTTGCTAGGCAGATGTGTATAAAAGAGATGTTATTTCACTGAATCAACCACTGAGATCGTAACCCTTTTCCTGTACCACAAACAGAAATGCAAAACCTCAGACTTTCCTTTTGGACTTTTACTGACTTGTGTCTGTTGTAAGAAAGCAAAACACAACTGGTCCGAGGGCTAATATATGGAAAATGTGCTAAAATGTTTTAGATCATCTCATTGCTTCTCATTCCTGCAATTCATTGGTTAACTGGCTCGTGCTGTGTTTATGTAGTTGCGTGGTACAAATACAACACCTAAACTTCTTGCCCAAAGTTGAAATGATTCGTTTATGACTTTTTACGCCCCCCTCTAAAAAAAAAAAAAGAAGAAAGAAAACACACAGTGCTCATTTAACCCAAGTGAGTGAAAACGCCTTTCATAAGGTCTGCAAGGACTTTGGGAGGTTTTTCTTCGGTGAATAAAGTCTGTGTACTTGAGGGAAGAGTTTTGTCTGAGGATGGCAGAAATCAAGCTAAAGCAAACAGACACAAACTGGGATCCTTTTGCTGTATGAAAATAAGATAGCAGCAAAGGAGGTGCAAATCTTATATCAGTTCACTTGAGAGGGATTCATTGTTTTGGGGAATGGAGTGAAGGCAGAAGGAGAGAGGAGGTGTTTTTTGCAAGGGTTTGTAAGACTCTGGTAGTGCTTTGCTCTCTGAAATTACATCACTGGTCTAAGTTTATTTATGTCTTTTTGTGAGGTAATTACTCACCTTAAATAGATAATATGTAGGCTTTCCATCTTCTGGATGCTTACAAATATTACTTAATTAAATGTTATGGCCACAGTGGAGAAAGCACAAAGGAAATCACAAGTGCGTGCCATACTAAGAAGTGGAAAACAGGACTGAGTAAAGACATTTCCTCTGCTCCTTTTCCTAGATTGGAGAGAACAGGGCTACATGATAAATCACTATTCCATAGGATGTACCACCCTGGTTTCTGATACCAGCTGTGGATCCAGTTACTGTCAGAAGGAGGAGATCATCATGGGCAACGCTTGTTCTCCTGCCTGAGTCCCAGCCATAATGAAACCACCTCAGCACAACCCTGATGGGACAGTGTTATTCTGCCTTCGCTCATCATCCTCTACAGATGGGTATTAGAATTAGTCAAAATCTAGCACTAGCAGCTTTTTTCAGAACCACAGCTGGAATCAGCATGTCTAGACTAACACTGATTTATTCCTGGCTTTCAGACCTATGTGCATGCTACTATTCCATATGCTTCCTGTTAGAGAGGTAATAATGCCATTTCACAGCATAACTTTAATTTTTCTTTTTTTTCCCCTCCCCTTTTTATTGTGATTAGAATTTATTTTGCTTATGTGGGAAAATGCCCTGCCTTTGCTCTGGACAGGACTACCGCCAGTTCTGCTGGAACAGAGCAAACTTCCAGACAAACAAAATAAAGTTCACAACGGAAACAGTTAAATTTTCTGACTGCTTTCGCTGTCACAAAAAATGCTAAACACATTTGAAAGTTATATAAAACTGCATCAGTTCATATTTTCCCCTTCTGGTTTCACAGCCCAGTACAGCAAAAGGACCTTGTGACATCTCTAGGCTCTCAAGAGCTTAGTAATAAAAATAAAAATCCTTAGCAGAAAACAACACTCCGCAGCCTCCCACTGCTGGGCAAATGAGTTTCCCATTTTCCTCACTTATTCTCAGACTAAACAATGTTAAATTTACAAATCTGACATCTATTTACAGCAAGCATTCTACCCTAGGAACCACAGAGGTTGGTGTATATCATTGTCCATAATCCACAGGACAGCTTTCAACCTGGCGTGTCAAGTAGTCAGGACAGAAACCTCCTGCCTTAATTAACATCTAAGCAATATATGCACTGAGGCATGCTATAGCCCTCAGCTGGGTGGTATGCATGTGTGGGGCGGTGTTCCTCGGCTGTAAATTAATCTCTGATTTTACTTTTTCTCGTTTGCCATCAGTAGTAATTGATAATGTCAACAGCATCATGCGCTTCTGTCAGTGGTCTGCAGAACATGGGGAAGCAACCCGCGGCATGGGTGCTGCAGGGGAGGCAAATTAGCGGGTGTCCAACAGCACTGATAATCCCGACATCAGATGCTGAATAGCTAAGCTGGTGAGCTGTGCCTGCCCTGGGAGGAAATTGGGCTACGAACCGTGTGGGGAGCAGTGGGCTGACTGGTGTGAGACTCTGGAAGCAGCAGAGGGAAGTTCAGATGTATAGGTGCAGGGCACAAGGCGAAGAATGGGATTAAAGGAGGAAAGATCCCAAGTTCAGGCGTTAGGCTGGATTTGAGGAAGTTGGTAAAGACCGAGTAGAAGGTGCTGCGTATAGGCTGAGCCTAAGCTGGGTAAGATGTGCTGGGTTGGGCCCCGCAGGCTGGGCTCAGGGGAGAGCAGAGAAGAGGTTCAGTGAGGAGCTGATCCTTTCCCTTTTCTCTGGAGCAGCAGGGAAATGACATTCAGCCCATCCACAGTGTGTGTGCCACCTGTCATCTGTTCATCTCCACAGACACAAAAAAAGGTCAGTGGATCCCACCATCCTGTTTACAAACAGGGGAGCAGAGAAGTTGTTCAGGGAAAAAAACCCGTTAATTTGAAGGGTGTTACAATTCTGACACCCTTTAAAAATCTTTCACTTTATAGAAGTTTATCTATATCCCTAAATCCTTTTTAATTCTCTTTTCCAGGTGATTTCTGTTTCTTTTCAGATAGGAAAGCAAAATAAACTAATCTTAAAATGAAAAATACTTTATTAATGTATTTGAAGGTATTATTATCTCCGGTGTTATTCTCCAATACATCTTTAACATAGCCTGACATCTTGTTTGCTTTTTTGACCACGACTGTGCACTGAGCAGAAGTTTCCATTAAGCTGTCCACAGTAACGCCTAGATCTTTTTCTTGAGTGATTTTGCAAACCATCAGTGTATATGAATAGTTCAAATTGTTCCTTTCAAACACATTACTTCACACTTAACCTACGCTAAATTTCAGTTGCCGCCTTGTTGCCCAGTCCTTTCCTTTAGGGCTGGTTTAAAAAAAAAAAAAAAAAAAAAAAGAAAAGAAAAGAAACGAGAAGCTGTGGCTTTTCTAAACAATGACATATAATTTCCCAATTATATTGTCTCTGCTATTGCATGCTTGCTTTCCAGATGAGTAGTAAATATATTAAATTAACACCAGTTTTAGTGTGGGTCTTGGGATCTCATCTTCTTAATATCCTTCCTCGCTGAAAGTATCACTTAACCTGTATTTTTTATTTGATCTTCACTACTTTCTGAGTCATAATATTTTTATTAGACCTCAGCTATTCTTTACCTTTAAACACCTTATGTCTTTCAAAATATACAGCTAGTTTATACTTCTAAAATTACACTTTTATCTATTATTCTGATGTCTTTATCAAATAATTTAGTGGCAATCAGCTGTTAAAATTCTGTATGAACATGTAGAGCCAGAATAGCTATAGGCAAAGTCAGCATTTACCCAAAGCAGCAGAATGGTGGGAGAGAGAAAATCGTAATCTCAATGGGCAAGAGTCCCTTCCACTGCCCCAGGAGCACTGTGGAGTAAAACTAATGAACAGCTGAATTCAGTAAAGCTGCTCCCAGGTGATCTCAGCCTAACTACTGAACTCAAGTACCTTCCTCTGTGCATCCAATCTCACTTCTCCATCTTCCCTTCCTGGCTTCCTTGACCCTGGGAGAACAGCATGTGCTGGCTCAGGCTGCTCAAGCAAAGAGCGATGAGAACAGGAGGGGGTTGGAGGAGGCAGCTCTTTCCTCCAGCCAGCCCTAGGCCACCCACCCTCACGGTGGCCTTGGATGCAGCCTTGAAAATGAATGTACGTGCCAAAAAACATCAAGGAGAAGCAGCATCCTTACTACCGAATAAAACTTTAAACGAGCCACTCTGTGATCAATTCTGGCATCCACTTTTTTTAGCACAGATGTTAACAAGGTGGGAAGAGTTCAAAAAACAATTATAAGAAGTCTGAGGAGCATGTTTTGCAGTACGAGACTAAAGAATTTGTTTTATTTTCTTCCAGCAGATGGTTGCAATGTGATTTCTTTACTGTGTGTGTATATACCTTCATGAGACGGAATGCAGAACACTGGGATATGAAGGCAGATGCATTTGAATCAGAAATGTGGTTAAATGAAAGTTCATCAATAAGGTAATTATGACTTCCTGGAATGTTTATTCTTCTCTATGCAATTTCCCACACTAGTGATCTACTGGTATGGACATAGTGGCTAGTCTCATTTCAACAGTTAATACTGTCACAGCCAATTCAGGGAGCTACATTTCTGTCTAGTTCTTTTTTCAAAAGCCTGCCCAGCCATTCATATTTTGCATTAATGTTCTTCTGGCTTAGAAGAAAATAAGGTAGTAATTGGCGAAATCAGGTAAAATAGATTCACCTCACTAATGGTTTGTTTTCTTTACCTAAGTGCAACTATTAATTATAACTTATTAGGTGTTGCCCTGATTGTAGTCAGCATGCAAACATTACATAGATTAATGCATTTTGACATGTAAACCCAATACATTTCTTATTCCATAACCAGTGGTTTTATCATACCAGGATCTTTTTGCAGTAACAGGAACTATATGAGGCAAGCTATTTTTAATTGTGGCAAAGATTTTTTTTTTTAATCTCTAAAACACTCTTTCAGGCGAATTTTTAAAATTTTGATCAACAAGAGAGAAAAATATCAATTAAAAACTTCATAGGCTGTTATTGAAGAATATAACTATGGCTATATTTGACTACTAAATTGTAAAGATGATCATTGTTTGTTTCTGTGAGGAAAATAACCTATGTTCACTTGCAGAAGCTTAATATCATGTTGGATTCTCCCCAGGGACAGATAGCTCTGCAAGTTTAAATGTATTTCAAGTAGCTTTAGTTTGTGTTCTTCTTTTTCCTCTGTAATTTCATTTCCATGGATGTGTTTTCCGAACTCTTTAAGAGCCCCTTTCATTGCCTATCGGTTCAGTTTTGACTTCATTGTCCCACCCTCAGGAAGCCTGTCTGGGCCAGCGATGCTGCTACGGGGCAGGCACAGGAGCTCTAGGTGGTGAATACTCCCTTCATGACGGTTACGCTGGAGGATTGTGCTTGCTTAATTACACTGGTCATTTGGAAAAATTGCTGCCCTACCCCGGCATGTTAATAAGTTCTCTTTCATAGAATAACTTCAAATACATTTGAAAAATCGTTATTGTGTATTTATACCGGTTCCGACAACAACTTTCTTTACAATATGAATCTTGCGTTATTGCAGAAAACCTGAAATTGCTATAGGTTACATGGGCTGACCAAGAAACCTTCACCACTTGCTGGCTTATATGTAATGCTTAACTTCTAAATCCAAACAGCTGATGGTTGTGTCGTGTAACAGACCAAATATGTGGTATAAACCAACTTGGCCTCAATTTTTCTGTGATGAATGAACATTCTGTTCTCAGAAATAATTGCTTAGATGAAAAGGTTGCACAAATCAACCATATAGTGCAAATGGTTACTCCCCAAATCCTTGTTAAGCTAATTTCATAGGAAGCAGGAATTTGTGTTGGTGTTTCTGAATGTTGTATAATGCCCAGTGTTCAGTAGAAACCATTCACTAATCCAAAAGTGTGACACTGTTTAAAATCATTTCGCACTTAAGGACAAAATTCCGCAACCGCCCAACATGGCACAATCAGTTGATATGTATGAATTAGCATGGGGCAGAGGAAAATGTTGAATTACAAGTAGTTCTGGAAGCATCAAAATTTTCCATGAGCAGTGAGAACGCTAAGCTATGTTGTATCCAAGGTCATACATTGTAATTGTTGAGATAGCTACATGGATCCCTTTAAACAAATTCTCATTTGTGTCTGGAAAAGGAATGTGGGGAAAAGAAAATATATCGAGAGAATTTTTAAATTGATAACTTAATCAAACTTAATAGCTTTATTAATTCCATCTGTGAACTTTGGTGCCATTTGAGACCAAATATATGCAGAAAAATTTTATGGTAAATTTTAGAATGCCAAGACACTTAAGAACAACGGTAACATATTCTTTGTAATGTTTCTGTGTTGTTCTTATGAGCACTTATGTTATTCTGGATTACCATGTGGTGCCTTGGAGTCATTTATAATCAGACCTGAATATGTCCCTGAGCACTTAAGATTACACCAAAAGAACTAGGTAGTTCAAAAGGTAGTTTCAAAATAAACCCATTAATATTTTTAGATGAAGAAAGATTGTTCTCCTGCAAATGCTGAACTACATGCATGTTTTTTCTATGTCAGCATTAAAGTACCTGGTGCGTGTATGTGTATACAGTGCTAATTCATTTCTATTTCTTTATATACATGTATACATACATACATATGTATATTTATATGGCAAAATATGCCTCTTTTCATGGTCAGTTAAATTCACTGGTTATTTGCGAGACTATAATACATCTTGGGTGTTCTGTCTAAATTATTGCTGCCAAAATTGTCAGCAAAAAGACCAGAAAATCTGACAAACCTTAAACTTCTCCCCAAACAACTGTTCACTTGTTTCTTCAGGATATAGAAGAGACAGAAAGCCCAAGCAAGAGGAGCAGTAGGAAAGCAGGGAGGAAGGATAGAACCTGCTGTCTGATGTGGATTTCACAAACTGTTGTGTTTAATCTTTTAGAGACCCTATAACAATAATCAATGCTAATTAGCATTTTAGGGGTTTTAAGAGGCTTTGCCCATAAAGGAAAGATAACTCATACTTTAATTCAGTACTTTGCCTATTCACTAGTTTCTTGCTTTCATTTTTCTTAGGGATTTAAGGTTTTTGAGAATTTTACAGGTAACATATTCAGAAAGAGCTAACTGCATTTTCTAAAGTGATTTTCTTAGGTTGCACAGACCTTCAGAGATCTTAGTCTATTTCTGAACAGTTTTAACTTGAACAAGCTCCAGAAACAGTTCTTCAATTTCTCAAGACCGATGTCACCTCTGCAAATTGGACTTACGCTAACAGTTGGTTAGATATTTTTAACTAGCATGCCATATAATTAAATAACTAAATATATACCAAAAAAAAAATACTGCCATGTATAATTCTTATTCCTCTCCACGGGTTTGTCAGACCCACAGGGACAGCACTGTGGTTTGTGGGCTCTTCTCCTAGCAACTCCTATCAACGTCAGAATTACTTACCCCTCACTAAGAGTTTACTATTTGTTGCTGGTGTGTGTGTAGAATTCATACGCCTGTATCTCTGGTTATTTGCACCAGGTCTACTTCAGTTCCTTGTAATCTTACAACCACTTTTAAAAACAACTTTATGCTATTACTTACTGAATTTCTCTGCTGTAGTTGTGCATATTTGGAAAAAAAGGTGAAGATATGGTCCTGGCTCCAAGGAGACTATAATTAAAACAAGACCAGCATTATAGAAACATATATACTAGCGGGCCTGTAACTGGATGGTCTGTTTAGTTTTGCTTTGACGTACTGCATGAAGTAGCATTTACCAGATGTTGGGAAATTAGCTCTCTGAGCTTCTCATATAAACATACAGTAGAGATGCATGTGTATGAATTAATTTCATCATCATACGTGGGTATTAACGTCATCAGGTATTTTTTTATGTTTGTGCCTATTCTACTGCAAGTTGAGCTCTCCTTGCAAAAAAATACAGAAACTTCTTGAGAGAAAGCTAAATGACTCTGTTCTAGGAATGCTTTCTAGTGTAGTACTGACGATTCTGTTCTCTGGTATAAAATAACCTTGTTTTGTACGAGATCAGCAAAGATGGGTCTCCCTTGGTCTTTCTGGCAAGCTGTCCCTCTCGTTACAGGTACCACTAACCTATGATGCAAATCACGTAGTTGGCATTATTATGACTGCTCATATCCCTGCTGAAACAGCACAGCAGACGTCCACCAAGGTGACAGGTCTTTCCACTTCTTCTCTTACCCAGGGGAATGCAGTATTGAGCATTAGATTCCCTTTTACAGCTTCCAGAACAAAGTCACACCAGCACAAAGAGGGGAGCTGGCAAACTGTGGCTTGCGCCTCTCTGTGCTATGTACAGCAGGGAAATAAGGCAGGTCAGGCAGAGAATGGAGGTGAGACCTGGGACAAAGCCTAACACAGAAGACAAGAGAGGTGTAGCTGACAAAATGACATAGAGATTTCCTGATTTCCACTTGTATTTGATGTATTTTGCATTTTACATCTGCATTTTTATTTTTTGGCCCCCCTAGCTGAGTTGTCGTACATTAAAAAGTCTTAAGTGTTTCTAAAGCAACAACTATGGCTTTAAAAGAACTCTCCTTCCACCCAGATTACAACAGACATGCAATATTAATTTAGGGTGAGTGGGCACAGATGTTATCAAAATCACCCTCTTACCTCTCAACTCCACCAAATTTCCCAATGTTTGTTATTTTCTTCCACCGCTGTATGGAATTTCTTATTGTAATGTTCTCTGTGAGTTGTGGGGGGTTTCTTTTTTTTTTTTTTTTTCTCTCAAATGTTTTATGCCATTACCAAACCTGTATATGGCCTTCTCCTCTGATTAGCTGTTTGTGCTAAAACAATACTTCATGACAACCACTGAAAAGCAGCCTCTGAAGATACTGATGTGATTAGGGTGAAGGGCCAGGGACTTGCACTGAGTGCTAGAAGAGCCCTTTATAACCATGGATAGAAGACATGGCAGAGAAGTGATGTGATGTGAAATATGAGTTGGGGAAACATGCAAAAGACAGGAAGTGAGTGAAAAGCCAGATTTAAAGCTGGATTTTCATTTTCCAGTGTTACCAATGTGTGAGTTTACTAGGAGAAGGATGCTTTTCCTTGCTGACTCTGAATTCTCTGTACCTCTTCCTTACTTTCAATATTGTGCTGCTAACACACATCTGCACAGTCAAACATGTGCAGATGTGAGTTCTCTCTGCCTCAGACCTATGAAAAGCTATATTAGCACAGCACTAAATCTGAACTAATGCACCCTGTCCCTCAGCAAGGACTAATAGCTCAGGATCATCTTCATACTAACAGCTTTTGAGCAGCCTGGAATGGAGGCAGAGTTTTATCTTCCCCAAATGTATTTTATAGAGCCATCTATATTAGACCTAATTTGAAAGAAGCATTAAAAGCTTTCTTAATATATTATTTTGCTCTTCACTGGTATATGTAAAAGTGCTTTGCAGAAGAGTCAAGTATCACCGTCCATATTTCCTGACGCGCAATACTAGGACATGCAAAATACTGCGCCTGTCCTTAGCTACCCAATGGTCAGGTCTTCACCACCCTGACCGCTATTGTGTCTCTAACTGGCAGTTGCAGGATTCTTCAGATCCTCGACTACTATTAAATCCCATAATTCTTTATATTCAATCCTGTGTTCCTCAGTAAATGTCCAGAATGGCCAAATTAGAAACACTGCAGTGCATTTTACGCAGCCTAAGTTTTTCTAGTTTAATACCTACAAAATCAAAGCATAATTATGTCAACCTATTGTGAAAATAGGCAGAATTTTAATCTCTCAAATTGGAGTAAGTAATAACGGTGCTCTTGTAAAAGCATGCATCACTTATCACACATCAGGTTTCTTATCTTTACACAGAACGTGAAAGAGAAAGCTCCTAAAGCTCATTTCCTCTAAGTGTGTTTTGCTTAAAAATTAATATTCTAATTAGCTTTAAGAAGTTGGTTGTATGCAATACGCAATGTTCTACATTCTTCTCTCTACCTTTGTTGCGCATTTATTTTCCAAAAATATAATAAAACATTTAATGACATCTCCTAGCCCAGAATTCAAGCCTGATTTAACTTGGTTAGCTTTGCTGGCATTGTATCAGGGACTCATTTGGATTTAAACAGTTGAGGTTGTTTTACATATATAGCAGTAGTTGTGTCGTTTAGAAAAATGTGGCGCCATCGTGTGGACAAAACTAGGAAGTGTAAAAAAAAAGTTTTTAAAAAGCTGGTTACAGAGAGTATCTGTATTCGATATCACAAATCAGCTGAATAATAAATAGGTACGATATAAGAAGTTATGCGCAAATCTGTGGTTTTAAAACTGTATTGAGAAAGAAGAAAAACTGATGATTGAATCAGGAATTGTTTATTTTCCAACCGCTCAGGAAGTCCTTTTCCATGAGCAGAGTCTGATCAAAACTCTTTATCAGCGTCTGACTCTGACATTACTTACTTCTGTGCTCATTTCTATATCTGTTTATGTCTTGTGTTTTCCTCTAAGACTTTACAAAACTTGGTTTTGTACAGCCTGCATTGCTCTTCTCCCACACAAACACACACGCACAAACGCTTCAGTCCCTACTGTCAGCCAGCCAGGGCTCTGCCCACGCAGTTCTCATTCCTGTGGGAGCTCACGCAGAGCTTTGTTTTAGCAATGGTTTTGGTTTAAGGCCTCTTCTTGTTCCTTATGTTTAACCGAGAGGAAAGAAACTTCGCAAGGTTCTAAATAGCAGCTCCTAATACCGATAAATGTCCACAGTGCTCAAATTAGAAACACTGTAGTGCACTCACACAGCCTTAGTATTTCTACTTTAATGACTACAAAATCAAAGCAGAATTACATCAATCTATTGTGACAATGTGCAGAATTTTAATTTCTGTAAGTTGGAGCAATAGCAGTGCTTCTATAAAAATGTACATCATTTGCCACACCTTAGGTTTTGTATCTTTACATAGAAAGTGAAAGAAAAAGTTCCTAAAGATAATTTTCTCTACAATAACAGATCAGTGAAGGTTTGCACATGAGGAGTGTGACTCAAAATCTGTCCTTGGTGATACGCTCCCCCAAAGCAAACCTGCGTGTCTCCTGCTCTGAATTCCTGTATGCCAAGTGCTAGTGAGCCTGGTCTGCAGGCTGCTGGTTTAATTCATGTTGAATAAGGGCAAGAGCTTTTAAAGCCTTGCCAGTGGGTTTGAAACAGATAGTCTGTCTGGGATAGAGCTTGAAGACACAGCATGTTTGCATTGGTTCCTTCTGTGAAAGTTCAGTGATTTCGTTGTGCTAAAACTTGAAAAGTTTTATTTGACCTTTAGGAAGATCGAAGATCTTTGGAATCCTTTTTAAGAACGGACCTTTATGGAGTGCTTTACTCAGAAATTCACTCACTTTGTGCAGAAAGAGCCCGCTCTTGTGGTACAGCAAAAAATGGAATAGGTACAGTCGTAGCTTTACTAAATGGATGTAATGAAAGGTCATACATCAAGAAGATTCTCTGTGGTGCTGTTTCAGCTTCCTTATAAAGCCAGGTAACTCTATGAAGTAATGACATCTGTTTTCCATATATTTGCATCTCATGCTTGGTTGATTTGGGGCAATAAGACAATGTGAGTTCCAGCTGAAATTTTTACCATTCTCGGGCCATTTTTTTTAATGTGGATTTTCTGGTGTCTAATTAGGTATGAACATAGACTCCAATCTTTTTCTTATTGGACAAACTTACAGTGTCTCTTACTCTTTTTCTACTTTGGCATTTATTTTCATTTAAGTGTTTGGAGCTTAACGTTCTTTGACAATTTCACCTTGTCATAAATCTGAAGCCAATCTCAAGATAAAGAGATCCCACTTGTGATTTTTTTAATAGTTGACAACTTTGTGCTACACAGATTGTGGAACAAGCTCAGCAATCAGCTTCCTTTCAGATGAACTTTAAATGTCAAAGTATCCCATGATAGCTTGTGTGAGTTTGGGTTTCAGTGTTTTGGAAACTGTACACTCCTCCTTTTAAAAACTATGACACTGGCTTGGAAGAATTGGTTAAATGCACTCTGAAGGCCAATAAGGTAGTGAAAATATATTCGATTTCCTGGATTCTGACATCTTTTGCCATCAGTGAATGTGAAAATGGGAAAATGAAACCTTCCTGATTCAAGAACTTTTGATGTTGTGCATCATTCATCAAATTTTATTAGTTTTTGCCCACCGTATAATCTGAATGAGTTATGATGAGACTATGCAATATTACTAATGGTAGACTTTAATTTCAATTTTTAAAACAAACACCTTTAAAACTGAAATCTGAACAGAAAAAACAAGAATCAGAATCTCATCAACCTCTGTAGGCTGTAGTCTGGGATTTTTATATTCTATGTTTCTTCATGACACTCGTTCTTTGTGATCCCACCTGGCTGAGGCTCAGGTCTATCAATCATCAAACCATTCTCAGGGCTGGGATTTCTTGTAACTATTACCCAGTAATTCTTATCTTCTTCAGCTTTATGGGAGTCCAAATAAGTGTGACAAACTACTTCATATTCTTTTCCAAAATAAGACCTGCAAAGTCAAAGTGGACGGGTGGGGAGAATAAATACATACCCAAATTCAGCAAATCTGCATTATTTGTAAGTTGTTCAAGGTTTTCTCATGTTTCTCTTCACTTAGTCAGAAATATTACCATGCACTTGCAAATATCAGACCCTTACAAGAAACATAATAGCCCACTTTATGTCCTATAAATAATTTAGGAATTTGAAATAGAAGGGAAATGCCATCTTCCAAGCTTAAGAACTAAAGCAGCCCCGTCAGTACCAGGCTCTGATACACCGACTCAGTACCTACAAGCTGGTTACGTTCTTCCCATCGCCGGTCACATCACCATTTCTTTCTGACTGAGGAAGACTCTGGATGCTTGAGGTTCTGGCCTCAAACTTCGAGACCTAGTTTCGTCCTCAAAAACCTGATTCAAATCCTCAGTCAGATCTTGCTCAGAATGTAATGGGAAATGATTGGTATACTCCTTAACAATGCTTAATTAATATTAATTTAATTCATGCATATTAACTTGAATTGTTAGATTAATTTGTTGAGAGAGTGATTCATATGGACATAAGCAATATACACTTTTATGCAGTGTGTTTTTATCTAGTTCTCTTACTTCTTACACTTCTTAGTATAACATTTTTTTCTTAAAAAACCACAAACAAACAAATGAAACAAACAAAAAACCAAACCAAAACCAAACAAACAAACCAAACCAGGCGTACTTGCTTAGGATATTCAAAGGGAGAACCACCAAGAAGCTAGAGAAGGCTGGAAGAATGATATGATATGATATGAATTTAAAAAGACAGAGCTGATTGTCTGCAGCATCAAAGTGGCACATATTACAGCTCAGAACTAAAATGTGGGAAAAGAGAATGTGCATTCTGCGTTTGTTTCCATTCCTCAGTGCGTTCCTAAAGCAACTATCTTGCTTCTTACAGTAATTCTTGATGTTGGCACATCATCATGTTAATCCCTGCCAGCTACAAATTATTCTTACCTTGTCCAAAAGTTCCTTGGAATGGCTAAGCTCCGATTAGTATGGCAATGAGTAATAATAATTTTAGAATTTGCCTGGAAAAAAAAAGGGGGGGTGGGGGGGAGACACTTGACATTTTTTACACAAATTTTAACTATTCTTACTCAAATTAAATGCTTTTATTTACTGCTTAGTGTAAGCCCACATTGCACTATGTCACTCTGAGACTGCTGTACATTGATAGTGAGATATTTTACACCCTATCAGTTCTCAACACAACCGTCTTAACAGTTCAGACCAGCCAAATGCTCAGTCCTCAGGTCAGACACATTCTCCTGTCCAATACATTCCATTCCACTCACTTGTGCTGGACACTTAAAAAAAAAAAAAAAAAAGGTCAAGCAAGTAGCAGAGAGTTATTGCAGTGGCCTGTGATTGTTCCATTTATTATTCCATTCCAGGATTATTCCATTTACAATTGATATTTGCCATACGAGAGATCCAGATAGTTTGGGGACACAGCCTAGAAATGGACCTTAATCTTTTACCAATTTGCAATTTTTTATATATAATAGAATTAATTTTTAGTCACTCCCATTTACTAATACTGTGAATAACAAGTGTTTTCTTTGACAATTACATAATTTTGTCTGTCTTTATTACTGAGCTGATTCATGTAAATGGTTCACAGTTCAAGGCTGTAAAGGAACAATTATATTTGTGATGTCTTGCTACACACCCAGAGCTTCAGGAAGCCTAGTAGTGATGTGGAACAGGAAAATACTGCATCTGCTTAATGTATTTCCAAAAGGTTAAAATCCACATGTGGAAAAGCATCGGTTTATTCAGATGCCTTGGTTTTTTGTGGGTTTTTTACACTTTTTATATTTAATGTACAGGAGTTCTTTATTAATCACAGCTCCTAATATTGGAAATGGAATTTAGTGGTCAGAAGTCTTAAAAAGCAGATTCCAAGTGCTACATCATCACAACATGATAATGTTGGCTTTTAAAAAATTCTGATGAGAAAAACTGAGCAAGTCAACCTCAAAATGAACACCGAACCTAACAGCTGTATATGTAGACTCCCTGGTTAAAGATATCGTTCCTTCCCTCTCCCTCTTCCTAAAATTACAGGTCAGAACTTACATAAGGGTGTAAATATGTGAATGAAACGGACACAGCTTTTTCCTAAGTACTCCATCTACTGTTTCAATTAAATCTTCGCAACATTTTCTACAGTTTTAATTTCTTACAGGAACTGGAAATCCTTCAGATTCAAGACGCAGCTGGGGATCCAAGAAGGCAGCTTGCCAGCAAGTCAGATAGGAACGATCACTTGTCAAAAATACTTGCTGAAGGTAAGATTTTTTAGCAAATCTTATAAACGATTTATGGTCACTTGCTAGATATAGCTGTAAATAAAAGATATATATATATTAAGGATTGTATAGAGATAAATGAAACAAGATATGTAATTTTAAAAATAGCTTTCAACACAAAATATTTTCCCTCAGCTCCTGAAAAATTCTGCCAAGCTGAAGCTACACATACAAAACCCATAATGTAGGTTCGATATTGTTGATAAACTCATTAAGTAGCTATTCTATAGGCAGACCAGTGAATACTAATTTAAAATTGAATTTACATTCCAAAGATTCTCTCTCACCAAAGTAGTTATTGAGAGGGAATTTTTTTTCAAAGTTGTGGTGATTTATTTTGAGCGCATTTGTACTATGTAATGTCTTATTTGCTTCTCAGTTGCAGAGGGAAACGACATTAATATTTAATAGAAATCTGCTCCCTCAGAATGATAGAATAGTATGTTACTTTATATACTTAATATAGATTTATCTCCACAAGAAATTAAAACTTCTAATTTTTGATCTAAAGAAAATGCAAAAAAATGTCCCTCTAAATCATGAATCCTTTCATGATTCAGAAGCTAATTTTATTTTTTTTTAATCTCCTTTATCCAGTCGTTCTGGCTGACAGCCCCCTTGGCCAGCATACCTGATCTCAGGTAAGTCGCATAAACTTTCTAAATAGCTATTTCTTGTCTTGATCTACATGTGATTCGGAATCTGTTCTGTAAAGCTAAGATGTTGAACTACTGTACAGCTTCATATATACAGTAACTAAATGCACAGTACCAGTATATGCTACCGCTGCCATTTGCAACTTGATTGCCTTACCATTTGGTCAGGAAACCCTCCTGTTGTCCCAAGACCAAACTTTTGCCCAAATCTAATTGGTTCATCCACTGCGCTTCCATCAACACTGTTAAAATTGTAAAGAGGAAGAAAGAGACATCCAAATAATCATCTTTACTATTCTCTTTTGTTTGATTGTTTGTTTTGGTCTATAGTTAAGCTTTGTGGCAACGCTTTGTATTAGGTTTACCTTTAAAAATAGGTAAAATAACTGAAAAGACATTTCATACTTGACTTACTGGTTAAAGTATTTGACAGAATAGAAACAGACTATGTTGTTTCCTTTTTATGACATATTCATTAACATGCAGGGTGGAAAGATAACATACAATGAAAAATCAATGAGAATTCAGCACCGAGGACCTCTTTAAAATATACTTTAATACAAGCATCTGAAAAATCACAGACTAAAAGCAGAACAGTGTGTGTGTGTATTTGCCTGTAATTTAACATTAGCTGCTAATAATAGATGTAACTGATGTTCAATAATTTGTTTCATTACACATATGTTGGTATATCTCTATTTCCAGAATGATTGTACGATGTATTTTATATTAAAGAATCACTAAACTAAGTGCTAGGCTTTCTAAGTATATTCAGCTTAAAAAACCTATGTAGCTGATGAACTTAGTCTGTTAATGAGGGATTTGCTAGCGTTCAGTGCCAGCCACTCTAAGATCAGACAGCAGCTAAGCAAAATTATTTGATTGCAGTTCTAGAAGGCCTAAGCTATGCTCTTGGCATCAAAATTCTTCCTTCGGTCTAATTCGAAGTGTTTTGCTCAATCAGGATTACATGGGTTAGTTTGTACTCTTATGCATTATTATTATTATTGTAAAGTACATGCACTCAAGCAGAATCTTGCACTGCTGAGCAAGACCCTGCTTTTCTGTTCCTTCTCCCGCAAATAGCTGGAATTAAGTATGTCTTTGAGAGAGAATATGCTGTTTGCTTAGGTTTGGTTTGGGGTTTTTTTTTAGGACAACAGAAACACTGTCCACTTCATGCACAACAAAAGCATTGACACAAATCTCTGCTTCAGACCTTATTTGCAGGAGAACGAAAAATAAAACTAAGTGCTTTTTGGACATATTTTGTATTCTACAGCTGACATATGACCGCACTAAAAACAGCTGCAGAGTTTACAAAATGATACAGTGAACTCAATTCTGTTCTCACACCAGCTCTAAGCTGATTTAAACTTCCTTGGAATTATTCACAGTAATATGTGAAGCAGAATCAAGTTTAATGCATGATCCAAGTTAAAGACTCTTAAATAAATTAATCTTACTCAAATTCATTTGTATATTAGCAAACTTGACTGCATATTTATCAAAACAAGATACTGAAAGCTAACATAATAATTGAAAGCAACTCAGAATAAAGGACCAAACCTTAAAATACAAAAAGTATTTCGACCCACAGGTTCCACACTCTCGGCTGCGCTAACTCCACAAGGGGCTTGTAGTGATTCAAATGAATATATGGATATTTCATCCAGATTAATTGCCAAAGTCAGACTGCCGCACGCTCCAGGTGAATTCTCCACTGAGGATTTGCCAGCGGGGTTCAAAAGCATCACGGTGTCTCCAAAATGAACAAATCCATCCTTAGATACCGACAGCTCTATCTAAATGAAAATATACAGAATTTTTTACAGATTTATCTGAACCTAGTTTCAGAAGTATTTTAGCATGTAAAATACTAACCCATAGCATTCTTAATGCATAAAGAACACTAATAATGGCTATGCCAGTTTGTGGAGTCATAGAGGACTGACAAAACCTTCTTTAAAAATTACCTTCTTTAAAATATTATCTTGGAGCTTCTTTATTTTCTGTATTAGAAGTTGTCCTCGTTCTCTTTTTTGTATAAAATCCCTCAAGCGCTCCTGCTCGCAAAGGAAGAGAGGGGACAGACGCGTTATTCCGCACTCACGCCCTCAGGTTTTAACCGAATTTGAACAATTAGAGGGGAAACACCACGAGGTGCAGAGGGGAGGGAAGGAGGGACCCGTTTCCAGCGCTACCTCCTCCAAACTCGCGTCCTCGCTCCAGTTGCCCATCAGCACCCCGGGCCTGTACCCGGACATGGTGGCGCCCGGGCCGCTCCGCGTCCGCCGTCGCCATGGCGACCGCTCTAGCTCGCGATTGGGCACTAGAGAGGCCGAGCCCGCCAATGAGCGGCCGTGAGCGGGAGGGAGTGGGCGGGCTCTTTCTGCCCGGCGGCGGCACCGGCCGAGCCCAAAAATGCGATAAATGTGGAAAGCGGCTCAGATGCGGCGAGTGCTCCTCCTCGGGTGTGGCAGCTGGGTGGGGTTAGTGCAAATGGGAGACAGGAGCGAGACTCTCGAATTTGTGTCCTCTTAGGAGAACCTGCCAGAGCAAGATGTTGCAGGGAAAGGCCTCTGCAAGTGAAGAAGAAAAAAAAAAAGCCAAAAAAAAAAAGCCCTTGTGAGGGGCCCAAAGCAGCTCTTCATCTCCTCACACCAGTCTGACGGGTTTCTGATCCCCTGGCTTAATGCTTACACCTGTTCAGGTGTCATTGTACATGCAAGCATTTCTGTTCCTGTCTCAGTGCTGTGACGGGGTAGTTGCACAAACGGAAGATGCTAAAATTCAAGAATTCGAGCCAAGCTATAGCCTTAGCATGGGGCTTTATTTACAATCAAGTAGCCTTTTCCACGCTATTTGTCATGCAGGTGCATCAGCTTAACGCAACAAACAAGCTTGTGCCACCAACGCTATAGTATTGGTGAATATTGTGAATGCATTAGATGAAAGTTTCTGTTCCAAATGGTTTGGTTTGTTATTATGTTAGTTCTGAAACCTACTATGGCAAGATACCCTATCACTCTCTACAATGGCCCAAGAGGAGGTTGTACTATGGAGAGTGTTGGTCTCTTTTCCCAGGTGACAAATGACAGGACGAGAGGAAATGGCCTCAAGTTGCACCAGGGAAGGTTCAGATTGGATATTAGGAAAAACTTCTTCCCAGAAAGGGTTGTCAGGCAGTGGAACAGGCTGCCCAGGGCAGCGGTGGGGTTACCATCCCTGGAGGGGTTTGAAAGATGCGTAGATGAGGTTCTTAGGGACATGGTTTAGAGGTGGGCTTGGCTGTGCTAGGTTAATGGTTGGACTTGATGATCTTAAAGGTCTTTTCCAACCTAAATAATTCTATGATTCTATGAAGATAGGCTAAGTTAATGCACTATGTGTTTACTTTCCAGATAGCTGAAGCACATGATTTCCAATGATGATGTAGATCCTTACACGGGACTTTTAATCTCTTCACAACTGTCACAGTTTTCTTGCAATTTGTAATTCTTGAAATTGTCGTGGTTTTCTTACTATTGTAAGGTTTCAATGCTGAACAACTTAAGAAACTTAAAATAAAATGTGTTGTGGTTTGTTTTTCGTTTTGGTTTGGGATTTTTTGTTGGTTTTTGGTTTGTGGGTTTTGTTGTGTTGTTGTTTTGGTTTTTTTATGGATAGCTGAGCTACATGTTATCATCAGCCAGTTTTGACAACAATTTACATGAAATCTGGCTCTTTTGTGAGTTGTTTTTTTAAACCAAAGGCTATTACAGAAAAGTGTATTCAGTACATCCCAAACCTTTTAAGGAGGAAATTAAATCCATTTTTGTTCAAATAGCACCACTTTGTGGTGAATTGTGGTAAGTGACGCTTTCTGAAACCTAGCCGTGTTAGAAGCAATGCTGAAACTGTTTAACTTAAATAGGGAGGAAACTTTGTTCATCTTGGCCAAACATAAAATACTTTTGGAAATATTAGATGTAATTTGAAATCTGAAGTGTTTTCAGAAAAGGATATTGAATTAATTTCCTGTGTTGATTGTAGCTTATACTTAGCATCTAAAATTACATTCATGCTTTTTACAGAGCTAATGTTTTGACTAGGGTGACTGGTTAATCATACCGGTATGCAAACGATTAAGTGCATTTATCACACTTTTGTTCAAAGCTGCATTATATATTCGAGCTTAAACGATTTACTTATCTCAATGTGCAATGTCTAAGAAGTTTCAAATTTTGTTGTTATTGTTTGGTTGTTGCAGAGTTAAGCTACTTTTAAATAATCTGACAAAAAGGGCAAGGTCTGAATAGATATGAACATAAATGAAGTCCAAGGAAGAGGTATGCTATCTTTATTTAGAGGAAGTTGCAGAGCATTAAGTTTTTCTGCGAACTCTTCCACTCATATACCTTCTCATTTCACAGTGGAAAACATTATTTTTATTTGTATCTGCTGTTTGGCAATTTATTAAATTCTATTCATACTGCAAAAAATACTAAACCAATGTTTAATCATATGCAGGTTGAATGAGAATATTTTTAATACCTACCTTTACTGCCTTGAGAGCGTATCTATGTTTTTTCCTGTTTCCCTTTGTTTTTCCTCTTGAAAATTACGAATGTGCCAAATATGATCAACAAAACAGACTAAATAATGCTGCACAGGAGTAAAACATATGTTCTTCAAGATGATTTGTCTCCTTTCATTTTATTATTTCACACTAGCATTATTCTGGCACATGCTATGAATCAGAGCATAGCTATCATTTGTCTTTGCTGTTATTACATTTCTGGCTATTGAAATGATTAATCTGCTTGTTAATAATACAGCTTCAGTTTCGTGTTCTAACCTATTCCCCAAACATTCATCTGTTCACAGCATGAAAAGAATAAAGTAGTTTCTGCGATAAGATTTAAGGATTGTTGTTTTGCCAGACAGTTGTACTGATGTCTCCCACTTTGGCTGTGAATTTCAGTGTGGAGTTTTCTTGTAATACTTGCTGCTGAGGAGCAATCAACCTGCTCGTGGTATCGTAATTTCTGAAATGTAGTCATCCATCAAACAGGTCTCTCCATCTACCTTTTACAAGAATGGGGAGTAGGATGCTTGTGCGTTGTATTGGCAGTAAGTTTGCTGATATAGGTACACAAGTGGAAAGTTTCCCAATATTAGATCTGGATGAAGACATCCAAAAGTGCTATGATTGCTCATTTGGTGTTTTATAACCAAAAGATTCTGATAGAGGGAGAGGGAAGGGGGAGGGAATAATTTGCAATGTGTCTAAGACCACTGAACACTTGCCAATTAAAGTTTGGATTGAGTTATCTACACCTCCACGGTATTATCATTCTACTGGGCTCTCATTTAGACTTGTACAGAGTACCCCTTTTTGAGAAAGTGGTGTATAATGGAATATATAACAGCTCTTCAAATTGAGCTCTTTCATCATGACTGATCATGCTAGCTATTTCAAGACTTTCTCCTCTGTCTGGCTGAATATTATTCAGGAGGTGGGCATGAAAAATCACCAGAGCTCTGAATCTCTCAGAAAAATGTTGTCATTTCAGGAGTAGTAACTTATGAAAAGAATATAGAAACATTAAAGTATGTCTCCAAGGAATGATATTGTATTTTGCAAAGAGATCTGTATTAACTCTGAAGACACTAGAATACTTTCATTGGCAAAAAATCTGAGAACTACTGACTGAGTCCGGTGAAGTTCCCTCTGACTGGAAAAGGGAAAACATAACCTCCATTTTTAAAAAGAGAAAAAAGAAGACCTAGAAGATCTAGAAAATCTTTAAGGTCCCTTCCAACCCAAACCATTCTATGATTCTATGATAGTGTTTATTAGCACAAGCATAAGCACCATTAACAAAGCTATATTGCTGCTTACATTTATCTCTTCACAGGACTGTGCACTATGTATACCTACCCTCAGGCAATTTTAAAAAATCTTATTTTTCAATCTACTGAGAATTTATCCAAGGTATCATAACCAGAACAACAAGACTGGCCACATCACCGGCTAGGTGAAAGGTTTATGTTTAATTTGCAGTATTTAATGTACATGATACGATCTCAGCTGGCTTCTTTTAAGTACTACTTACCAGGGACCTACTTGGAGAGACTTTTGTTAAGTGATGTTTCACCCTACTTCCAATATATTGAGTGCATTGGATTTACTGAGCTACTAAGTTCTGTCATCACCCACAGGCACTGACACAAAATCATTGTGGATGAGGCGTGGTCCTATTTATAAAGGGTGGAAATCAGGTCATTGTCTCTCTTGTTTACTGATCTGTTTAAACTTTGGTTTCCATGAATACTCATGCTTGAGATTTTGAAATTTGCCTTTTGTTAGCAATTTTTGCATATAAAAAGCAATAGCAAGATTGTCTGTAGGGAGAAAAAAACCCTAAACTCCATGACTTTAGCTGATTTGACTATGCTCAAGTGTGCAGTCCTGCTGATGTGAACCTACTGCTCCTGAAACTGAAAAGCAACAATTTTGCATGACCTCTTGTGAACCCAGATTGTTCTGCTTCTTCCCACTTTAGGGCTAACTATAGATAGTGCTCAGGGCTGCCTCTGCTTCCCTGTTTAGCTTTGCCTGCAGCACCATCTCTATCTTCTAGCGTGAATCACCTCTGTGCATCAATCATGGCCTGGTTATGTCACTTCTCTCCTTTTGGATTTTACTTCCCTGTGATGATAGTGTTAAGATAGAAAGCAGTCTTTTCCCTTAGTTTTCCATAGTGGAAATATCTGCTTCAGTCTCTTGAAGCAAAGTAATGCTGTTTACTCATAATGCTAGAGATCCATGTCAGTCCATCTTCCAACCTTTGCTAAATTTGCTTGTTAGAAGCTCTATCCCCCTGGGCCCACATCGGAAGTTTATTTGCGGTAGCCAAGTTTTAGAGATAAAGAAATGTTGGAGATCAGAATGCTTTACTTTGCTTCAAATGAATATGTTACATAAAATGAACTGTTAAAAAACAGGAACAGAAAGTGACTTATGTATTTATACCACAAAACATGAATCAGTTAAATATTTCTGGCATAACAAAAAGCAACGTGATGAGAATCTTTCGTCCTAAGGGGGAAATAACATGTGTATTGTAATTGTTTTTAACATTTTCTGCCACCATTCCACTATTTATGGTTTCGATTCGGATGACTTTACTCTGGCAGTGTATTTATGTCAGACATCATGGCCTACAGAAAATATTTTATACGTCTGAAGACCCTAGTAACTGTTCTAATTCGAGACTCTGAACGTTTTTATATTTCTTTGTCCCTATTGGCTAGCAAACTAGCACTTCTAGGTTGGTAGCTATTTTTTTGAGCTGTGGAAAGAAATATTTCAATGTAATACTGATCATATTTCAGTATAATACTGAGGACTCAAGGAAGCACAAATAATGTGATAAATAACAAAATTACTAAAATGGTCACTGTAAGGTACAGTGTATTTGCTAGTTCAAGAGGGAAAGCTAGACCATTCATTCTTTGAACACCTGTTCTGGGCAGAAATAACTCTCTTGCTGAAAGAACTTTTAAGTACTGGTGAAAGTCCTCCTGCTTGCTCTTTTCAGTGGAACGGAATGATTCCAAGTTTTACATGAATCTCCCCAAAAAAAGCAGGGGGAGGGGAAGGGGAGATTAGTGTAAAAGCAAGGTTGGGGCTTTTTAGAAAGAGGTCAGAATATCTGTCCACAGGAATAGTATTTTTTTGCACACTGCTCTGTTGGTGTATGTGTTGCCTACATGGAACACTGGGCAGCTCCCACAGAGGGGTCTGTGCTCCCTTCTTAGTAGAAAAGCCCTTGAAAGCACCACGGAATTGCACGTCTGTCTCACCAGATACAGGGAACTCTGGACTAAGAATAAAAGGTGTTTGAAACACATTATTTATGTTCATTGAGAAAATTAGAGCGTAGCTTTCCCGCTTCCTTCAAAAATGTATCTGATAGCAGAAAGCTGTTTTCAATAATATATGCAGAACTAACTAGAAGGTAAGGATATATTCTGAAGATCACCAGACCATATGCATTGCCATTATTTAAACTTTAGGGAATCCATGGAGGAGGGAGGAAACAGATATCCAAAAGAATGCACAGAATCATCCTAATCCATACAAACTGTTCGTATCTTACATGGTCCACGGGAAAATTTGTCGAATTCTAGTAGGAATTACTGAGGAGCAAGTAAAATAAAGTAAGAAGTTTCAAGGCTATTTAGCTTTTTAACTAGTGCTTTTACATGGAAAGTGAAACCCGATTATCTTTGAGCAACCTTAAGCAGTAATAGCTATAGGAAACAAGAAGTGAAAGAGCAAAATTAGTCATATAAAAACTAATGGGCTATATTCAATAAGAGAAAAAAATGATAGATTTTTCTTCTTGTTGCAGGGTACACCAGTGAAGTAAATGGATTTATGTTTCCATAAGATGATAACCAAAGAAGGGAATATATTTGCATTTAGCTCCATTTTATGTAGTCTTTTGACATTAAAAGCTGTTCTGTCTCTTACAGAAGACTTGTGGGGATGGAGTTCTCTGTGGAGAACAATCACTAAATCCACAAAGCACTTTTTAGTTTCTGTTTATCCTGGCAGCAGTCTTTGGCAAAACTTAAAGCAGCAATGGTGTCTTAGAGAAGACTGGCATGATTTCCCATGATGTAACAGGGTATGTAAATGATTTAGTACAGCCAACTTTGAGATTAAAAAATTCTCAATAGAGATGGTCATGCAGGAATGCAAATTCCAAGAGTACAAATATGCAGTTAGGGCAATGATGCAGGCTTTTATGTCAAAATATTGGTGAACGTGCAAAATAAGGAACATCAGAGAACTAGTTAAGTTAACAAAGAAGTTTCCTGTGGTAATCTAGGCTACTTGCATATGATATTTTGGGAAACTGAGAATAAATTCGGAAAGAAGAAAGGCAAATTAACCTTGGGAGACCAGCTGGATCTGAACATTGGCAGTAAGGAAAGAGGAAAGTTTGCCTCTTAGTGGCTGGATGGAGGAATAAGTGGCATTCTTCTGATTCTTTCAGACTCAGGGCATGAAGAAAAAAATAAAATCTGACCATGTGGTTCTGGTTGATAAGGAATGCAAAAAGCGTTATCAGGACAGAGAAGGAAGCTTTAGAATAAACATTTTCCCCTCCCTTCTCTTTTCTTGCATTGTTCTGCTCCTCTCAAATTCCATTTTATTTAATTTTGCTACCTCTCAAGTTGTTTTCTTAATTTTGTTTCTTTTTCCTTATCCTCTATTTCATAATCCCTTGAGAGTTCATAGGCACTTCAGAGGAGATTCCACTGTTACAGGTATTTTTATTGATATAAATTCCTGCAGGTACTTCCTGAGTATTGTGCTTATTCTCATTATTTTATCCATTATTTTTTGTAATCACTGTTCTCTTTTTCCCTCCTCTTGTGCTTATTTGTTACACCCTGTCTAAAATGTTGACCATAATAAAATTGCAGGGCAGTGCCTTAATCTCTTTTGAAAGGTATATTGAAAATCCTATGGTTTTTTACATATATTTTATATCACACTTCGGCGCGTATTTATAACATTATTTTTGTAGCGAGTGTCTTCTCCTGGCTGCATCTGACATATCATGGAGCACGAAAGTGACTAAAAGCAACAGTAAGTTGTGGAAATTAGGTGTGGACTTTCACAAAAGTTACAGGTACCTCCCATGGTTGGTTAGGTTTTTTTCATAACAAGATTACATACTTTCTTACTTTCAATACAAGTCTTTTTAATATACAGTCTGCACCGTGTTATAATTAAGATCTTTAAATCTGTTTTTCTTCCTCAACAATGCTTGTGAAGTCTTGCCAGGGGAAAAAAAAAAGAGGCAAATAAACTGAATAAACATGTATCTGAAAGAAGAAATAGTTGCAACATAGAATGCCTCTGATTGTTGTTTCTGTGTATGCCCAGGAAATGTCAAACCAAGACCTGTGGAAGTTGTTAGGAATAGCCCTGCCATTGTAAACTTGTAGCAGAAATTGATCAAAGTAATGAGCTTCAGTCTCTAAAATCATGAAGGATGATTCTTTTCCCATCAGCAGGAAAATATTCTGGAAGCCTGGCAGCATCTGTTACATCTTAATTTTTTTTGCTTGTCTTATTTTGTGGTGTTAGGAATCCTGCACGATTTTAGTTAAACTTGGAAAGCTGGGGGACAGCTTTGTTGCTTTAATAACTTCTGCTGATCCTGTAAAATGTTTATATTTTTATGCCAATTTAGCATGCTTAATTTACTACTAAGGTTCACTATTCTCATTGTTTCACATATCGTGGTATGGACCAGCCACTCATTTATGTCGTTGTTAGCCTATGTTCAGCTGGGGAACTGGTAACCCAAGCAAAAACTACCAAATGTGCCAAAAATTAAACTAGAATTTTCTTCAAGAAGTAGTAAAGAAGATATTTGAGTACTCTATGATATCCTTCTCACTTTAATGACAGGTAACTCTAATATTAATCTGCTTATAATGCATAGCTGTGTTTACTTCAAAGCATGCTCACAATTAGCTAGAGGAACTTCAGCAGCTCAGGAAAGCAGTTATTTGTCTCGGTGCTTTACAGGTAGAGAAACTGAGGTAGGGTGAGCAGCTCCCTGATATAAGTTGGTCATGAACTTTGAATTTCTATGCTCAAGAATAGAGTCCCAATAGGGTTTGAAGGCTTTCCAGCTAATAGAGATTCTCTGCCTTCTCAGTATGTTAAGTGATAAAAGTAATAAAATAATAACTCTCCAGCAATGCCTCACATCACTCTCTTATACTTAGGTAAAGTTATAAACAAATTTTCAATTGTCTGTGGAAATATAAGCACGTAACTAATATTTTAATGATTTCCTCATTTTTTCCTTTCTCACTAACAAATAGTTCATTTAGTTCTGTGCTCAGTGTTCTTTTCCCCTTGCATGTCTACCCAACGTTTTCCCCTATGTATTTCATAACACATCCTCCTTTATTGTGTCTTCCTCTAACAATAACATACCAATGAGATGTGTAATCTTTCAGAGTGGGGAAACAGTTTTTATAACCCAAAAATTACAAGTTGGAAAATAGCGAGGAAATGTTATGCATATTGAAAACTCCAGGAGTTTGGGGACCACAGACCACGCTACAAAACTCCAGTGAGTGTTCTCTTCACATTCAGCCATTCGGTGTTTTCAAACTGGGGCTGAGCAGCAGAGAGGACCAACTCTGGACTGGCATCCTTACCTTACTAGATCAGGTCTTAGAGCTGGAAAAACTTTCAGCAGGAGCTTCAGCATTCTTCACAACTGAGAAAAAAAACAGGATATTGGGTACATGGGATAATACATATTATCCCTGGGAGGTGTGTGAAAATGTGGACTTTGCTGATTTTGTTTGCAATTATTACAATGATTGTTCAGACAGGCTGGTAAATTTTGCATTTTTTTGGTCACATATAATAAATTAACTTCTTCTTTGTTACTGTTTTCATTGTTAGGAATACTTGCAGGCTTGGAAAGAGAAGTGAACCTCTGAGACAAGAGATTTTAAGGGCAATTTTCTTCTAGTATAGTTCATAATTGCTTAATGATTTAATATAGGCACTTCAGTACAGGATGGCTAAGTGGTACCTGGACCTGTCCAGATTTTTTATTTTATATCTGGAGTAGCATTGCTTATATGCTTATAGCAGTCTTTAGGGCAAAAAGGAAAAAAGGTAATTCAAAGCACTGGAATTAAAAGCTATCATCCTTAGAGTAGTTTATGTTGCCTAGACTGTTACCCGTAGTGTTTTCGTGCTTGTTGCTACAAGGGGTTTGCTGGTAGCAGGTGGAATCTTGTAGTGGTTTTACCATTCTTTTCAGCAACATGTTATTCTCATGTATCCCTGTGTTGTTCTAATCCCCAGGCTTTCACATGGTGGTATCCTGAATAATACATTTGTATATTTTCTGAGAAAAAGTAATGAGCTGTGTTTTTTACCTCAGCTGTCTAGAGAGCACAAAGACCTAGAGACAAAGCAGGCAAGGGAGATGGTGACAGAGATGTTGTGTGGACATGAAGGGTAAAGACGGGGTGTTTGGAAAGGGAAGTTGAAACCTGTAAATGGGATTCAAAGAGGAGATGAAATATGGTAAGTGTCAGGCAAAGCAAATGATAATTCCAGCAACCTTGTGGATACACTGGAGAACAAGGCGAGGATTTCAGGAAGGAAGAGGAGGCAGTGAGACACAATGATTTTTCTCCATGTGGTCAAAGTAATGCCTTGGTGCTTTATTGTAACAGTAGATATTCCAAAGCACTCTGGTCCTTGGTGATTGATTTGTGCTGCAGGTTACACTGATTATTTCTAGAGATTTGCTGAAGGTAGGAGTAGGAAAATGTTTTTTAATGGCAGTCAGCCCTGCAAATAAGTGTTATAGCACCACTATGTAATTAATGCCAAATGTGTCATCATGCCTTAGTCACTGTAAGGAATTTAGGATGGATGCCTGTTTTCTCAGTGAATAAAATTACCGTTTCACCCTAATTAGACTCATTTTTACTGAGGACAGTGGTTAAAATATTTCAACAACACCTCCCTCTTCAATATTGTGACAAAGAGAACAGAATACGTAATAAATTCTACACAAAAAAAGAAGCAGCATCCATCTACGGTGATTTTAATTCTTTGTTGTATGATCAAGCGAAAAACAAGCTCTGTTGAGTAGCCAGCAATGCAGATATTCAATGTACTATTGTCTTCAATGGATAACTGGTAGTTTTGTTCAGCAATCCTTATGGGCAAATGCTTCCCATCATTGTTAATACCAAGGCAGTTCCTGGTAGGAGGTCCTCTGTCGATAAAGCTTCTCTGCCTGCGAATACTTTTACTCTGCCTTTTAGACCCTTGGTAAGCTGGGGAAGCATGTGCTGTTGCACAGTCTCCTGCCGGTTTGCAGCAGCTTTGGCTTCGGTGAGGCTGGCAAGGTGGGTAACGGAAAAGGTCTGAGGTATGTGAAAGTTTTTGTTTCATATCTCAGATCAGTCTGATGTGGAATAAAAGAAAAATAAGCCTATATATTAATCCTGCATCCCTCCAACTTTTTCTTCCTCAAAAGCAGTAACTCATTCATTGCATTCAGTGATTCTTAGTAATTGCAGATATTTGTTTATCAACATGTTATGTTTTCTGTATTACATGTATTGCTTTAAATGTGACATTTTATTTTGTGAAAGCACTTAGAGTCTTAGGCTGTATTGAAACAGTCAGTGAGCTCACAAGCAGTGAAGGAATACTAGCCAAACAAGAAGTCAGCATAAACCTCTTTAAAGATCTTTAGCCTTGCAAATTTATGGAATAAGCATTTGTTTCAAGCCTCCAAAAAGCAGAACTGAGCTAGTTCATGCAATTTCCATGTGTACTTTTAATTCATCTATCTTTATGTCTGCTGACAGTGAATTAATATTTTACTGTTACGTTAAGTTAATTTTTATGTGGAATTTGGTTTCTTATGTTCATGAGTGCAGCACCTTCAGCCTTTTCTTGTTGTGGAAAAAGATTTCATTCTTAAGGTGTCCTTTTGTGAGACCCGAGTGGATCTGAGCATTCAGAAAAGTAAGAACAAAACCAGAAGACCTGCAGATTCCGAATTGCGTTATTCATTTCTGGTTTTCTGTTTAAATTTTCACTTGCAATGTCAAAATCATACATTCTCAAACTTGTGGAGGAAGGGAATATAAACAATTTCATTTGGTCGTCTTTTAAGTTAGTTTGAAAATGCTGGCATCAATAACCCTTTGATAAGCACAAGCACTGAACAAACTAAGGGGTTTTTTTTTAAAACCCATGGTCTTGTTAAGTTTTGGTAAAACTTCTGTAAGCCTCTGAGCTTTCCCTGGAGTAATTCACTAACAGGTTTCTCCATTTTGCAGATCACTTTACTCTAGGATTGTTGAGCATTCTCAGCTGTTTTCAGTGATGATAAAATAGGTTTAGTGTAAGTAATATCTTCTGTTAAATCCTCTGGGAACATTACTCTATGTGTTTTCTCCATTGTTTTTTTTCATGTAGGGGAATGAAGTATACTTCATCCACCAGTTGTACATCTATCAAGCAGTTTCAGTCCTACATGTACCTTCTGTATTTTTATTCGAGCTTTTGGAATAAAGTTGCTGTAGACTAATTTATGAGCTAGACAGCAGGCCTGTTATCCTGCTGGTGTTTGTAATTGACACGGTAATGAGAGTGGTAGTGATCATACTATGCGGCCATATCTAAAACCGAAGTGCTTTATAGGATTGACAGCAGACTACATGATTCAAATATCAATTCCATGTGCCATCAGTTCCTTGTGATCATTTCATGGTCTTTGCGTGGTCATTAGTTCAGACTTGAGTCCAGTCCAAAGACAGAATTCAGGCTGATATCATGTTAAATTGTGGACTTTGTAAAATGAGTTGCTGTGAACAGTCCACTTCCCAGTGAGGACCATTGTGACACACACTACCAGTTCCTGCTTTCTTGATGATCATCACAGTGAAGAGGGAGAAAATGGATTGGGAGGTGTAATCCCATCAGGCCAGGACTGGAGTCTCATGGAGCAGTGCTGTGGAAGGAACTTCATTGCCTTTTCTGCTTGCGTTAAAATTGGAGTTGGCTTCTAATGTTGTACTTCCATGAAATTAAAGTAGCTGGTTTATCTTCCATCACATTATAAGAGCACAGATTTGATAAAACTGCACAGCAATTTACTTTTTTAAAATTTTTTAAAATTAGTTATAGTTTAGATTGAAAAAGTACAGGCAAGTGTTCATCCTTTGACCTGGAACCCTTAAAGGGGTCTTCTTGTCAAGGGCTGGCAAGGTCTGGCCAAGTTATAACAGGAGACCTGTCAGGCAAGGACTCCCATTCCTGGGATCTGCTGCTGCCCAGGAACAGAGTTACTGGAGAAGATGAAGGTGCCAGCTGTGAGAGCACTTTGCGGGAGAGGGCGTCATAAGAGATGAACCGATACAGGTTTTTGAATGAAAATCCAATGTCTGGAAAGTGCCATTAGGTGATGATAAAGTGTGTGAGAACAAAGGGGTCTAAGAGAGTTATCTACATTAGCAGTTTGGTTTGAAGGCATAGCATTGTTTTTAGGCAAATCTCAGTGTATTGGATTGGTTTGCAGAATAGTTTCGACACATGTTATCTAGGCTGTTCTTGGAAAAAATTAAACAAGAAACTTCAAGTTTGCTCCAAGCCCTGGTGGAGACATTGCAGGCTGAATCAGTGACTGTTTCTTTGGTTGATGTAAAACCATGCATGTGGGACACATTTAATCTGGGGGCCAGACTAAATGTAGTCCAAAGTGAAACCCTAGAAAAGTAGATTGTATAAGAATAGAGGCCTGAGAACAAATTGATTTAGTGTACAGATCCATTCCTATTGTGCCCAAATTACTGGCTAATGGAGGTACAACATATGTTGACAAACTGGCAATTACTCCATTTTTATCTTTTATTCTGAGAATGACTCCAAACCACTGCTGCAAGATTTCTGAGTCTCCCACCCAACCATAGATTCAGGGAAAGGACATGCCAAACCTGCCTTAAAATCCTGGATTTAAACGTTTGTGATTATGACTGGAAAGATTAACACCATAAACACACAATGGAACTGTGTCATCCTTGAGATTCCCATACATATCACTCATTCTCCTACTCATCGTTCCATTTTCCCTCACATTTTATGGTCTAGAGGTGATTTATTTAAACAGAGAACAGAATATCACTAGGCAGAAATCAATCTGTCTGCACAGAAGCTATTTTTAAAGCTGTTTAGAATAGCACATGCTTTTTCCTGAAATGTGTTCAAAGATCATAATTCATATGACAGAATGGTGTGTGTGCTCATGTAATTTCTGTTGGATATTTCAGATTTCAGAGAAAACAGGAGCTGCTTGAGAGCTAAGAATTGCTAAAATGATCAACATGCTATCATTTGAACTCTTGAAAAAGCCCATAAAAATGACGTCAGTAGTGGATTAATATTAAAAATTCAGGTATATAAGAGGAAATGATGCTTAAATCTAGGAAAAACAATAGGCAGTAAGAGCTTTCATATCTGGGAAGGATTTCCTTATTTTACATTTGCTTGTAAACATGGCACAAATTCTACTGAAATGTGGCCAGTTTAAATGATTTGCATGTCTGAGAACTTTCCCTGGTGACAAAAGTAGCAGGAATTTTATTTTTAAAACTTAAATAAAATGCAACTTAATCTGATTGCAGGGGCTACAGAAACTTCTGTTTCTACCCACTACATTCAGATCTATTAAACTGTAATATTCCCCTATCAGATGTGTAACGATGCTTCTGGTTCTAAAAGCCAAAGGACTCCTACAGAGATGGCATAACAACCAGGTCTCAGGTGGCTGGCATTCTTTCTTCTAAAGAAAATTAATGATTATTTTAAAATCTTATCCCCAAGATTAGTCCAGTGTGTAATCTGTGCCAGAAAAACAGCAGTGGTATGAGCAGAAGTTCTGATTGTTAAATCTTATATCCGTTTCTGGGTAGTAATTGAAATGCTTAGGAGATACCATCTCTTTTCACTACAACTATTTATCTGAAGTCTCCTCGTAGTTCTTTCCTAGTATAGCCCTGAACTCACCATTCACAACTGTTTCCTGGCAGAGCTATATTGTTATTAACATAGTACCTTTTCTGTTTGGCTACTGCAGAAATGACTGAATTGGCCAAACCCCTCTGGGTGGCAGATGACTGCAACATGAAAGGAAAAAAAAACCAGTCTGAAATGAATGCCCTGGAATGGGGAAATCGACAGATTGCCCAGAATCACACCTGAACTGTACATGAGTCAGCCAAAGGTCTGAAAACTCCAGTGTGACTGAGTTTTTCTTGGGGATCTTTTTTAAAAATTCAGTTTCACATACATGTTGTTATAAGTTTATGTTAATGAGAATTTAATGAGAATTACTGTGGAGAAAACAAAGCCTCCGGGACTATCTGTGTTTTTCTGTTTGCCATCTTTGTAAAAAAGAAAATGGAACTTCTCTTTTTTTTTTCTTTTCCTTTTTTTTTTCCGAATTCACGTTTTGTTACCCAGTGGCACAAGTACTTCTAGTGTTTTAAACCTGCCCTGTGGTTTAAACTTAGTTTCAAACAGAAACTGATCGATTTATTAATGATTGAAGACATTTAATAATGCAGGATTTCTTTGAGTTTTGACAGCTTGGATTCTACCACCTCATCTAGCAAGATACATAATCTAAAAAATGATGCTTGCAACAAGCACTAAATGCGAACTAGTACTTTGAATTTCAAGGTCACTAGTACTTTTTTTGCCCAGACGCTTATTAGTGCTTGGCACTGCTGATCTTTGCAGGCCAGAATATGGGTTTAAAAACACAGCAAGGTAAGAAACCTAAACACTACTGAATGACATACACATGGTGACTGAAGACATGGTTCTACTGGGAAATTAATTAATTCTTTTAGTCCTCTCATAATTAGGTTTGCAGCCTTCAGGGAAAAGCTATGGTTAGGAAGACAGCGAACAAGTGCTTCTAGAAGGAAGAAAAAAAAAGCCAACCTTGAAACACTTTCAAAAATATGACCAAGGAAAAATAGTCCTTAATTTATGAGCTTAATTAATATCTAAATATAAATGCCAACCTAACCTCTATCCGCAGTCTAAATACTCACTTTACTGTATTTTATGTGCTGATAAGAACCTGGAGGCCATTGAGGCAACTGTAAGAAAGGTGTTTTCATGCCACTATTTCCTAGTAAGTGCTAGTTTGCCTAATGGAACCTGAAAGCTCCCGAAAACACTACACCCACTTCCATGCTATGCTTTCATGTGGAAGTGAAAAAAAATCTCAGAAAAAAAAAAAATCACACCAGAATATCCAATTTATACACCTAAATCTGGAATCGGAATGAGAAGACGTGGTGGGTCTGTTACACAGGTTCCTCTTCACAGAGAAGATTTCAGAGGGTTTATGCGAGCTGAGGAAAGGCTGATTAGCTCAGGATGCAGAGCAGCACGGTTCACCTCGTTCCAGCAGACCGGGGTCAGCAGCCTCACAAGCTTGCCAGACAGTGTTTTCTTTTCCCAAATTAGAAGTTGAGCGTGCCAATAGTAGGTTTCCTGGTTAATTCCGAACTGTAAATTGAGGCAGAGCCAGGTGCCTTGGCCTCATCCCGAGTCAAGATAGAGCTAATCAGCGGTGCCATAGTGTCCCACCGCTGCCAAATTCAGCAGGAGCTGCAAAGTCCTGGTTGCCGCACAAGGAATACATCGTCCAGTCGTTGGTGAGTGTACACCAGAAGTCACCCCCTCTGTTACAGCATCTGTGTTTAAAAAGAAAAAATCTACTGATTAAAGAAAAAAAAAAAAAAAGGAAAAAAAAAAGCCCACAGCACTTTGGGTGTGTGCAATATCAAGACGGGAAAATGTAAGTCATAGTTAAAAGTACTTTCTCAGTTTGAGAACTTCTTCAGTTAGGAAAAAAAAAAAAAGTAAATTAATTCTGATATTCCTCTACTATTGGACCAAAACATCAGCAAAGTTTCTTTTTCAGTTCTTGATAGTCCTTCAGTACTCATATGACAGATACCCTCAGCCCAGTCACTATCAGACACTGGTTTGTTTTGTACGTGCATAAAACCATGGCTTACAACGTTTGGGGGTATGGAATGAATGTTGCATGTTGCATTGCTGGAGTCTGCTGCTAATATTAGAGCAGAATGAACAGCTCACTTCCTGGAGGCACCAGCACCCTTCATGTGCAAATTTTTTTCAGTGGTATCAGACATGTGGAATAAATTATCATAAATTGCTTGTGATTAAATGTAAAGTACCAGAAGGATTTGCAGTAGTTAATCCCTTTATTTCTGGGGTCCGTGAAGAGCAAATTAAGCTGAAGACTGATATGTAACTGCTTTTCATTAAAACTAATGCTCTTATATTATAGTACTGTTTTGTTTAATTATGGAACATAATTTTAGAAAATATGAGCTTTAGGAAGAAGGCAGTTAGCAATGTGTACTGGCCTATAACTACTGTTACTCTGTATAAACTACAAATAGCAAAAGTGGTATTAGAAACATTAAAACTTGCTCCAACATTTCATAATATACTAAATCTTACTTTGTACTAATATATTACATGGCTATGGCCAAAAGCAGGATTTCCTCCTGAATTCTGCTGAAGGGTAATCTTCTATTTCCATATATTTTTATTTCAATAAAGTTTTGGGAGACAGTTTTCTTTCCATTTAACTAAAATAGATGAATTTCTGACATCTGAAATGTTTTCCTGAGATAAATGTGAGCCTGTGTCAAAAAAACAAACCAAACAAACAAAAAACCCAAGAACAACAAAACAAACAAACCCAAACCAAAACAAAACCACAAATAAAACACCTCAACATGAAGTGAGATTTTGATAGCATGCAAAACAAATTATTCTCTTTTCTGGGAATCTGTGCTCCTTAATACTTTTAAAGGGCACATTTGTTTGGAAATCAGTCCCTCTGCAACATTATATACTACACAGTAACATGATTGTATCTGAAAATGGCTCACTGGAATGACTATGGGTTGTATGGCATAGTGTGAGACAAATATGAGGCCAACAGAAGCAGTGCAATGTGGAGATGATGTGCTATGGTGTTCTTGAGCGTGCACTGGTTTACCCAGATGTCAGGAGAACATCCACTTCCTGGTTTTTAACTATTGATTTCAGCTATTATTCACTTCCCAAGATCATAAAATACCAATAGTTTCTCTATGGCCTTCTTTGTGTAATTTAGTTACCGCCTGTTTTGGGGCGAGACAGCTGAATGGAGCAGGACAACCAGGGAATTGGTGTCCAGCAATTGTATTACTCTAAACTGGCCCCATACTACAAAACAGGGCTATTTTTTTGTTTCGTTCTTGCTATAGAGAAGCGAAACCCTGAAGTAATCCTTTCACAATTTATTTAGCGAATTTGCTTCATTGTTACCACTTAAGAGTGCTGAAATGTGAACTAAAGATAAACGGAAAGAGAAAGCAAGCAAAGTAGATGCACTCAGTTTCTCATATGGGTCCTTTCTTTCTCCTTCTCCTTTTTAGGTACCTACCAAAGGAGCAGCGCCCCCCTTGATGTTTGGAATGGAAATACAGCCATGACTTGAGATCTGGACAAGAGGTGCTATCAGGTTGGTGTCCTGCCCCTTCTGTGGCCGAGAAGGGAGATGCGAACAGCTGGAAGCTCTCCGGGGTCCGTGCAGCAGTCCCATCCTGTCGGCTACAGTTTACGGGTAAACCTCTAGGCTCGTGGTTCCATGAGGCAAGGTGAGCTGATCTCTTACGGCTCCTGGCAGGACAACCTTGTTCCTTTGCTCCCAGCGAACCACACCAGTGCTTACTTTGCATCTGGTCGGGTCCTTGACAGAGGCCTTCATGAGCCACGGTTCACCTGGTGTGAAATTAATTTTCTTGAGCTAGTCAGCTGAATCGTTTCATGCAAATATTTGATTAGTGCAACAGTTGGGTCAAGGGGCAAGGGTGGGACCACAGCAGAGAAGGGAGGAATGGCAGAAGAGAGAATGGAAACAATCTTCTCCCCCCCACTTTTTTTGTTTTGCTCAGATTCTTATGAAACTCCACTGTGAGCAGCGCTTTTTTTTTTTTTTTTCCCCAATAGAGGAGAAAAATAGAGGGGTTCATTCAGATAACTGGAAAATACTCTGTTCAAAGGTAAAGCAAGAGGTATTGGAGGAGCATGGGGGGGATGCTTTGGGTTGGTATGTGTGCTTCTTGTTTGCCCTATTTGTAGCAAACATTCTTTTTAAATAGGTGCCAAGCTAATTACGCAAGGTCTTGTCTTCAACTCAATGGCATTTCTCTGTGTGTCACATGATACTTTTGAATCACTGACTTCTGTATTGAAGGATCAGAAAGCTGGCATAGAAAAAGGGGAGAATGTGTGCCCACATCCTTCTTGACAAGGGAGAGCACTGGGATTGCAAGGAATTAGGGTCTGATCGGTCTGATTTCCCTGTGCACGTCTTCTTTTTCCATCTGGAAATTTGTTTGCTGGAGGAATTTGAGCCTTTTCTACATTTGTCCAGGATTTATGGGTGTTCAGGAGAATAGGCAGAGACACTCTGCAGCTCGGAGATTCCAGATATGTTCATGTTACATGTTCAGAACAAAACACAGAGTGCATTTGCAGTAAGTCAGATGTTTTTTGGGCAGCACCACAGAAGCCTGCTGTGGAGCTAATATGAGTATTCTCGATAATTCCAGCATGATCCAGAAGCACTGGACTTCAGTAATTTATAATAAGCCTGTAATATTCACTGTGAAATCTTGCGAAATATGACAGCCAAACCCTGCTGCTGAGAATTGTGGGAGTGTGGCATGCAGGAATAGGAAAGAGTGGCAATAAAACTTGTAGTATCAGTATGTGCAGTGAGCCTGGCCAAAACACTAAACGTGCCACTTTTTGCAAACAGAACTTGCCAGAGGTATGTTGAAGGCTGTGAACATCAATTCAACAGAAACAAACTGTTCCTGGAAGGAAGACTTTTTTTTTTCTGCTTTTCCACAAATTTTGCCCAATTGGCTGCCCCTTCTTTTCAGCAGGTGCACCAGGTTCTCAGGCGCTGGTATGCAGTTCAGTGTGTCTAAACCCCAGGGAACAATATTGCTTAAAGCTCTTGCTCCACCGTTTCTGTACTATGGCACTTCACACATCCTTCCCTGCCAGAACCCATCCTGTCTTACTGGTGAAGGTGGTATGGAATCAGTAGCAGCCTCCTTCGCTCAGATGGGCGTGCTAATAAAATAAAGGCAATGGGCAAAGAAAATATTATTCAGAGGCCTTGAGGTCCCTAGGGCTATGACTCAGATTTGGGACAAGGTGCAAGGAATTGCTTTATCTGGAATCTTTTGTCTTCTCAAGTGGAGTGTCTTTGGTAAAAGTGAAAGACCAGTGCACTCAATGCTTTTCTCCTAATTTTTAAAGGTGAAGTATGTGGATCGTACTCCTGTTAAGCAAACAGAGTCGTACAAGGTTTTCCATGTTGTAGATGTAACTTGGCAAAGGCTGAGGAATCCAGAGTTAAGGCTGCTGCTGCAGACACAGCTCCAGCGCCACTGAGTGTAACACAAGTACACAGTTCATATGGGCCGCCCGGTGCTACCCAGTTCTGTGTAATGGGTTCAGAGAACTAGCTCAAGTGTTCTGATTTAGCACGGGACTATATAAATACCTCATAAGATCTGAAAAATATTTAAGATTCTGGTGTTTACAAGATAGCAAAGTAGAAGTGCTTGCCCTAACTGTAGGGCAACTGTAGCAGAAATTGCCAGTGTGACATGGCATTATAAGAATAATCATAGTAAAATGATAATTACAATCCTCTGACCTGGCACTAATTTGCAGAATTAGTGTGGCTGATGTTTCTGAACTTTTGGCAGAGAATTCTGTGCATCCTAAAACCATTCCTTCAATCAGATACCACATGCTTCAAGTTTTAGGTTATTTAAAAGACTATTCAGTCTTGGGTTAATGTTATAATGAAGGGGAAAATAGCTCATTAACAAACAAAGCGACGTTTTTATACTCTGCAGTTTTCCAGCTAGTGGCTCTTGCAAGAGGTAAGTCACTTATATGAATGTGAGTTTTTTGCAACAAATAAATTTAAGCTTTCTTCTGACTGCACTCAGAACTGAGGTTCGCTAGTATGAGCACACCACTTGTGTTGCTGTACTGTTATTAACTGTGAGCAGGAGTTACTGAACATACTCAAGGCAGGAACCGTGCATTCAGTTTCTTATACTGCTCGCGCGCGCTAATGATCAAAATGGAATACTGGGAATGCTGCATTTAAACCGAGTCTGACAGGAAGGATTAACTGGGGTGAGCACTGAATTGCACTTGACCTTGAATGTTTCTGACATTCTGACAGTAAGAGAAGGTAAATATTGAATGTGAGGGACATCCTGAGGCTTTTATCTGAGCCCACTATATAGCAGGAAGAGGGGGAAGTTACTTTTACTTTTTGTGAATGCCTGAGGATCTGAGCATGCTCTGTCGTGCAGGATACAGAGCAGACTGCAGCTCTGTTCTGTGTCTGTTAGGGAAATGAGCCCCACCTCAGCTAAAATGGGCAAAACATCCTTGGTAAACAGAGCACTGGGCAGAGCTTACACAATTAGCAATTACTCCATGAAACCCAGGCTGGCCACTGCCCAGCTTTAACTGAACTTTTATCCTCCCACAACATTTTGTTTAGAAACTATTTATATTTTTAAACAATAATACTCACTAGCAACACCCATCCTGGAGGACATCAACTGCTCTGACAGCCATCCCAGCTCCTTCTTAAATTGGGAACAGCAAATGCCATCTCTTCTAGCAGAAACAATGAAAAGCCAGTGACTAGTACTTAATGTCCTATACATCTTCATTAATGAAAGGGAAACAAATTGCTCCTACAACGCTGTATTGTTAAATTCAGTCCTGCACAAAGGGTTCCTCACAGTCGTGACAAAGCGTTCTTCATGATGAAAAGTGACTATGTTGGAAAGCTGTCAGTCAGGGAATGGGCTGAGGTCCCTAAAGTCATCTCTGTCCTCAGATTGGTTTCAAACCGTATGCCAGAGATAAAAAGTATTTTGTTGATTCCAGTTTATGTGAGCAAGATTATACACTGGTTTTCTTTCAAAAATCAATCTCATTTTGTAATTTGACCAAAAAAAAATGAACCTTTAGTCCTCTGCTGCTTCCGGTAATGGCTTAGAGCAGCTCCTGGGGGTGGCCAGCGAGTGTTGGCAAAATAACTACTAGCTCTGTGACAGTTCTGGAATCCAGATTAGCTGGGTACTGGCCCAGAGTTACTTGAAACAATATTAACCACTGATGGTTCCCCAAATCAAGTGTCTCCTACCTTTCCTACCAGCATATTCAGCTCTTTGCAATCCACAGGCTCCCCAGCACTGTTAACGGTCTGGTTGTATTGCAGCCACAGCCGCCTCATCTTGAAAACAGAATCGAAAGCACCACATATCAATAAGAAGTGATGTAGATAAAACATGAGGATAGAATTTACTTTTGTTTCATAATCCAGTTTCTTTGGATACACTGAATCAATGGGGCTATTCCGGCTCTGAGAATAAGGCGTGCTCATGTGAATACGTGCTTGGAATCCCAAGCTCTGCCAATTCACGCTGGCATGACTAAAGAGATTCCTGCCTCCAGCTCTCTGCCTGTTCTCCTGCGAGATGCTATCGGGCCAGTGGGAGGGGTGGGTAGGTAATGTTCCTGTCCTCCGAAGCTGCAGTCCGGTGTAGCAGAGCAAACTGCCATAAAGTTCAGTTTCTGTTTTCCTGTGAGCGGCAGTTGCTGAGGGCTCTGATTCAGAGTCCTTGGTGGATTTTGATTTCAGCAGCTGACAAGGTTGCTGTTCCGCCGTCCCTCGTAACTCCAGCAAGACTTGTAATCAGAGCCTCCGATCTAATCACAGGGGGTTAAACTCTGTTCTGCAAAGCTGTGAGCAGTATGATCTGTCAAAATCATTGCTTACATCCCAGGTCAGTAAAGTCAACTAGCCAGTGTGTATTTATACACTTATACATACATGATTTTAAATACACTGCTGCCAGATAACTACGATCTATCAGTGAGTGTCGGATTCCCATGTGGTTCTAAAATCGAGTTGGTTTTGTCAGCAGTTTGTCAAACCATATACTGACAGTTTTTCACACCAAGAAGAGTAGTAGCAGAGCAGCATTGTAGGAACAGTGATTTATTGCACATGTTATAAAGGAAGTTGCTGTGAAGAATATTCATATTTATGATTTAAATGAGATCATCTGAGTTCTTGGGTTTTTGTTTTTTCTCAAGAACAGAATATAAGAAAATTTTGAATGGATCCAGTTCGTGTTGGCGTGAGGAGCGATCTTGATTTTTTGTGGGAATGTATCAAAAAATAAACTATGGGTCTGATTTAGAAAAATAATTTAAGAGCTATTTCAGGAGTATAGTCTCCAAACTCTTCCCTTTGAGTGTAAAGCAGGCAAATGTCTGGATTTGCTGAATAAAGAATGATGCCAGTAGATAACTGCTCGGAATTATTTTGACTGCAGCCAGCAAATGTATCTCATCACTATGGTTGCAAAAACAAACACCCACCAAAGAACCGTATCTGACACAGAGAAAATAATTAAGGGAAATGGAACAATTTGCAGCCTGTATTAAATTCTTCACATTCCCTCACACAACTCAGTAGTTAAAGAGGGCTGAACTCTGACCTTCACATACATATCCTGTTTGAGTTCTTGCCACTCTGATAGTAGCAAGTGGGGTGAACATTACTTAAAAATAGAAAGAGACTTGAGATGTATCCTCCTACTCAGAACTATTCCATTCCACTTTTTTGATGATGGATGAGAGGAGGTTAGAATCACATCTTTGAATTTGAATTCGAGAGTATAGTTTTACTTTTGAGTCCAAATTGAAATAATTTGGTTTTTACCTCTGATTTGGATGTAGTTAAAGATAAAAGAACTTCCCAAAAGTACCTTATTCTGAAAAGTTCTGCCAGTTCAAGTTTAATAAAATGAATCCATAATTAAGAAAGTAATGCAGTTCTATATCAGTAACAGTCTGGTGCAGCTGCTGAACCATCAGCATTTAGAGCCACACTGAACATGAAATTGGTGCTGCTTTTTCTGAGGATGGTTAGTTGTAAATAGCCATTCAGGATCATCTTTTCCAGGACCTGAGGTGACCCTTCTTAGCAGGGCAATCTTGAAGAGAGGAGAAGCCAGAGTAAGAGATTGTGCAGCTGTCCCAAAATAAGGCAGCACCTTTCACAAATCCAAGCTCTAAGATGAATATCATATCCCAGCCCGCCCCACCCCAAACCAAACCAAACCAGACAAACTAACAAAAACCACAAAACACCACAAAACAAATCAGCTCAGTGGTTAAGAACCTCAGTCCTCCAGTCTCTTATCTATAGTTTTATAGTTTTCTGCTGAAGACTGAGCTCAGTGAATCATTGTTCACTTTGTCATGAGTGATTCTATGAAGAAAAGCTATAAAGCTATACCAGCAATTGTAATGTCCTTCCTCTTCCTCCTTTCTCTCTGGAAAGATCCGATTTCTCTCTCTACTAAGGAGGTGCAATGATGAAATAATACATATAAAACTTAAAAATACTGTTGTCTTGGTTTCGGTTGGGATAGAGTTAATTCTCTTTCTAGTAGGTGGTATAGTGCTGTGTTTTGGATTTAATATGAGGATAACATTGATAATACACTGATGTTTTAGTTGTTGCTAAGTAGTGCTTATACTAAGTCAAGGAGTTTTTGGCTCCCACGCTCTGCGAGTGAGGATGTGCACAAGAAGCTCCATTCATATCAGTAAAAGAGTTGACTATAAGAAATTCCTGACAATATGCTTGTTATTCCAGACTATGCCATCCAACAAAAAACACCATCTTGTTTAACAGAGCTTACACTGAAACCTGATGATATGTGCATACTTAAAAAGGTACTGTAGAATTAAGTAATACAATTATGTCCTTCCAAAATCTTTCTGGTATCAGCTTATTTAAAATTAAAGAGAAGAGTTCCATATTGAAATTGAAGTTCATCGATAGCCACAAACTTTAGAGCAAATATTTGCTAGCTGGGAAAGAAATGAGGTTGTAGTTCTAACTTCCCTCTTCTAATATACTTTGCATCAGAAATGATGTTTAAATATACTGAAATTAATAATTTTCAGATAGTTTCTCTACTTTGCCTATATACTTTAGAAAAGTAAATAATATAAATGCATTCCCCGTCCCTGTCAGCAGTGAGAGTGACATCACATAAAGGGAATGTACACAATGCTGAAAGTGTCCTGCTGGTTTGTATTAGCTTCCCTGGTCAGGCACATCCTGTGAAGCACTAGTTAAGCTCTACCAGTTTGAAAATAGACAGATAGCCTACGTGAACAAAGAGTGAACAAAGAGTTCACTGTGGAGAGAAGCTTCCCTGCACCCAGCAAAGACAGCAAAGCTGTTAGGAACATTTAAAAGGTGGATGCATAGTCATTTCTTTTCAGACACAAATTGGTCAGTGCTATTTTGGTACAAATTTAACCTCTCCTCCTCCTCAAAAAGAGTAACATGGTAAGGAGCAGAACGAGAGATAAAAGAAATGAAAGTTATTATAAACAGTCTTTCTAAATGACCCCCTTCATCTAGACAAATGTTGACACACTTCCCAAAAGAGATGGGGAAACTGACCTGGGAACTTGGGAGAAAGTGGGTCCTTTAGGCAAGGTGGGGAAAATAAACGTTCTTGTGTGTATAGAACAAACGGCGGGCCTGAGAATGGAGAGTTCTCACAAGGTTTCTGTGGGACTTTGCTGCGGGTTCTCTGCAGCTGCTGTTCCACCAGTGTGAGCAATAAAAACCACCTGTATCTTGTTATTAGTTGAAAAAAAAGTTCATTTTTTGAGGATGGATTTGAAAACCCCTGTGCTGAGAAGAGAGTGTGGGGTGGCATTTCTTCCCTTGATAGCAATTCGGCTTCTGATATTGTCAGTAACAGCTGCATGTGTAACTGTGGAGCTGCTATAAATGAAATGAAAGGCAACTTCGATGTGTTTTCCCTTTCCTTCCTGAAGTCCAGCAGCTATACAATCCCTTCTGAAATATATGTATGCCATAATAGTAGCTAACCTACTTCTATTTTTATTTCATGAAATACTGTTTGAGTTACGTAGCCAAAAGCGCCTTCTTTTGAGTCCCTTAAGGAATTCCTTCTTGAATCCTTCAAAAGATTAACTTTTTAAAAACATAATCTTATCCTAAATTTTTAATTCTCGTGGCAAACGTTTGAGCAACACAGTGTTTGTGTATCGACAGGTGATGAAGGCGACAGCAGTTTAATGATAACTCATCTAGTGTATGTGTTACATATATCTCTACAGCAGCCAGTTAAAATTGAACTGATGTCCAGCTGCTGGTGATAATGAAGGTAGTAGTACCATTGTAGTTAATTAATGGGTGCTTTGAAAATTGAGGTCCTAGCGAAGATTAGAGCACAGGAAAAAACCCAAGAAACAACAAACAGCAACCTTGTATTTGAACTGTGTATGTAGTGAAAGATCTCAGCCCACTAGCAGTAGGTACATTGAGCAGATGGGTTGGCAGGACAGGCAGACAGCTGGTTTTGTCTGGCATACAGGTGTTTAACTTGGCTGCTTGCAGATTAGCTACTAGGTGCCAGATTTTTTGAGGGGATCACCTTGTTTAAGAAACAGTGGCTCTTGTCCATTCCCGTAGCAAGTTCAGTGAATGAGCTGGAGCCGCTATTTTCGCTTCCTCCCTATTCACCTCTTTGACACAGTCCAAAAACCCCATTCACCTTCTGCCAGAGCTGGATTTAGACAGAAGAGAAGACAGTCTTTGCAGTTATGGCAACATGGTTTTGCATTTTCTTGTGGTAGAAACACAAGATGAAGCAATACCAGATATTGCTGATGTTCAATATTCAAACTATTCTTAATGTTTTGTCATCCTTCAGATAATTCTTTTTGTTTGTTTCTCATAGGCTGGCAAACATTACCTGAACTCTGTGTGCCTTTATTTGAAAGAATGTTTTTCAGTAGTTCCAGGGTGAGCTAGTACTTGACTGCAAGTATATTGGGATTCAGTGCTGTGAAATTTTGGAGGTTTGTCCAAAAGTTAGGCTGCAGAAATAGCTGTATAACATCAGCAAAGCCAGTTTGCTCTTTTCCAAGTTGTAGCGAGCCATAAAATAAATGTACTTTATGCGCTGGTAATAGATGCCATCTGAGATTCTTCAACAATTGTGTCAGATACACATGATTAATGAAATGCTGTCTACTAGAAAACTGTCAAATGCAGACTTGGTATAAGTAGGTTAAATAAATTTGCCGCGAGCATCATATTGTGATTGGTGCACTTCTGATGCTAAGAGTGGTTGCAGCTGGAATGATCTGAGGCTGCTGTTGAAGCCCAAGTCCTCCTGTTGCATTTTTGTCCAGTATTCCAACCTGACTGCCCTGTCAAGAGCAATCACTTGTTTTCTTTCGCAACATCTGTCTTTCCTGTATGGAATCAGATCTATAAGAAGCTGGGCAACTTCACTTAAATTCAGACATAAATTTCTGACTGCCGTAAAAGGATATAGTCGAATGTTAATCTGACTTTATTACCTTTAATCAAGAAATATGAATATATGTAGAATGTAATATTTTATTCTTGCTCCACAACAGAGGCAATCATTCATTACTTTAAGGTATAAACACTCAAAACGCTATTAAAGTGCTCTTTCTAATACTGTGCTTTATGAATGGAAGTTTTGCAGTCAACTTCCTGAGCAGTACATTGAAAATGTAATTGCTACCATCAGGATGCAACTCGGTCTGAAGATGTTGCAAACATCTGTATTTTGTCTTAAAGAAACTCATGTGAAGACTCTGGGCTTGTCAACTTAATTTTTTAGCACTCATTTTTGTTGGCATGAGATTGTGGCAGCAGCCATATTCCATTAATGGGTAGCTCCTAATACATGTGTGTGTTTGTGTGTGCGTACGATTAAATAAACACATAAATTAACTTTCTGTATATACATTAAAAGTTAATTCTGCAGTAAATTTGTCAGACGTTACAATTTAAAATAAAGCTACTGGACCATAGTGACAGCCTCTCAAGTACTCTATTTCTGTGCGTACACTCTTTTTTGTTGTTGTTGTTTAGGAAGGAGGAGGTATCAGATAACTGTGGAAAAAGGAATGTGTTTATACTTGGGATGAGCAATCCTGTTATGCTGTTTCCAAGTCTGCTTTAATGCAGCGTGTTTTCATTATGTTTCAGAGAGTTGGCAAAAAAGGAAAAAAAAAAATGAAGACAGAGCCAAGTAAGAGTGAAATAAAAAATTAATCAAACAAAGCCCATGTGTAAAGAAGCATAGTGGAAAAATGAAAAATTTAATGCAAATAAGTATCTGTGCCAGTCTACTTTTTAGAGACTACTCTGTTTCAATGGAAGTTCAGTTAGTAGAAAAACAGGGTTATTAAAACTAAGAAAAGGGAGTAATTCTTTGAAAGTAATATGAATTTAACTGATGGAAGAACCAGGTCCATGAACTGTAGCGAGTTTTGTGAACACTAAATATAGTTTGAGAAGTTTGCTCTTTTAACTCTTAAATATCTCAGTTTCTACTGTACACTTGTAAATCATGACAGTTCTCCAAATGAAACATGTTACTTAGTGGATTTCTCCTAAAAACTGCAATGCTGATTTTTTTCAAGTGCTCTGCATATTCATATTCCTTTCCCTGTGATATGATTGACTAAAACCTTACCACTTAAGGATGTGTCTCAAGAAATGGTGTGGTACCTCTATACCTATTGTGCAGCAGTCCAGCAGTGTTAGCGTATTTAGCTATGACGGATCTGAAGTATTTCAGCATCTGCCTTTAGAACAGGCACGTAGCTCATAATGACACATGGTGTTTGGGTTGCATTTTAGACAACCACACTGCTTTGTCTGAATTAATCAATCTGCTTACATGATATGCTTAGTTACAGCCATGTTACCGTTTCTCGTAGGTGTGGTAGGTGTGAAGCTATTAGGTAGTAGCTTACAAATCCAGACCAGTCATTGGAATAACATATGGAACCTGGATGGAGTGGTAAAGGTATTATATAAATGCATTGGGTGTTTTTGTGTGGACTTCTTGATCTTTGTTTAGTGGGTGGCTATTAGAAATGAAATTTGGAAGTAGTAAAGTGGGTCTGGACAAATGATGTCCCAAGCGAGCGGTGCTGTTGTCAGGACAGCGGCCTGTCCCCGGCCTGCGTCTGTACGGGTGCCAGGAGTCAGCAAACCAGGGGCTCAAAAGAATCAAAGGGTAATTGTCATTTGAAAAGCAAATTGTAAAATGTTTGGCACCTTCTTTTCATAGCTGGCACTGCAGACTTATCCCAGTGAAGCCCGTCAGAAGACCAGCATGGGAGAGGGAAAGGACAACCAGCTTCTCACCACAGTCCAGCACCTTGGAGGACTTTGCAAGTTTGTCACAGCCAGAGCTTGTGCTCTCAGCCTGAGGCAGATCATGCAAGTTTGCTCCTCAACAGTCATTTTGCTGAGTGCCTCTAAATCAGTTTTTACAGTCATGCCAGTTAGCAAGTTGACAGTCGTGTTAACCTAAAACAGAGAGTGCGAGCTTCACTGTCCTCAGTCCTGTGAGGTTGTTCTGGAAGAGATGGTGCCTGCTCCACACTCCTTCCCTGGGGTACTGCAGCTCCCCATAGACCCCTCACTGATGGCTGAATGCCACCAGTTACACTTCTGAATGTGTCATTACTGCTGGTTTACTGTAGTCGCTGATTTATTATGCAACTCTGTGGTTGCCCTATAATCAAAAACCCATATGGCTTGAGGGAGACAGGATAGGGAAACCAACATCAGTGTAGGGTGGATTTGAACCCTTAGGTGTTGAGTTGTGACCAAAAATATTTGCCTTCTCTTTAATACACGACACAGTAGATCACCTTCTTACCCTAAGCAAAAAAAAAAGATATTGAATCAAAAGACCTTGTTGTACATTAAAGAATCTCAACAGACTTAAAAGAGGGGACTAAAAGGGCAGTCACATAGAATGTGATATCTGAAACAGGAGCCATGTTAAAAAATTATTAGCTGTTTACTGGCCAAAGAAAACAAGTCTGTGTTAGACATAACCTGCCTATTCCTCTCCTGAGGCTCATATACCAACACATGAGAGCTCTATAGTGGAAATTTACATTTAATTATGTGTTTTCTTACTTGGTGATTGTATTCCTCTAACCTTATTGTTTTTCAGCATTCAATATTTTAATGCTGCATCTCAATAAAAGATACCTAAGAGCACAGTCAGTCAGTCCTGCAAAATGATACAAATATCACTTCCACTTAATGACATGTGGTGTTATTCCCAGTGATCGGCCCAGAAGAAATATATACCTGACCCATGAAGATCTAATTTCATATCTCCACAATAGATACATGAAAAATGTACCAAATATCAGTCATTAACTGACTGTTTCAACTGTAATCTTAATTCTTGATTTGGAACCCATTCATTAATGATTTTATGCTAGTACAGCATTTTTCTGTTTGCACTTTTTTGTGTAAAGTGACTTAGTTTTCTTAGAAAATAAGAACAGCTTTACAGCGCACGGGTCCATCTAGTCCAACGTCCTGACTCCAAGACTGGAGCAATATAGACAAATCTGTCATGATTCTGTGCAAAACAGCAATACCAAAAACTGGCATAAAATAATTTTGCCACCCAAGGTTTTGGGCCAATGTTAAACACATATGGAACTGAGGAAAAAAGTTTGACCTTGCCAAGAGAGCAGAGGAGCTGACAAAAGGAGGAGTATATTTTCACCAGTAGGCAGAACTCTCAGCAGTGCAGGATCCTAGTTTGTACCTCATCAGGCAGAAGGATGGCTGAAACAACAAGATCATGGCCAATGAGGCAGACAATAAATTGCGTGAAGGAGTCGAAGCAGCCAGAGAAAATTCAGGAGTGCTGAGAACATTACTACTTCAGGAGCCAGATCATACTATATCAGTGTGTTCAGTGTCAGCAAAAGAGAACTGTTGAAAAAAAAATCAGGGAAGAATAAGAACAGAGCAAGAATAAACGATACTTCTGCCATGTACTCTCCTGGTTTTCAGCTATTTTTAGTTCAGGGAATTTCCTGAACCTCTGGAGGATTTTCTGTAGAGGGACCCTAAAAGATTTGTTTTCCAGGAACTTGCTCATACTTGCCACAATCTCACATAAATTTCTTGTATCCATTATATCCTTTAAAAATGAATTTCGCTATTGCCTGTTGAATGAAGAAAATTTACACTTTTGAAGCTGGCTCTTTGTATCTTCATTTCTTTGTGCCTGGTTCTTGCATTGAAAGAGACAGCAGTTATTCTTTATCTAATGCCTTTATGTCATTAATGATTTTGCAGCCTCCTCTGCTTTACCCAGTCTGAAGATTCCCAGCCTGCCTAGTATTTTTTATATTAAAGCTCTTGCAAATCTTTAATCATCCTGGTTACTTTTCTCAGAACATTTACCAGTTCGAACATATCTTTCTTTTAAGATGAGGGGAACAGAACTGCGCATAGTATTTAGGGTGTGGATGGGTCATGTATTTATACGATGGCAGAAAGATATTTCTTGGTTTGTTCTCCATTCATGATTCCTCTCTCTTAGGCTTTTCCATGTTGATTTATTTTAAGAGCTACATTATTTGAGTGTTTGCCAAAGAAAAAAAAAAGTAAGAGGAATGGTGAGTGTTTTGGGCCTACTTTGAAAATCTTGGAGCATGGTAAGACTTAGATATGCTTATTATCCATGTATTCTTCAGAAACCACACAGCTTTCTTTCTCGAGTATATAATTTGCTTAGAATTGTGGGTCCAATTTTCAAACAGGCATCTGTACTTGCATATGTGTATTTCCAAGGTCTGTTCATTGATACATACAAATCTTTTAGCAAAATGTTCTTCACTTTCAGCTGAACTGGTTTCTCCCTTAAATAAATATAATATACATTTTAAACCTGTAGCATTACATAGAAATGTAATGCAGACTGTAGACATTGTGCTTGGGAAATCTATTTACTTAATCTTGGCTAATGCGTGTATTATGCAGCTCTCTTTTAACATGTTCATTACATCCCATGGGACGTTTGGGAATAGGAAAACAATATATTATTCTAATCAATTCCGTAGGTTTTCTTCCATAATCTCTTTGCTACTACTGGGCTCTATTGGTGAAATCATGTCTATTGCCACTTCCTGTGTCATCTTATGTTCTTTTTTATTTTCCCTGATTCTCTCAGACAAACCTAATTTTTATCATGTTACTTGTTTAATTTAGGTTGTCTTCAGTGCAGTCATTTCTTCATAGCATGAACATTCAAGCTGGGTTTACCTAGTTAGCTTGTTTAAGAGTAATATTTTAGAGATGGAGTAAGGAGTTTGGCAGGCTAATTTACTGAATTTCCACAGCAAATCACAGCTTTGACTAGACCTTGACCAGCCCTTAGCAAACCAATTTAGGACTGGTTTGGGGTATGTCTACAATTATGCTCTTTGCAAGTCTGGCCTCTGTTTTAGAGACTTGACATTTCTTCAGTTGTGAAAACAGAAGAAAATTATCTAGTATTTACCTTGCTCCTTCACATGCCAAAAATCTCAAATTGAAATAGTTTCTGTATTGTAGTGACTCATTCAGCCAGAGAAACTTAATGTACTTTGCTCACATGAATGTTTTAACCATCATAATATTTTGTGAACTACTTCAGTATTATTAACTCCATTTTACAGCTGAAAAACAGAGATAAAATTTACTAGAAAGCACACTTTTTGAATTTGGATGTTAGTCGCTTTGTCAGTGTCACCTAGGAAATTTAGCAATTTCGCAACACATCTTCTGAATCTTGCTTTTCGATTTTATTTGTGCATTAAACATATTGTTTCAAAATTTTTTTAAAAAAAATATATTTTATTTCACTAACAGTCAGATCTGCCAAGAGCAAATAATACAATACTGACTTCATCATGCTAGTAAATGCTGTGCTCCAGCCGTTTATTTAATAGTGATGTTATTTATAGAAACCTCCTTCATGTGATGTTGTTGCCAGTAACACAGATGTCCCTTGAATGCACTCTATTTTAAATAAAGGTGAAAGGCTAAGGAAAATAAAAAAGAACCCACCTTAAATACTTGAATTAAACAATAACAAGCAGGGTGTAGCCACTCTGAAACCATGGCTTGTCGGATGCTTGGGAGAAGGGAAGGGTGGGAAAGCTCACTGCTCACCAGTTCCACAGTCTGGTCAGTAAAAACACATCTGACACCAGTGATTGTGGCCCGAGAGATACAGTGAGAACGGATGGTGCTTTCAGCTATTGCCATGAATAGAGTGTCTTGCTAGTACTTGGCATGTAGCCATGAAATAAGTAGTTTTACAGGCATTAATATACTCAATGTTTGAGAAGTTGTGAATGAAAGCTTGAGAATCGTTGCTTGCATGTTTAAAAAAAAAAAAAAAAAGAAAAACAAAGGTTACTGTCTTTAGACTTTTTCCCTCCCTGCAAGGAGACTCTGAGGCTCTGCATAAAGCTTATCCTGAAAGCTGCTTCTTCATGCTCAATTTGCTGCACTTAAACCACACACTGTGATATTTTCAGTGTTAAAAATGAGACTTAGCGGTTGTTATTTACAGAAAATGTTGTCTCTCCCATTTGACACTGGTTTGATAGTAAATAAAATTCACAGGAATGTGGGTAGGTCAGAGGCAGAAAAATGCACATTTTACACACAGATAATCCTCCCTGGAATAACATGAAGTTTTGTTGTTTGGTTTTTGTAGTGGTGATGTTGTCGGTGGTTTGGTTTTTGTTCATTTTGTTTTAATTAGAAAGCAACAACCTGAAGTTTCTGATAACTAAAACTTTAGGGCTTAAATAGTATGTATTTACCTGAAATCAACTTAGTAGAAACTAGAGCCATGCTAGCCCTGGAAAAGAAAATCACATAGACTTCCACCCAGAATAGACTTCCAGTAACCCACAATCACCCAGAACTCGCTTTCCAACATATGAGGTCACCTGGAACAGGCACTTGATTTTTTGACTTCTCCTTTTATTGGGGTTTATTCATTTAGTTCTGATTCAATAGGAGTTAGAACCTAAGAAAAAAATAGTGGCGCTGTATAAAATCGCAGTTTGCTATTTCAGAAGACTCTACCAAATAATTTCCACTCTGTCTTCTCTAGCTACGAAGAATTTTATTCCGAGAAAAGGGAGTATTTTTCAGAGTGTGTAGCATGGTTGAGTGTCTGCCATAAAGCAGACTGTTCTCTCCTCCAAAAATGATACAAGCAGGTTGTAGTGAGCCTAGGATCTAGACAGAGTTTGTCTGGCCTCATTCAGCGTATGGAAAAAATATTTCATCTCATTTCTTCACAAGCTGACACCACAAAGCCATTTCATTTATTTTTCCTGACATGTTGTTGTGTTGCTCGATACTGCATGTAGTCTCCCCTGCCTTTGGAACAAGCTGGTAGGATTAAGCAAATCTCTTTCATTTTCACAGTTACAAGGAAAAATGAGATCATTAAAGAGAAAGTTAACTACCAAATAATTATTGGGCTCCCTGTACGGCAACATCAAGCACACCTGAAGTAAATAACTTCGTTAAGGCTTGCTAGCCAGATACTATGCAGCTATTTCTGTTGTTTTCTATACCTTGCACAGGTACAAGAAAAAAAAAAATAAAAAGGCCCCCTACAATAAATTCTCACCTAGTCTTGGGCTGTCAGCTTGAGAAAATTAGCAATGCTGCTACTGGCACGAGTAACACTACTTCCCCATCTGTGTCATCTTCAAATCAAAGCAGGAAAAGATCAAGCCCCTTTCCGGAGAGGAGCACTAAGAAACTTGCAAGGAAATTAAATATTGCAACTTTTTGTTCCTACAGCTCCCAGCAGGGGAAAAAAAAAATCTGAAGCTAGTTTAGAGAAGTTTATAGTGGTTCTGGACTGAATGGTAAATGCAGTGGTATAAAACCCATGAAACATACTGCTATCTTAGACAGGAGCCAGGTTTTACTTGGACAAGAAGAGATCTGTTTCAGAGTTCAATATTAGTTGAACTGTGAATGTAAAAGGAAAACAAATTGCATTTCAAAGACTTTCACAAGGTGCAAAAAGCTTGACTTACTCCTCCTTTTTTTTGGTCTCTGTGGTTCTCTTCAATCTGACCCCCATGTCAGCACCTAGGAATCAAGCAAACCTTTTTTTACACTGATCCAGCAAATTTTTGCTTACCAGTTTGTTGAAATTGCTATATAAGGAGCAACTGAGAAAAGAAGTTAGAGACACATCTGAACAAAAAAGTAAATCAATTATAGGAAAGTTCAGGATATATAATGATGACAGAGGATCCTGATAAAATGAGAGCAGAAAACCTGCACGCAGAAGCAAGTCCATCCGAAATGTGGGACCAGCAGGGTCTCCCCTTCCATTGGAGTCTACTTTGAAGGTATTTGCAAATAATTTGACTACATTTCTTATTCTTGTCAAACAATCACAGTTCCCCTGAATTTGCAGCTAGCAAATCAAAGGTCTTTTCAAATGTAGCTCATCAGAACTGGGACTGCTACTTGTCTGAGACTGGCTCAGATAAGTGGTATGGAATTACAGGTCTTCTCTCGTGTCTTTTATCATCTATGGTGAACCAAAGTGTCTGTAGATACTCAGGTATCCGGGTCTCAAAATTAATTCTACAAATAAGAGTGCCAGTAAAATGTGATCACTTAAACGATCCTAGAAATGTAATGCAAAGGGGAGAGGAGATGGGTAACCTCTGATAACTGACATCTAAGCTATTGTTAATCAGCCATGAGTAAGCCATGAGTCACAGCACATCAGAGGTGCCACCGTGGACCTCAGGAAATCTGAGCTAGTTTCCTGCTCTACCACAGGTTTCACTCTCTGAAGCTGGGCACGTAATTTCAGCACTTTTGGCCATGTCCAACATGGGGCTGATAATTGCTGACCTTTTGCTTCTGTTGTCTCTCCAGAATAAAGGCTCCTAAATGATGGTAGTCTGTCACTCCAGTGCCTAAGCTCCACACAGCCTGATTAGACATTGGGCCCCTTGCACACTGTCGTCTGGAAAAGACCATAACACAGTTCATAAATAATTATGTTTTACAATAACCCTTTTCTTCAGTTCCCAAGGAGAGGACATAACATACTGAGTTAGAAGCACAACTCTCATCTGGTAATCTTAGAAATGTTCTGAACTGTTCTCTAGTCACCCCAGAAGTCAGATGAAGTTGTAAAATCTCTTTCAGCAAGCTGGTGTGATTTTAACGTGAATTCAGGCCTGAGCTTGGAAACACTTCTGAAGAGAGTTCCTTTGAAGAACTAAAGTGTGGAATGATCTTCTCAAAATGATCATGGGTGTTTCAAGGTTTCAGGTTTTGTTCCAGTATTTATCAATGCTTTTTGGCTTGCTAGAGCCTTTCTAGCTTGAATTCGCAATTTAAGAGGGGAGGAAAAAATTTACTATTGCAAGTACATTAATGCAAGGTGATTTATTGCGTGTGCTCTGCAAAATGACAGCAATGGCTCTCCGAACTGTCCAAGCACAGGGAGCTGTTTCTGTCAAATACTTATGGTATGACTGGACACATACTCAAACTAAGATCTTTGTTTAGTAAATACTGAATATTCCCTAGTCCTTTATATCCTGTCGTCATTTCCTTTGTACAGCTTGCAGCTGGAGTTTCAAGCCAATGTACAAAAGTCGTTGGTTAGGCAGAGTTTCACGAGTGTGTTTAACCAAGTAATGGAGATCTTTTCTGATGTTTTTTCCTCTCAACAAAGTTCTTGGAGTTCTGTAGCCTGCATCCAAACTAGTCTACACCGACATATTTGTGTATAAGTTATAATCGGTAGATTAATTCATTATCCATTTAAGAAGTATGAATATTTTGTGATACACATATACATTTATAAATAGAACTATATACATATGTGTATAAATATATTTTTAAATGATGGGGAACTTGGCTGCCATGTAGTCAGTTTGTGGTTTAGGAAAACCACAGTCTCTAGGGTGGAGATAGCCATTGTATTACTTTAGCTACGTTCTCACAGTTTAAGAAGCAGCAGCTCAAAACACTGTGGTCCAGACAGCGACATACCCACAGTAAAGAAGTTCCTCTGTGTAGGCCCATGTGTCTCACCAGGACTCCAGAAAGAAGTGGGTGGAAGGGGATGTTGCCAAATTCACGAGTGGTCACAGGGCCCTGTGTGTTGGGCAGAAATGGGAACGGAAAAAGGTGGAGATTGTGTAGTGGTGAAACCTTGTGATAAGGGACACACACTGAGCTGTGTGACACGAGGGGACAGCAGGACGACTGTGTACCCTGGGTCTTCATAGGACTTGCTCCACACTAATGCCTATGTATTAAACTGAAATAAGGTTGATTTAGATTAGATATAAGGAAGAAATTCTTCCCCATGAGGGTGGTGAGACACTGGAACAGGCTGCCCAGAGCAGCGGTGGATGCCCCATCCCTGGGAGTGTTCAAGGTCAAGCTGGATGGGACTTTGAGCAACCTGGTCTAGTGGAAGGTGTCCCTGCCCATGGCAGGTCCCTTCCAACCCAAACCATTCTATGTTTCTATGATTCTGTGTGTTGGTTTTCAGTGCAAAGAGGGAAACCAGCAATATCACGGAGTGGTTTTGTCTGGTTTGAATTGTGGGCAGAGTGCACAGCTTCTGTATTTAAATTTTCCTTTTTCTTCCCCCTAATTAATATTGAAATGGACTTTTTGTGTGTGGATTTTTTTTCTGTTATATTGTCCTCCTGTATGTTTCTGCTCTCTCAGTTGAATGTGTAAGTGATTAGCACCAAGCCAGAGGCAATTAATTGAATAGTAAACATCTGTGTTAGGGCTGCTGCCCCTCTCAGTTCTCACTCTCTGTCTAAGCTCTGCCAGAGGGCTTTGTCTGTGCAGGGCTAGACAGGAGAGGAAACTACGGCGGGTCCATGGATTCCCTGAGAGGAGTTTGGATGTTCACATCTCCGAGCCAGGAAATTTATTGAAGCTGCGAGCACCAGTCAAGAATGCCGCTGAACAACTCTTACAAGGTAGCATGATTCAGCTCAGTGGCCTAGAGGTGGAAGGTAAGCCATTATTTTCAGTTTTCTGCCTTGTAGAATTTATATGTGCTTCAAAGCCAACAGGCAACACATGCAAATTTTGGAAATATTCAAGCTCAGCACCTGCTGGAAGTTGTTCTATAAATTATGCCAGAAAGACCACAGGGGAAAAAAAAAAATCAAACCACCAACAAACCCCCCCAAATTTAGATGAAGTAGAATTCATGCTCAGCACTCTCGAAAGACTCCCAGCCTAAGAGTAGCAATCCTGAACAGATAATGTTCATGAGGCAGCATGCTATTTTCCACTCTTACCAACTCAGACTCTTGTGATCCTTCCAGAGATGTTTTTTCTCATTATAAGATAATGGAGCAGTACAAGCTTTCATGAATATGGAAGTCTGAAATTGAAAGGGTTCTTTTGACAAGGTAGCAGATGATAAATAACATTATCACACTAAGGGAAGCAATACATGTGCAGTGTCCAGGGTATCAAACCAATGATCAGGCTCATTCAGTTTCAAATTAACCTCGTTAGATTTTGTAAGTGTAAAACCTCTTTTGAAAAATGACTTCAAAGTTGAAGTTTACTCTAGAGAAAAGGCTGGAATTTGACCTCTTTCTAATAACTTTAATTTTTCCCTTTTACTTTAATTCATTATGATGCAGCCAATAAATACAATAATTTGTGTCTTCTACCAAAATACTTCCTAAAACGTTATCTATCTTCCAGGGGGAGTGGAGTGAGGAGTTCTGTTTGTTTAAAAATGAAGTGAATTAAAAAAAAAAAAAAGATTATATAGAGCATGTATTTTATGATTAGACAATTTTAGAGGCCATGTTAAGAATTAAGAATTGCTTTATTGGTCTTTCATGCAAAATGGTTGCTGCCAATTCATTTACACTGCTAATTACCTTGCAGAAATAAAACGTCTTATGAAGGCTCGGATCCTGGATCACGGCCCGCAGTTTCCCAGTCATATCTGCTCCTGGGAATTGTAGCACAATATTCCCCCAGGTGCTACAATCGGGTCAGCAGCTCTCCCGGGAGCTCGAGCATAGACGAGGCTCTGTGGGAGCTGGACAGCTTTCATTCTGCTCACAGCAGACGCCATCCATGCTACAGGAAGGGATTTTCCCTTCTGTTTATTTTCTCTAGGCAGATTATGAAGTAGGAGCACATCGATATAATGGCTTTTCTGCTCCATAGTTCCCCAAGGCCGTTACTCAGCTGGAACCAAGGATGTGCGAGTCAGCAGCCTGGCTCTGTCCTTAAGGTGTCGGTATCCTCTACACTATTTGGGCAATAAAACTGCAAGATTTTTGCATTCAGCTTCATGATATGTGGTGGTGAACATACTTCACTGCCATTTCCATAATACGGTGTTGTCAGTGTAGCAAGAAAAGTAGCTGTAACAGCAGAGATTTTGGGGAGTGATTTTTTTTATTTCTTTTCTTTTTAAGACACCGGAGATTGAGCTCTTTCTGCGTTATCTGGCTCTCCCACCTGTTCCAGCCGCACTAGTAGGGCTCTATTTAGTTTGCAAGGTTCAAGGTTAGCCTGAGGTTGGGCTTGGACCATGGTCAAGAAATGTAAACATGTAAAAGGCATGTGATATGAACACACTTGGGAAATGCCATATGGTGTTCTTTCTCCTCCCCATCCTTGATGGTGAAAGCTCACTGATATTTTTGCATGAGTCCTCTAGGAGAGAACAGATAAGCACCTAGACAAAACTGCAGCATAGCAAGGCTCAAGCTCAGATGGGAGTTTATGCCTCATCTAAAAGCCTTAATTGGGCAAAGCTTTACATAGGACTGGTGTTTGCAGACTTATTGTGTCTGCCTGTCTTAGGTGAGTCATGAAAAGAAACATCATGTCAGTTCTCTGAGAGATGCATCCAGGCTGCTTTAACCTGTTCATAGTGGCTCTTGGGGTATGTCTGCATGGCATAGTAGAGATACCTGTTCCGGCTCCAAGCAAGCTTCCTCCAGAGCCAGAAGCAATACAGCTGTGTCAGTGCTGCTTTGAATAAGACTCATTATCATGTGCTGATATGTCTGTGTGGCCATGCTCTGTGCTGCACAGCCCTACTGCCTTTTCAGGCAAACGGGGTTAACCTTCAAGCAATTGTGCCTTGCGGAGCACAAAGCTTTGCTGTCCTCCTGCATTCTTAGGATTTCTCTTAACTTCAGTTTCTGAAAATGCTTCAGCTAATTTTCACCTTTCATGTCAACAGGAAACAAACTCGTATCCTTCCCACCAGAGAAATCAGCCCTCGTGTTGCTAGCAGTGCTGAACTATGGTCACGAAATGGAAGAGTTTGGGATCTCCCAGTAACTTGTTTCCAAAAAAAATAGACTAACGTCTTAGTCAGGTATGGTGCAGTGCTCATGTTTTGCTCTAGAGGTCCTATTCTGAAAGCCCAAAAAGCCCAGCATCATGCAGGATTGCCCTGGAAGCCCCAGCATTTACTGGAAGTGGCTCCTTTCAGTCCTTTTCTTTCCACCTTACTGCTTTCCAGAAAGCACCTGCTCTCTGCTAATGGTGTGTTGTATGAGCTCTAAAAAGGGCAAGAGATAAATGTTTCAAACCTAGTAGAAGTACAAATTCACAGAAGGCTTTTTTTTTTTTTACAGCTTTACAGAATTCAGCTAGAGTTGTATTGCAGTTCCACATCCAGGTCTCCTATGCAGCACGTGACTGGATGGAAGGTACCCCACACATAGAAATTTTCCTTTGAAAAACTGGGCAACCATCTGTAAATTATGAAAGTTTAAATTTAGTTTGCAATTTTTTATTTGTTTTCTCTTGCCTGAAAATTCCCCTGGTAAAAGCAGTGCTTGCTCTTATCTCCTTTCCTGCTTCCTCAAGTGTAGTGGGAACACACAGGCCATTCATTGCTCCCAGCTTTCCCCAGTCCCTTTGTGTTGTACCTCTTGCCACCCTGGTGCGTGTCGGTAAGTCACAGAGATGACCCATAGCCACCTAAGTCAAGGTTAAAATTTCTGTTTGTAGTCAGTGTCTAAGGTAAAGCTCACCCACCTTTTTTCCTTCATTCCTGTCTTTGCTGCTGCTTTTTTTTCCCACAATTTCAGGTACAGCTCTATGAGAAGCTGGTTTCAGTGTTGATGTAGACTTAACCAGCCTGCGTTTGGTCTCGCTACCACTCTGCATTACTCTGTGTCCTTAGCTGTGATCCTACCATTGTGTGTGGGCTTGTGTTAGAAACTGAATCACTGACGCAAGAGAACAGCTATACAGGTGGGGATGGGGGAAGGAAGAAGGCAGAAACTTGTTAAATTGGCTTCACCAAGTTGTTTTGGAGGACACACCTTTCTTCTTTCTGTGTATGGCTTCCTCCCTTTCTCTACCTTTGCTCTACTACATGTAGATCATGTTTCTGGTAATCAGCTCTTCACATCCTGTGTGTACAGACGTATGTCATGTGAATGGAGCAAAGTCTTCAGTCTGTCTTGTACACCTTTTTGCCAGTACAGAGAAAAGTGCAGTTGTACTACTGGAGCACACAGGACATAGAAAATGAACAGCACATCAGGTTAAACCAATTACAGTTCTGAGTTGTAAGGATGATGTGTTAATGGGGCTTTTCAGGCAAGTGACTTGGCCTCTGGCTGCTCATGGGGATGCTGGGTGGTATAATGATAGAATTTTCACATGGCCAGAATTTCATTACATCATTTGTTAGTATATAGAATATCACAAGGGAGTTCTACTTTATTTAACGTAGTAACAATGAACAGCTGGCTGCATTACAGTCCTCTGTGTCAGCGAGGATACAGTCAAAATATATTAGTCTAGTTTAAAACATTCAAATTACATTTTTGTAGGTTGGCCAGTATGTACCGTGAATGAGCAAAACAAGGAAAAGACAATTCAATAGTGGAAATAAAATGTCAAACATAATGAGAGTTTGAGTACTATGCAGAAGAAATGTTGGCATGAAAGGCATTAGAGGGATTTAACCTATTTAAGGGGCATAGATTATAAAAGTATCTAGTTTCCAAGACTGCTCTGTTGCCTAACAGGACTTTAAGCCAAGAGTTATATAAGATATGATGTTTATGTCACTATTCTGATAAAATTATTATTTTACTTGCCTGTAAATTCCAGTGTTAAAAATGTCAGCTATTAGCTCCTTTTGTGCCTCTGTGAGTTTAGTAGGGACATTTGATCGTTCCCAGCTACCGGCACTGCCTGGTCTGTTCAGGTTGTTCTGTACCATCTCTCCTCCCATCCCCTCCAGCCATCCCAGAGAGCATCATTGCTGCTGCTGCGAGGACACTGGGCTTCTCTGCCAGTTTGGATATGTGTAACATAGGGAAGTCCAGAACCATCTGCACGCTAGCACTGTGTGATCTGTCACAGCCTCTGGAATGGCTAACAGACCATGCTGCGTTAGCCTTTTCTTTCTCATTCATTCCTGGGGGGCCTTCATCAAGTTTCATAATTTTTCCTGAGTCTCAGCTCACTAACTAGAGAATTAGGTTTAAGCACGGTTTACTCGCATGTTTTGACAGATGGGTAGAGTTCTGTGATCTATTCCTTAGCAAAATATAAATACTCTGTGCAAATTCCCATTCTTGTGGGATTTTTAGTGAAGTTTACTGAAGTAGATATAGTATTATACAAGTTAATAATAGGATGAAGGAGACTTAAGATGTCACTTCTTGCTAGTTTGTGGTATTACCCACAGACCTTTTCGGAGTGTTTGCAAATGTAGTTTTACAAGCTGAAAAGGACATTGTGTTCCCAGAGTTGCTGCAAAAGATCTTTCTGTGGTATTAAAACATGGAATTGACAGGAAGCTTTCTCTGATGATTGTCCTGATTTTTTTTTTAAGTATGCATGTTTATACCGTGGCATTTGTATTTCTCTAATAACCAATAGAATAACACTATCATCATCTTTTCTTGCCAATAGGCACAACTATATGTATTCAGCATGTCCAGTCTTACAGTATCTGATTTCTCTGAGCATCAGTTGTTTGCACTGCTTTTCTCAGAAGATCCTCCAGCTCACCTGTTATGGACTGAAAAACACAAAATGCAAAGGAAAACATGATATGCAAAGGTCCTGCTGATCTTCAGCAAGAAAACCACATTCCCGCCTCTCAAGCAAGAGGCACTGAAACACAAAGCTGCTCTTCTTAAACACATCTCCTAGTGGACAGGTGTTAAAAGGGTTTATTTAGCTAACAGGAACATGACTGGGGTCTGTGTGAAGGAAGGTGCCTGTTACCTGCGGCATCCCAGCTGAGGAGGCAGACAGCAGGAGATGCATGCGATTCCTGTGAAATTGTACATTGATTCTGCCAGGCCTCTTGATTGGAATGAGCAAATTAAAAAAGAAACGTAGTGTTTCATGTTGGTTCAAACATTTCAAATGACAAAAACAGAGAGGATGCAAATGTAATAAAAATGTTATTGTCTTCAGAATAATGGAGAGAAAGAGATTTATTATGTTTTTTGTGTGACAGCAAATCATGTAATGAAGAATGAACTATAATAACAATTGTGAAAAGAGCTATTTTTAAGGTCCTCAAACTCTGACAAATTCTCCTTTTAAGCTTTCTTGCTTCTCACAACAGGTGATTTAAAATATATGTATTTACAAACCCTTGTTATAAAATACCCGTAGAAAATTAAATAAAAACCATATCCTGATTCCAGGTCGCATCATTTAACAAAAAGAGGTTAAGAAACAACACAGTAGGGTTCAATGGAAAAAAGTAGCTCATACATAGCGATTTCTATGCCTACTTTTATGGATAAAGGATAGCTTAACACATTTTTTGCTTAAAATTATGCATCCTAAATATCCCTGAATGTTCTAGCACTGAAGAGCTAACATGTGCATTGCTTGATAATTCCCTTTTTAACCATTTAGCAATTGCTATTATATTAAGGCTTTGATGTAGCATATCACCTAAAAAAGTCGGTCACGCTTCAGTATTTTCTTAAGTGCATGTTTTGCTATAGAGGGGTGAAGTTAAGCATGTGCATAATTGTCATGTCGAGTTGGTGCCTGAGGCGGTTTATCTATCTGCAGTATTTCTGTAAAATGTAGGGCCGCGATGGACATTTCAGGGCAGGACATTCAGGTGCTCAGGAAGAGCTGATCCCAGGTGTGCCCTCCTCTCTGCTGGGAGGACACGCAGTGCTTAGAGCTGGAGTGCTAATAGTGTGCACATAAAACATTTATTAAACCAGACTGTCTCTAGTCTTCATGTTTTCATGTAGTTATTTTTCAGATACCAAAAGTTTGGTTTATTTTTTGAGACACAAGCATAAACTAGAGCATAACCTTTTATTATTTGTAAACGTTACATGTTTCGTTGCTGAAGATCAGTATCAAAGCTTTACACAGGATATTGAATTCAGTGCTGTTAAGGGAAAATCCATCTTCCCTATGCAGAAAGCATTACGTCATGAAGGGATGGAAACAAAGAGCTTGGAGGGACTGGGATAGGCAAACTTCCCTGCTTTTACAGGAAATGGGTGAAACCTTGCTTGAAATTATTATTCAGACGTTTTGTGCTGTGAAGGAAATGTCTCCTGATAGCACAAGCTATTGGTTTCCTGTTGTGAACTAACAGTTTTGGCATAACCAAGAATGGACAGGAAGGGCAAATGATTGGGGGTCATTTGAAGAACTTGTTTTAATGAAAAGACCAGCCCAAGTAAGCGGCAAGAAATGCAGCCTGAAAAAAACCCTGAAATTAAAAGGCAGATGGGGGAAAGAAAGGGGATCAGTTGCTGATTGCTATAGTATCTTTATGGTAATAAATAAACAATTTTTTAAAATCGCACAGAAAGTTTTAGCAGGTTTAGCAGAAAGCGGAGGGGATGCTGTTGCTGAGCAGGAAGTATCGTGGGGGGAGAAAGCCCTTTGTATCCTACCTAATTAGAGCCTGATTCAACAAATATATATCCGGCTTCTACACTGAGGAAAGCAATTTTTGGAAGTTTTCACAGATGCGGAATTGTTTTGGGTAGGTTTTTTTGGTTTGGTTTTGTTTTGTTTTTTTCAACGAGAAACTTCTCACAGAGGCACTTAAAGTGCTATTTTTCAACCACGGTGTATAAATAGTACTGCCAGCAGGTCCCTGAAACTGCCTTAGCACCAGGCCATCTTCTTGTCTTCCCTTCAAAGCAAAAGCAAGCAAAGGGAAAGGCACACATGGCATTTTCCTACCTCGGGCCACCTTCCCAGCCTACTGCAAGAGCAGAAAGGAGGTGGCTTCCCATCGTTTTTCACTGAGGTCTCTGGGGATCGATACCACCTTCACGGGCTCGCTAATGCCATGCCAGAGCTGCCCTCACATCTGCAGTGTTGCCTCAGTCGTTATGGCTCTTGGTCCTGAGGGGACTGTCCAAAACTGGCCAGTGCCTCATAGAATCATTTGGGTTGGAAGACACCCTTGAGATCATCGAGTCCAACCATAACCTAAATCTAGCACTAAACCATGTCCCTAAGAGCCTCATCTGTACATCTTTTAAACCCCTCCAGGGATGGCGACTCCACCACTTCCCCGGGCAGCCTGTTCCAGGGCTTTACAACCCTTTCCGTGAATGAATTTTTCCTAATATCCAATCTGAACCTTCCCTGGTGCAACTTGAGGCCATTTCCTCTCATCCTATCACTTGCCACTCCGGAGGGTAGGCCTCGTGCCTGGTTGTAGCTCCATGTGTTGCTGAGTTTTTACAGGACTTTGGTCATCCTAATGTGAACAACCCAGTGTTTCATAAATAGTAATTGTGTACTGTAAGCCAGGAATGTAGAGAAACAGCAGGAGGAGAGAAACTCCCTCACGCAGGTGCAGGGAGGAAAGCACCCAGGTCTGTGTGACTGCAATAACGTAACTGCAAGTTGCTTCCTGAACCATTTGCTTTTGCCAAATGGATAAGACTTCTACTGCTTGCTTTTGCTAAATAGATGAGGTCCTGTTTTCTTGTAATTGACAATAATAATAATAATTGAGTAATGCTGTAATCTAAAAATAGTATGCTGTAGAAGTATAAATGCTGTAGTCTAAAAATAGTGTGTTCAAGAAGGATAAAGGTTTCTGTGTGACTAACAATAAATGGCTCTCATGATGATCATATTGATCGTGTCGTGAAGTCCATGCCCTCACGTCATCCATGTAGACCCTTTCTCCCAAAACATGCCCCAATAGCCGCACTGCAGGGACTTGTCCCCTCTTTTGCTGGAGGTCGGCAAGACATGGCAGGGAGCACTCGCTGAAGGAACCGTCCTGCTGCAATGCAGGTACAGAGTTATCAGGTTTTCATTTCCAGGAGAAAAAAAGTAAATTTAAAAACCTCTCTTCGGTGTTGCAGGCTTCTTTTTGAGATGGTGGTGTAAGTTTCATTTTAAGCATTCAAAATGTTTAAAGGCTATTTTTAAAACAAACGAAATCCGCTCGGGTTTTTGTGTTGTGTATTTTTTGGCAGCAACCATTTTCACCTTTGCAAAGATTATTTCAATTGTATGGAAATTCAAGTTATAGAAAATGGTTGCCTACTTCAGAAAACAAAACATTAAAGGGGTCACTTTGTGTTTGCTGATTCTTACAGGCCTCTCTTCAAGTGTTTTTTTATGATGCCAAACCCACAACAGTGTGTAAAAATGTGCCTGAATTTGTCCTTGGATTTAATTTAGATAAATTTTTTAAAACCATATACAACAACATTTCTGCATTCTAATCTTAGAAAAATGCAAACTTCAGTCACATTTGAATCATGCTGGTTTTTTTTTTTTTTAACATCTCCTTTTAAATATTTTTGTTTCCATTTAGGACTGCCAACATTACCATGGAAACCCCCAAAAATAAAGACTTTCCCAGCCTTGTGAGAGCACACCTGCAAGAATAAGAATTGTCTGTCAAAAGCGACTCTCCTTTGTCATTGGTGTCACCTAAGGACGTTTTTGTGGTCAGTATAATTTGTTATCTCAAAATTTATTGAAAGTAAATTCTTAGAATTGATACAATTTGGAATCTTGCCATGGACCAGTAACAAATGTCCGTTGCTGTTTAATAGCACTCTCTTTAATATACTATCTCAGTTTCAAGAAAAAAAAAACACCACCACTACTCTTTACAGACTGTAGGGTTGGGATTGGAAACCCTGAAATAGCAAGATGAAATAAGCACTCATCTCAGTGAGACAAAGACATGTAAAATGAAGTCCTAATAAGTTTCTTAATAAAAATCTTTCCACTGGCTTCAGGAGGACTTGGATCACAATTACAAAGAGAATTGCAGGAATTCATCTGGTTCTTCCTAGCAGAGAGTCGGAGCATATTTACTATTGAACAATTGGCTGCTATGAAAATTGGTCTTTTTAGACTTTTCAACATTGCTAATTTTATACATGTACATTTTTTAGTTACAGAACTAACTCTGAAGCAGATTGATCTGAAATTTTACAATTGCAACTAATTCTGTGCAGTTTTCCAATTTAAAAAAAAATAGATAATTACAATGGTTTAACATGTATTTATAAGTAGAAGGCAGCTATGGCAGTAGAACTGAATTCAGATAATCTGGCAGTATATAAGAATATATTTCAAGACAATGTTCTTAAATTATATTAAGAAAACTCAAATTGACAAGATTTTTTTTTTTTTTTTTTGGTGCTTACTGTCTGTTCTCAGCTATATGAATTGTATATTCTGCTTGCTAAATTATTAAATTTCCAGTATATGAAGGCTTTTGATTTGTATATCTTTCTGCAATGGCAGTGGCAATTTGACAGCAAGTCTGCATCAGTAATGAGCACCACTGGGAAAACAGAGATTGTTTGTTTCTTTTTGCTTAGGAAAGACTTTCCATAGATCACAAACCCAATGAAAAACTGAACTTTAAATTATGTAAGAAATACACCTTTGTGTTATTAACAATAATACAGGATTATTTTTTTTTTCTTGCTATTTAAGCAAACTTAATTTAAATGCATTCAGGTCTCACCTAGATTTATTTTTCAACGCTGTTTTAATGAGCAAACTCCTTGGCAGAATTGTTTGTCAGCACAGACAAACCTCAGAAATGCTAACTGTAACATCTGCATGTCTAATGCCAAATGATCCTTCTCAAATCAACAGGACATTTTTGGAAATTAGATGATATTCCACATCAACAGAAGCATCAGACCTCACCTCTCCAGGAATATTAAAGAATGAAAGGAAAGAACAAATTCAGACCTCAAAGTGTTTTCACTACTGAGCTGAGTCTGGAGAGAGAGAGAGATTCATTCAGGCAGAACATAGGAACTGTATGTGACAAATTAGTATCATGATTGTTGCACCATCTCACATGACAATCTCATCAGAATGTATTTGTTTTGCAGGACCGGAGCTTCCTGTTGTACACATAAAAAATTTTCACAGAAAATTCATCTGGTGTTTACAAGAAGGAATCTTCCCAGCATTGCACAAGTACTATTAGCATGTTCCAATGGTCATTCTCATGTGGTCACCTCACCCCAGCTGTTAACCAAACCTCTGCCCTAATCACAGTGTTGAAGTTCTTTTTGCTGAATTTATCACCTTTAAGCACAGTACTATCAAAGTTCTGGATATGTGCAGTCAATAAGGTTTCTCTGCCACATGAGAAATGTTTTCCCAGCAAATTCTGATTCAAATGTTGTATTTTCTCGTTGCTTCAGTTTTTGCTCTAGGGTAAGTAGATGATTATTTAGTGTTGCTACAAGCTGTCATATTACTTTTACTGTTCTCCAAAGAGGTGGTTGTGTTCCCGTGTTAGGTGAGGAGTATTCCTATGTGTGCATTTGTGCTCAGAATGACCATTTTAAAATTTTTGTTGTGTATGTTCCTTGATACCCTGTAAGATGGATTTGTTTTGCGGATGGGAGTAGAAGTTTAATTTCCCCATGAAGGTGGGTAGGAGCCCTACTGGCAATCAGATTAAATGGGAGAAAGGTTATATGTGTTTTGGGTTCTTCCGTGGCAAATGCTGTGGAAACTGCAGATAGATGAAATGCATGGGGGTTATCATGTGGGGTTAGTTTTTCAGAAATTGAGAAATTGAATGAATTGTAGTTGAAGTTGTAAACTGGCATAGATTTGAGCTCAATCATTGTAAAATTATTCCTGTTCTGTTGGCTGGATGCTCTGTGCAAGCTGCAGTTCCACCTCCTGAAGTGTTAAAATCACTTCTTTTCATTTATGCATGCTTTCTGGAACTGATGAGATTAAAACAGCATAATACCACTTCAACTCAATAGGGAATGATTGCAACTGAAAAGCAATTATTTATCTGGTGTGAATCATTCTGTATTACATTTCAGTTCCATGCTGAAGGCGAGGTTTGTTTGTCTTTTAAAGAGTTACTTAAATAGGAGAGGAAGAGAAAACTAGTCCCTGGTACCTTTACTTTGCTAATGCAGCTGCCACACACCTTGCTTTATATTGCTGATGTATTGCAAAAGGACATCTAGGGCAGTTTTGATGATTCTAGTGTTTATTGTTACCACATCAAGTTTTTGCCATTGGTTATCAGGATGCTGGTCAGTGTGAACAGGAAGTAATATTGCAATATTAGTATCATAGAAGAGGTTACAAACAAAGAAAAATAGTGGGGTTCACTGTAATGTCAGTCTTTATTGATTCTACCTCTTTGAAATTAGCTAGACATTAAATAGGCCCAGTTTTGTCTAACTATAAGGCAGATGCTTTATGGAGAAAGTTATTTCTTTAAGAGAATTAGTGAATTGTGGAGAGGATAACTTAATATTATGGTAAGCACTCAGATTTTACTTTTAACCGTATCAATAATTAGTGCCACATTAATGGCAACTTTCCGAAAAAGAATTCAAAAATAGTAGCTGTTACAAAAGTAAAAACCAAACAAATAAACCCAAAGGAGCAACACTTTCACTATTCATTTCCATCTTTGTCTTCTTAAGCTCGACCTAAAAAGACATGTTGAGAAGTAGAAGCTTCATTTTTCTGTTCATTGCACTTCCTTCGCCCACTTCTTACTCTGAATGTCCTCCATCAAAGTGTGTTAATGTGAACTAGTGATTAACTGTGATTCCAGAAAAAAACAGCTGCTTTTATGGATTTTAGCATTATGACTCCAGACCCCTCTCAATCTCCTTGAGTTCTACCTGGAAAGTTGGTTGTTTCCACGCCAGCTGGGAAGAGTCTCTTCTCCAGGTTTGGTTCCACGCTATAGGAGTCAGGCACTGTTCCTAATGTTGCTCTGAGGAGCAGAGCTGGTCACAAAAAGCCGCAAATTCCATTAGTTATAGCCGTAGACTGATTTATGAGAAAGGACTCGTGCTCTGTGTGCTCCCATATCCTCCGTGTGACAGTGACTTCAGAATCCCAACCCTCATGTTCACCTCCTGGGGAGGAGGTTTCTTCCTTAACCAGCTGGCGAAGGGCTCTTACCCTAATGTACAGCAATTTGGCTTTTTTTTTTTTTTTTTAACTTAGTTAACGGTTCAGGTCAGATCTATTTATTTCAATTTACATACCTGTCAATCATTCCAGGATGGAACTAATAATTGTATTGTAGCAAGAGAGAAGCAGAGTTTGTAGGAAGAGAACATACATGTAAAATTTTTATTAGGCAAATTAATATAATTGGAAAGAACAGGCAGGATTTCAAACTCAAAGTCCTTTCTCTGGATCTGAAAAGGACTGGCAGAATCCAAGCTGGAGTCAAGGTTAGGCCCAATTCCTCTTAGTTTAATCTAATTATGTTAGGCCACTTGAGAGATAAGGGTACTTAGAAAGTGTAGGGCAAAGCTCCCTTCCATATTACAGCAATCATACTCTGCCGGGAAAAGCTCTGTTGCAAGGCGAGCGACACAAGCCTGTACATCAGTTTTCAGAGGGACCTCCTGGGGTCCTTAATTGCTGACACACATTTAGGCATACTGGCAGCAGTGTTCAAAAATCATCTGTTTTAAACCCTCGATGCGATGTTTGCTCAGCGGGCTCCACTGAACCTGTGGCTTCATCAGTGGTTGTCTGACGGCTGAGGAGGCCAAGTCCTTCTCAGAGACCCAGAAGAGCTCAGCACCTGTGATTCTGGGAGCCTCTTTAGGACTACTCTGGAGCTTCTCCCTGAGCTGGTGGGTGGATGAGATTCCAATCACGCAAATGCATGGATTACCGATAAGTCTTGTTGTTTGGCCATCTGGATGCACTGCTGCCGCCAGGCTCATTTTTCAGCTTGATGACCGTAATGATTTTGGCAACGTTTGTGGCTGCTCCCATTCATTCTTCTAACAATTTCCATTATCCTGGCCAATTATTTTTGGGGTCCTGGCCTTTTCTTTCAGAACTATGTGGTTTTATATTTCAAGATCTCTGAATAGTGATTTGTACGAATATGTCCCTTTTGAGGCTGCTCCTCATCCTCTTGGAGCAGTTTTTACACAGAACATATGCCTTTTGAACTAGCTTGTGACAAAGTGACTCAGACAATGCTGCTCTAAATAACCTTCCCACAGATAGCGAATAAAAAGAAGACCAGTCTTGGCTCTTCATTTTGCTGGACAGGGCACGCACACTAAGCATACAGTCAAACAGATGGAAGAAAATGTGGGTTCAGTAGTGCTGTCAGTAGCAGCTCCCAGCTGTTCCCCCTGATATAGGGACTGATCATATAGGACTGGTTTCAGCTGCACTTTCTAGTTTTGGCTATCTTTAGTATTTTGTCAGCCCCAACAGGCTGAAATAGGCATCTTCTTTGTATTTTAAACCGAAAAAAGTCAGCAAACAAATACTGAGGGAGTCTATACAGGCACCCAGAAACAAAGCTAGCATTATAGGATATACAATCGCTTTTTCTGAAGCATCATTAGGTCTCATTCTCGCAGATCCATACACACTGTCCAGCTCACGTCTTAGCCCACTGGGGAAAAAACAAGTTCCCAAACGTGCCTGAAATACTAAACTAGTCCCAAGAGAGAAAACCTAAACAAACATCCCCCTCGCTGAACACACCCGATCCTTCCCTAATCTAAACAGCCACTGACACTCTTATCACTTTCTGCCAGCAGCTCTAACTGGTTTATTGTTAGGAAGGAAGGCTTATAGTGCTTGTATAGGTTTTTGCCACCTCTGTACATTGCATGCCTCAGGCACTCAGCTGTGTGCTGAGGTTCTTAGAAGGGCTCTCACAGACAGAAAGGGATTCTGTATAAAAATGCTGCTGCACTAAGACTAGTGGTGACTGGTCATTAGGCCACCACCGGTGACTTGTGGTGACTGGTGCCACCCATTACACAAGGAGCTAAACAGCAGACAGAGATTCTGCAGAATGGCTTCTGAGTGACGTGCTTCCCACGGTCAGTGTATACGGGTGTGTGTATATACGTATCACAAGAAAATAGACCAGGCAACTCTAATTACTCTTGCTAAAACACAAAAGTAGGGTCGGCCAGTCTTAGTCTCTTGATACAAGAGGTTATAAAAGAATCGAAGCTGTACTTGGTGAAAATACCACCAGAAATAAAAGCATTTTAGGTGTCCTTTCCTTGAATATATGCTTAATAGTTTCAAATCTTTAAAAGCGTGTACCGGTTCCTCCCCATCACACAGCTGCACTGACTCCACAGTCCTTGGATTCAGTTCAAATCTTGTTTTCAGTATAACAAGAACTTTTGTGGACACTGGTTAAGAAACAAGAAGCATGCCAGTAACAATACAGACAAATAAAAATACCTTGGCGAATAGGTAAGGATCAACAGCCTTGGGAAAGGCTGGCATGAGTTTCTAGCACCAACAGGCATGTAGCTATAGCCCTGGAGGTTTGCTTAAATTGCACCTGAGGTGGCCACTCCTAGGAACAGGTTTTGAGACACAACGCAACTTTTCCTTTCCAGGCAACCTGAATCCAGATTGTCTAAAAGAGCCATGTGTCCCCACATCACGCCACGTCAGAGAGGCCACAGGACATCTTGTCCGTCTAGCCTGAAACATACGGTCTCATCACAAGGGCAGGTGGGATGCAGGGAGGTGACTGGGCCAGGTAACGCTCAGAGCCTGCTAGCACTGCAGGATACGGATCAGACGCTTGGAGCAAACTCGAGTTTTCTCTGAGTATGCCAGTTAGTTCATCAGTCTCAAATTTGCTCCTGGGGCCTGATGGGGATTTTAATTCAAAGCAGTCATAAAGTTGTTCTTTAGGCTATACTCATTGAGCTTTCCTATCCACTGGATCAAGGAAATTCCTAAAAATTACACATCAGGTATGCACAATTTCATTACAAATGCAAATACACACTTAAAATGTCATATAAATACACAGGATTGCATTCGCAGCATGCTGTAGGCCTACTTAAATATCAGTATTTGCTTCTCTTAAATGTGTACGTAATTCATAATGGCCAGCAAACTTCATGAAGTTCTTCATGCTCAAAGGTTGAAACACTTGGATATACATCACTGCTCCCAAAGAGTAAAGCAAAAAAGGAAAATAGGAAAAAAAGGAAAATAAATAGGAAAATAAATAGGAAAAAAAGGAAAATTCACTCCCTATAGAGAAGACTCCTCTAAGCTTTAAGGACGTATAACTTCCAATTCACACTTTACAAAGGCCTAATACATGGAATGTGACTAAGGCTCAATACTACCACAAAATATATTTATCTGATAAGGTCCCTATGGCACTACTGTAGCACTGCAAACATGTACCAGTAAATCCACCTCCAAATGCAGTTCATCTGTCTTGGGAATGACGTTCATCTCTCACAGTACAACACGGTCTTCTAGACAGAAGGAGAAAGAAAAAAACATTTATCATTCCCGTGCCAGGCAGAGTTCAACTTGAAAGAAACCGGATGAAATGTGTATCATTCATCTGAAGAACAAATCCACATTACAGATTTGTCTGAGAGACAAGTGAATGCAATCCAAAAAAGCTATCTGTTTCAGAATGGGAGGCTTGAATTCGGTCCAACTAGAAAATGCATGCTAAGTAGCATCCATTTATTCAGAGCAGTAATGGCTTCTTTTAAAAGCACGATGCCTTGATCAGTTGTGCTAAACATGATCAGTTGTGCTAAACATACCAACAAAAATTCCCATTTTTTGAATGCAGACTATCTGCCAGCTCCAGAAAGGGATTTCTTCTCTCTCTTTTTTTTTTTTTTTTTTTTTAATAGCTACTGCACTAGGGCTGTTCCCTGCAGAGCAGGTTTTATATGTTCAGCCTACTGCGATCATCAGGTCTGAGTGCACAGTAAATGGAATTCACAAGCCTTTCCAAGTCACCTCCTGTGTAAAGCCCTGAACAGGCAGTCCCAGGAGTGAAGTAAGGAACAACTTCTCTGTCCGCCCCTTCGGGCAGCTAACAGACGTGCTTTTAGCAATACCTAAAACAAGAAAAACACCTAGATCCACTTCACTGGGATTTACAGAAAAAGAATGAGAAACTGATTTAAGTGGTGAGCCAGCTTCACATGCAGAGAAACTTCAAACTTTCTTTCCTAATGACTCTTTTTTAAAGTGCTTCATTTTAGCTTGTATTCCACTTAAAAAAAAAAAAAAAAATCTTGGCCCATGAGTTCTCAGTGCCTACACAGATGAAAGCTGTGAGAGGCCTTAAATGACTTCAGCAGGAAACTACTGGGAAGGGGAGTGGTCTGTTTTCTGACAGTCCCATTACACATTTCTAGGAAAAATCTTTTCAAGTTCTGTGTACGAAAATGAAACAGGATTACAGCACTGCCTCTCTCTTGGAGACAATCGCAACACCGCTTTCCTGCTCCCATGCTGGAGTGGTGCAAAGTAATTCCCTTCTTTTTTCTCCTTTCTCCTCTCTATCTCAGGATTGTGGGCTCAGGAATAGAACTTCAGATTGAAGGAATTTTTAGAATCCATGCCTTTAAAGTCTGCTCAAATAGAACCCATGTTTATTTCAGGTAACTTTGATGAATACTTTGTTCTGCAGTTGTATTCATAAATCTATCTCCTGTTGCCCAAACCCCTCACAAACTGTTTAGTGAGCTCAGGAGTTTTCCACTTAGTAGCGATGACAAAGCAGCAGACTACTGCAAAACCCATGACAGAGAAGCTGAGCAATAACAGACGCCAGCCAAATAGATCACTAGGGTGGAAGGTCATCCTTGAACAGTATTTCCATTTTTCCCCTCTTGGTAAATTGCTCTGGGAACAATTCTCTTTTCTAGCATAATGTAATCAAGAATTAGAAAGTCACCACCACTTACACAGAGCTGCAATTCCTGGCCTGACTGGCCGTGTTGGGAATTTTAACTGATGTCTCCACCCAAGCAGCATGTGGAACCAATGTAATGGCTAACACAATTCAGAGCTTAAAATGGAGTGATGTTGCAGTTCCAGCTGGTTTTGTAAGTCAGCACAAGAGATTTTTTTGGAAGCATTAGAGGAGAAATAGAAACAGAGGTGAGAAATGGCTCCTAGTCTGATGATGTACACTGAGGAACATGTGAGTGACAATGCAAAAAGCAAGAACAAAGTAAAGCATCACTAGACAGTATTACATAGCACTGTGCTCAGGACCAAGGCAGCAACGAGAAAGTGAGGACTGGTGGGACATACTTCATGAGAGAGAGGTGCATTATTTTTTAATCTCTGTTTTTTAGAAAAGGTATAGCCCTCTACATATGGAAAGGTGAAGATATAGAACAGCCTAGGTGTAGACAGTAAAGCTTTCATTCTGATGAAGAAGAAAGGTTTGCTGTAAGTAGACTTGGCCCAAGTGCCCTTGACAGGTACTGTGACTCACAGTGCTCTACGAATCCCTCAATTATTAGCACCAGAAAGCAGCATCTCTCTATGTATCAGTTTAATCCAAGCTAACTCTGGAAGGGCCTTTTTCCTTCTTGAGAACTGATCTATGCTTTTTGACCAAGCCACTTTCCACATTCTTTCCTAGTCCTAACCTGCAGGGGCCCAAAATCCCCAGCAAGGCATTTCCCTCATTACCAAATGTATTTCCATGTAGTGCCTCCTTACAAGCCGAAGTTCTGAGCTAGCTGCTTATTCTGATGCAGATTTTTAGCAATTTAATAAGTATTTAGTAGTAATTTGGTAGATCTGCTGTCTATCCAAGGCCCCTGTCTAATGGTTAACTGCTTTTCCAGCAGACTTTGTCTTTCCACCAGTAATTATTCTTTGAAGGCAAGAAACATACTATTTTATAGAGAAGCATGTGGGGAAGAAAGGTCAGATCTTAGGAAGGTGTCCCCTTTGTGTGTGTGTTTATACCTGTATACCTCATACCTGCATCTACCACACATGATCCTTATCTGTCTGAAAGGATCCCTGTGGCTGCATCAGTGATTGAGATCGAGGCAAAGTTCACTGTCTTTAGAGTTCATCCATCAAGACTAACAGTATAGGCAGGATGCTAGAGACAAAGAATTTACCCAGGGAAGAAAATCATGATATAATCTCTATCCTTGCTGAAAACAGGATCTGATTTGCTACCAACATCAGCGGGTCACATTTGCCCAGAGCACTTGCTGTGCATTCAGGAAAATACAAAAAAAAAAAAGCCAGTGGAAGCATTTAACTAAAGAGAGGTGAGATCACCATAAAAAGCTTTTCTGGGCCTTTCACCCACAAAAACAAATTTTAAAGGCTGCCTTTAAATAATAAAAATCTGTGTTTCTTTGGAAAATACCAGATACCCGAGTCTCAGGTAGAGCAGCTCTTCACTAGCGCTACAACACCCCCCCTCACAACATGCTCAACCTGTACATCCCAGTTTTATGTCTGCAGGTAGGACTCACCCTGCAAAATAGATCTAACCAGGATCCTGTTTGCTAAACATATTCTAAAAGGCTTTAATTCCCAAATAACCTAGTCTGGAAGAGATAATTCTGTACTCTCTGGAATGGTGATAAAACTAAATAGTTTGAAAATAGCATGCTTCAGGTTTGTCAGAGTCCTCAAACACACCACTACAAATGCAAGAGCCTTTAAAATTACTAGGTTGGATTTATCATCAGACTTACACCAAGCGCTAGCTTTTCCCCTTAGAAATAAATTTAATATTGTTTCACTCGATCATTAACCAGGATTATTTAGTTCTGAGGAAGAATTTGTGTACAGCCGATACGACTGAAGCACATAAACAAGCTGAGGGCTTTTCTAAAATTAAACTGTAGGATGTCAATGCAAATCAACAGTAAAAAGGTATTTTAGAGTGCAATAAGCACTGGAATAACTTAGTTACACAGCATCTAATAAGCAAAGGGGATATTGATTGTTTTGCAGTCCACTTCTGAAAACCAAATCAGAGGCTTTCACCTTGTCTTCTGCCCACCGATAAAACAAACCCTGCTCTTTTTTGGCTTAAAAATACATTAAAAATGTTATTTTTAGATAGACTATAAACAAAAGCAAAACACGAAGGAAGGCTTTCACTCATCATGTAGGTTATTGAATTTTTTTGGCAGCTCAAATTCTTTAAATACTGCCATTAATTTTAAATTAATATTCTTGAGGAAGAGGGACTAGTTCAGACAGAGCTTTTGGAAGAGAGTTGTCCATCTTACAGAATTTTCCTGTAGATGTGCTCTGAAGATTCTTTATGCTTTATTCTCTTGACAGGAGTGATTTTCCCTGGACATGAGTGATTCATGTGAACTCCGGATCACTTCAGTGAAACACAGTCCTACAAGGAAGGACGTGCAACATCCCACAGATCACAGCCTTAAAAAGGGTCCAAAACCAGTCAGCAACTGCATCTTCCATGAGTGAAATCAGTCCATCTTACAAAATAATCTTGTAGGGGAGGAAATGTCCAACAGTAATATTAAATGAATGTAACAAAACTGGCTAAAACTATGGCTAAAACAATACTCTGGGGAAAAGCTTTGAAGAAGTACTGTTTAAAATCGTGTTTCTATCAGATACATTTACTAGTTTTTAAAACTCTGTTTTACTCAAGCTTCTGAACACCATCGTGCATTTGCAAAGCATATTTATCATCCAGGGAAAGTCTTCCACGGCCCACCATTATTTTCAAAGAAAAAGGGAAAAATACAGAAAAACCTTCAAATATGTGAGTGAATTATTTCATCTCTTTACAAGTGTAGCATGTACTCACACTTCTGTAATGACACAGTACAAAAACCGAGATATAATTAATGCAATTCCTTTGCCAAATGAGTGAGATCTTATAAAAGAAATTGGCACATAATTCTGATTTGGGCTTTCTTGTCTTAAACAAAACCAAACTTAATACAGAATGTTATAACGAAATAACAGGGTCCTTCAACAGATGGATTTTTTTTGTCCAACAAAAGTGACTGCGAAGCGCTGGGCCTGTAATCAAAAGGTTACTCAGCGTCCAAAACAGCAATATTGATGCAGACAGGCATTTTTGTGTACTATCATGTAAGTGAACCAAAGAAAAATATTTAGCATTTTGTTATTTTATGTTCTAAGACAGAAAAGCACGCCTTTTGCTCTGTTCTGCCCCAAGGAACAGATGTGACCTTAATCGCATACAAAACAAATTGCTCACAAGTTCCAGACTATGACTTTGAAATTTATGAGTAAAATTATTTTTCAAAGATAGTGATTTTCATCTCGTTATCTTGAAACTGTCCATGAAAAGGCAGGCAGGCAAGGAATGGGATAAATGTACCAAGAAGGGGTTGGTTTGTTTGTTTGTTCCAGTTGGAGAGAAAAATAAGGTAATTTTGATAAATTTTAAAGTTGTGTTTTGTTTTGGTTTTTCAGTTTAATTGTAAAACCACATGCAATCAAACATCACCATAAATGACCAGGTCCACAAACTTTCTAGACATACAGCTCCCACTGCAAATCAATGGGAGTTAAGCCCCTAAATATTCTTATAGTTCTGACCTAATATTTTTTTCCTTAAAAACTAAGTTGCGCCCTCACTTTGAAACAAACCTCTCTAGCTTGTAGCTTTTTTCAGTCCTATATTTCACTGTAACTTTTCATGAGCATAACCAACCTGCAGTGTCCTGACGAGCAGCACGTATCTCTGAAGTTTCAAAGATAGAACTCGTGTCTCTGCAGCTTGTTCCACTCACTTCAACAACTGCTCTTCAGCCTGTTCTGATGCCACCAGCTCCATTTACAGACAAACTCCTTTAATGTGACAGTCACAAGAGAAGACAAAATTACAGGTTCTGAAGGAGTTCACGCCTAGAGTCAGTATTAAGGAAATCTCATGCAGAGTAGTTTTGCTCACAGATTTTCTCGCAATGCCTAGGACCAATCTGAGTTTCTAAAAAGCAAGTTTTTAATTATGAGCAGAGAAACAATAGCTCATTTCAACATGAAAAAGAATACACCCACTATTTTCCATGCTCTGTAACTTAAAAATAGGTCGACCCATTAGCTTTAAAGTTTTTAAAAACACTGAAACTGAAACACGGGGCTAAGTTTTCCTTTTTGTTTTTAAAGCCAGACCCCAAGATTGAAAAGATTGAAAGATTGAAAAAAAAAAAAAAAATTCAGAATACTGGCTACTTAAAGATGATAAAAAGGGATAAAGTTTTTAAACTATGAATCTAACATTGCCAGCACAGTAAATTTTTAAACAGAAAGTAAATTTTTAAACATTGATTAAATTTGAAGCATTTAAATAAGACCAGAGCTTTAACTGCATGCCACTTCGCCAATTCAGAAGTGCTGTGGGGCCTCTAATCTGTCACACTGCACATATAGATCGACTTCTCTCACTTTTTTCCATAGTGTGCATGTTCAGAATGCAAAGAGGGGCCAAAGTACACCTGACCAGCATGCCTACCAATTCAGGAGACTTCCTATATTTAATGTGAACCAGACAGAACCGAAAAAATTCTCTAGGAAATGGCATTTTTTAAACTCTGTACTTTGAAAACATAACCCTTGAGGCCAAAATTACCGTCTCGACCATTTGGCAATTGACAACAGAATTATGATTGCTGGGACATGGATTTCCAATGTTTCCCGAGCACCTTCTGCATGAACGGGAGGAACACCTTGTACACAGGGTATGAAACAGAAGGTCTCACAGTTCATCAGCACCACAGGGCTCAACAGGCACTGGTCTTTTGAGAAACATTCCTGGACTCAGCAGTTTCCTGAATTTCAACCAAACGAAGCCTCACAATCGCTAAAATCCAGACAAAGGCCAGCCAGACCTGCCCTGGCTCTGCTGCTGATGCTCTGCACGCTAATGCAGGGTTCAGGGCCATGTACGATGCTCGTCAGGATCCTCTATCCCTAGACTAAAGTTCAGCTTTCTGCTACCCAGACAAACCCGGAAAAAAACTGTTGCTTTAAAATGTTAGTAGGTAAGTCAAACCCTGCCAAAAACCAACTACTCTGAGGTATCTCATACTTGCCATCATTTCACCTCAAACTGATTTGATCTTAAAACTGAAGTTAGCAACTTGTTAGTAATCACTTTTCAAGTATTTATTTATTCTGTTGGGGGAGGAAGGGGGGGAGGAGAGAAAAATCAAGCTATTTAGCTTTCCAAGTATTTAACATAAAACCCAAAAGAGCTCCATCTGGCAACCAGCAGGATTTCTAAATAATCTAAATAGTATCTACATAAGAACCAGGCTGTCTATGGAGTAAGACAACTTCAACTTTTACAGCCATAGGAAGCCTTTATTAACATAAAAGGAAACTCTAAAAACTTAAGTTAGAACAGTTACAAGAGTCTGGCAAACTGACAAAAGACCCCAGGAATTTCTGCATTAATCTTGAAATGCTGCTTTTGACTTTGTCGGAATATAGCATCATACGCTGCATGGTTAAAAAACAAACTAACAAAACAAAACAAAAACAAAACCCAGAACCAAAAACACACACAAAACCCCAAACAACAAAACCAACCAACCAAAAAAAACTCTTAGGTTCAAAGGACTCTACTACAATAAAACCAGTTCTAGGAAAATATTTAGCTTAATTAAAATTAATGTGAAATTCCTTACTTTGCAACGCAAGACGACCCCTAACATTTTAACAGAGTTTGCGGAAAATATTAACATTTAATTACACAGGCTTCATCGAGTCATGGATGAGGTCCTTCATGTCCATAGATGTCTGTCTTCATTAAGAAAATGGTTCAGGATACTACTGCTAATTATGTTAATTAAATATACCTTTGAACTACTCTTATACAAAAAATTTAATAACACATAATTCCCAAGTAAATAAACACCTCTCAGACTACACAGTATTTAATTTTCCAGGTTACTCATATGAAGGATCTGACCTGGCACTTCATACCTGGCCTGGATATTTTTTGGCCCATTTGTGAATAATCCAAACTTGGTGGTGGTCTGCTGTCCTACGTGAAATATTTTTATGGTCCTAATGCCCCTGTCAGGTTGCCACTGAGATTTACTGCCAGTTTCTTGGCAAAATGTCAAGGAGTGAAAGCAGTGGGTCATCCCCACCCCAGGAAAAAAACAAAACAAAACAAAAGAGGTTATGGTGATCCTGTGAGGATAGGGCAGCCTTAACACTCTGCATTTTTGCTATCCCTGGGCTACAGGAAGAGAATTTCTATCTTTATTATGGCCCATCTGGCACCTTTCACAGGCAGCAAGAACAAAGTAAAATGTACTGGTCCCTGCCATCTGCTTCTGCTTGTAAAGTCTAGAAACAGCCTGATAGGGAAGAGAGGGAAAAAAAAAAAAAGTAAAAATAAAAAACCAACCCCTTCATTTCCCACCAAACTGTTCTGGCAGGTAGACGTTTTCGCCGGTACTTCTTAAATATCTCAGGGCAAGCCCTGAGGCCCTTGGTGCCCTACAGCAACACAGCTGCTCGACAGAGCATCCCAAGCGCTCCCAGCCCCACATCTTCATTCACGAGCGTCGTAACAGCCTGGAAAGAAAGGTTGCGTTGTTTGAGATTTGCTTTATTGGATCGGCCTCTGTTTTATCTAGAATAGGAAAATTCCTGTGGGTTTAATAGGAGGTGTTACCCTAAAGATTTTCTCTGGTTCCACCTCCTTTCCCATCAGCCACATCCCCTCTTGCTGCAAGGCTGCATACACCATGTGTTGGCTCGACCCCTTCTGTCTCTGACAGAAGTTTGGCCAAAAAGAGCAGATTTTCTGCTACTTTGATCATTTCCTGTGGTAAAAAGTGAAGGGAATTATCTGACCCATGGTCGGTTTTTTCTTAGTTTTGAAAAATAACATAGATTTACATTTCCAAATTCCCTTAAATAGTGTACTTGCTTTTCAATAGCGTTTTGCTGCTAGTTTACTAGTTGTCCTACAGAGCTTATTTTTTTTAGAATCAGAAAACACATTGCTCCGATCTCAAATTCCAAGACTCAGCTGCTGTATTAAATCAATAAGGAACTTCACCGTGATGAAGCAGCAATCAAAAGATAATACCAAATTCACAGACTATACAAAAGTGACAACTTCTTCTCTGTTAAAAAATTCTTACATTTAAAAAATGAGCTTAATTCTCTTTTGGTGGGGATAGTGTTATTTTTGGCTACAAATGTGCATTGCATAATGTGTTTAGAAATAAGTTAACCCTTTTATTAAATGCACTGTTAGAGTAGATCTATGACATAGGTGACGTAAGCACCCTGAAATATTTTCTTTTGTCAAAATCAGCAAGGTTCCAGAACAGAAATTACATCTCATGCTTGTTTAAGCCTATGTTGAAATAGTGACGCTACCCATTGACCTAAATGCTGCAAGCATTTGTGCAACAAGGGCCTAAAGTATGATGCCAAGTGATAATCAGTGACCTTGATGTGGCCTGCAATTGCACCCTGAAACTAGTCCATTATGTATTTTTTCTGTCCCAGAAAGTACAAAGTAAATGAACAACATGAGTATATCTACTGATATATCTCTTTTATCAGAATCAATATTCTGTAGGAATACATTTCAACTAAATCATCACAATATACATTAAGTCTTTATAAATGCGGCTCTACAGCATGTAAAATATACATATGTTCACAGTTAGTAGTGGAACCACACTCCTCCAGCTCAGAAAATGCCACAATGTGCATATGTATATATAGACTTTTTCCTGTTAATCATTTACTCATAGTACGTAAAAACAGTTGTACTTGTTTGCATCAAAAGCCTTTTTTTTTGAACTTTGCCGTACCAATTTATGAATAGCACAGATTTTGACAGATACTCTCTTAAGCTGAGGCCAGGTAGCAATGCCTTTCTGTGAGTTCTACTCTGGAAAGAAATGACTGAACATTTTGAAGTGTTAAAATTACTGGTGTTTTAAAATGTTACAGTAAGTTGGGTGAATTTACTATTTGTGCATATATATATATTTTTTTTTTGAATCAGCTTGTTAACTAAAATCATGGCCTGGCTACATTTCATGTTATACGTTATAAAACGCACACACCTCAAAAGCAATGAGAGGTCAGAGCAGCTAGTTTCTCTTTGGTGTTAAAAAAGAAGATACAAACTATTTGTATGCATGGACTTCACTTCAAAATATAATCCAAAAAGGATGCAAGAATCTGCAGTATCCTTGTTAAAACAAAAATTGCACTAAACCACTTAAAATCTTACCACAACAAAAACTGGCACTATGATAATTAATCATATATTGCCTTTCCTATGCAGAGGTAATAAGGAGGCTGCACTGTGATCCATATAACCTCGATAATGTATAAATGAATCAAAAAGAATCTAATTAGTTCAGCAGCACGGAAAATTACTAAGTAGAAACATCAAAAGAGCCAGTGGGACATTACTTTTTTTCTTTTTTTTTTTTTTTTGTCAGACATGCTGCAGAGCTGCCCTTCAGAACCCTCTGGTTTGTATCTGGAAGGAGGCCTGGCAAATGTAGGTCACGGTAACTCGAAAGAAGGGAGCTAAAGGATGCTGCCCTGGTACCGCACCCTCCCCGAGCAGCGCTGCCCTGCACCATCTCCGCGCGTCCCGCGGGACGTTCCGCACCATCAGGATCTGTGCAAGGGAAGGGTGGAGCCAGCTCCTCACCTCCTGTCTGCAGCCACAGGAGACACCGCGTCCTGCGAGCGCTACGTTCCCCACAGCCCCATTTTCCTCCTTCCCCTCAGCAAAACGGCGGAAAAGTAGGAAGGGCAGATTGAGATGGTATCACAGCTTCCACAGAGACATGCTAGGAGGGAGGGAGAGACAAAGGATAGTTGAGGAGACAACCGCAAATGCTACAGAGACACAGGACCTCCCCGTAGATGGCCTTGGCCTCCTACGAATCCCACCGGAGCCCTACAGCTGTTCTTGCCATCCAGATGGGAAAATGTGTTTGCATGCACATGCGAGAGCCTCTGAGGAAATACCTGTGGAGGCATCTAAGTCAAACTTCTAACAGTATGTATATATATTTATTTATAAAAACAGATGCAGACATACATGCTTCTATGGCATATACAGCTACGGTTATATTGCATCGAGATAACATAGTGAGAAAATCATACCCCAGAGGAATGTAGCTTGAACTGATTTTTCACAAAGAAAAGTCCTAATCATAGAATTCCCGAAGTCAGAAAAGTTTAATTTAAAAATAAATGCAACTTAATACTGGGGTTCACTGTACTTAAGTCAAGGAATTATTTTTTTCTAACCCCAAAGATACGGCTATACTAGCTTAGCTTGTATCTCCTTTGACAGGATGTATTTGTCTACTACTCATTAATGTTTTACTCATGTTTGAAATTAAGTAAAAGCATCTCATGCAAGAGAAACAATAATGCTATAAAAGGAAGACCTTTCACTACTCCAGGACTGTTCCGTATCCAAACCCAAACTGTTTACTTCTTCAAAGGGATAAATAGGACAGTACTCATGCAGTAAAGGCTTAAACCATGGTAACCACAGTTTTAAGGTACATTCTCCAGTAGCTTTCAACATTGTTCAACTTGCAGACCTATAAAAAAAAATTAAAAATCCACTTATGCAATGGAGCCCGGCAGACAAAGAAAGCCTCCTTGCCAGAAGACCTGCTCTTCTATTAACCTTTCATGGAATACATAGAAGGCAACAGACCCCACAGGTCCACAAAGACCAAGCTGGAAAAAAAAAAAAAAAAAGCATCATTGCAATTACGGGATCTACCACAGTATTCCCTAAAGTCCACTCATAATTCCCAAGGAATTCAACTGGAGGTGGACTGGGCCTCAAGTTAGCTAACTTTTCCCGTTATCTGCAAACTACAACTACTTTGACAGAAATCTGTACTGAGAAGCTTCAACACAAACCGCTGAGGAATCAAAGGGCCCAGTCCAGCAAACCTTTGCGCTAAGCCAACACATGGAACAAGCAGGGCTATCCAGCAAGGTAATGTTTGTCAAGAAATCCTTCATAAATTAATATGGAAACTCACGTATTTAACACAGATGGCCTACATCTGCAAGAATTAAATTGCACAAACATCTCAAAGAGAACATGGAACGCTGATAAAGATGGACCAAGCCAGCCTGTGCCCCTCGCGGCGCCTGCCAGCGCTTGCAGAGCAATCGTCCCAACGCCACAGCACTGTCCAGCTTCCCACAGCCACAACCACCAGCAGCTGTCACAGGCGTCCCGAGGAGGAGGGCTAGCAATTGTGGGAGGGACAGTATTTAGCAAAATAAAAGAAATAATTTGCAGCCTGTATGCTGCTGTCTAGAACTGCAGATACATTTGTACCACCCATTCCCTGGGGAAAATGACATACAATGCAAACAGGCCTAGTTGTTCAATTATTCAAGTATTAAGAGATTCACGGAAAGACATCTGAGAAACATAACATTTTAATAGATGAAATAAATACTCCAGTACATGCAAGATAAAAACTGACATTGGAAAAAATTAAAAATCACTTTTGTTATAGTGTAATTTGTTTGTTTGTTTAAACACTCACAGTAGCTTTTCCCCCAGTTTGGAAATTGACATATGGAAAACATAATCACAACCTCCAGTCCTTCCACTCCTACACACCAAATGCACTTCTAACCTAACACTTGATGCAAAATAAAAAAAAAAAGTCATACAAAACAAAAACAAACAAAATAGTAGCTACATCCATCATCTACTTGTTGTTGGGTTTTTTCATTTTTTTAAATGAGTGAGAACTGAGGTAACCTTTTTCCTGCACAACCGAACAGTAAAATTTAGAAGGGAAATTTCGGAAGACAAGACAAACTTTAAAAACCGCACCCAGCGCGATTAAAGCTTTTTTTAAAACTTTTTTTTTTTAAGATACCCCCACCTCCCCAAATATAAAAAAACTTTTAAACAGTTGTTATTACCATTTGTGTGAAGACCTTGCCGAATAAAGGAAAATTTATCTGCAGATACTTGCTTGACTTTAAAGTAAAATAATAAGAAGCCAAAACTGGCTACCTTTATTAGTACATATAGTTTGAATACGTTCTGCTTCTTCACCACATGAAATCAAAGGATTGGGCTCATCCAAGCAAATTCTTTGGTATACAAAAAAGGGGCGAGGAGGTGGGATATTATTTTCCTTTAGCAATGACAAGGATCTAAACAGAAGATGTGGGGGTTAATTCACAGAATTGGAGTTCACTGGCGGTAAAGTCCTGGGTGAAGATCTTTCTCTTAGTGCCTGAGATAACAGGTTGCAACCATCTGAGACAGCGCAAGCTGAGTTCCTCAACCTTTCCCTGTAATCGCTCATTTTGGTGCTACTTTCGGGGTGTTGGGCTATATCCCTGAGGCATTGGGTCAGGAGCACACAAGCAGATACCACACTCATGGCTCCTCCGAGGATGGCAGTTTGCACAGCTTTGCCCTCTGGATTAATGGTGGCAGCTTTACCCAAAAACTGGGGCTCAGTGGCAAAGCCCACCAGGGCATAGACAGACTGCACCAAAGGTCCGCTGAACAAGATGCATCGGTTCCTGGTCAGCTCGCTGGGTGAAGTCTTGACCTCCTTGACACACGCCAAGAGGGCAGTGGCGCTGGTGCTCATACATTTGACACTGAGTTTGAACTGCTCCTTAGCAAATTTATCCTTGGATTTCTCACTGGCCAGCACACAGGCATCTGTCAGGAATTTCAAGTTCTTGGACATGTTCTGAGAAACCTCTAGCAGGAGCTGAGGGCTCATATCTGCCAAAGGGGTGGTCTTTAAGACCCCACAGCCGTGCTCCACCTCATGCCTACATCGGGTCACCTTGTAGCGATCCACCAAGCCAGGCATAGCAGGCTGGGCCCCCGGAGTCTCCACTGCAGCCAGGTAGGCAGCGTGGGCAGAGCATTCGGTCAGGGAGACCACCAGCTCCCCCATCTCCATCAGGCTTTCACCCACCTCCCCGAAGCGTCCCATATTGAGCTGGCTCTGGACGTCATGGGTCAAGATGGAGAGTCCTTTGGTCCTGGCAATGATCGTGTCCCTGCACTTCTCGAAGGACTCACCGAAGACAGACAGGCTCTCAGTGTTCACTGGCCTGGTCTCGCTCGACAGCAGAAGCAGATCAGCCACCAGTTGCATCTTGATCTTGCAGTGGTCGCAGATAGAGATGAGCTTCTTCCTTTGCAGGGAGCTGCTGCTGGGGATGCTGCCGCCAGACACCTCGCTGCTGGACTTGCCAGAGCCGCCGCTAGCCATAGCGCCGGGGGGGCACTCGCATGCCGCTCGCTACCCCGCTGCCACCGCCTCCGCCACCGCCGCCCGCGCAGTCCCGACTGAGCCCGGCAGGATCGCTCTGCCTTTTCCGCAACATCATTCCATTAATCGCCGGGAGGCAAGAAAGGGCTCTGGGCGCCGGGGCTGCCGCTGCTGCGGGGAGCGAGCTCCGCCGGGGCGCCCGCCCCGCTCCGGCGCCAGCCTTCGCTCCTACGGCGTTCCCGCGGCGGGCCGGCGCTCGCCGGGAGCCGCCGGGCCCCGTTCCGGCATCTCTTAACTAAAAATATATATTTTTTTTTTCCCTTTTCGCAGGTTGGCTCCCCTCCCTTCCACCACCTCTTCCAGCTGTGGGATCCTGCGCAAAGTTCCCTTTACGAGACGGAATACCTCAGGGACGCCCAGCAGTCGCACGGAGTTGGGGCATGGGCGCAGCCCTCCAAGTTGCTACCGCGTCCCCGGCTCCTCCGGTCGGTGAGCGCCAGCCGGGCGCTGCTCGCAAGGGCCGGAGGGGCGGCGGCTGCGCACCATGTGCCGCCCCCGGCGCGCCCGCCGCGGCCCCGCGCCGCCGGCTCGCAGGAAGCGCCGCGGAGGGTGTGGCCCGCCCGCCGCCCCAGAGCCGCCGCGCACCCCGCCGCCGGGCCGGGGGAAAGGGGCACCGCGGGGAACCGGGCCGGGGGGCACCGCGGGAGGGAAGGAAAAAAAAGAAAAAAGAGAAAGAGGGTGGGAGGGGGGGGGAAAAAATCCACCGGATCCGGGTGCTGGGGGCGGGCGGGATCCGTTCCCCTTCCTTCTGCCGCTGCCTCACTCCTTCCTGCCTCGATCATTCACGCGGCCGCTGCGAGCTCGCTCCCCGCCGCCGCGGTCCATGCCCCTTCGCCCAGGGCCCCGCAGACTCGGCGCCGCCGGCCCCTCCTCGCTCGGCTCCCGCTGTGGCCGCCGCGGCACCAACTTAGGCTCTTCCCGCAAACAAGGGTGGTGGCTCCGGGCTGCAGCCGCGGATGCTGCGACCCGCCTGGCCTTGCGCTCCTCCTGCCATGTTTTCTGGCTGAGTCGCCAACTCCCAGGGAAAGAAGAAAAAGAAAAAAAAAAAAAAAAAAAAGGAAATCTTCTTTTAAATTCCCTTTCTCAGGCTTTCAGACAAACTATTGGGAAGAGGCGGCTGCGGCGGATCTACCAGCCAGACGCTGCATGGCTCTGAGGGAGGCTCCCCCCTCCCCGTTGCCTTTGCTGTAACCTCACTTAAGCCTATCGAAATCTTTTGTGCGGTGTCACCGCCCTTCGTTTAAATCCTGCCCTCCCCCGCCGGCCCGCTCCACGCCCGCCGCCTCTCGCTCCTCCCAGGCGGAGGGGGCAGCAGCGCCGTGCCGCGGCCGGCACCGCCCGCCCGGCGCCCGCGGGCCCTCAGCGCCCGACGCCACCCGCGGCCGCCGCTGCCCCTGCCGGGCGCGCTGCCGGGCCGGCGTGAGGCGAACCCCGTCCCTACGGGCGGGGGATTAAAGCGGGTTGAATGAATAAATAAATGACGGTGTGGGGGTGAGCGCGCGGCGGGGGGGAAGAGGCCGGTGGGAGGAAAGGGGCAGCCGGATGAGCTCAGCCCGGCGGGGCTGCGCGGCCGCCCATTGGGTGGGAGCGCGTCGCGCAGTCGGATATCGGAGACGGAGGAGATGCCGAAGGGGGAATGGAGAAGCCGCCCTCCGCCCCGGGCGGCGCGGGGCACAGGCTGCCCGCCAGGCTCGCGGCCCCGGGCAGCCCGCCAGGTAAGTGCGACGTTGCGGTCGAAGCTCCCGTCGCTGTCACCGCCCGGCGGGGCTCGGTGAGGACACGCAGGGCAGCGCCGGGGCCGCCGCACGGAGCGGCCCTTGCGGACTGTCCGGCTTCAGTTAGAAGAATCCGTTCCCTGTTTGAGCCAGTGATGGCTCAAAGACAGTTTAACAGTGTTAAAGGCAGCGGCCTTCCCTACAATAGCGGGGCTCTGGCTGGCTTTGCTGTGATGTAGTGAAAAAGCCCAAACCTCTTGCTAGCCATAATTAGTGCTGTAAATATGGTATGGGATCTTACTACATCTTTATTTACATAGATATATTTCCCTCAGCGCTGGTCTTGACCCATTTTTTAAACCAATGAAAATTAATTTGGTATGTTTTGCTCATGTTTCTGCCATTGCTTTTGAAGGCTGATTACCATTTGTTAGAATTTAGCAAGGCAAATGTAAACCTACTGACACTAACTTTGTGTACAGAGAGCAGTAAAAAAGGAAGGAAGACTTTGTTCTGTTTCCATTCTGCAGCACACCAAGAACTTCATTAGATGATTCTTGCTAAAAGCGAGATGTTACGCTCGCTAAATCCCAGGCATTCAAGTAAATGCCATTAAACAATAATAAAATTAAAAATACTAATTGGGCTGGAACAAGTTATAAGAAGATGGATTTAATGCTGCCTGGGATGCTTCCAAAGGGTATATATAGTTTTGTAAATGATGGTGATGAGAATATTTACATCCCACACATCAGATTCTCTGTTGTTATGCATTATCTCCATCAACATAGTCCTGAATAATCAGAGTCCATGTGGAAACCATATCTTAAAATTGTTACATATTTTGCTGCAGCTTATGCTACAGCTAAATAATAACATTTGTTTGCTCCTTTCAAGCAGACTTTATTTTTTAAGTTAGACTCTTAATTCTAGGCATTTACAATGCATTTAGCAAGCTACAGAAATCCAGAAGTACATTTGTCCCACTTCACAGTTACCTTAATGTCCTGCTACGTTCATACTACTGCAGAGGTATAAGTGACCTTGAAATAAATGAAAATTGGACCAGACTTCTCACTTGCAGGCCAGATCCACCAATGTTCTGGCACAAACAGAGCCCACCTAATGGATTGCATACATTTAAAGAGCTTCAGACACATTTATTTGTACATATTCTCACCCATTAGGTAGAGGAACTCTTGACCTTCTCTACAGACTTGTAAGGAAGGATGTGAGCAGCATGAATATAGATCTGAAAGTGGAGGGTTAACAGGACGAACACTCTCGAAGGGGAGGGGGAAAGCCTTGCTGTAGAGCCAGGCTGGAGGAAAGGGGCAGATTCTGGTCTTTGGGTGTGTTGAAAATATGGCAGTTCTCCACCCATCCCTCCTCACAGAAACAGTGTGAGGGAAATTCTGTGTACTTGAGTCAGATTATAGCAGTTTAAAGGAAGGTCATGATTTGGACCTAAACAATTTTGGCTTACTGCCAGCAACTCGCTTGCAAAACTATAAATAGGAATGAGTTCAGAATACTCTGAAAAATAAAAATCAATGGGCAGCAGAAGCCAGCTGAACTCTATTTCAAAATATTTCCAGATATGTCCTTAAATGAGGCAGTGAGATATTATGTAGCATGAGGAATGCCTCTCATAAATATTAATCTAGTTTATTTTTAATGAGGATTGACTAGATTTAATTAGGGTTTCAAAGATTTCATTTTAGAAAACGTAGGCCTCACCTCTGGCTGGGAAAGGTGTTAAATGACCTAATAATCTTTTCCATGTTTAGATACCGGCTCCTGCCATGATGCTCCCTGTGATTCGTGCCATTCCCCAAGGACAAAATGGAGAGATCCTTGGTTTGGACAGTTCTGCTGTGGCTCCTTCATCGGCCTTCCTCCCAGCTGCTCGGGCCAGAAACAAAGCCAGGTTGTAACCCATGGCAGCTGACAGGGCCACCAAAGCTCTTCGTAAGTGCTATAGTCTAAGGCAAATATTCTCTGAGCTCCTTCAATTTGTCCACAAGATTGATCCAGTGCTTATCAGCCTCAGTATCAGCAAGGGGCAAAACCGGTCATTATTATCATGCAGTAGGTGTTGCTTGTGGACAGTCTCTCTCTGAGGCAGTCTTGACAAATGTAATTTTCCTCCAGTAGCAGCCCTGGGTGTTCAGCTCTTCTACATATGAAATGTATTGCTGTTTGGGGAAAAAAAAAAAGTAGAAAATACCATCTTAATTGGTCATTTTTACTGTGAAAGAGGCATTTCTTGGAGCAGCAGCCTGTTAAATCCTTCCTACAGACTGCATTTAATGAAATATAACAAGAGAAAGTGTAGAGTCTTACATCTGGGCAGGAACAACCCCAGGTTCCAGTATAGGTTGGGGAATGACCTATTAGAGAGCAGTGTAGGGGTAAGGGACCTGGGGGTCCTGGTGGACAGCAGGATGACCATGAGCCAGCACTGTGCCCTTGCGGCCAAGAAGGCCAATGGCATCCTGGGGTGTGTTAGAAGGGGGGTGGTTAGTAGGTCCAGAGGGGTTCTCCTTCCCCTCTACTCTGCCCCGGTGAGACCACATCTGGAATATTGTGTCCAGTTCTGGGCCCCTCAGTTCCAGAAGGACAGAGAACTACTGGAGAGAGTCCAGCACAGGGCAACGAAGATGATTAAGGGAGTGGAGCATCTCCCTTATGAGGAAAGGCTGAGGGAGCTGGGGCTCTTTAGCTTGGAGGAGACTGAGGAGTGACCTCATTAATGTTTATAAATATATAAAGGGTGAGTGTCACGAGGATGGAGCCAGGCTCTTCTCGGTGACAGCCAACAGTAAGACAAGGGGTAATGGGTTCAAGCTGGAACACAAGAGGTTCCACTTAAATTTGAGAAGAAACTTCTTCTCAGTGAGGGTGACAGAGCCTGGAACAGGCTGCCCAGGGAGGTTGTGGAGTCTCCTTCTCTGGAAACATTCAAAACCCGCCTGGACGCCTTCCTGTGTAACCTCATCTGGGTGTTCCTGCTCCGGCGGGGGGATTGGACTAGATGATCTTTTGAGGTCCCTTCCAATCCCTAATATTCTGTGATTCTGTGATAAGTACTTCTGGCCCGGCTGGGTCCAAGATCACTCATGGTCTGGTTTTACCCTGGTTATGATTTGACCATCAACACATAGTCTTACTGCAAAAATGAGCCTTGAAGACAGATTCTCTTGGGTCCAGTCATTTGAGCAGAACTGAGGATCAGCTTGTTACGTGCTTTAAAGGTCCAATAGATTTATCTGTGTGGTTTGGGAGGAAACTTTTGCTCTGATGTTTGGGTGGGTATTTCCTTCATAAGTGTTTTGCACATCTCTTTCAAGGGGAATATGTGCAGACCCATTCATGTCATGGCTGCTGAGTCCAAAGGTGACCCATGGGATTTGGGCAGCTCTGTGAATTGGTTGTACAGACTTGTAAGACCTGAAAATGAAGTGGCCGTGCTTGGCTTTTAAAAAGCTTTGACTGACAAGAGTCTGAATGAAATAACTCGCTGGGGCTCAAAACAGCAGGCATTGTCAGATACAAGGGATTAAAAGGCTTTTTAATGTGGCTTAGTAGTGTACAGAAGATTGGCTTACTTGTATGAGTTCTTCTTTTGTCACATTGATCTTTATTTTGCATTGTGCTTAGTACAACAGAAACTGGAAGCTGAAGTCTTCTTTCCCCAATCATTTGACAGGACTTGGCCCTTTTATTGCTTAGTAAAATCTCTTTTTTTTGGAGGAGGAGGAGGAATTGATTTTTGCAAGCGTAGCCAGTGTTGAGTAATAGCTGAAGAATACCAAATTGTAATAATTTTACGAACACTGTAAGTGGCCAGGTTGGTGAGAGGAAGTACTGTACAATGGGTTATACTACTTTATATTACTTTCCTGTATAGATGTATCAATCTAACTTCATAGGGAGCTAACTGATGAAGGAATAAAAGGCAATTCAGTGGCTCCCATGTGTCAGCTATTTGTGACTAAACCCACGAGGTGGTAATTACAAGATGATAGCTCCAATTCTGAGGGATGCAGCTGGTTTGTCAGGCTGAGGACTAAAAATCAGAGAAGAATTAAGTTGGCAGAGACTGACAGAAGAAATAATTTAACACAGAGGCAGATTTTGCAGAAGAGGCTGGAAGAACCTGGGCCTTCCTCTCCATGGCAATGGACTGGTAAGTCATACAGAAGGAAATGCAAGTGTGTTGACTGGTTTATTGTTCTTAAGATCTATTTTGCCTTAAATGTTTTGGTGCTAAGTAAGTGTTTTGTGGTTAGTACTTACAGTCATTACTTCAGGAGAGACTAAAACTGTGAGATCTGGGTCTGTCTCAGGTCTGCAGACGTAATCGTGGTTGATACACTGGGAATGCAACCTGAGAACTGGTCTGTGTGTAGCAAAAAAAGAGAGCTAGAGGTCTGGAGGAACAGTTAACTGGTCACTTGCAACAGCAAAACGCAAACACAGTCACAAGTTTTGTTTTTTTTCTTTGAAAATGATTTCATGTAAAAATAAGTAGCTCCACTGAATCATAATACAGCAAAAGTGTTTTGTATTTTGTTGTCCTTTTATTCACCATTTATTGTACTGTTGTTTTCACCCTTTACCATATACAATCGATTGGTTGTCTCCTGCTGTTACCATGGATATTTAATACATAGACATGGAAAAGAGACATTTCCTTTTATGAAAAGGAAAATGCAGCTACAAAACTCCTCTTGCATGGAATAGAAGGCTGCGCCGGATTTTATGTTGATACAGCCAATAATGGCTTTCTGCTTCATGTTCTTATCTACCATGTACGCACGTGGCTCTCCATCCTACACCTCGTGTTTTGGGAGGCTGGTGCCCAGGAGGGAGGGAGATGCAACACGGCTCCTTGTGTCCATCGCCCCTCCCTGGGACAGGCAAGGAAGGCCAGGGCTGTAGGTCAGTTGGCCTGAAACTCAGAAGCGCTTCATGGAAGAGTGGTAAATGCTATTGATAAGAATGGTCCAGCATAAACAGGAATCCAAGACCCTCCCTTCAGACTCTCAGGTCTGGGGTTTGTTTGAGATCAAAGGACAACTCAGTATTTTGAACAAAATGTGCAAGGGCCCACCCTTCCTGAACGGCACTTCTGGTTGTATGTTCTGTCCTGCAGCTGTGATACTCTACAGAAGAGTTTGGGGTTTCCCCCCTCCCCTCCTTTTTAAAAATATATATCACAAGAGAAATTGGACAGGTGTTTTCATAGGAGTCTCTGATCCTACACTTTTCTCATTATGCCTGTGTGTTCTATGAGGAGAGCTGTTGATCATTACTGGTTTAAGACTAGCATCTTTAATTCGTCAGACGTGCATGTAATATATTACTTACATTAGATGCAGGTGCCAAAACTGACCTGTAAACCTAAAATTAAATTGGGACTACAAAATTAATTTCACTTAAATTGTGGAAATTAGACTATAAATGGAATTCCTATGGGAACTGTGTAAACCTTCTTTGACATTGATTTAATGTAATTCTTTTCTTAATAGGGTAACTTGAAATTGTGTAACCAGTACATAGTTTTTAACCAGCACAGATTTGTAGCAAATATTGCAGTAAGATGAGTAGTAACGGGAACATTCTGTGGTGTTTCTGAATTTAAGGATTACAGTGTATAGCTTTATTGCAGCTGACTAGACAGTCTGGGGTCATACCCTCTCCCAAACCCGATCAGGTAGGTAACAATACAAAGCTGATGTTTCATTTGTCAAATACCTCCACTCAGGCAATAAGTTTTAATTTCTAAAATGCACATGGACAGGATAACATAAATTTGGGGTAAAGATTTATTTTGTGGTCAAAACTGAATTCAGAATCTGAATGTCAAGGTTAGTACCTGAATCAAGATTTCACATCCTAATCACAACAATTAATCCCTAGTTTGGGATAATTTTGAATTAAAAACTTAATTTTTCGAATTGGACACAGGAATTCAAGGTCTGACTAGCTCTGGAACAAAAATCTGCATTCTCTTAATAGATGGCAAGTGAGTGCGCTCATTTTATGTATGAAATTAATTTAAGGACCGAAATTATTTGAATCATTCAAATGTTTATGCTCTAGATGACAGCATATTTTGCTTGCTGCGCTTCTAGTAACAGCATTAAAAAGCATATTTTATTTTGATTTTAAAATGTTGTTTTTAAAGATAACATGTTCAGGTCTGATTATAAGAGGTTTTCTCTGAATGTCATGGTATTCAGAGGTCTGAATTAACACATGTACTGTCTGTGTATGAGAGCTCATGCATTAGATTGTCTCTGCAGGGGAACATTTAAGGTACTTGAGATAATTTGACCTATGAAAACATGAATTTTGAAAGTTTTACTGAAAGTAACTCAAAATATCCTGACATTCTGTAAAATGTATGACAATGCTTTTAAACAGGGTAAGAATATTCTGAATGCTGGGTCAGCCCAAAACTTGCTTCAAATTTTCTGGGATCTGTTACTCAGCAAGTCTTCTGCATTAACAGGATATTGTCCCGGTCCTTTACTAAACCAGTAGGTGCAAAAGCAGGTCTGATGCCTGTTAGGCTGTATAAAGAGCACAGCTATACACCAGACCTCGCTCATTTTAGTTATTAAAAGTAATCACTGAAAGGCTGCCTTTTGCAACACTTCATTCATCTGAGCCAGTACTAAGCATCCTTTTGTATTAGTAGAGTTCTTAAAATTAATTAATTCTTCCAGACACGGCATGTGTTGGTAGCAGGTAGCCCTTGCATGTTCATTCTCCCTTCTGCATGCTTAGGGCTGATCAGGTCCTGTTAGTTTAATCTCTTAATTGTCTATATGTCCTTCCAAGAAGGCGCTGCCCTTTCCGTGATGAAGTCCACTGTTCTTTCCAAGGTTTCATTCCAAGGAATGTCAAGGGACAAGCTCAAGATCCTACTGTACTGCATTTGCAAAGAAAAGTAGAATGTGACAAATGAATAGAAAACTGCACACAAAAAACTACCACTAGCAAAGACCAAAGACAGCTTTTGGCAGCTAAAAATACGTGCACATTGTTCTTCTAACTCATAAGAAATAATGGTATGAGAAATATATTTGCATAAATATGGTTCCAAAAAAGCAGGTTATATCTGAAAGGAAAAAAAAAAAAAATCTCAAATTTCATTAACAGAAATGTAGAACATCCTGAATCCTCTCGTATTACAGCTTGACCCAACCCTGCTCAATAATGAAAGCAGTTTACATCAACAGGGGGGAAGGTAGATTTGCCTTTCTGATAAGGCATAACTTTGTAATTGAAAGTACTACTAATAAAATTCACATGTTGCAGAAGTAAAAATTACAGACAGAGCTTGAGATGTTCCCTGGCATGACTAGAGGGGACTTTAAGCTACAAGACTAAAGCCTTAAACACCTTACTTTTGAAATCAATAACGAAAGTAGCCATCTATTATTGGATATGTTCTGCATTGTAATCATAATAGATTTAGCTGTTAGGACTATAAAAACTTTTAAGGAATGTGAAAATCCTTAAACTATAAAAAACCATAATTGTATGATTCTATAGATAATCTGAACAAAACACAGTGTGCTTCGATAAAAAGGAAATGCCATTTAATGCACCCTGTTAGTGGTACATGTTTCTAGCTGCATTGCTTTTGTTTCTTGCATGGGAAAGAAGAGCAGAGTAAAGACAGAGGCTGAATTTGTTCTGCAGCCGACGTCACTTTGAACAAGTTCTTCCAGGACACAGAATTCTGCCTGAACAGAGATAGTTGCAAGGTCAGAGCCAAGCATGAAAAATATCTTCCTTTCCAGTGAAAACTTTTATATGCATGACAAGGAAATGCACAGTGTTGTTTGGTGCAGTTTGGATATACTGAACGACTTGTTCACTTACCAAAGGGAATTGCATTGCTTTTGAGATCCACATCTGAATGTAGCACCAGATATTAAAGAAAGTCAAAGTTGGGTCGGTTTGTTCTAATACGAGAACACAGAATTGAAGAAAGTATTTCCTAGTAGAAATTCAGTGAAACTATTTTATGCTCTAGGTCCAGCATTCCAAAATTGAATCTTTAGTCTTTTTTTCCAGTGAATGTATGCATGATCCAGTAATAACAAAAGTTACCAAAAACGTACTTTAGTAAAACCTCATTAATCATGGCAATCTGAAATGGTATACCTGATGTTCATTATATTTAATGAGAAATCACTGAGCAAACGTGCTCATTAGTGACTTATTGGACAGCTTTGTGAAAGGTACTTGACTAAAACCTTGTTTCATTACTGTACATTTAACAAGCTCCATGAATAGCTCTGGTCTAACTGCTTCCTGTTCCTCAGGCGCACTGGCAGTCCGGCTGAAATGGTATAAAACGATAACCCTCCGTATGGAGGTTCCAGACCAGGCCGGCTGTTTATCAGAGTGCTGAAATCTTGGATCCCGCATCCTCCTCTGCTGTTTCTCATGCTGTGCGTGCACTTGGCAAGCTGCTGCTACTGCTTCACGGGGCACGTCTCCCTGCTGTTCACAGGCTACACATCCCTTCGGTGTCTGACCGTTTCTAGAGTTAGTCCTGGATGCAGAAATCCCCCAAGCCCGCCGCCCTGCCGCCTGACTGCTTTTGTATTTGCACACTGTGCCTGTGAGGGCAGGGGGCTCCTGGGTCATTATAGGACTATATACAATAAGAGAATTGAGGTGTTCACTCTGTGGAATTCGTCCCTCTGCTCTGAACCTGCTCTGCCGTCAGTGCTGCCGCTGGAATGGGAAAGCACCCAGTTCACCCATCCGCCTGGCCGTGGCGGGTATCTACCGCTGGCAGCTGCTGTGATGCTTCCTTGAAGTTCCAGGTTTAAACCTCTTGAAGCCCAAGTCTAAAAGGCAAAAGACCCTGCTATTTATAATTAAAATGGCTTCCATGAGGAAAAAATGAAGACTGAAATAAGGCTATGCAGGCATCAATCTGTATAATTTGGTTTGTTCTGGGTAATGGAAAAGTGGCCTGTTCAAAGAACAAAACTTCTCTCTTAACTTTTTGTGCTGTTCAGATGTTCTGGAGCTGTACTTTAGTAACTTAATGGTTTTAGTTAATATTGCCAGGATACTAGGTAAAATCAGAAGACTCAGTGCAGTGAGCCCAGTTCCCATCACAAAGATTAGTGAATGCAGCTGCTTGTCATCCCGCTTTAAAGGCGACCAAGAAAAAAATCGCGAAGCGGTATTCCCGGAGCGGGTCCATCAGACGTTTGAAAAACAGCCCAACACAATGTCCACCTTTCATTCAAGAGTCGGGGCCGAGATCTGCAGGGACTACACCCGAGCGGCGCCTCCTCAAGCGGCTCATTGTGTGGGGAGCGCGCGTCACACGCCGGGGCGCGACATCGCGGAGGAGGACGAGGAGCAGCAGGAGGCTGCCCGCCCCCCAGCCCCGCCGCTGCTCGGGCACGCGTTTCGCAAGCGGCACAACCGCCCGGAGCAGCCGCACACGGGCCCGGGAGGCGGTTGTTGCCGCCTCCCCATCCGCTCGGCGCCGCCCCGCCCCTTAAAGCCGCCGGGGCCGCCTCGCCGCCGTGGCGCGGTCCGGGGGAAGATGGCGGCGGCCGCCGGCTGGGTGGCGCTGGGCCTGGCGCTGTGGCTGTGCGTGGCAGCCGGCGAGCCGGAGGGGAAGCGGCGGGCGGGGCCGGCCAAGAAGAAGGATATTCGAGACTACAACGATGCGGACATGGCTCGGCTGCTGGAGCAGTGGGAGGTGCGGGGAGGTGTCGCGGCGGGGCTGCGCTTCGCGGAGCCCGCAGAGGGAATCCCGCTGCGGGTGCGGGGAGAGGAGGAGCCGCGCTCCCGGCTTGGGGCAGCCCGGGCGGCTGCTCTGCCCGGCCCCGCGGCGCCTCCGCCGGGGGAATGTGGGGGGCTCGGCCCCCGCGGCCCCGCCGTCCTGCCCCGGGCCTGGCGCGGCGGGCGGGAGCGATCGCCGAGGCCTGGCGGCGCCGGGCCGGCTGGCGCGGGGTTCCTTCCGCTGGGGCTCCGCGTTCGTGTGGGCTGAGGCTGCAAAATCGGGGCGAGCGGGCACAGAAGGGGCGCCCGGGAGAGTTGCCCTGTGCCCCCAGGCTCCCTGCTGCCCCCTTCCCTCGCCTGAGCCCCAAACCCGCTGCCGGTGCACACCAGTGGCCCGGTTTGACTCGAATGTCTGCTGGTTTGGGGCGTTGAGGGATATATGTTTTGCGACTGAAGGATGGATTGCAGGAGAAATACCCATTTCACGTTTACAGAGTGGATATGTAGTTTTTTGTGTTTGTGGTTTTTTGTTTGGTTGGGTTTTTTTTCCTTTCCACTGCTCATTGTAAAAACTTTTAATTCTAGTTCTCTCTTGTCCCCCTTCATTCCCCTCAGTCCGCTGCCATGACTTTCTCAGACAGTTCCCTGTTGCTGTTTTCTCCATGTGGTTGTCATGCCACCGTTGGGTTCTTTTTGCTATTTTTATCTTCCATCATCTTCTGATAAATGCCAGAGCACTCATCAGTGTCTTTTTGTTCTTTCCCATGAGGCTGTTCCCCAGAATGTTATGCACAAAACCTGCAAGAAATAATAGAGTGAAAACTTTTGTGTCCTGTAACACCATTTACAGCTGTGAATCAAGGTGGAGAAAGAGGTTTTGTACATGCAGAATAGATAAAGTTACTTCTTTGAGAAGTAAGGATGTCTGCCTTGGACCTGGTTGGCAGGTTATGGACTCATTCAGCCCGTGGACTATTACTGTGTCTATCCCTTTAGGAAGGGAGATTCTTAGAACATTGAGTTAACATTTTAAGTAGAATTAGATTAAAAGGTCAAAGTTCACCTTTCTGTTCGAGGTATCAGCCAAGGACCAGGTAGTCCTAGTTGCTGAAATATCAAGGCTTATATGGTAATATTGTCCAGCTTCAACTAAATTTGGCATTGTAGGGAAAAGTTGATGTGCATCTCTGAGTTTGTGAATTAGATGCCTGGATGACTCAGGTTACCACTGTTGCGAGTCTCTGACTACGTGTTCTGTTCCAGCCATGTGGCAGGCAGGGTCAGGATGTTGTTTAGGGTTTTTCCTCTCTAGCTGGGGCAGGTCTCTGATCCACTTCACCACGTGTTGCACAAATGCTCGTAGCCATGTTGCGCGCAGATGTGGCCGAGCAGCTGGAGAGTTGGCTGCTGAGGTTGGCATTGCCACTGAGGAATGCGCATAGAAGGAAAAAGTCACTGAAGCAGGGGCTCAACAATTAACAGTTGTTTGGTCTTCGGGATAGTCGGCCGGATGGCATTTTGCCTGGTGGTAGTTAGAACACATAAAAGTGACATGGAAGACATGAGGGCATGGTGGCTGGAGAAAGGGCACGAGTGCCCTTGATGGGGTAGGGTGAGAAACAAAGGGGCCGTTATGAGTTTGGATAAAAGCAGGAATTATGCTTGGGAGTGAGGGACACAGATCTGTACAGAATCAAGTGCCATTGTAACACTTTAACTGAGTGAGATGACTCTTAATATTTTTTAATTTCCATGACAATTAGTCTAAAGCACTGGAGCATGGTGGTTATAACATCCGTGGGGTCAGACACAAGCCTGGCAAGGCTGGGGCTGTGGCTCCAGCTGCCTTCCCAGAATGAGCAGCCGCCTCTTTGTTCGGGCTCTTGTGCTGCCCCTTGCACCGTGCTGGTGCAACCACGTGCACGACTGCCTGGTGAACTGGGAGAGCAATCTAGTGGAAAATGAGCATGGGGAACGGGCAAAAGAAATGGATGCTGCTTCAGCAGCTCAGTGATTCAACTGGAGCTTGAAGGAAGCCACCCAGGGATTTCCGTCATGGAAAGGGACTCTCCAGCAGCCTTGAGTCCAGAGGAGCTGGAAACAGAACTGAGAATCTGGTCCGGAGGTTCTTCTGTTACTGAAATGTCATATTCTTTAAACCGGTTCATTGTTGCTATAAGCTCAGGGTTTCTCAGGCTTGACTGTGAGCTAAGATTATTGAATAGGCCAAGGAATTAGGTTATGTATGTTGCTAATATTTTAAAAAACGAAAATCCAGGGCATTGATGAGAAATGCGGGAGAACAGGAGCTGAGGGGAAGAGAAAGAAAAGGAATATATGGTTCTTACTGTGTCTATGTAATGCTTTCCCTCTGAAGCCTCATGTTACTGTTTAAATTAATGAATCTGCCAGACATTCAAAGCAAAAGCTTGCACTTTTTGTCCAGTCTTTTACTTTGTAGATAGCTTTATAAATACAAACCTGCATGATGATTTGTACAGGATCAAGAAAAGAAGTGTCATGTAGGGGAGCTTTTGACCGCTTTTTATAATATTCTATTGAAACAATAACAATACAGCTTTATGAGCATTTAGTTGAATGGTTAAGGGAGAAATAGGTAATAAGTGTTAGTAGGTTATGTTGTCGCTAAACCCAAAGTCAATTTCTGCATTGCATAAGGTGTATTTGGAAACATTTGTTTCTGCCTTTCCCTTTCAAAACTGTGAAGGAAACTGGTTGTGCACTAGTGGTCTAAAATTAGGATGGATTTGCTTTTACTTCTGAAGAACGTTTTTCATTCAATCATGTAAGACTTTGTATTTTTACTGTACTTTACCAATATGAGCGTTTTCCAGCTTCCTCTAAGATAAGCGTTGTTCCCACTTAGTGCGGGCAGAGGGACTTTCCTGGGGCTCTCCTTTGCTCCCAGTTCACTTAATGTGGAATTTTCAAAGGCATGCGGACTACATGAAAGCATGCTTCACACTTGCAAAATTGAAATAGATATATACTAGTAAGGAAAGAAAGGATCCAATCGAAGGCTTCTACAACTGTTGTCCTGTAGTAACTAAATTTTAAACTCTCTTGTCAGAGAGGCAGCAAACTCAGTGTAATTGAGAGGAGGAGAATAATACAGGTCACTTGTATCAAACCGTAACCTTTAAAGGATATGGGACGCTCCTTGTAGTGGGATGTTGTAAGAGGATGGTGTTGAGTTTGTATATCTGTATGTGCAGAGATGAGGCCGTAATTAAAGTCAAGCTCAGCTCCTGACCTTTGAGGCTTCTGAAGGGAGTTTCTTTACACGCTGCTCCAGTTCATGTTCTGAATGGAGTGATGCATAATTTCACTAAACACTTGAAGTCAAAACAACACCTAAAATGTCTGCCTTTTTTTGTTGGTTTTTTTGTTTGTTTGGTTTGGTTTTTAGTTTTTAATTCTGTGATACAAATACTGTTTAAGCAATCAAGTTCTGATTCGATAAGTTGTCGCTATGTTCGCTCCTCTCTATTGCAAGCTGTTTCAAGGGGCAGCAGTTTGAATTCTGCTTTTCCAAATATTTAAATACCTGTCAACCTAAGCAGAGACATCAAGAGGTTTTTTTCATTTTTTTTCGAAGAGTGATTTACTCTTGGTGATTATGTTGTCAGATGGTGAGCTGCATCTGTGCATTAGGAAAGTCATGGAACCTTTTATTGAAGTTTTCCTGTGGCATGAACATAGAAATTGTGAATTCTTGTGGTTTTATCTGTTTAAAGACATAAAGAAAATTACATTCTCAAGTGATCCCATGATTCCCAGAAGTGAGTTTTGACCTCTGAAAACAATATGCAGATGAAGGCTTTTTTATTTATGTGTTTATGAGGTGTTTTAGTGCAGCTTTCTCAGTTCATCTTGTATGCTTAAAAAATTTATGTGCAAGTGAGAAGAAAAAAAGTGTTATTTTATGAAGTTCCTAAGTGGGATTGTATTGAATTAGCCTTGAGGCCGAAATATTTGTCAGTACGTTATAAAATGAGATTCTACCTGTCAGTATGAAAATGTGCATCATTTTGAGTCGAGGGTTATAAATGGGAAGAGCACTCCTGGTGAAGTATCCTGAAACAAACCTAACTGTTTCTTTTGGTTTGAGAATCTCCATCATTAAACTAAAAAATACTTCTATCAAAGCAGATTTATTCTCTTAATATTGGGAAATTTCCAAAAAGAACTACTTTGTGGAACAGTTGAGTTTAAAGCCTCCTTTTCCTTTTCAAAACAGAAAGATGATGACATTGAAGAGGGGGATCTTCCTGAACACAAAAGGCCTCCAGCACCAATAGATTTCTCAAAAATTGATCCAGGCAAGCCTGAAAGTATCCTGAAGCTGACGAAAAAGGGGAAGACTTTGATGATGTTTGTCACTGTGTCGGGAAATCCCACAGAAAAGGAGACAGAAGAAATTACGAGCTTGTGGCAGGGCAGTCTCTTCAATGCAAACTATGATGTGCAAAGGTAAGCTGTTGTACACGTGGATAAAGTTCTCACTTTTACAAAACCATTGTTTCTTTCTTCCTGAGAATATTTTCAACTGTGTGTCCTGTGCCCTTCTCTACCTTCATTGTCTGTCACTATTTCTTTGTTTCTGTATCAGTTTATATGCCAGTTTGTTTGAAGTCACACTACAAAAATTCTGGTGTGGTGTACAAATCTCTTTAACACGCATGACGTATATATAGCCTAGTTTCTTTTTATCTCATTATGTCTTGGCTATTTATCAGTTCTAGCTGCAGTAGTTTGCTTTTATGTGCTTTATGGAAGACATCACACTTGGAAGACTTGTCACCACAAAAAGCTCTTTGTTTCCCTGGCTAAGAGTGCAAGTTTTTTCTCAGAGAGGGGGGATCCTTTTGAAACAGAGGAGTGTTGCACTCTTGAATTGGGGCTGGGAAGGTTTGCAGTAATTTTATGCAAAATTTAGTGCACGTTACATAGTGCCAAATTAGTTCATAAGGGGTTTTTTTTGTATTCTTACTCCTCCTTGGTTATTTGTAAACTTAATGTGTTTTATTCTTATGTGTGCTATAACATTGTTCTCTTGTCGCTATTCCCAGGCAACAACAACAAAACCAACTTCTCGCTCTTAAATATGTGCCTCAGTTGTGGAGGTGCTCTGAATTAAGCAAAGTGTTGTAGTGCTTGAAAGGTGTGGAGCTAACTGAAAAGATATATATCTTTCCTCTAGGTTTATTGTTGGCTCGAATCGCGCCATCTTCATGCTACGTGATGGTGGTTACGCCTGGGAGATCAAAGACTTTCTGATAAGTCAAGAAAGGTGCGCGGATGTTACTCTGGAAGGTCAGGTTTATCCTGGCAAAGGAGCAGAAGAAAGTGAGAAAGTGAAAAACAAAACAAAACCTGAAAAAGCAAAGAAGAAAAAAGACACAGACAAGAAATCTGATAGCATCAAAGAGGACAACCGAGCAACCAAACAGAGAGAGGATCTATGACGGACACATTAACCAGACTGAACACTGCTCTCCTGTTTCTTGAAGGGAGACTCATTTTCCATACAATTCCTGGCTTTACTTGGCGGGGGGCGGGAAGCAAAGAAGCAGAGAATACTGAGGTTAAAAGACTTTTATGTTGAAACACACCAGTTTACTTATTAATGTTGGCATTTGTTTAGTTACAGGAAAGGTAATGTTTAATACCAGCAATTGACTACTTTGGTTTGTCATTTTTTCTGCTTTTGTTTTTGTTTGAAGTTAACATACAAAGGTATGCGTCTAACATCATGAATTTAAATTAAAGTGGAAAAGAAGAAATACAATCTCAGAATACAACGATGTTCATCTGTAGTAACCACGTCCATCTTGGGTATGTAAGTTGGTCATAGATTCAGAGCTGCTGTCAGGTAGCAGAGTACAGTACTAAAAGATTCTCTTGTACGCCAGTTTGCTAGACTCAGTTTGCAAAACAGCCAAAACTTGCAAATAATAGTGTTACAATGGCCAAAGATGCCTGAAATGTAGGGCATGTCTAGTTAGACAGCCTGTTTCTTTACAGTAAAACCCGTTCTGTGTGTCCCCACAAATCCACGGAAGCGCGTAGAAGCTAAGGCAGATATGTGGCTAATGCACTCCAAATGGGTGCAGAAAGGAGATTCTGTACCCACCAGAAGTGATGCTGGGATGTTACTGGAATTGCAGTTCCCACATGAGCAGTGTCAGGGAGAAAAAGAACAGTCAAATTCATGTCATTCGGGTTGCTATTGCTGCCAAAGAACTGAGCCTGCGGAAACAAGTGTTAAGTATTCCCCATTATCTAGCCAGTGAGCTAGAAGAAATCGCTTTAACTCTGAAATTAATTTGTTTTATTGGTTTAAGGGTTTGCTTAGGTCTTTGAAAAAGCACTCGTTACAGCATAGCGTTAAACTTTGAGTTAGACATATCAGTTACTGATGTTTAATGACCAGGTATATTTTTTTGGGTACAGATTCCTGGATTGACATGGTTGATTATAAATGAACATTGGATTTAAATACTGTAATTTGCATGTATGGGAGCAAGTTTGATTTCTTCTCCGAAGGCTTTGTATAATTGGGAAGGTTGTATTACATTCAGATTGTATTCAGTCAAATGCATCACTTAGAATTGTTTTCCTTCTGCCTTACTATGCGTTAAGGACTCAATGCACCAAGTATTTATGGTCCATGTCATTTTCCAGAGGATGAGCACAGTATTAACTGTCTTCATTCGATACTAGTAAGATATTACTTCGATTCTTTATTGAAGGTGCTAAAATCCAAGTGTTTTGGATAAAAGGTCCTAATTGAACCTTAATGGTTGATCTTGTGGAATATTTCAGTATCAAAAGTGGGGAAACTATGACTTACTGAATGCTTGTTCAAAATAAAAGATGTCGCTAAATCTGCTGTTTCACTGAGTAGTAAAACCTTTTAAACAATTATGTATTAGTTAGATATTTGGGAGACAGGCTAAGTTGTCTTTGTACATAAGGACTAAATGATGCTGATGAAGGTTCTAGGTGATCGTTTTTATTTAACTTTAATTATATTTGCATGAATTTAGGATTAAAGCATCCTTTCCTGCCACACTTAATTAAACAGGCCTTTGCCTGTTTGTCTGAGTGGAAGAAATGAAAATCCCGTGTTTCTTCAGGTTTAACTCTATTACTTTTGTATCCTACTATTAATCCAAATGTGTAGCAGAGTTGAGTCTCTTGGATATCCCATTGGATTGAGGAGAGATGTACAGTCCACTTCTTGTTCATAACTAATTTATCATTTTCGTCAAGTGTTCTGGGTTTGCACCTCACTTTGTTTTTAAAGAATGTTGCTTCTCGTATCAAGAGGTGAACAGAGGTCAGACAAAACTGGGTTAGTTAGATTGTTCCTTTTATGGTTTAAATCTATGGTATAGAGATGACAATTCAGATTATGGTTAGAAACGTGTGGAAATGCAGTTTCTGCAGTTTTCCTGTCGTTATGAGAGTTGTCGTGACGACTTCTTTGATCGAATTGGGTTCATCCTGAGCTAAGTAATTAAGCAATGCAAAACATGATACAAATAACACAAAAGCAAATTAGCCAAGGAGAAGATACAATTACTACACTATCTTTGTAGCCCAACTGTACTTGTTTTAGCCATTCAGAAACGGGCTTTTGCTGTTGTGGTTCCGAGTGGAGCAAGAGCTGCTCTGAAATTCAGCCAGCTGATGGAGAGGTGTTCGGTTTGGCTGGTTTGAGTCACTAAGTTGCCTGTGCAAAATGCAGGCATGCTTTGTGCCATGTGCTTTATTTAAATTTTGAAGTGTTTGGTGGGGGTTTTTTTTAAGGTTTTTAATAGGAGTAATGGCTTGAGGGTTGCCTTTTGATACAAAGTATAAAAATACTGCCTTCAAGGAGCTTTTTTTGGTCTTCCATTTTTCTTTTCCCTTTTTCATGCTTTACGCTCAACAAATAATTCGATCTGGTAGCAAGTATCGTGTCAGTCTGGCCGGAACTTCTTCACCGGCCGGTCCTTCTCTGGTGCCGCAGTTCACAACTCCAAAACAGCTTGTATTCCCTTTTAAAACCAGTAAATGCTTGAGACCTGAGCACTTGTCCTGGTGCTGTGTTATACAAGCAGATGTGATTTTGTTATGATTTAAGAGGCCCGAACACAATGTAACTTCTATAAATAAATACCTTGAAAAAGTTACTTGAGGTCATTATTGTTCCAAGTGGCCCAGCAGATACTGGATTCGGCTTTGTAGGTGTTGGGTGTTTGAGTCTCATCAAACAGATTTTGGGCTCTACAGATGGGCAATTTGGATACAGCCTTCAAAACTTCTTTCAACAAGCAGATTCTGGCTCTTACAATTTCTTTGTTTTTTTCACTGTTATGCAGAGGTACATGGAAAATCATCTGCTTTCATGACAGGTGAATATTTGCTGCCTTTCTCCACTCAGCTCAGTGGTTTCTCTGTTCTAGTGCTATAACCAAGTTTTCTAAGTTACTGTTATATTTTATAACCCGGACGTCCTTCTCGGAAAAAAGTTTGTCCATGATAGTACACGAGATATAGATGTGCTTTGCAAAAAAATTTTCAATGGACAATCAACTTTTTATGTAATAAAATACTGGAACAAATATCTTGGGTTCGTTTTGGTTGTTTATTGGTTTGGTTCTCTTTCTTCTTTTGCCCCTTTGTCTTTTTTCGGCTCCTTTTTTTGCCTCTTTCTCTTTTTGCCTCATTTTCTCAATCCTTTCTACTTTTCTCACCACTTTCTCCTTTTCTCGACCATTTTTTCTCCTCTTACGGGTTTTTTTTTTTTTTGCCTTTTATTTTGCCCCTTTCTCTTTATTTCACCCTTTCTGGGTTTTTTTTTGCCCCTTCCTCTTTTTTTCACCCCTTCTTTTAGGCCTTTTTTGTGGTATGTGGGTTTTTTTTTTTCTCTCTTGGTTTTCCCTCTTTTTCTCTCTTCGCCTCTTTCTCTGTTTTCATCCCTGCCTCTTTTTTTCAGTTTTTTTGCCCCTTCATCTTTTTTTAGCCCCTTTTTTCCCTGCCTCCTTCTCTTTTTTTTGCCTCTCTCTTTTTGCCTCCTTTTCTTGATCCTTTCTCCTTTTCTCAACCCTTTTTTTCTCTTGTGTGTTTTTTTTCTTTTATTTTGCCCCTTTCTCATTTTTCCCCCCTTTTTTAGGCCTCCTTGGTGTGTGTGTTGGTTGGTTGTTTTTTTTTACTTTTGCCTCTTTTTTTCCTTCACCTCTGTCTTCGTCTCTTTCTCTGTTATCACCCCTGCCTCTTTTTTTCTTTTTTTCACGTCTTTACACTGTTTTCTTCATTTCTTTTGATTTTTGCCTTTTTTTTCCAGATTTTTTGCTTTTTGCTTTTCCCCCCCCACTTTTTCAGGCTTCTTTTTGCCCCTTTGTCTTTTTTTGGTCCCTTTTTTGACTCTCTCTCCTTTTTTGTGCCTCTCTTTTTTTTTGCCTCTTTCTCTTTTTCAGTCTTTTGTTTTGCCCTTTTTCATTTTTTGCCCTTTTCATTTTTTTGTCCTTTTCTCTTTTCACCCCTCTCTTTTTTTCCCGTTTTTTTCGCCTCTTTCTCTTTTTTCCAACCCTTTCACCTTTTTTGCTGTTTTGGTTTTTTTTCCCCTTCCCCCCACATTTTTAGCCTTTATTTTTGCCTTTTTTTGTCTTTATTCCACCTTTTTGCCTTTTTCCCCTGCGCCTCTTTTCCCCCTTCTTTCTCTTTTTCTACGTTTTTTTGCCTTTTTCTCTTTTTGTCTTTATTTTGTGCCTTTCTCTTTTTTCACCTGCTTTTCCTGCCTCTTTCTCTGTTTCCAACCTGCCTCTTTTTTTTTTTGCCTCTCTTTTTTTGCCTCTCTCTCTTACCACCTTTTTTTTCCGCCTCTTTCTCTTTTTGCTTCTTTTTTTAGGCCTTTTTTGTGTGTTGGTTTTTTCCTTTTTTTTTCTTTGCCTCTTTCTCTTTACTTTGCTTCTTTCTCTTTATTTCACCTTTTTTTTCCACCTCTTTCTGTGCCTCTTTCTCAGTTTTCACCCTGTCTCTTTTTTTTTTGTCCTTTTTTTACCTGTTTCTTTTTTTTTTGCCTTTTAATTTTTTGCCTCCTTTTTTTAGACTTTTTCAGGCTTTTTTTCACCCCCTTTTCTATTTTTTTCAGCCTTTTCTCTTTTTTCAGCCTTTTTTTTTGTTTGCCTTTTTCTGGTCCCTTCTTTCTCCTTTTTTTTCACTTTTTCCTGCTTTTTTTCCACCTCTCTCATTTTTTCCGGCCTTTTTTTTTTTTTTGGCATTTTTTCCCCCCTCCTTTTTTGCCGCCTTCTCTTTTTTTGCCTTTTTCTCATTTTGCCTCTCTTTTTTTTCTCTTTTTCTGTTCACCTTTGGTTTTGCCTTTTAAATTTTTTTCCTGTTTATTTCTTTGCCTTTTTTTGCCTTTTTCCTCTTTTTATTTTTCCTTTTTTTGGCTCTTTTTTTTTCTTTGCCTTTTTCTGTTATTTTTGCCTTTTTCTTTTTTTTTTCTTTCTGCTTTTTTCCCTTCTCAAACTGAACGATTGCAAGTTATTCGATGTTGTTATAAGTTACTATAAGACGAGCAGGAGGAAGGAAGGGTGGAAGGGTGGAGCCCCACTGGTGGTTTCTACACGTCGTCCCCATCCTTTGGTCAGAGAGAACGTGGTGTCACAAAACAGCCTCCGAGCTGCTGGAAGGACCATTGGGGCTGAAAAGGCCTTGGGCTCATCGCAGCGGCTTCAGCTGTGGATGATGGCTGGAGATCTGCAAGGCCTGCGCTAAAAAAAAAAACCCCTCTGATTTAGGAAACTAGCCAAACGGTGTTTCTTGTCCAGTGGATTTGGGATAATCCGTGCAGCAGAGGAGGGAGCAGCCCCACATCTTGCAGCTGTGAGCAGGAACTGTGACAGCTCAGTGACTTGATGCGCAGAACAGATGAAGTATGTGTGACACGCGGCACTTCTGTAAGAGCCAAAATCCCCATACCCTCGCTTTCCATTGCCCAAAACAGCACAGAAAAGAAAAATACAAACACACATACACACAGCACAAGACCCAGCGCTAAAACTTTTTTCGCGGAGGGAGCGGGCGCTGTGCCCACGGGTGGCCACTAGGGGGCGCGCGCGGACAGGCAGAGGCCCCCGCAGCTTTCGCTAGTCTGTTCTTTATTCTATTACATCATATCATAGTATATGACATATTACATTATAGATACCAATATAATATTGTCTATATTAATTATTGTTAATAATATATCACTACATATGATATATGTTTTTATATTAATATATAAAGATATATCAATATATAATAAATATTATGCATAGTCATATAATATATAAAGTCTACAGTAATACATCATATCATAACACATAGTAACATAACATTGTCATATTATATTATTATACTGTATATTTTATATTATAATATAATTAAAAATATATTATTTCATTAATATTAATTATATCAATTATTATATATTATTATATTGGTATCTGCAACATAATGTAACATAATAAAAAACATAATATACTGTAATATATATAAGATACATATTATATTAGTATGTAATATAGCACTCTATGACCTAATATAACATTATATAATATTGTATTATTTTATATATCAACATCACCTATGTAATAATTTATATTATCTTTATATAATATTTTATATTTTTATGCTTTTTAATGTTTAGTAACATGCACACACAGCCCTTTTACGCACAAATATATACACGCACACAAATACACTCACAGAATCAGCCACACACAGATATACCCACACACAAACATAACTGTCCACACTTAGACCCTTGTCATACACACCCCCATATCCACGCAGAGAGGCACAAATTGACAGTCAAAGTCATACTTGAGCTGATAGTTCATTGTTAAACAGGCACTGAAGAGACAAGAGACAAAAAAATAAAATAAGACATTTGCATGGAATATTTATTTTGATAAACATTGTGTACTCCAAACAACTACATGTTATTTCAGTTGTAAGCTGCAATCTGTTGGAACCAACGTCCCAAGAGTTCTTGTCATCATAAACCAGACAGTCACTGCATTACCATGGTCTGCGGACACAGAGAGCTTCCAAGTGCAAAGCAGATTATCAGAAAAGACACATTGCTGACCTCCTGAACAACCCGGACAATGCTAAACTCCGTAAAAATGCTTCGTATGTCTGCAATTTAGTTGTCTTAGTGCCATTGTAATAAATTAATAGAAAATATATCTTTTTTCATTGGAAAGTCTATAAGAAAATGTACAAACATCTAACTCCGAAAAAGGACCAGCTATTTCGGCGACAGGTAAAACAAGCATTCAAACAGAGGCAAAAAAAACCCCCAAACATCCAAACAAACAAATAGACAAACAAAACGCAATCAAAACCCCCCACTCTACCAATGGCAATTGTGTAGGCAAACATGGAAACATTTGCAGTAATAAAACCTTACAGAGGGTAACTGCACCAGGGCCATACAGAGAACAGTCAGGTAATTCACTAGTCAAAATGTGCAGGTGCAAATTCTAGAACAGTCAAAGATTGATACGTAATCATGGCACAAAACTATTGCTGACTGGCGATGGTGTCAGGTTCTGTTCTGTCTCCAGAGCAACACACCGGCTTCACCCCTAAAGGCTGGTGGGAGCCCTTTGCATTTCACTGCCCTGTTGCACTACTGGGATGCTCTGTCATCCCTCAGGTTTACAGACTGCAGCGAGCCCAAACTCCGTATTCACTGTGAGACGCACCCCAGTTCCAAAATAGGCCCCATGTGCCAAGCTTTGCACGAGAGAACAAGCTAAAAGCTTTCTTCTCTTAATAATGTAATATTTGTTTTAGGAAAAAGAAAAAGGAGCTTTTCCTAAAGCCAGGTCTTATGACTGCACCCTGAGAATTCCCAAAAATAGTAAAATCAGAAGCTACACTCGAGCACAAGGGCAGTGTGCTCATAGAAGCTGCACCAACCAGTCCAGGGGATGGACCCACCTGGCCGGACCCTCCCGGGCGTTCACACGCTCACAGGGAGCAGGAGAAGGGAACCAGCCGGCAGAGCACCCCAGAGAGCAACCCCCATCCTGGGGCCCGTACCCAGCCAAATCCTAAACCAGGTTCATCCTAAGCCCGGCTTTCCTGCCCACCGTTTGTTAAGTGCTTGTGAAAGAAATACTCCTGCTTTGGTCCACCTACCGGAAGCAAGTGTGGTCCACTAACGCTGGTGCAATGATACCAACAGAATCGCCTCAGGACAGCAAAGAGGTTTCAATAACCCAGACTAACGTACTCAAGGGACTTTTTTTTTTTTTTTTTAGTCTATTTGCTTGACTTCAGGGATCTGGCTGTATTTTGGCTATAAGAGAACATCAGATAAACAACGTTAGGCTAAGTATGGTTGAACCACAAGTGAGACTGTCTTTTTCAAGGAATAGTTTGTGAAATCTCCAAATCATCATAAGACATTGGGGGAAAAAAACACAACCAACTCTCACCTTTTACAAGTGTTGCCTATTCATTCTAGAAATGGCACAAATACCTAAAGAGCATTCGTTAACAGCCTCTTGTCAAGAAGCAAGGGAGGGAAAGCTTGGTGCTTTTAAATTAAAAAAAAACCAAACAAAACCAAAACCAACACCAACAATACATATGACATTCATTGAATTCAAACCAACTACATAATAAGACCGAAAAGAACATTTCCAGTTTCAAAACCCAGGAGAGACTTGAGTGGAATGTAATCTGCAGCACTACCTAAATTTTGCTCATGGTTGCTTTGACTTTCAGAGCAATTGATCTATACCAGGATTATAGAGTGTAACACCTGCCCAGCCTTTGGAATGACACAGAAAATCCTTGCTCTTTCATTCTAGCTGCAAGATAGCGTTTTGGATATAGTGGGAAAAAAAATTACATGAGCTTGAATTAAAACAGAACAAAATGAATTAACCATCAGCAACAAGAATAATTTCTGCAGCAATCGGGACAGGCAGAGAGAAAGTGAGGAAACAAACCCAGATATTGGCAAAACAGATATTCTATGTGCTTTGAAAAGCTCGTCATCCTACTTTTTACCCTCTCCCCCTTAGATTTCTTAGAACAGCCACAGCCTCCAGATATGCCTCCATGGCGCTTCTGGAAAACAGACAGAACTATCACTGAACGCTGGAAGTGCTTACAGCATTTTACAAGATAATGTTTAATTTCCCAGCTTCAAGAGATGGCCCCGCAGGAGTCCTGATTCACACTAATCTGCCTTCACAACCCAGATATTGCTTTGAAGAAGGGGGAAAGGAGGCACATGACATCCAGCTAGTGTATGGGGACTCCCACTAATTCTTCAGCTACCTGCTAAGACCTCTGTCACCTTCCATCTCATGTAACTCTTCCAGGAGGATCAAGACACTCGTGCCCTTAAGCCTGAGGACAGGATCAGAAAGCACCACGCAGCAGAGGGGTCTGAGCCTGTTCCCTTTGCCCTCCCTGGAAAGGCGAGAGCCGTCCACCCTATCTGAGGTTGAATAAGGTTGAGTCCCAGTATTCCCAGTTAGAAATTGGAAGCCTTGAACAGGATGACTTTGGCTACCACAAACCCTCTGGACTGATCCTGAACAGCATTACATGGAGAGACTGTATGGGAAAGGCTGAGAAAATATGTGCTCATAGACATTGCTTTCCTTCTAGCCTACAGCTGCTTGTTGAAGGAAAACTTCCAATTCGAGCAGCCACTATTAAAAACCCCTTGATCCATAGGAGAAACACAATTTTCTGAGCAAGCAGAAATATGTGGTTTCAACAGCCTCTGCTGGCATATTTTATCTGCTCCTTCTCTAATCTCTTCCCCAAATATATGCCGTGGATTAGCACATACAACACAGATCCCAAAGAGCTTGATCAAACATAGAAGCTTTAGGATACATTCTTACTGTCCAGTTAAGTTTCCCAGCATCTAGGTAATCATTCATTCAATTTTTCTATATTAGAATTTCAACCAGCCTTCGAATTCGCATTTTATATTTATGTGAGCAGCTAGTTACACCAGGGGGAAAAAAAAAAAAAGTGTTTTGACAACTTAGAGGCTGGTAAAAACAATAATCCTCGATGTCCTTCAGACCTAGAACTCCCCCTTCAATAGGCAGCACATAAGTTAGTCTGTCACAGGGCTGCTGATAAAACCAGCACCTTGTCGAATAGGTCAAACCTCGCTTAGTAACACGAGAGTCAACAAGGCATCGGCGAGCACGTCAACCGGCGAGGAGCTGGTGATCACAGAACACACGCTGATCGCAGAGGAGAAGGCTTTTCTGTCACACGTGGCCACTCTAGCTACTTACAGGAAGATTTCTTTTTGAACAACGAGAACGACAAGCCGACGCTGCGCCTCTGGAGCGGGGTGCCTGCGGTGGGCTGTCAGTCCGTCCCGCGGGGGCAGCGCCGGCAGCCAGAGCTCTCTGTCCTCATAACTTCATTTTCTTCACCACAGGAATTGGCAGCGCTTGGTAGATTTTAGCAGAGTCCTCATCAGTGACCAGCTTCACCCAGACAGGGCGGAAGCTGCCTTTGAAGCCGACAAAAGCCATTTTTTCTGCAAATCAGAGCAAATGTGTTGTTAGGAGCGTGTCAGGGCTGCACCAGAAAACCACCCGCGTGGTGGCTACCCCCCTGGCTGGATGGATGCGGGTCCGCAAGAGCACACAAGCTCTCCCAATTATGCATTCTCCAGGTGCTGAAGAAATACCTTCCCAACGAAGCTTAATTAAAATTTTATTTACATGTTGTATGCTTCCATTAATTAACAATGTGTGATACATAGCAGAGAAGAAAGAGAGGAGGAAAAACCTTTCCTAGTAGGCAGCTTGAGCTCTCTTTTGAAGTTGTAATTATTTGCATGGTGGTCATACTCAAAACCCTTTCCTGCTTGGGAAAGGTGAGGGGATGATGAGGGACAGCACAACAGACAAAACCTACGTTAGCGAGTTTACACACACACACAAGAGGAAAGCATGTCAAAAACTCACAGAGCTGATCAGAGCAACATGCACAGTAAAGCAACATTCTAGTGCAATATGTGATGATTTGAAATCTATATGCTTTGTGCCATCAAGTCAGAACTTTGTTGCAAGAGAAAATCAGCTAAAAATAAGTTCAGAGAAGTAAAAAATCCTGTTTGGGGGCATTTAGTGTGAAAAAAAGTCCAATATTCCTGTTGTTAAAATGCCTTTTTATTTAAAACTAATCTGGAAAATCAAAACTCCTGAATTCTTTACTTCTAAGAACAACTACCAGAGCACTTTTCCCTTGCACAGTATTGAAGTGAGTGCTGTTATCCAAAGCTGCAGTGGATATAACCTTACCAAATATATAAATGACTCTTCCCAGGATGTTTGAGCACATGCTGATAGAAACAAGCAAGGCAAAGTTAAGAAGTAGAAAAAGCTCCCTTAATTGGAACGAAGGGAGTGGAATAGTTCAAAGTGGTTTAAAACTGAGTTTTTAAAGAGTGGTTACCTTTTAATCTAAACCCCTCTTCTGCTCCAAGTTTCTCCAGTACTTTAGTCCATGGTCCTCTTGAAATGAATCTTCCTTTAGATGTCACCAGCACTATGGAGCTGAAGGAAACAAAGCCATTTATAAACAGATGAAAAGTCAGAACACATTCCTTGCTTGTCAGTCTTGAGCACCGGTAACTCCTGCCTGTGTGACTCAAAGGCACCCATGAACTACAGTGGTTTCTGCTTTAATGGTTTGTGTCAATGCTTTCCAACAGTTTAGTCATATATTCGCTTTTCCAATCATGCAAAACCCCCTAGAAAGCAGGCAGAACTTTTTTTTTTCCTTTAAAACACTGTTTTCTAGAATGATTTAGATGTTTCCAAACAGCAGTTCTATCCTGTTTTGCTTAGAACATGCTCTTCCTGGGATGCTCTTAGCAAGTACCAAGTAATTTCATGTTCTTTCATCATTAGCAGATTAAACCTGAAGAAATTAACTTATCTGAGACTTGCTGGCCTGACAATTTTCCTTCATTGTCAGCATGCTTTTACTTTAAAAAGTGTATTATTATCATTATTATTACTATTATTATTATTATTATTATTACTGCCTTAGTTGCATGTACTATCATCTCAAAATTCTTGGCATCCTCTACAAATGCCAAGTGATAAACAAAAGACATGAGGTAAGTGAATTAAGCTAATGTGAATCTGAAAATGCTTGGTTAAAACTCAGTAACTGCCTAGGCTTAATTCAAGATGAGTAGAATAAAAATAATTCAAGATGAGTAGAATAAAAATTCAAGATGAGTAGAATAAAAATCCAAGTTGAACCTGAAGAGATAATCACATAGTGATACTTTTTGAGGGAGAAACACAGGATACTCAGCAAAGTTTAGCTCATTACTTCCTACAAGACACACAAACACCCCCATGGTTATCTCAAAGCCTAGTGAGGAAGAGCTACACTCCAGTGAGTTCTGTGGAAGTTTTGCTATTAAGTTCAGTGGGGCTGGGATGTCGTCTTTGTTCACCTCCTAATTAAAGCTGCACAACAGTAATTGAGCAAACACTTGCTTAGATGAAATTATTTCGTTCCACCTTGCAGGGTTTCCATGAATGAAACTTCCCTGACTCAAAAGGCATTTGCAGTCTCGCAGAATGGGAGCCTTGCCGGGTCTGCTTTCCAGCGTCACAGTGGACACGAGTCCCCGAAATTAATTAGGCAACAGCTCCTGCAGAGCTCCAGCCCCGAGCTGCCCAGCGCAGCAGTTACATCCTAACACCTCAGCTGGAACTGGAACTGTTCGGGGAAAAATAGCAACGGGTGGTGGCAGAGGAACAAAGAAGCAAAAGAGTTAAGAATCATCAGGACTTTTCTCAGAATAAACCTGAGGTGCTTACAAGTGCTCCAGTGCTTACAAGAGTGGATTGGGCTGGCAGGCTGGTTTTGACTACTTTGCAAATGCTAAATCACCTATTTTTTCTTCCTTCAGTTCACTAAAATCATTACTTTCTATTAAGCCTTTTCTGCTATGGAAGTTTAAAATAAATTCACCAGATGTTTTGTTTTCTCGTCCCTGGGAAGCTCATTCAGAGAAGACAATAAGGCTCAGAAAGACTTAAATACATGGGAAGTCTGATTACAATTCAGTCTTCTAAAGGAAGAAAGAACCCAGGAGCTGGATCTAGCGAGGACTGAGACTGGATTTTTTGCAAAGGAGGATAACGGCCTCTCTGAAAAGCCCTCTTACTTTTTATGAAAGAAAAGTGAGCAACTACCATGCTTCTCTGCAGTTATTATTCAATGTATTTTTTTTCAACCTTCAGAATTATTTAAGACACTAGAAACAAATCTTCATCCACCTGCATGGCACCCTGCTCAAATTTCCCCCAAGTCTCTAGAACAAATGCCAGAACAATATCCTGTTATCTGTCCACGGTTATGTCAGATGATTCAGCAACAAAGCAATCATATTTGTATTAAACGTTACATAACAGATTTCCAATCAAAACAGATTTAATAACAATGAAATATATCCATTTCCCAATAGCATTCCACAAACTAATATGAGAACAAGCCCTGTGGTTAAAGAGTTTCTGATGTTGTTCCCATGCCTGCTCCAGCAGACGAAGCCGCTGTCCTCCAGGATGCAGGAACATGTGTTGGATACTTATCACTCAAAAAACTCCGCATTTCTGGCTGCCCATACATAAAAAATAAAAGCACTCAGCCCTTATGTCTGGGCAGGGAACATGTGCAAAGAGGAATTTGTTTTATTAGTAGAATTTTCTGCAATTTGAGAGAGCATGCAGGCAACAGAAAAATGTAAACCGCGCACATCTGTGCCGGTAAGTGCAGAGTCTGTGAATTTAAGTCTGCAGTTTGTCTGTAACTCACAACATAAATGTAGATCTGCAGTTTATTAATCACATGTACCTCTGCAGTTTATCTGGGGCTCGATCAGTTCCTAAATCACACAGTCTGCATCCTGCTGCTGCCTGCACTTCCCGCTCACATTCGGACTCTGTTGGAGTCAGCAGGTACAAAAACTCATTGTCAGCCCGGTCAGCCTGGCCCATGTTGCACGACAAAAACCAGGAAAAATACGAGTGTTGCACAGCATTCTTGTACATTACTCCTTTGTAACACCAGATTATTTACTTACTGATCTCTGATGTTGTTGACGTAATTTTCTATCTGTGCTGGGATTCCTTGTAGAATTGAGTTTTTGAATGTCACACGATCAACAACTTTCCCATGACGCCCATCAATCACAACCAGTTGGATACCCTCATCAGTGAGGAAAAACCTTACACCATCAACCTGTGGGTGCGGAATAATATTCTTAATCCGTCAAAGCAACACAATTACAAACAACTACCTGTAAGAAGCACTAAAAGTGTTGAGTTATGGGACTGCTTTTTCTATCAAAGGGCAGAATTCTAGATCTCTGAGGTCAAGCTAATATGCATTCCTGCTAATACGGAGAAGTTACGACCTTTTCTTTTTTTTTTCCAAAATACAAAGCAAAAGAGACCTGAATTTAACTATCCAAGGTAACTTCATAAGCAAGTTTTCTATAAAAATGAAGCAAATATCTTAAACTTTTGTCCCATAAAGTTCATGGAGAAGATCTGCTCACCTCAGCGTATGCAAAGTCATCCTTTAGATGGAAGTACTGTTTCTTATAAGTTTCTATTTTCACTTCTAGTAGGTGGTCCTTAGTCTTCTGTTTCCAAAAAAAAAAAAAAAAAGAGAAAGGTTTCTGGTGAGGATATCCATTACCTGAACACTGCATTTTTAGAAACCATTTTAAACCTTGAAATTCAATCAACAGGGAAGCTACATAGTAAGTACTAACTTGCCAAATTACATAGCTAGTGAGACTGGGCACAATGGTAATCTATTTGCTTATCCTGTCATTTAAATTGTTTCATCAAATGGTTAAGTATAAGTGATTCTCCCTTTAGAGAGTTGACACATAATTCTCTGAGGCTTTGCTGTGCACTCCTGCTTCAAGGGTGAAGAGTAGAAAAAAACCAAAACAAAACACAAAACCCCAAACCAAGCAACCAGCCAACCAACAACAAACAAACAAACGAACCCAAAACAGATAAATATCCCCCTTCTTCCTCCAGAACCAGACTGGACTGGATATAGGACACATCATTGTATAAAATCCTTTACATGAATGACACACTCAGCTCTGCAGTCCCCTCTGTGACACTGCTGCTCGTATAGCCAGGCAAGAAAGCTTGTGTGTCTCCAGAATCACATTCCCTGGACCAACCTGTCTTCCAGCCTATCACTTTTCACCCTGTGAAAACAGAGCCCCTAAGACTAAGTATCCAACTTCAAAAGAAATCTTGGGTAGCTCTGTCCTTTGGGGACCTGCGCTCTCTGCCTGTGCAAGAACCTGTTTCATACTGTTTCACATACCTGGAGCATTTCAGAAGATCAGGCACAGGGTATACTGAACCTGGTACAAAGTCTTTCTATGTCTATAGCCACAATATATGCCAGAACTACAGATTGACACACACAATAATTCCGTGATAAGAAATCAACTGCTTTACCAGTTGTGCACCAGAGAGCTTCTTAGGCATTGGCACTTCTACTATTGGTGTCTCAATGTACTTGGGATAGGCCATGGCTTCACAGTCACTGACGCCAGCAGTCTTTGGGATCACAGCTTTGATCCTTATTCGTTCACAGCCTTTGACAGAGCAGAAAGCAAATTTATCCTTCTCATTTTGAGCTTTGAGTTTCAGAATCAGCAGCCTGCAGGCAGGAGAGAAAAGTGAACAGCATCTTTGAGACTTCTGTGAAAAAAGTTACTAAGTCCCAGTTTTGGTGGACTTCTTATGAATGCTTTGCAATAGCATGTGTTGCAAACCCTCAGTGTTGATGTCTGCATTTTATAGTCCTCAACATCCCACATGCAAATAAAGGGGACACACATCTCTGAAATGGTTTGAGGAGGTCAGGGAATATGAGAGAGAAACAAGATGACACCTGAACTCACTTTGAGCTCTATTTTATGATGATATATTTATGTAGAAATACATGCTTTGTATTTTAGGTCTTTTCTTTCTTTCCCATTATTTTAATTCTTTAAAAGAAAACAACAGGCTTTACACCTTTAGTTCCTGTGCATCCCTGTTGTAGTGTTTATAAATGGTTGCTGTTCAAAACGAAAAGGGTTGGGTGTGTCTCCAGTTCAGTTTCATGGTCTGCACTTTGCTTTTCTCTTTTTTTCCTAATTTGTATTAATTTGGCAAAGCATTTCCCAGAGTAACCGGCAGTGCAGCAGAGGCCGTGAATGACTGGCAGCTGTGGGAGTCCCAGGAAAATTACATGCTGGTCACATTCCCAGAAAGACTTTCTGGTTTTGTTGTGATCCTCATTGATGGCATTAGCCAAACAGTTCATGATTCCAGCAGCTTTCTCAAAGCCATGTCCAACCAGCAAGGCCTGCTCCCTTACCCGGTGTCCTCATCCCAGTAGTAGTATCCTTTGCTAGGATATCTGTGCTCCAGTTTCTCCATTTGAGAGGTTCTATAGAAGGTTCCAGTTTTGTACGTTTTCTTCAAGAGACGGTTGTGGATGTCTGAGAGAATGGAAAACGTTGTCCCTTTAGGATAGCAAAACCCTACTTGGATCCAGTCGTTCCTAAAAATAGCAAAGACCCACATTATAACAAGTCAACACATGACTATTATTTTCCTGGGCAAGACAGAAGCCAAACTAAATAATTCACTCTGAAATGTAACTTATTTTTTTCCTGGCCAGTTAAAATTTTAATGGTTTGGGATGAATCAATGAAATGTAAATTAGACATAACAACCATGGGTTACTTAAGCAATGTAAGTCAAATCTGCTCCTGACTTCCACACCTGTGACTCCCAGGCACCAGGAATTAATTAGTATTAGGCTTCTAAAAATGAACTGTGTTATCTTGAAGGGCTTCCTGGGGGAGGAAACAAGAATCTGAGATGTCAACTGTTAAGATGGTGAACTCAATGGACTTCCTGGAACAAGCACGTTCATTCTGGAAGAGCTCATGAGGTGATGACCTCACCCATTAAAAATGCGCTGTTACATTACTGGGCCGGACTGTTGGAATTCGGTCGGATCACTCACTTGTTGAAGTTGATGAGCCATACGGCCAGCTCTTCAGGGGCTGTCTTGTCCCAGTGGATGGTGTAGCCTTTCCTCAGAGTTACAACTGGCTGATACTGCTGGTAATGACTGCTTTTGCTCAAAGCCCCTTCCAAGTAGAGTGGGTGATTGTGGTAGTCGTTTTTTATTATTTTCATTTTCAGGTTGGCTGGCTTGTAGGCTTGGATGTATATCTAGATGAAAAAAAGTTCGCCAAGGGTTTAATGAACTACAGTAAAACATTAAATGTGCAGCTACTCAACAGAAGTGAACAGGTGCGAGTGCCGTACACTTGTATATTCAGTTTCTTAGGCTTCTTTTTCAATTAAACTGTTTTCAGAAAAAAAATAAGGATAATTTCCTCATCCACTGAGTTCAACATTATGTGCCAGTCAAGGTTTCAAACAGACCTGCTTTAGGGCTGAAGAGTTTTGCAGCATTAATGATAACCCTCAGCAGTGGGACAGATCTATCTTAGACATCTGACTTCCGAACAAGGACCCTTCTGTCTGGATTTCAGAAGCAGGAAAACCAGGTCAGTGGTTACAAATTTGCTTTAATGGTACTACACGGAAAAAAAACAACAGTTGCAACACCCAGAACAAAAAAAAAGGTGCTACTCATCAAAGGAAAGCGAGGACTCTCTCATGGCAGCGGCACTCGGAGCTTGTGTGGTAGGAAGAATGGTTTGGTGGTTACACAACAGGATGAAAGATCATAAGAGTTGAAATCCAATTTCGACTCCTTAGCACATTTCCCATAAGACTGTGGGCAACACTTCCCTCCATAAATCAAAGAAAAATAACTAGCTGACAGCCCATAGATTTATGAATATTAATCTGTCAGTACTCATGGAGCTCTTAAGGGGCTTCAGGCAGAAGCTGTTAGAGCTGTTAACAGTCTAGGGCAAAGTGTCTGAAAATGTACCACAGTATCCTCGTGTTCAAAACCATCTGTGCAGACATGCAGATAAATAAATGCTGAGCACCCGAAGAAAGTCAGTTTCTAAAGGTCAAGCTTTACAGTGCAAATAAATTTAAAATAAAGCAATAACGATACTGCAAAGTATGCAGCTTTACCTGCGCAAAGTGTCCGCTGCAGATGGAACCTCTCCAGTCAGGCACGTCGATGCAGTCAGGGTGCTTGATTAACCAGTTATCTTCTTTTATGAGGTATGAGCCTGGATATTCTGACACAGAACCATCTACATCGTGAAAAACTGATGTTTTATCACCATCCATATCCAGATCATTGAACCAGGGTCCAGGTTCTCCAAAGAAGACCCTTGAGGTAATCTAAACAAAACAGTGAAACACATTTACATTTCCAGAAAAGAATTAATCACTTACAGCACAGAACAAAGGATGGCTATGATCACTTGAGTGGCTCAAAGGACGCATTTTCTGACCTTATTTGGCATCGGAAAGTAGCTTGGACAAGAAATAATGTTGAGTTTGTGGTTCAACTTGGGCATGAAGAAACCCGTGTGTGCATTAACATCACCATTCTTTAAATGGCCAGAGATTTCGGCTGCTCAGCTTGAGACATTGTAGGCTTGATGTTCAATGGCTCTGAGGCCCCGTGACTCCAGAGGAAGTCTGGCGTTGAAGGTCCTTTGAGATAGTATTTATGTGGTAATAAAACTACAAGCTTCTGAAACTGAGCATCCAAAAACGGAAGAACCAAAATATTGGTTTTGTTAGTCAGCAGGAACATCAGTGTTATTTAGTATAGGAATATTAGAATTGTTTCTCCTTTGCCTGCACACTGCCTCTTGGTTAAGCCTGAAGTCAGCACAGAGCTGGGTAACACACTTAAAAGATGTGTTTGATTTGTCAGATGGAGCAGATGCAGATTTCCCTGCTGACCATGGGGGAAAGGCTAAAACAACCAGAGTTTCAGCCTCAGCTGTGAGAAGGTTTGTTTTAAAATTCTGGAGGAAGGTTCAGGAGACAGTGTGATTTCACTAAAGCCACTTCAGTCTTTGCCTGCTAATTTATTTGTAAGGTTCCAAAGCCACATAAAGTCAGACTGATGCTGGGAACAATCAGCAACCTCCCCTGGGAAATGGCTGCTCAGACAACTCCGGACTGATATTTTTATCCAGCATAAACAAATGTCATGTCACCAGCCTGCCTGGTGCAACGTGAGAGAGTGATCAACCAACACTTTTAGGGGAATTTTGCTTTTCCCATCCTATTTGGCACAAGAATTGCTGATCAGCACTCTTCCTGACACACGAACAAGTCTGCTAATTTTTTGAAAGTTAAGCAACCCGAATAATTTTGGTCCCAACCACTTTATTTATTTATTTGTTTGTAATGTTTGGCAGTTGGATTTAACAGCTGCCAGAGGTGAACTTCAGCAAACCAGTTAGCACATATTTGTGCAAGCAAATACAAAAATAACTCAAAAGCACAGACCCCAAGACAGGTTCAGACCAGCACCCAGAAGTTCACACTGTAATTCGAAGTTTGGCAGACCCTTTTTGGCTGGGTCCTGCTCTAGTTTATGTCTGCAGAACTGAAGTCCGTGGAATTACCCTGGTGTGCAGGGCTGCAGAATCACCCTGCACTACCTCAGTTTCACTGGCTGTTTCCCCAAATCAGTATTTTCTGCTTCTAGGTGAGTTAGACCTTCCACAACAGACTCCCCTCAGTTGTTGCTTTAATATTATACTGCTGTTGAAAATAAGAGGGCGGATTCTTCTCCTTATTTCAACATTTTCTGAGACACACAGAAATGGAAATGATTTCCATTTGAATGTCAGTATTTTTTTGAAACTAACGTCTGCTTCTGGTTTGCTGCAAGCCTGTCAGAGAATTGGATTTTCTTGTTATTTCATCCATCCAATTTTCTCTTTCTAAGCTGCCACCCTCTTCGTTAAACTTCTGGCAAAGGTAATGGGCAGCCTCCTGAAGGTCTCATGTTTTCTCTTAAAGGCTGCTACACCCTTTTTGCCCAAAACCCCATTTCCAAGCTTTGCTGGGAAGGATAACTCACAGGGACGTCTTCAAAATGAATGTCGGTGACGTTGTTGTTGGGGCAGCTCTGCCAGGCGTTGTTGAGGCGAAAGGCCAGGGCACTCGTGTGCCGGCCGTCCAGGGCAGCAAACTTGCGGAAGGTACAGTTCTGGACGTTGATCGGTCCATCATAGAATTGAATCCCTCGAATGGGAAAATCCCTAAAACACATTTGCAGGAGACAGAAAAACTTGGTCATGACACATTAGCAGGAGGATGAGAACGTATTCTAGACATGCACAGTCCCATTACACTTGTTTCTCAGCTGCTTTCATTTTCCACAGTCCTTAGGCTGACTCCCGAGTTCGTGTTTTGGAAGAGAAGGGACTTCCCTCCTTTTTAGGACTGCGAAGTCCTCTTATCCTTGCAAGTTCAGCTCAAGTTCTCTACATCTGAGCAGACCATCTTTATTTGGTCTGTGCTCCTCCAGGGAAGGAACTTACAGCAATGCCAAAGCATTGACCTAAAAATGAATAAATGCAAGTTTGCCATCAGAAATGAGTTCTGCAGCAGTGAAACCTGAAACTCATCAGAGCTGCACTGACTCCTTGGGCTGAGTTACAGCAGGGCTAAAAGAAGGACAGAAAGAGTGCAATTCAAGTGCAATAAAATGGATTTGAAAACAAGGAAAGGTCTTACAATCTATAGGGTTGAAAGGAGGTGAAGGAGCAGATTAACGAACCTTTATTAACAGCCTTTCTAATATCATCTGTAAGGTAAAGAATACATCATTTTTCACAATGATTAAGTGAATGAGATGTTTAAACTCCTTAAGAGGCTAAGATGAGATGTTTCAAATTTCACTCATGATAAACGAATTTGATCCCTTCCTCATACAAACGGTTTCCCTTAGACAAGACTTGCCCGCTCCTGTGCATTTGTTCTGTCACTGTGAGTTTCTGCACACAATACCCAAGATGAGATATGCCCACACATATATATGTAAAGGATATTAGGAGAGTCATAGCAGACTGGCTTTTCATTATTGGTATAGTTAATAATAAGCCTTTTGTATCACCACTAAAAAGCAAAGTTGAGGCATATAATATAATGGAAAAAAATCAGCTGAGCTGTTTGTTCACTGTAGGGCTACCATTAGGATAACTATGTTTTTAGGAATAACAACAAAACATTATTGCACTTGCAAACCAATGAGTAGGACTAAGGTCTAGGAAGAGGCCACACACAAAGTTCACTGGACATTTCAAAACTATTTAGCAAAGGCATCAAATTCCTATAGCACAGCAGCAACAGTAACAGCCGTTCTGAGAACATCTATGACCACATCTGGGCCAGTCCAAGACCAGGGAAGGGCTTCTATGAGGTTTCCTGGCAGCTGACCTGGATGGAGACTGTCACATTACTCAGCCACTGCTGACCACATACCCAGAAGTGCCCAGCTACCACACAAACCTTTTGCTGTCTTCTCAGCTCTGTTTGCAAAGGGGAGGTGGAAGCAACAAGGATTTCGATGCTGTCTTGGCAGCCTTCAAGTATGTACCTGCCAGCAGCAGCTGCACAGGGAGGACTTTGGGATGGGAAGATATGAAACCAAATCCTTTGTGTGTAATGGTTATTAAACCGAACATTGCTTAAGAAACCATGCTGGGCTGGAGTTTGCACTGGGAGTGGGAACAGAGAATGCTTCGATGTGCTGAGCTGAACTTACGGGCCGATGGGCAGGGTCCTTCCCCTGTGATCCAGACCTCCAGGTCCCCAGATCTCGTTGTCCATCGTCTCGGTGCCCAGGTTTCCACTCTCGCCAACAAACAGGCTGTTCTTGATTTCTTGCTTTGAGCCGTCATCATGAGGGAAAGTCCCACCACTAGGAAGGAGGGAAGGGCTGGAGGTGAAGGGGCTGCTCACCCCCATCCCACCAGCTGTGCCCCAGGCTGCAGCACAACCTGTGCCACACTTACCTGGCCAAGGTCAGGCCAATACCGTTGTCAGCAAACCTGCAAAGAGAAGAGAGATGCTTCAGAAGAGGTTTGGTTTTGCTTTATCATGTCAAGCTAAAATAACCAAATCTATGAGGTGGGCGACAGCAGGGCTTAATTACTGAACAGTGCTCATGGGGAACTCATGCTTTTCCAGGTTTGTTCCCTGTCCAGTTTTGGAAGATCTTTTTTGGCACATCTTGCAGTATATGAAGATCATATGAAGCAGCAGACATGCATCTGATTGCTCCAAGCTGAGGTTAAGCTGGTGATTACTGGGCATAGTTTACTTGTCTGATAAAGCTTTTTCCCTGTGTCTAATGACTGTGCTCTTTTCACTGTTAGGTAAAAAGATCATGATTCTCTCTCATTCCAACTAGCTTTTATTATTTAATAATGTTTTGTGTTATGCACACCTCTGTGCTCCCTTGTGTTCATGTATGAGATACTGCTTTTGTAAAATAACTTTACAAGACAAAGTGTTATAAAAGCAGAGAAACTTGGCTTCTCTCTCATCAACAAGAAGACAGAGATCAGGTCTTCCTTATTATTAAAAATTAAAAAAAAAAAAAAAAATTAAAATGTCCAGCCACTTTGCTGAAATTCCAAAGCTTTCAGATGAGATAAATCACAACTGTCAGTCCATGACTCCCGCTTATAGGAATTCATATGATAGTATGAGTAAGCCTATATGGTATCTTAACACTTCTGTCACTGATCTCAGCAAAACCAGCAGCGGAGAGCCCGCAGCAGAGCGAACCCAGCTTTGTCCGGTGTCTGTCTGTAGATGGCAGCCCTCCACACGCTATCGCCTCCCCTTTGCTTGCTGCAGCCCCACAGGCACACACAGTACTTTATATACCGCACGCCACATTAACATTTGTTTCGTTAATGTAACGCATAAGTCTTTCTGTAGCAATACAAATGGAAATTACTGTGGCTATAAAGACAATTACAGTTTGATGGCTGCTTCCTCAAATTCACATACACTCATAGGTTTGCTGCTGGAAACTGATGAACTACTCAGTCTTTCAGCAACCTCCATACGCTGCATTTGCTCCATAAGCAACACTGATGTCTAAATGACATGAGTGTGACCTGCAAAGACAATTCTTGCTGGTCATGGAGTGTGCTAGATACTTCTGACTCGTAAGTTCAAATAAGCACAAATCGTATTATCAATATTACATTTCTGAGTGTTCTGCTACAGCCTCATTCTTGCCAATCTGACTGGTCACTAGAGCCTGTTCATACCCCCAGTTGCTTTAAGAGGTTTGGGTCACTGGAAGGTAAGGCAGCTCTGGCTGGTAATTGGACACCAGATAACAGTGTGACAGCTATTCCTACCAGGGTTATCACAACATACCTCCTAAAGTAACTTTTCCCTTTTTCTCCACTTTCTTCATTGAGGTTGATATCAAGAGCCTGGCTCAGCAAAAGAAACTGTAGGAGATCATCTGTTTTCAAGCGCAAAACAAATATCTGTTCTGACCAGCAGAGGAAATGGCCTTCGAAGAGTACAACATGCACTTGCCCAGTCTCTCTCCCTTGCTGGTATGATGCATAGTTTTATGTCTGCTCCGTCAGGACTTGCTTATTCAGCATAACAGCGAACCACATAAAGCTGATCTGTGACCAGGCTTAGCCAGGGAAGGTGGTGGATTTTTCTGCTTTCTTTTCAAAGCATCTCGTTTTTAATGTAAAAAATCGAGGTTTATTTTTAGTAATTTGCATCTATGTATCTGTGTGTATGTGGCCATTTTTGAACGCTGGTCAGAATCACATAGAGAAATAATCAGAAGGACCTTCAGTTCAGACAAAGCAGGTTTTTGTTTGCGTAAAATAATGCCGGTGTTTACTTAACGTTTCATCTGTATTTCAATCTTGGCCATATGAAAGGTGCAAAGCAATATAAATAGTCTGAACCACAGCTATGCTGGCCGTAAACACCAGGCTGAACTTTGAGAGTTGAAATAAGGCAAAACTCACTGGCAGTTGTCCAGCCACACATCTCCACCCCGCAGCCAGGCCCCGTGATCCTGATTCTTGTAGGCAATAAAGCGCTCAATTATTGCAGGTTCCCTGGGCTTCAAAGGATCAGCATCTTTGTGTGGGCTGTATCTGTAACCAGAAGGAGAGAAGAAACGTTGGTGAGGGAAGGCAGCCTTGCTCGGTGCGCAACTCTGCTGAACATCTGGTTTCTGCTAACTCAGGAACAGCTTTGGGAGAATAGTCCATCCAAGTGGTGTGTGTAGTCAAGCGGCGATGGCCAGACCCAACTGCCAAGGGAAGGACGGTCCAGGCAGAGCAGTTGTAAAGACACACTCCAAGTTTCCTTTCACCTTTCCATTATTGTATTGCTGATATATTGCTGAAAGGATGGAAAGTTTATTATTGCTCCCAAAAGTCTGAGATATTTTTTAATCCCTTACTGTTATCCTTTAGCATATTCCTGTTATTTAGATAAATATCCTTTTGTTTTCTCTTTTGAGCATTCTTATCTCCTAACCTTGGCTATACTGTGGCAACGAGTATCACTGCCAAATTTGCCTTGCTGTGGAAAGGAATTAAAACATCTTGGAGAGGGACTGAGATTATGTCCTCTGCTATTCCCACTATATGTTCCCAGGACACACGTACGAGATGCTTTAACTCTGAAGTTCTTAAGTATGATGAAATACTGGCCTGATGTAGGAAAAAAGCAGACACAAGCAGAAAATGCAGCAACGTGTGCCCTCAGGTGCTGCGTGTCGGCCACAGGATCTGAGCAAGGATCTGGCTTGCGATGGTGATGCTGAGCTCGGCTATCATTTACCCGGCCCGCAGGCACAGCTCTCCCTTCTGCTACTGAAGGAGCATCTTCCATCACACTACGCAGCTCAGAAAGCTGACAGATGAGTATCCAACTCACTGCCAGCAACGGATGGTCCAGAGATTAAAATTCATACCTCACCAATGGGTAGCAAGGCCAAGCTGTCAAATCGCTAACAGATATTCAATAGCGCTTTGCTTTGCTTAATAAGCCATCATATCAGTCTAAAACTGAGCATCAGGCTGATAGCATTCCAGCAAATGAATATTGCTTTGGCAGCTTCATCACTGTGAATTCGCTTTCAGAGAGAGATTTAGTATCAGCCTTTGTGAATTCCCCAGACATTGTTAAATACAGATATTTTGAAATGGATTCCAGTTTCATTCACATCCATGTATAACCAGAGGAACGCTACAGAGTGCAGAATTTGGCCCAGATATTTAATGCTGTAACTGAATGCAGAATAATCTCTCCAGCTGTCCAGCCTACCTCCAAGTCTGCCCCAGCCAGTCCAGCTACAATCATTTATTCAGTCTTTCAGTCTTTACACATGAAAAGTGGAAAGTAGCATAAATAATCTGAGCTGCAGCCTGTGCTGGTGGGTTATCCCTGTGCACAAACATGACTGCATTATGAATTGCTTGGCTTCAAGGGGTCGTTCCTGTCCTTGTATGGCAAGGGACAAATTGCCTTTTGTAATTACTTACTGTGCCTGTGGCAGCAGGCAGTTTCTCAAATCACACGTTCAGCTACATGGAAAAGCAGCATCAAGTTCCCAAGAGAACCTGGAGGTACTTGCAGAGCAGGCTGCTCTTAATAATTTTTTTTTTTAGCGGTTACTTTTATTAGTAGTATATAATTAATCATTTTAATTAATTGAGCATTAAAATCATGTAAATAATATTCACTTTTGAACATCTTTTAGCATCAGCTGCTAGGCAGGGCACTGGAGTGATGTGGATCACAGATAACTGATATCTGAGCTGCTGGCTGGGTGCCCCTGGGGACGACTGATCCCAGCCCTGTGGTGCTCGTCCAGTGCATGACCACAGCAATCTGGGTAAATCACACTCCAGAGATGGAAAAGAGAAAAGGAAGAAAATAACAGCCATTCTCCCCTGCTGAGCACAGGTTTTCAGCAGGTTTCTCTTCCTACATGGTTTCTTCTGTCGAGAAACTCGGTCATGGGGGAATGCAGGTTGCGTGCAACTGGAGGCAATTGGTCTTTCAAGAAAGAAAACTATGAAACTTGAGAATATTTAAGTCCTTTTCTCTCCATGGGATTGGTAACTAAGTTAAGAGCCAGACTCAACCTCTAAGGAGATAAAAGGGTGCAAGTGCGGTCCTTATGCTATTATATTTTGCCCACAAGAAGCCCTCTGCTTACATCAGCCTCCTTGCTGGGCTCAGCTTTGGGGAAAGAGTGGGGATTCTCAGAAGCCACTAGACCGTGGTAGGTTTGCTGAAATGATAGGCTCTATGGAGAAGTTTCCAGTATTTCTAAATGACTCGATGATGCTGCACAGAGCCTGTGCACAGCAGCAGGAATGACAGGTTGCTCTGTGTATTCAATTGTAATTATTATTATAGTGTCAGATTTGGGACTAGACAAACTGGAAATCAAAGTGTGAATTCTGCTACATAAGCACTCCCTATTCAAGCAGGTCCTAAAAGAATGAAGAAGATCAACTGCATTTCCAGGAAATATTTTAATTTCTTATTCCTGGGAAACTCTCGCAGCAAGTTATGCCCAGCGGGGCTGTTGACCAGACAACTTTCATTTTCTTGCTTATCTACAAAAAATAAAAAGTCGGTGGAACACCGTATAGCAGATGTAACATCCATGCCAGCTCAGCTCAGAACTAAAAAGCAAGGACAAAACCAGAAGGGTGTGGGTGCTGGGGGTCCATTAGAAAGGGTAATGGAGAAGATGAAGTTAGAAAGTGGTAAAACTAAGACCTTTTCTCAATAAAAGCCACCCCAAAGGCATTCCTACGATTCTTGTCAACTTCCTTGGGGGCAATTTCATAGCTTTCAGACAGTGCTATAGGGAAGTATTTTCCAAACTAAACTGAACAAAACACTTTACCTCCCAGAAATCAGTGTCAGGATAGGTCTTTTATCCTTGGCAGAGGCTGGAGTGGTTTTAACGCCATTATCGATGATCATTCCAGCCTAAAACAGAAATGTAATATTACAGTATTCTGTAAATATTCTGTATATATTCTACAGTTCTCTCCATCCCCAGGGTCTACCTCCAACCATTCTAAGCCCAAGTCACTCACACAATCCTAATAACTGCTTCTGTTTGTAGCATGTGAAACAGAGGGGCTATCAGGACTACCCAGACCTGCAGACATCTCCCCAAATTGCCACAGTTTTCCAGAAATGGCATCTCTCTGGTAAATGCATGTATGCCCATAACCACAAATACCCTGTTGCAATCTAAAGCACTTGGTAACACACAGCCCCACAACACGGCGTGCTAAGGGTAAAAAAGTAAAGAGAAGGCAATCAGACACAGCAGCCTGTATTTATGCCTCTAGAAGCCGTGCAGTTAATTGCTAACACTGGCAGCTGAGGTCTATAATTAGACAAACTGCCAGTAGATGCTCCTGGAGGCACTGCTTTAGGAGTGCAGAAGCAGAGCAGCAGTCTGAGCAGAGGCAAGAGCCTCTTTGAATGCCCAAGAGCCAAGCGAAACGGGTGCTGGCTGACTCCGAGAGCTCCCATGCCAGCACGCAAGCTGCTTTATCTGCAGACACAAACAAGCTGGCAGTAACTTTTGGTGAAACAGAAAGCACAGGCATTAATAGCTTGCAGACCCAAAGAGCTGGAGCGAGAAGATGGTGTTTTTTCCGAGGCAGCACTCCCATTGCGTGCAGACTCACCCGGTAGTTGGAATGCGCTCGGTTGTTGGAGAATTTCCCCATCGGCATGTGCTCCGAGTAGCCAGGGGAATACATGCCTGCCGAGGGTCCTGTCGGCACGTGGTGCAGAACAAACCAAAAGCCTGTTTCCTGATAAAGAGAATGGACATCTGAGCCTCTGCTTGAATGTCTTTGCTTGTCTACATTAGCCCAAGGATTTATCAGTAAAGCCACAAGACGTAAGCCAGCAGATTTCAGAAAAAATCAGCCTTGACGTGATAACTATATGTGGCAAAGAGTTTAACACACACATATATTCACATTCATGTCCTCACTTCTTCAAGGTGCCTTAAGCTCTGACATCTGTACTGAAACTATAAGCGAGACCTTCAAAATCTGTAACACACACACACACACTGACATCCTCTGATGACTTCATGGGCACATCTTAAAAATCAGATCATTTTCATTTAGTTGCCTAAAAATGTATCTAGGAGCCCAAATCTAGGTACTCAGATTTGGGAGCTTTGGAAAGACCGTATCTCTTTGTTTAAGGCTTGGTTTACTTGTTTATTTGTCTTAGTAGGAAATAAAGGCTCCTGATGTGACCAAGAATTCCTGTGGAATTAGCATTAGTGCTGATTGAAATTTCAGAGCACCATTACTGTACTGCAATAAACAGAATCATTGCCAAAGACTTCACTGGGACTCCACAGTCACATTTATTTAATTTATTCAGGCTGCACACTGTGCGAACGCTGGGAATTTTTGTTAAAGCCATCCAGCTCTAGAAACAGCAAGTGACAAGAAGTGTGGAGCAAAAGGAAAAGCATTCTTTTTTATTGGCAGCACTAGCCACGTTAATATAAGTCTCAATCTAGTAGTTTCAAAAATGTCTGAGTAACAGAAGCGTGTTGTATTCCAGCAAGAGCCTCAGCCTTTCAGGGCTGTAACCGGTCTGAGTTGTTACCAAATAAGAAACTTCTGCACTCACTTCAGATCCAGCAGCTGCACAGTTTACAAGGTTGTTGTGTGGGTTGGCTATCCAGAAGGTGGATACAGCACTGCAGGTCAGAAAAACAAAGAATAACATGAAAATGACACTTTGAGCACACACCAGAGTCAGCGATCAACACACCCCCAGTACAGGCAGGGCCAATAACTCTGCAGATAAGGGGTCCTGCCTAGGGGGCAAAGGGGATGTTGGTTTTTTTTTTTCTCTTTCTCTTCTCATACCACATGTGTCTTCTGAGGTTTGACAGAGAGCATGGCCTTATCTTTTAAAACCCCGAGTACTGAAAGAGGAATTTCGACTGCAATTCCAAGCCTGCTATGAAACTGTCAGATGTCAATCATGTTTTATGATAAGGTAAAAATATGCTGTTGCACAAGTCACAGAAAAGAACTTTGCCCCCAAATAAGCCCTCAAGTTCATCAGAGACTCATTTAATCCAGGCACCCAAAGAATTGCCTCTTAAGGGCTTTCCAAGTGTACCCCAGTACCTGCCTTTTCCAAGAGCTGCTGTGATTCATTAATTTTATTTGCTCCCACCCCCTCTATGCATTTCTTTTGGGACAAAAGGACTCAATTTGTCTAATGCACATAAAAGACTCTTAATTGAAAGATTCCCATCAAGGAGGAAAGATCAATCCATCACTGTCCATCCTGTGACACACAGCATTCATTAACCAACAGGCACGTGAACTTTGGGAGGAAAACATCCAGCACTTAACAGCCAGCAGACTGGCTCCTTGAACTGGTTGGGTGAAATTTGCCCTCCTGCACTGGACGAACCTATGGAACCCTAATGTCTATTTTAAATTTGCTGTGAAGGACTTCACAAGGGCTTTAGGCCAACTGATTTTGCTGGCCTAAGATGAAATTCTGTTTGTATGGCTTTATCACTAAAAGACAGCAAAGTTTTTCTAGTTTTGGGCATGGGACTGGTCTAGAAAAAAACAATTTGAGATGATTTGTAGAGTACCTCCTGCTGCATAGGTAAGGGCAAGGACATTGTATTTCCACAGTGACCTGTCTTTCAGCCCTATCTCGTTCCTCAAAGCCAAGTGGATTGGACAGGTTCCCGTGTCATTTGGCACAATCCTATTCTCTTAATTTCTAGCAGCCTCTTCCAAGCTGACGGAGCTGCAGCCAGTGCTTGTCCATCGTCCCTGTGCTGGGGGCCTTGGCCGCTGCCCCAGGGGCAGTGTTAGGGTACTCAGGTAAGTTCAGGCTGGATGAGCCCAAGTTATTTATCTGATCAGACCTTGAATTCTTTCATAAAGGAAGACATGGCAGATCAAAGGACCCTTTCATTAGACCTCTGCCTATCACTCCTAGCACTTTTTCATACAACAGTCTTCAAAACGAAAGAAAACATATCCCTCTGACTATTAAATGGATTATCAGTGGAAAATGAGTACAATGGCTGATTAACTCTTATTTTATGAATGGAGACATTAAGTTTAATTCATAAACAAACACAGATGTGAAAAAGAGCATTGCACAAATTCATATCTTTCCCTTGCCAAACTCAAAAGCTAAAAATATGTTTCTTTGGACAAAGCCCCAGTTTGTTCTGAGGACAGAATGGGTGATACCGATATATCCTCAGCAGATGGAGAGTATTTCCAAATAAAAGAAATCCCCTGAAGATTTTTAGGTCTTAGGCATCAATCAGCTAAAACCGTCTCGTTTTCAGGATGGAAGTCTGGCTCCAGAGACTCTCTCATTGAGTTTTTGTGGGTCAGAAATTTAGCTCTTTTTTTAGTGTAGATTTTTTCCCCCACATCATCTACAGCAGAACAAAACCCTGGAGAAAAATCTGGACTACCAGCAGAAGTGTTCCTGTCTTCCAGGAACTTCATCACAGCATCAATGCTCTGTGGTCTCAAGACTTCACCCTGGAAGACCTTCCATTCTCTTGCACCAGGGTCTTATCCTCAGGATGATCCACCATCAATTGTAAACTCTTAAAAGCAAGCTTGATGTCCAGCTTTTAAAAGAAAATACTCTGAAAACAGAGTTCCACAGATCTTCTCCAGACCACTTACTCTGCTCCCTGGACTATAGCTGGGGACATGCTTGCCCAGCTGCTAAGCACACAGGTTTTATGTTAGGAGTAAGAGGAGCTGGGGGAATGAGGGAAGAAAAAGATAATTATCTGCCTGATATGTATCAAAATTAATAGGTTCCCTGAACAGCTAGTAATTAGCAATGAAATAATATTCCTAGGTTGTGCACCTTGATTTTGGGGCAGAAAAAACAGCTGGGAAGCCATGAAAAGGAGGGCTAGAAAGGCCTTCAGGAGCTCAGTGAGTTGACACCCTGCCTTATGACAGGGTCAACTACAACTACAGTATTTGTGACTGGCATTTCTCTAATCTGTGCTTAAAAATTACTGCTAATAAAGAACTCATGAATTCCTCTAAGAAAAATTTCTAATGCTTAACTGTGCAGCCAAGCTGGTTGTGTTTCTTCTATACTTCACCTGAATTTTTTTTCTACTATGCAAGAGAATGGCAAAAAGAACTTTTAAAATCCCTTCTTATTGTAAATTCTTCTATAATCCTCATCTAAACCTCAGTTGGCAGATCTGCAAGGGCACTTACAGGAAAGGATCTTGCTAAAAAGGAGATGAAAGGCATTCAGTATTTTTCAAACAATACAGCGTCTGCAGCAAATAGAAGTTTTCAGAAGTTCTCATGGAAACGTTTTCATGAGGTCATGTATAGACAGACTACTAGAAATCCAGTGGGTATATAGAGTCTTTGGTCTTTTATTTTCAAGTTCAAATTCTGTGCTAAACTGCATTTATTATATTATTTTGGTTTCACTCCACAGTTTGGGCAGATCGTGCCAAATGAATGCATAATGTCAATGCTGTATCACTAAACAGTATCCATTCTTCGCAAATAATGACTTCTGAATTGATGGGAGTATTTTCAAAATCAGCAACCATTCAGCATGAGCATGAATGTCAGAACCCAGCCCATGCTGAACTCAGCAACTTTTTGCTGAGCCGTTGGAGTCAACACTCCATAAGGCACAAGGCATCACTGTGTACTTTGAAAGACAGATTTTCAATACCTGAAGTAGCAACCATCTCAATTGACTTTATGCTAAAAATGGAAATTATACCCTATGTGTGTAGGTGCCTAAACAGCACAAGTAGAAAGATCCCAAGGAGACTGCTCTCCCAACTTTTGGGGCATGCAGCCCAAACCTCCGCAGATGACTACGTGATCATCCACATGTAATACTATCTTTTATGGCTAAGTCGTGCAAAGAAAAGAAAGAGAAAAGGAAGGTGCCCGCTCACCTACAGTCCTGCCGGGGCTTGGGGATGTACCCTGGGTAAGCTCCCTCCGTGATCTGCTTGCACATCCTGCTGTCTCGGTCGGAGGGGAGCAGAGTGCTGGGTTTAACAAGCAGTCCAAGGCAGTGATCAAACGTGTTGCGCTCTTCTGGTCCATCTTCCGTAAAGAAGCAATGACCCAGTGCATCGTAACCTACAACATCCTTTACCTGCGTGTACAAAACAAAGGTCTGTGTTCAGATTTCATCCTTCAGCCACTACATAATAAGAAAAAACTTTACATTAATGTCACACAGGAACTTCAGTATCCTCTTGAACTGAGGCTGCATAAGCAAAAAGAAAAGCAAGATCGCTCCCTGCTCTTCAGAGCTTATAGTCCAAGCAATAACTCCAACGCTTACATTTAATTAGAATTTGTCATCATCTAGGAAATGCTCATTCCATTCTTTTCTCTGTCTGTGAAATCAGAGACTATCTTAGCATGAGGCTGGAAAAAACATGGGGTGGGGGATGAATGGAGGATGTTAGATGTTCAAATCACATCTGGGCTCATTCATCTTCACATGGAGTTACATGAGCAGCTACATAAAATGCATCTGAAAAATGCAGCTGAGCTGAAAAAATATTTTTTCAGGCTATCAGAGAGGCAGCAAGTTGTTTTCCAGACAGGCTGGCTTGTTTTAGGTTTGACCTGATCCTTTTTTCCAAGTTGTTGACAGAAGCTTTACTTGACCCTGAGACAAATCAGCTGGTGTTAATCAGTGCTGTTCTGGTTTTGGTTTGAATGTTGTTAACATTGGGATACCTTTGTGTTGGGCAGAACAATACCCAATCAGCCCACTGAAAGATCTGAGAAAACAATTTCAGGAGCAGATATGTGAATTCAAAGCCTAAAGCTAGGACTGGATGAGAAACAACAGCCTTCAGACACACCGTGTCCAACTAATCAGTTGGTAGTGGCTATGTCTGGGATATGGAAAATTAATTTCAGGTCTCCATTGGCCAGGTGGAGTGCTGGCTCTCCTGGGCTCTCTCCTTGCTCTTCCCATCAGCCATCGCCCATCAGCCACCTTGGACTTAGGAAAACTTCCTGATAAAGCTTAGTCTGACACCAGTGTCTTCCCACAAATGCTTCTGAGGAAACAGCAGTGGCCGAGGGGCAAAAGACAATATTAAAGTGGATAGAAGACTTATTCTTTATGGTGTCATTGAAAGAGCTGGGCACACAAGTACCTGAATTAATTTTGTAAACAGTCCTGAGACTTCTCTGTCACCTACATGATTCTTTCTTGAGGCAATGAGCACTAACTTCAAATAAAATCCCAGGACTAGTGTTGAAATGATTACAAATATGTTTTCGCATAAGAAAGAACACTTTGCTTGCCAAATCTATTACAAGTTTACATCTTCACACACATCTATTATGTATCATCCATGCTTCAGTGTAAATACTCAAATCTCTGAACATGAGTCACCACAGTAAATTAAACACAGCTAAAATGACCTGCAAAGTGGTGCATTCCTTTAAGCTACCTCACTGAAATTTACTGCTAACTTCCCCTATCTAATTAGATAATAGCTTTTGTAAGGTCAAGGTTTCTTTACTTAGGTGTAAAACATATGTAGTAGACTGAACTGTCTTTCCTTGGAAGCACGGGTTGTCCCAGCCTTGTACTTGTAAAGGTTTACAGGATAGGAGAACATTTCAGGAGAGTGACCTATCTTCAGAAGAAGTTTTCCAACATGTACAGGAAGTCGTAATCACAGAGATGTCAGAATTGCACAGAAACTACCACCAAAATCTATTTGTTTTCTCTCACACACAGTAATATTGGAAAGACATGTAAGTAATGATGCCATGACATTTAGATGATGGAGAAGGTTTCGGTAGAGAAATGCTAGCCACTTCGTATGACCATTAATCTTTCCAGCCAGCAGAGCACTGCACCAAGACTGGGACATGAAAACTTGTAGTGACCAGACCAAAGCTGGGGCAAAGCCCAGCTCTGTGCATGGGGAGTAACACCACAGGGGAACCCATCTCCTAGTATTGCGAGAGCGGAGTGAATCAGGGAGAGGAATGTGCATCAGCAGAGGGGCTCAGAGCCAGCAAACACCTGTTGTTCTCCTAACTCGTCCTTAAAATCCCACAGAACAACATGGAGTTATCAGCCAGGATCCTGGTCCTTAATATATTTGTTATCCTCCTTTGATTAATTACTTTTCCCCATATCTCATCTCTTGGTCAGCTCTGACTTAGTCTCCTGTACGTGTTTTCATGCACAAGCCCAGTACTGAAATGCTTGGATAGCAAATGAGATGCTTGTTCCAAAATAACTTTTCCAGTGGATTTATTTTTTTATTTCGTTAAAACCCTCTTAATAGTCCATAATCTTACTTTAACCATGAATAATTTATGGCCAGATAATGCCCTTCATGGTAAAACAATTGCTGTGTAGTATAGCTGGATTACTAAAAGTAGATACCACTGAGGCAGTTAGATAGCACAACCTCTTATACCGTGTATACAGCTCTCCCCTGGATTCTGCCAGACTGTTTATTGAACTCCATTTAATTTTCCTCCCCAATGGCTCTTTCCATTTTAGCTTGCACACTGGGATCCAGCGGAGAGAGTGGGAATCGGAGCAAAATTTCATCCCTGGGATTGCAGTGGCGTAACTAGGTGGGTTTACAGACAATGTATTAAAGAAAACATTGGGTAATGATTTCATTTTCAAACAATAATTATGGTGAGAAAAGAATTTCTACAGATTTGTTTCCAGAAGGACCCTCTGTGCCTTCCAGTGAATATGAACTTGTAGACAAGTGCAGAATAGCCCATCAATGAAGTGAGCTCATGTTGAGACAGTGACTCATAGCATACTGTACAGACCTGTACATTTCTGCCATTGGGAATAACTGGGCACTCTTTTCTCCTAGTGTTTTCCATATGAGAGTTTCTGAAGTGACGTGACAAAAGTGATAGCAAAGGAAGCAGGGAAGCCTGTGTTACCAGCCTGCTTTAATGACAGTTAAAAAACCCTGATGCCCCTCTCCCATTTGCTAAAGCATTTGCACAGGTGCTCAACCACAGTCATGCAAGAAGCCCCTTTGAAATCAGTGGCCTAATGATAGGGACATCATTAAGTGCTGAGGTTTAATAGCCCTGCTAGATGTTTTGTATTGCTATTTCCAAAGTCTGGTTTGTGCACGTCAAGGCAAATTTTTCCTCAGCAAAATATGCTTTGGATCTACCTGATCTCAGAGGGAATGAATGTTACCTGGGGAAAGACAGAGCTCACCACTGTTTGCACAAATGCATGTAGAAACACGTAGTGTTGCCCAAGTAAAAAGATAACAGGCAACTAGGAAATGTATAGAACAGTCGTACTCATCAGAGACTCATGTGGGTACCTGTGAATATATCTGGGGCAGAAGGAAGAGGAAAGGAAGGAAAATAGAGTCAGAAAGCAGATAAGGAGGTTGTGGTGGAATCACCTGACAACTCAAGGCATGGAGCTGCTTGACTACAGATGTCTATCACAGAGCAATGAAAAAACATTTAAGTGATGCAACCTTGGAGCATGACTTCTGTGATGCAACCGAACAAACTTGGTCAGAATGCTTTATTTCACTGGGGCTTTCTTTTCAGCTGTCAGCAATAATTATACAGTTACGATAAAAAATAGGTGAAGCACTATGAGTAGGTTTAGTATTCACACATTTTGATAAACTATAATCAACTGGGATTAAAGCCCTGACTAACATTTCAAACTATTTGTCCTAAATTCTAAGATTTCTCTTGGGTTCCTTGTTATGGAGGCAAAGCACAATTGTTTAGGGAATTGTGGTTGTTGAGCAACAGCAAGAGAATCAAGCTGCTTTCATCAGCTACATCATCCTGTCTGAATTTCACCATGCCATCTTGGCTGGAAAAGCCTGAGAACATGGATCCCTATGCCATGGATCCCCCACAGCACTGTTGTCACTTGGAGAAAGCACAAGAGACAGAACTATTTCCAAATTATCTATATGAACCCATCCGACTGACTGATAGCAAAAATGCCAGGCTCTCAGTATTTGGTTTGGCAAGTATTAATCACCAGGGAATGAAGATCTCACAGAAGCAGAACTTTAGCTGGCCTGCGGCTCAACAGCTGTGCAACCTCTGTGTAGCCAGAGAACGTGTTTATGGTGCCACTGGTAACAGCCCACACTGGTGTGACACACAAACCCTGCAACACTGCCCTTCCACTCTGCGCATCGCCTGCATCCTGAGCCCCTGGGCTGGTGACTTTGGATTGGGAAGATGCCATATGACCCTGAACACCTTATATAATTTATACAGTAAAATGTCTCTTTTTCTTCAGAAGCTGAGTTCATGTGGTAGGTTTTTAGGATCATGTTATAAACCTAAAAGGATAGAGGTCAAACTCAAAACCTCAGATTCATAAATAGCAGATAAAAGCTACTCTGCTTCTGGAGCTGCAATTTCAATGCCCTTTCTTCAACTTCTGTGCATTTTAATTATGCCTGTGACTTTCTTTTCCAACGCTGCCACTTTTAGAGGCTGTAGCCTGCAGTCCGTGCCAAAAGCAAGATTGTAAGACAAAGCCCTCCATGTGCTACAATCAGGAGGAAGCATTTTTCAGCAAGTAAAGGGCAAAAATCATGTCTTAGCTAGAGATTGAAATCAAATGCTGTTCCCTAAATAAGTTCAAGGAAAATAGTTTCTTACAGGCTTCTACAATGAGATGGTACAATAACTTTAGAACAGTGGTATGGATATGAATTCCTAATGCACAGTGACCATCCAGGTTACAACTGCCAGTGATGTGACTTCTCTTAAAACTCTGTTTTATATGGTAGCAGGGCTTTTTAACTGTACAAATGTTCCTCTTCAGGACTCTCATGCACTTTTTTCATTTTGGAATACACTGCCCTCTCACTGAATGGGTGAGAGTTCTCTGCCTACAGAAATCTTGGCATTTAAGACTTTGTATTTGAGCTGATACGTGGGGAAAACTGTTGAGTCAAACCTGATGTTTATTTCACACTTTCAGCAGCTCTGCTTTTGGGATAGATTTCTGCACATTTCCTGAATATAGGTAAGAAGCAGCTATCAGAGGCAGGACGAGAATCAGGAAAGCCTTTCTGGGGTTATACGCCAGTCTCCGGGATACTCAGTAAGGTAGCGTTGGTTTTCCCTCTGCATCTTTACTCCAAAGAAGAAGGCACCCCTACATCTGAACATGTTCTTACCATCTCTGGTGTCCTGTAACTTGTCTGGTAAGCATAGCTCATTTTATAGATTTATCCAAAAGGATTTCTTGCTTTGGAGAACATCTCTGACAAATCAGAGCTCTGTGCATGCTTAATGTTGTGAATGGCACTGCAAACTCAACCCACCATTACAGGAAAGATGAAGCACACTTAAACCTTCTGATTATCCTCTTTAAATTGCAAGCTGTCTGTCTATAGATAGATCCAACTACTCATTAGAGATGGGCTGGTCTGCAGACATCTCTGCGCAAAGACATCGGCTCTGCCTGCTCTGAGTCACACACAGTGCCACATCGGCCTCCTCCTTTCTAATGCAGGTTGAAATATGCCTGGAATGTATAGACACACCATTAGGATGGGGGGAAGAGTCAGACACTAGCTCTAACAATAATACACATCACCCTGCAATAATTAACCCGCTTTCAAGATATGAGGAAATATTTTAACTAGTGCCTTGATCTCTAAGGTAGCCATTGGAGCTTCTTACCAGTAAACCATTGGATCCATGGACTGTGACACAGCGGGAGAAGGTATGGTGGATGGAGACATCCTTCACGTATGTTGGAGGGTTGTAGCCTCCTTTCTCATCCACGTCTCCAGCCATATGGAAGTGAATCGGGTAATGTCCCATTGTCTGCTGGCCCATATATTTCAATTCTAGACCTTCAATATGGGTAGCCTTAAAACCAAGACCGATCTGAAGAACAACAGAACATGAGTCAAGAAACATAAAAGACTGTTGAGGGCAAGAAGGAGGTTTAATACAGGAGTAGGAAGGGTTGTACTGTTATCTGCTAGAAAGACTTACTGCCTGGAAGGGACTGTATGGCTGTAAGGTAAGGGAAAGAGGGTCATGGTGGCTAAGGGGACCATAGTTGCTCTGTAATCCCACTGCTGCTTGCACGGCCACACATGACTTAATTCCAAAAGGAAAACCATTTGCATTTAATGGTTTCCATGAGTTTCAGTAAGCTGGGCCTAAATCAAACTCCCTGGGTTGAGCACCAGCAGAATCTGGGGAAAACTGATATTGGGATGTGGAGACAGTATCTCAGATGGGTTGATCACCAGTCTGGCTGGCTGAGCAACATCTGCAGGGCTGTGAAGTGCACTTCAAAGCCAAGGGACAGGCGGCAGCAGCGGGGTGGATCTGCTGCACTCTGGGGAGAGGCTGTTTGCTCAGCAGTTGACACGAGGGATTTTTGCCTTTCTGCATCCTGGCTTCCTCGGTATGTGAAGGTGTGGCTGGGTGGAGGAAAGTGCAAGGGGAGGGCTCCAGACCTACCTTGATGTGTCCCCCAAAGGTGTCGAAATCAAAGAAGGAGCATAACTTGCTGCTGTACTCATAGCACCGCCCCTCCATCTCGCCCATCACCACCACGTTGCGGCTCAGCAGCCCCACTTCTGCCCGCATGTCAACACCATCAATGACTTCACCAATGTGGAGGTATGTCGCTTTCCCTAAAAGAACAAGATCCAGTTTCAGGGTTACTCTGCCAATGCTGCTGGTTTCCCCTTGTGCTTCCTGTGGTGGGGTTGGCATGATAATGAAAAGAGTCATTGAGTCAGCGAAATCTGTTGGCTGACTCCTCAAAGGAGGGAAGGCTGGAGTGCAGGTGTCACCCAAGGTCTTGCTGAGCTATTTGCAAAAGAGGAAGTGGGGTTTTTGGTCTTAAGTTGCTTCATTTAGCCAGAGAGTTAAACCCACAGCCTGATAGACAAAACACATTTCCTACCTTGAAAAGGGACTGAGATCACTCAAGAACTTTTTACTTTAGATAACAATCAGCTGTGTATGGACATCCAATGCAAAGGAAATTGATGATGTAGCTACTGAAGAGTCTAAATCCCCAAGGATAGCACAGCACTTCCTACAGTAAGACACTGAGAGCTGCTCAGATCCTGCAGCACTGCTCACAGGCGAGCATCAGTCTGATCCTGCTAACGTCGTGGCTGTTAATGTAAGCAAGGAGAGGACTGGGCAGAAAGCCTTGTGGAAATTGTGGCTTGGGACAATTGCATCCAGCTTGTGGGCTGCAAAACCTCCTCCTGCCTGCCCTCCAAAACCTCTCAATTTTAGATCACTCCACCTTTTAGATCTCTCCAACTTGCTCTCAACACTTCCCTTTGCCCTGGTGTAGTCAGAGTCGATAGGATCTTCCATGAACCCCATGCCACATCTCCCTTTGCCAAGCCACGTTGCTCCACACGCACACACCTGGCTCCATGGCGGGGTTAAAAGCACAGAAAACCTTCCCTGGCTGGACGAGAAAGGGGTGAAGTCCAGGCAGTGCAGATGTCTAGGAAGCAAAATAATCTCTTTGCTGTAATTTCATTCAAACATATTCATATTCCCTCCTTCCTTCTGTGGCTTTCTGCAGAGAATGCAGTTGGGAAAAGGTTCATCTTACTGACTACATTCTGTATTATTCCAGTAAAAATAAGTAATAAACTCTTTAAGTAAACACTGAACTTTCAGGAATGCTACACTTGCGTGTATTTGATTTCAATGGAGTCGTTCAAAGCTGTAATTAGAAACAAATGGCAAGCCTGAAGCCTGGCTATCGCTGCAAAGCACTTTATGCTTAAGCAGAGGTGCCAAGTTGAGGGGAGGATTCTGAACATTGAAACCATCTTGTTTTTAACCAAAACATGATGCTTTGACTTTATAGCAAAGACAAGAAAAAAACATTCACTCCCTCTTCCTCCTGGAGCTGGGTGCAGTGTAGTTTGATGGTAATGTTGGGATTGGGGAAGGGTGAGCGCTCCGCCTTGCTCCAAGACCGCGGTGTTGCATGACAGAGTTCACACCACTACGTGTGCCCTCTGCCTTGGCGCCTCCACCTCCAAAATAATGCAAACACGTGAAAAAACACTGTTAACTAGAGGAGTGGTGATGGCAGGATGGGTGGGTGCTTTTACCCAGGGCTGCGGTGGGAAGATGTGGCTCCTCTGAGCTCTGTGTCCAGACCCAGAAACAACGGTCTGCAAAGGCGCAGGGGTTTGCACCTCACCCACGCTTGTGATTGCCTCCCTAGGAAGATGCTGGGCTTCCCCGTGTTGTTGCTCTGAAGCCAGTGAGCCTCATCAGGTGTGTGGCCAAAACCAGACCCAGCTCTCCCAAAAAGCAGCTTCACTGTTCTTATTCACATACATTTAAAAAGCCACTGCCGTGAGTGTCCTCCACACAAGGGCATTCTGTGCTGGACCCTTGAGTGAGTCTGCTAAGCAACACAGCCTCTCATTATGAAACTGTTTTTAAGCTGTTATTTTTCAGTTTCCCCTGGAGCTGACCTTTCCTTGATTTACTGAAATGCAGGAAGAAGTTCAGATAATCATAAGAACATCCTATTTCAAGCCACATCTCCAGGATTTGTAGCAGTGAAATTAGATAGGCAGTTTTGTTATTCATGTGCTGAGCTCTAGAATAATAAATGTCATGCTTGCATGTATTTAATTTAATTTAACACTAGTCCAGACATGCAAAATAGTGCAAGCACTGACAGGAATGTTAAATACGGACTAACCAGTTTCTAAATATAACTTCTTGGGTGCATGTTTTTCACATTGTGCTTTTGCTGACTTGACTTGTTTGTAGATAAAAGGAGAGATGGAAAGCAATTCCCTTCCAATGTAGAAGTGGATTTTGAATAATAGCTCCTTTAACAGAATTTTGAAAAACAAACCTCTCTTCTTGGCAGCCAGAAATTCAAGCTCCCCATAGCAATGGGGCCATGTTCCCGAAACGGCTCACGGGAGACAAACCAGACAAACCCTGGCACAGGAGCCCTCAGGTGCTGTAAATACCTGTGGGAAACCAGCACCCCAGGACCAGGCACTTCCTGGGGAGCTGGGAGCACCACAATGTGCATTTATAGACAATTCATAGACAGGTGGCACTCTGAAAGGAGCCACTGGCCATGTTTAGAAAAAAAAAGAAAAAAAGAAGACACTGCTCTGTGGCGAGTTCAGGGAGTTCACACAGGGATGGGAGCCTCTCACTCTGCAAAGCTGCAAATTTGAAGCTACGCTGCTGCTTGCAGCCAACACGTGGAGCCTTCCCAGGGAGTGGTCACGATATCTGAGACCCTGGGCACTGACCATGGGCAAACCCAAGCCAGGGGTTTGTGAACTGGCACTAAAGTGGTGATACTGAAAAGGCAACACTGTGCTTTGAACGTGGGAGGAACGTGTCTGCTGCTTCAGCATCAAAGCCGGTGCCAGTGATTGCCCAACTGCAAACAGCCCCAGGGGTCACTGATTCACCATCTCCTCCTTTGGGCTTGGTCTTGCTGCATCCTTCACAGACACACGTTGCCTCGCCAGCAAGCCAGGCTTGTGCCATTTTATAATCTAAACCAAACAAAGCCTTGCAGTGACACGGATTACGTCTTCCCACAACAGGCCGGTGCGATGGACTAGGAAAACTGCCTTGGGTTTGCTGGTCCATTTGTCACACCGGTGCCTCCAGTTAGCAAAATGTAAATTAACAGGGAACGACTTCTTTAATGTGTGGGCTTGCCTGGTAGGAGTCTTGATTCAGCAAAATATGAGCACATTTCCATGCTCATTACTCAAGACAGTGACTATTAAAGTCACCAGCTGTTGGTAAGGACAAGGTAATTATTAAAAGAAAGTATGCATTAAGATAAACCTAGATGATCTGCTAATCAAGGGCATGCTTAAATCAACAAAGCAATTCAAAGCAGAGTCTCTCCAAACTGTACAAAGCTCCAGGAAAACCTGTCACACTTGAACCTACCTATAAAACCTGGGTCTCAGGCTTTATCAAACCTAAGAAGGGTGGAATTTTAAAACTATTTCAGCTGCTGGAAGGGTGCTGAGCTCTGGAAAGTTAGACAGATGTCCCTGAAAACCCTCCCAGGTACACTCATGCATTCCTAAATGCCTTGGCTCTAAATGACATAAACTGCTAAATATTCCTTTCAGAAGTGAAACACACACTTGAAGGTCTGGGTTTGATGAAGATAAAGTAGCGCTAAGATGCTCATGGATTTTTTTTCTCTAAAGGGTCTTTTTTTCTTTTTTTTTTTTTTTTTCTTTTGGGCTCTCTAAGGCTAAGACCTTCTCTCTCATGGTCTTTTCAGGTTTCCTAAACAAGAGTTTTTAAAGGAAATGCTGAACACAAACTTGTTTGTTCAACTCATGTAATCTAGTGACAGTGAACCCTTCAGGGCATCTTTAAAATCAGTGCAACTCATTGTAGATGCCAGCCCAGACCTCTGTCAGATTTATCATTTTGTCAAATGTTTGTCATCACTGGTAATGCCCCTATTGCTTATATTTAATATCCAACAAATGTGCACACAGGCACCCTGTCAAATCCTCATTATTCTGAATTATGTGGATGGGGTTTGCTATTGCATCCCTAAGCCACAAGCCTGCAATGCAACGCAGCACGGTTTGGGTGAGCTGACCAGTTTCTTGACTCACGCAGTACAACCTGGTGTCTTAAGGAATAAATATTCATTGAATTCAAAACTTTTACATGGAAAATCAAGTTTCCAGTAAAAAGACATACAGCAGAAAGGATGAAATTTTATAAGGAGTTCAGAGCTAACTAAGCCGTCTTGGGACAGATTCCTGCTGGGTAGCTCATCCTATTTTAGCCCTTCATCCTTTGTCTCCTTCATGGTCCTGCATGGTGTCCTGCAAAAGCTGGAAATATGTCCTCCGCTGTAGAAGCATGAAGAGCCTTGAGTTCACACTGATATTATTAAGTGTATATTTAAATGCTGCATTGGATCAAAGCCTCTGTAGCTGTTTGGTTTCAAGGCTGAAATGAGTGGATCTTGTTGCTGCAGACAGGTGTGACAAGAGGATTGCTATGGACCGAGGGCAGCACATTTGCTCATTCTAGCTTTAACTGAGCACTGAGAGGTCTCTGCAAGGTCTATTAGTGTTTTATCCCAATTGCAGTGTCACACTCTTTCATAAGCCCGCTCACATCCCACCCCAGGCTCTCTTTCTGCAGCAGCTACTTGGCAATCTACTGACATGATTCTGTATATTCTAGGTTTTCCCCCTCCGACCTTCCAGTTTTTCCTCACCTTATCCTGACATATAAGCTCTTGCAGCTGGGATGGGAAGATTAGGCAGGTTTGCTGGACAAACAGATCGAATCCTTACTTAAATCAGGCTCAAACTCAACCCTTCCAAACCACCATGTAAACCTGAATATGTTTCTTTCAACTCTGCTTCTAAACAATTCCCACAGGTAGAAGAAGAATTTCTGACAGACTGTTAGAAAGGGCCATTTCACAACATATCCTGCGCACCCCTCAAGCACCAGGGATGTCTTAACAAAAGAGCTTTTGGCAAGTTCCAGCCAAAGTGATGCCAACTTCTGAACAGAACCCCCTAAATCTCTAAAAGCTTCTGAATTTTGACAGTGGAGTAACTTCCCCCATCCTTACAGCAGAAGATGAATGCTGACACAGGCTGTGCAGTTGTTAGAGAACCACATATTTACATTTTTATTTTGAAGTTCTCTGCATGAAGAAGATCACAGTAAACTCTGTATCTCTACAGTATTTGCAACCCAATAAGCAGGATTTAAGATATGTGTGCTTGTAATCATAAATTCATCAGTATGTGGGATAATTGGAGTAATTATGCCAGGCAGAGATAGATTTTTCATGCTTTATCAAGAGCCTATAGGAGCACAAAAGAGCATTTCATCATTTTTGTTCCATAGTGAAACTTATCAGCATTGGTAGTAACTTCATACAGAGCAACCAAGATGCAGATAAGACTTGTTTCCCAGGGAAACTAGACAAAATACTTGATCTTTCCTACTATCCAGTTCTATCATAACAACACAACCCTTCCTTCCTTCCTTCCTCCTCCCTCCCTCTGCCCCGTACCATTGTCCCTCCCCAAACCTTGTGAAGTTGGAAGATCAAACAGTTTTAATCTGTTCCCACAGAGAAAATAATCTAGGCACAAAAATGGCAAGTGAAAAAAAAGTTAAACAAAGGAGGCGAGTGGAGAAAAACTTCCATTTAAGTGAGGGTCTGTTTGACCCGGAGCAGGACCTGCAGAGCCAAGTCCTTGTGCAAACTGCACTTACTCACGGGAGCAGCAGTTTTGAAATCAGTGCAATTACTCCAATAATGGAGTGCACAATATCAGTACATGGGTGCCCTCCCTCACTTTCTGCACTGAAATTTGCAGAAGTCCACAGTTAGACATCTAAATTCTACAAAAACCTTATGGGAATTGAGTATTAACTCTCATAAGCTGTTTTGAAATGACCAGCCTCTAATCAATCCATTTCTAGCAAGTAAAGCAAGTATGAGTTTTCAGCAGGAAGTAACAAATATAAAGAGGACATGAGCTAACTAGTGAGTTTGACTTATTTGGCACAATACGCTAAACCATGTCTATTAAAATATTATTAAATGATGAGAGCATCAATTATAATTAAACCTTGGTATGCCAAGTGGCTGCCACACCAAATTGTCTGTCCACAAAGCAGAGGTTTTCTGCCTTTTTTTAAACAAAGAGATTCTTAAGCAGTTCAGACCTGACATTTAGGCTTCATTTACAAAAAGAATGGAAAGGAAAAAAATAAAGATTAAAAGGGAAATAAACCATCACAGGTAGGAATGGTTTTATCATTTGTCTTTCAAAGGGCAGACTTTTGGAGTTCTCAGCTTCTAAACTAAATCTCTTAGGAAAATTAGGCCATTCCACTTATTACAAATGACATCCCTCTGAGACTCCTTACATAAATATATCTGTACGGAGGTCTTTTCTTGGGAGAAGCAAAGCAATCTTGAATATCTCACATCAGGAAAGGAAGGCAGACATTTATGATTAATGTCTTCACACACAATTAAGAGCCTAATGCCACCGTGCAAGCGCGGGTGGTGCAGAGGCTGCTCACCTGTGCTAAGGACTTCGTTCTCCCTTCACACAAAGTTTGATGAGCCACTGGGACAAATAAAGCCTTATTTAACAGAAGTCTCACAGGTAATTAAGGGAATCGCAACAAGTTTCATCAAAGTCAGAGCCTGATCACGGGACAGTGGATTCATACATGCACACCCATGCACAAAGAGGTTTTTGTGCGAGCCAGGATCTCAGAGCAGTGGTGTTCACCTCCTCCAGCAATGAGCCCAGCTCAGAACCCACCACCGTGGTATTGCCACCCCCTGGCAGGGCAGGGAAGGGGTAGGCAGAGCTGTGCTGAGTGCAGGCAGCTGCAGGCATCATGGTGGGGAGGAGGCATGGAATGCACCCACCCCTTGGGTCATTAGTGCTTCTTATTCTGGCTAATCGCATGTCATGGCACAGGGCAACAGATGAAGTTACACCATAGCTGGGCACAGAGCAGCTCAAGGACCTGCTGCTCCTAAAGACAGGGGAGATCTCAGACTTGCCCAGGTTTAATTTCATCTAGACTGAACTTAGAATCAGGCAAATTATTTTATTTTCTAGTGTGAATGTGCTTTTGTTACAAGAAAGTTGGATATGATTTTTATTATTGGACCAGATTTTGCCTTGATTTATATAATCAGTGAAATCCTATTGACGTCAGTGGAGTTGCCTGGATATAAGCAAGGGCAGACTTTGGCCCTGGTATTCATGTCATTTGTGGTAATAAAAGGAATGTCCTAATTCTCCTAAAGAGTAATCGGAGACCAAGAGCATGATTACTTTAACAAGACTTTCCACTGCTTCTTTACTTGAAACTCACATGACCTTTTTTATTAACCCTTGATTAATATTCTTCAACTACCTTAGTTGCTGTTGTTGTAGAAGATAAATGCTATTACGTGAATTTCACAGATCCATTAGATTATAGGAAGCCTATGAGAAATATTCCTATGCCATCTTTATTTTTACTGACGAACTTCCAAGATCATCTTCATGCTGTGACTCGTATCATACTAGTCTGGTACAGTTTTTCCAATACCTCAAAAGTTGCTCAAGAAAAATATTCAACTTGGACATATGTGTTCTTTGAAAGTACTAATCATTTTAAGTCATAAGACTATGATACATTCAAACTGTGAATAACATTTTTCTTGGCTTGATGAACACCTCTCTTTCAGGCCATCCAACAATGAATGGCTAGAGCTCTGTGGGGAGGCAGTTGCCAGAGGAAGTATATTTGAACCTTCCAGAAGATGTTGCATCACAGATAATGGTGAAGTAGTTCAGTTCACAGAACTGAGCAAACTCCCCAGTGCATTGGATATTCCAAGTGCACTCATGGTTTCTCAGAAAGATCTTACTGTAAAAAACCCCTCTGCCTAGAGCAATTGCCACTGTGTAAGCAAAAGATAACGTAACGTGCATTTACTGCCAGGCAGATGCTGCCTTTGAAATACGGCTTCAGCTGTTACATCCTTTTATATTGTAAAATAATTTTTACTTTTTCAAAGTATAGCAATTAAAAGGTCTTGATCTATTCACAGAACAGGCAGTTCACATGGTATTTCTATGTTATGTTTATCAGTGTGCCAAAGTCTAGTTCTAGAAGGAAAAGAACACTTCACAGATTCAAGTAGGGATGCAAATCTCCCGCTCTGGATTTTACTTTTATGCTCATATCAGTAACAGTCTGTGCTTCATCATAGTTGTGCTACTTAATTTGACTTAGAATCTGAAGTCCACTTTACAGTCACTAGACTGCAATGTCTTTTCATCAAGAGCAATTTGTTCTGGATTTGAGCTAGTCACCCTCAAGAGAAAAATGCTGTGGCTCTGCAAAGTTTCCTGCTCCTCCTGCTCAGCCCTTTACCATACTGACTCCATCCCAGACTAACTCGGGCAGCACTTCACCGGCTCCGGCTCCCCCAGCGCTGCGGCTCAGGGCAACTCGCCGGGCACGTGATGCCAGAAATGTTTAGTTAATACATCACCTCTAAGGAATGCCATCTAGAGACACAGTGAAAGAGAAAACAGTAGCTTCAGTAGTACAAAACAGTATTTCTAAAATGTAAGATTACAGTTCTTGTGAAACATGACTTCCTTAGGAAAAGAGCCAGCTGCTCATTACTTCATAGCCTCACAGTCTCTCACGGTCTGCTCCTGCTCTAGCTCACTCTTCAGATCAGCTGTGCTCATCTCCTGCTTGCTAGGAAGTGATCCAGTTTCAAATACAGTTACGTAAAACTGAACAATTCAAATACATGACATGTACTTGTCTCTCTTAAATAAATACATTAATTCAATAGCGTGCTTGGGGACAAAAAAAACGGAGTCAGCTACGAAAAGGGAAGGCAGAAAGGAACCAGAATCAAGTTAGATGGCTTTGAAGCACAGAAGGCCTGTGTTTCCCAAAAGCATCTAAAAACTAGCCGTCGAATTCAGGTGTGTCTTTCAACTCTTCGCAATTCTTGATGGAGACACCTTAGCACAAATGACAGAATTTGTGAACAGCAACACACCAGCATGACAAGATGAAGCCCTTTACCTGCTACCTTGACCTGGGTGGGTCTGCAGGCTCTGCAGGGCAGGACTTGGAACTCCTCCGCCTGGTACATGGAGTAGTCAGTGCTTGCAACCACCAGCCTGTCGCCGGGATTCCATGAGCTCACGTCATCCATCAGATTCAGGACCGTGCTGTTCACATTGGTGTCAATGGTTACCGTAAGCTTTGGTTTCACTGAAAAGCCAAAATGGAATGGTGGAGAATTCAGTTAATCTTATCAGAAAATGCCTGCTTTTTTTTTTTTTTTATTTCCCTGGAACATCACCAAAAATGATGATTTCTTCATGCAACAAAAAATAGTTAACTCTTCCAAATATGCTTTTTACTGGCTTTGGCTTGGAAAGCAAGCAAACGAGACAGTGTTTTCCTTTAGTTGCAGGCAGGTGGATTTTCCACTAACCCCAGGACTAAATTTAAATGTAGCTTTTAGAGACTCATTTTCACCACACCCACTTAGCAGCAGCACTTGTGGGTGCTGGGCGCTGTTATTCACAGCAGCTAAGTGGTCTTTAATGTAATGACTGTTTTTTCCAGAAAAACAACCATTTTCCACTCTCCTTTTCCCACCCGCTGAGTGCTGAAGAATCCTAATGACCTGTCTAATGACCAGGCTAGGGACAGTGGTGTTGGAATTAATAACTAGAAACCAAAGTATTACTTTCAAAACCTGTTGTCTTCGCAAACTCTGATTGACTAATCCTACCTCATCTCAAAATGCTTTAGCAAAAGACAAGATATTTACAGGAAGGGACTTGCCAAGTATTTGCCAGAGCCTCGCTGGGTTTTGAGACACCACCCTGTTGCCTCTGTTAGCACTCAGGAATTTTTCCTGAGATAAATCTTCAGCTGTTTTATCTGTGTTCATGTCAATAGCTTAGCTGAAGCTTCAGCTTGGGGAATTACTCAAGTTGTTCTTACACCAAACAATGGCCAGTTATGGAAAGACAATATTTCTGCTTTTCCCTGGTCTGGCTTTCAAACATGGGACACGTACCAGATCTGCCACACAGGAACCGTACTCTGTAGTTCTGACAGCCCTCGCCCGTCTGGTCCTTGCCATGGCACAGAAACCTGTAATCATGGCCACTCTTGTAGAAAACCTCAGTTGTTAAATTAGCTCCATCAAGCGTCATTGCCTGGAATGAGAACAGAAATCTAAACCAGGTGATACCCTGAGGTGGAAGGGTTTCACCGAAACATCCATGCCGTCAGAAGAGGCTCTTGCTTTGTTTTGGGTGATGCACAACAGTTGTATAACAAAACACGGTGACTGTTATGTGTGCTATCCAGCCGGCACTCCAGCTGGTGCTCAAACACAGCTATTTTATCCGCAAGCTGCACAGATTATTGCTAGGTGCATGCCTTTCTCTCGTGTCTATATTAAGACCATGCGCTTTTTTGGGAGGAGTATTCTGAGCTGCACTAACATCTGCCTTGGTGCCCTAGATTTTCTCTTGCAGTTGGTTCGAGGGCAGATGAAAACGCCGAACACAGATGCTTGCACTCAAATGAACTCATGGCTTCAAGCCTCTTCCCTACACTCATTTCATTGCTTGTGGCTAGGTGATGTCTGAACCTTGCAGAAGAAAGAGGTGGGGGTCTTACTTCTTCTTTGCACGGATCAGTCTCTAAGAAAAAAAAAAACAAAGTGGCTCCAATACCCAGCAAGGATCAAGAAGAGGTGGCCTTTTCTCACACACAAGTACCAGCCTGTAGAGCTGCCTTGAGAAAAAAGGCTGTATCATAGCAAGAAGCAGGGGGATATGTAGGCTCTCCCGTGTTCCTGCTGGAGCAATGTCACCCCTCAGGGTAATGTTAAATTTCACGGTCTGGCTCTAAAGCTTGCAATTCTCTTGACCCTTTCACAAAAATGTGCTGCATTGCACTGGGCAATCCAAATATCACGTGCACTTTAACACAGCACTGGGAGATAAGCCATCTTTCAGCAAAGGGTCTGATCCTGATTCCCTCACTCACACGGACCTTCCTTACTAATGCATGCACCTCGCTGCCATGTATAGGATTAACACGTCAGCGGAAGGAATGTGCCTGTGGCTGTGCTGTGCTTCTGTTATTATCATCATATCTTCAGTTTTCTTGTACGGAGCGTAGCTGGAGCAGGCCAGCTGCTATAAATCAGTGTGACTTTATGAAAGTAATGAGCAACACCAGATTACACTACCTGAGGATTTGCTCTAAGATCTGCAAGATAAACTGAAAAATGTTGTCTCTTAATAAACATGAAAAAAAAAAAAGTAACTGTCATTTAACAGAAGAAATAAAAGGTTTGTTTATAGAACAGAAGAATATCTTTCTTGTTTCTCTTTTAATATGCATGCTAGAAAGGGCTGTATAGCAACAAACATCTGACCCCTTTTTTGAACTACATTGGCACCTCTAATATATGTATATTGAGGCAGAAATGAATGTGGATTTGCTAAGACCTGGCAGAAAATTATAGGGCAGTTTTTTCCTTTCTGTTCAAGAGGAGACTCTTTAAAACATCTAGCCCTGGAAACTTTCACTCATACTGTCAGCATTCCCGTTTACTTCAATAGCCACATTCTTGTGAATAAGGACAACTCCTCTGGTTCAGAATATGCAGGAACCTGAGGTTCAGCCTCCCACAGATATTAAGTATTTTATTGTCTTTTGCAGGGCAATGCTTCTGCTGTAGTTGGTTTACCAGGTAGATATATAAAGTATATGGTGGGGATCTGCAAAAAAAGGCTTGGTTTTTACACCTCACTTTTTTTTCTTTGTCATTAAAGAGGCTTTTGCAGTCTCAGAAAAGGTATATGATTTCTGCTCAGCATGCTGGCCTGGTGGCATAATTATTATGTTTAGCCCCAAATAGAATTCAAATTCTTTCCACAGAGAAAAAAACCTGACTCCAAGAAATGGCTGCAAGCTCACCAATATTTTTTCCAACCTACTACAGCTGGTAGCTTTACCATCTCATTACATTTTGTGATTAATTTTTTAGGTAGGTTCCATTCCAGGACCATTTAAAAACTTTGAAATTTTCCTGTGTTTTTTTCCTTTTAATCTTCCAGCAGGGAACCACATATTTCATGATAGCATCTGTGCTGTCCATGATCCCACCCGTACTTCTTTTCATGCCAGAAGCCAGAAAGGCTCTCAATTCTATAAACTTTTGTCTCAGAATGATACAAGGCTGGATACCAGATCTTATTGGTTATGTATGAGAGCAGTAAAATAGTCAGTGTTTTTTATTTAGAAACAAAAATTACCATCAAGCACAATTATTTTGGGATTCAGGGTCAGTCCAAAGAAGACTTGCTACTGTAAAGGAAGAGGTAAGCTGGCCTACCTGGATGTCAATGGGTTGCCTACAGACTTTATCAGGATGAGCAGCTTTGAAGTCAGAAAGCTTCTCCATGTCCTTAGATCTCACTTTTTCAGGCTTCTCAAACCACTCTGTCCACTCTACGTCTGGAGACAAGCGCAAACAAGAAAAGTAATTTGAAGGTCAAGCTTGAATGCGTCAAAAATGCATGAAGCATAATATGATCTCAGATATAATGCACAGGTTGATCACTGATGATCTGATTCCTGCCTCTTCCTGCCGCTCTGTCAGCTGCTTTTAATGATGCTGTGAAGTGTAACCAGCCAAGGGACAGCGGAGTTATTAAAAGCGACACAATTGGAGTATGCAGTATGAGCATTATTAATAGGTATGGATTTTGCCTCTGTGTCCTCCCTAGCTGCCTTTTCTGATCTTCATATCAAGTTACAACCAGTTACTCTGTGTTGTCTGAAACATGGACATGATGACTATGCAGTCAAAAGAAGAGGTTGTGTGTGATCTCTTAGATCATAAGAGATGGAATTTCATACCCAATGCAGTAAAAGGAAAAAGGATCCTAGTTATTCAGAGAGTCCTGGAGACAATTGGGGAAAGAATCTGTGTGTGCTCTTTACTGGTGTTAGCAGCAATGTAAATAGCGGCTAGCAAATTCACTCTTCCCAAATGGAAAAGTATTGCAATAAAAAGGATGATTCACCCTATTTGTCAACTGTCTGCCACTGAATTAAATGGCACACAGATCTCTTACCTTGAACCCACTCACTAGTCGAAGAGACATTAAAATGTTCTCCATTCTCAGCTTTGAATAGTTTGAATACTTTGGCCACAGCTGACCCTTTGTGACCTGTAAAAAAATAAACATTGTTAAAATCCCTGAATGCAATCAATAAAAGTCAGAACTGAAAAGGTAACAAACCACGTGTGTGTTTGCATGTTTTGACTACATTATCCAGAATTAGCCCTGCAAAGCTTCCAGAAAAATTTACTGATCTTGGAATGAGGCTTCAGACACTTTTATAACTGCTTGGACAATCAAGAGGAAAAATCTTCAAAAATCAAGACAGGATAAAACCCTCAGTGCTTTGTAATATATTGCTATTTTTATTTGATGTTGCAGCAAGCCATATTGTTAGCTGCTCTTGAAAATGCCATGAAAAGACATAGTAAGCCTCAAAAGTCTTCAGCTTGCAAGAAAATGGTTTTGCAGGCATATTTGAGGCTACTAGTGCAGGATAGAGATTAAATTTTCAGCTGGTGTGAACAGGGTTTGTTCCATAGCTTTGTATCTAAGAGAGGCAGAGTCCAAGCTCAACAGAGTTACATGGGTAATACTGATGCAGGATCTCACCTTTTATCTCAGAGTTTGGAAAACCCAGGTTATATCCCACTCAGCTGCTTCAGCTGCATTAATGGGAAGAAGCAATATATAATATACAGAGAGCATTCAGTTAAATATGTCTAGCCATCAATTGCTCACAGCTTTGATGTAAAGCAATATCAAGTGAAAACACGGTTGACCAAATTAATCCAGCCATAACTCCAATAACTTCCAGAGATAATGTCAAGCCAGCATTTTGTGCATTAATTACCTTGATATTCAATGTGGTCTTCAACAGAAGAGAAGGGATTTCCTTTAATGGTAATAAAACTCCATGGGTGCCTGGAAAATGAAAATGAGAAATGATCAAATTATGTCATGTCTGAGATGCATATTTTTTTATAGCACTGTGTTCTTGCATTTCTCAGGGGCACCACATTCAAAACAGTCTGATTAGTGTGACAGGCAGCTTTGTTAAAATTAAAAATATATTAAAACTCTATATTTCTTCAGTAAATATATCAAAAGAGAAGGAAGTTCCAAGACAAATTCCTGCTTAATACACTCCTATAACAAGTGTGTTTCTCTTCTAAATGAATGTTTAAAGAGACTTGTGTGTGATAGACCCATAGGACACTGGCAACTCCTTGGGGAGCCTGAAAATCTTCCGAGTGTGTGTGTTTGTGCACACTCGCACACACAAAAGAATATGAAAAGAAGCCACTTCTGCATAAATAAATTTAGCTTATGCTGAAATCTTGTATATCACAATAGTTCTTTGGAATGGCCCATGAGAATTTCTAAAAGACAGACTGGCTGGTAAAGGGCAATAAAAACTACCTAGTCAGTCTCTGGATATCTAGTTTCCTTGTTTTGAACATTGAACAGGGATAAAGGTTTATGAGTCTGTATTGTCTGTTCAAATCTGATCCTATTTCAGAAGTAAGTTCATTACTGCCTGATGGTTATTGGTTGAGTAGGTTCAATAGCTATCAGCAACACTGGAGAATGACCACATGGATGAACAAGCAATGGAGACAGAGAGTAAAGTGCCTCCCAGCCTTGGGGGTGAACCCAATTAGTGGGGGTCGGGAGGGAGTTTTATCTTTGAAATAGAAACAGTTCAGGCGTATCTGCTCTTAATGACTAACAGAATAAAAAATACGCTTTTACGGTTGTAGGGAGACTGTCATCCCCACCCTGAATTTAGCAAACGGTCCCACAGATTAAATCATGTCTCTACTGGTATAAATACCCAGTGATTTCAATTGCATCAAGGTTCACCCTTGAGTCTTGCAGGTCACCTTACATTTACCATCTGCTGGTATAAACGAAGTTATAAAACACTCTGGGACTTCAGAAGAAAACATATACAGACATTGACAGCCACTAAAATGTGCACAAATACCACTGGCCTGAGCTGGGTTTTGCTGGGATTCGCAGCCCCGGGCTTTGGGGTCGGCAGGAGCAGGTTCTGGGCAGCACTGGTGCACCCCATGCCGTGCCCAGGCCCCACACATGGCATGGGACATGCTCAGCAGAAGCTGCCAGCACAACCGTCCCGGGAGCTGCCAGCGAGCCGGGCGCCCTGCTGGAAAACCTGCCCGTGCGCCAACTGCCAGAGGCTCTGCCGGGCTGTGATCTCCATCCAGGAAGGATGATTTATCACTCAGCAGGCAAGATACATCATCATCATCATTATTATTATTATTATTATGGCATCAACTTTGAGATAAATGACAAAAAAGACAATAGCCCCCAAAAAACCTGAAAAATAACCTAAAGAGTAAGAAGCTAGCTAGTTCTGCAGCTCAAGCTTCAGCCCGATTTCATATGTTAAAATACTTGTTTCTCCCAGTTATTTTGTCACTAAAAATAGTTTTAAAGTCATTCAACCCCAGCACATGAGGACACAGGCAATCTGTTCGGGCTATATGAAATAAAAGGACCAGTAAATCCAGAGCCAAACCAGCAATATTTGGGTGGGATTCAAAAGAGAACAACTGTGTCATCAAGCACTGAAAGGCTTAATTTATTAGTAGAAGGAAGGAAAGAAAAAAAAAAAGCTTATGCGTAAGAGAACAAACTGAATTTTCTAAAGAACTACAATAGAGGAGAAATGCAAGGTTCTCCTTTCATTCCTAATGTTCTGGACTCAGCAAACAGGCAACTGGAAGAGATGCCAGGAGCACAGAAACATTTTTGGATAAATCTGCATTGCTTACTGGCTCTTCTACAGCAAGGGGGAGTTGCACAACTTTACAATCTGGCTGAATATGGAGCAACTGGAGATAGACAGGAATTTGTCCATATAACTCCTGCCATCACCCCAGCCAGACAACAACCCAGTCTATGGCTGAATAGACTGACTCATGTGATACCTCACAAAATGTGAAACAGAAATTTCCTGTGCCAAATTACCGCCTGGGGCTTACACCATCATTGTCTGGATGATGTCCATGGTCAGCCCCAGCCATGGGCAGGGAGTGGAGTGGAAGTTCAATTTGTATAAGGAGAAAAGCTTGGGCACACCTGACAAAGCTGCCTGTCTTCCCCTGTGCCATCTAACTGCCTTTGTAAATCTGGTCACATCTGCCATCCAATGTTTTTTTGTGGGTTTTTTTGAAAGTTGATGAAATTAAATGCTGAGAACACTCCCAAAATAGTCTTTTAAATAATGCACCATGATGTAAGTATTTTTCCACATACCACTATGCTGGTGGAAGACAATATTTACCAACTACTACCACATTAGGGTACCCACAATGTCCCTATTATTTATATAAGGAAATAATGTAGTATTTCAGATGACAGCATGGCAAGGATTAGCTTTTTGACTGCAAACAATAATGATGTTGAACGTCACACTTCCATGGATGAGTTTCTATGGTATTTCCATTATAAGCATTTGTGACAAAGAAGTGAGAAACTAGCATTAAAACACCACAGCAACCTAAAACCATCAAGTGCAATTTACTTTTATAAACATATGCAAACCCCATCAACTTCTTCCTGTTGCACAGTTGGGAAAAAAAAAAAAAAAAGTACAATGTTCAAAAATCTTTTTCTTTTTCCCTAATTTCAGTGTTTGAAAAGAAACCCAGCAGGCTAGTGGGCTCTAGTATGGGTTCTGGGTATTTGAGAGCAAGCACTGCACTGATGGAGACAGCGTGGTTTTGGAGACTGTTTCTGCAACCTTGGTTGATTCTTTGGAAAGCATTATCTGGTGCACAGGAGTCCCTGTGGTATTTGACACAACCACTTCATCAAACAACTAAAATGTTACTTCATCTGCATGCGCCCAGCTGACACTTGTCTGCTCCCACAGAGTCACTTCTCCCTACAAGGCAGATTTTTTGTCATGTTCTGCAGTGACACTCTTAGTGCTTCTTAAAAAAAAAGCGACATAAATTCAGATAAACACAGAAAATATAATGGCTACAGTTGGGTAAATAGCACATACTCTTAACAGTGTGTGTGCCAACACAGACACTCTACTGGCCACAGAAGTATTTACAGTCCACAGCATAAATTCATGCTTGCTAAATTTCTGTGCTGCACAAGTCCCCAAATATGTATTGGACAAGCTGAAGAAAATGCTATATGTACGTCTATATGTATTTAGCCAGGGCTACATGGCTATAATTCTACCCTCCTTAATGTTCAGCCCATCCAATCCACTGTGTATATGTAGATATGCTTCTTAAATCTTTGGGGGATAGGAACAATATCTTGGAAAAACATATTTTAAAATGTGAATCATGTGCTATTTCTCAATCTGCTAATAAAAATACCCAATATAGGCACAGAGTGCATCTTAAACTCTCTAACTGCTAAAATTTCACGTTGAGAAATTTCCTTTTTTTTTTTTTCCTTTTTTTTCCATGTGAAAGAACTTTGTACCTTTGAGAGGGTGGAATTATTTGGACATCTCAGGAGCATAATAAAGCCTCTGTGCTGGGAGAACTGGCAGGACTGGCACATACCTAAACCCAAGGTGGAGGAAATGCTTGCTGCCCAGTTTGGTCATTGCTTTTCTGGCTGAGTCGTCCAAGTTTCTAGATCCTTCATCGTTCACTGCAACCGACAGGATCATGCCATTCTCAACTCTGCCCAAATACTGGGCAAGACGTATGCTTTCCTCTTTTGCTCTGTAGGTATCAAACCTGAAGTGATAAAAACACCCGAAAACATTTACTTTAGTGAGCATCGCAGATTTGTGTACTGAAAAGCAAGTGCTATAAAGAAATAACTCTTTTGTATTGTTTACAGGAATTATTGTTATCCTGTTGCAAAAACACATGTCTAACAGGGTATATTAGGGGTTTCTGATAAGTTGAAACTCTAGTTGACAGGACAGCAAGGGAGTAACACTATTCACTCTGGTTTTGGAGATTACTGATCTAGAAGGAATTGTATATAAAGGCAATGACACTCATTTGAACAAGATGCTAAAATGAGTGTTTCTGAGCTTGCTGGGATGCTGATCCAACCTTTTCCCAAAGATCCTCACATCTAGAGAGCTGAAAAGTCACTCACCGATCTGAATGGACAACTGCGCCCGTCTTTGGGTCAATAACATGGACAATCACACCCCGGTGGCCCCAGCTCCTTTCAAAGTAATATCCACCTTCTTCCATGCCACCAGGATGAAGAGTTTTGTTTAAGAAAGTCCAGGACAGCTTTTTCTTTCCATGGATCTCAAGAGTGCCACCTTTACTTACTCCAAGATACTTCTGCCCAAAGTAGGGGTCTATCTGGCTGCCGTCATCCGCTCTGCAGCAGGAGGGAGGAAAGGAACCAGTTTTGGGTTTGGATCTAACAGTCAAGGAGCCTCTCCTCTTGTTCTGCTCTGGCCCAAGGACAGAAGACTCACAATCTGCAATGTATTTCTTTCAACTACTCTAAGAATCAGAAACTGCTCAGAAAACAAATTATCTTAAACAATACTAGAAACTACTGAAGACCAGCAGTGATCTGGTACTCAGATTGTATATTTGAGGTCAGAGGAGGCCCGGAGCCCTGACCGAATGACATATTTGTGTTTTTGAATCCTAGAGGAAGTTAGGACCCTAACCATGGGTTAGAAGACCTAGTAGTTGTCAAATATGAGTTGGGCAACCTTGAAAATCTAAGAGATCCTGTAGCAATCTGCAGGATATAAATGTATTATCCTTTGGCTTACCACTTTCATGAATGGATGTTTAGGGAGAAGAATTTTCAGGATAAAATAACTCTTTGGGCTTTAAGTCTATGCTGAAAAATCAGCTTGAGTGGTGGCATAGTGCATGCTGATTTTCTGGAATGCCCAAATACCCCAATGTTCATCTCCCAACAGTATTTCAAACCAGAACCAAAACTGCATCAAATTTTTACGGGGCATTTAAATTGTTTAAGAAGTTACTGAACTTTCCACAGAGCACTGATGATCTTAGAAAATGTCATTTTAAGGAAAGTTTTTGTTCCCTGTTGTGGAAGAGAGATCCTAGAAAGTATCAAGATAATATTTTATTGTGCGTGCATACATACCGCCCATACAAGATGATAACCACATTGCTTCGGTAAGGGCACATCTCACTGCCGATGTGTAACTCTCCATCATTTTCAATGAGTATATGTCTAGTACGCAAAATGATAGGCTGCACATCATCCTTAATGACCAGTTTTCCTAAGCAGAAAAGGTTATGACATTTGTTTTAACATACAGCAGCTCATCAGAGGTTGTGAAACCATCGTACTAAGCCCAGTGCTGGGCTCTCATATTGATTTTTGAAAAATTCTGCCCACACTCCCCAAAACAGCTCTCAATACAAATCCTAAAGTCATTACATGTTTTTTACTCAGTTCAATTCTTGAAGAATGCAGCTAAGATTTGCATGGAAGAGGACTCATTCAAAACTGAGACAAAAATTCAGAGTTAAGATGAATAAAAGCTATTCATGCTGGCAGCCACCAGCAACACTATGACTCTGTCCTTAGAGACAAAGAGACACATACGTATCTGCCTTGTCCTGAGACCCTGAGAACACAACTATTGCCGTATGATGTTATCAGCACAATGATTTAGTAAAAAAAAAGTGGTTTTTAAACAAATCGCAGAAGTAGAACTAATGAGCATACTGAGGTACTTTTGTGAATTCTCTAGAAAGGACAGCTGATAGTTGATTATAAGGGCTAAAGAACCGATAGCATCTCAGCTACCACCCACCCTTGTACCACATTAAAGCCGGGTTTGGCCACTAGCCACCCAGTTCTCAGCAAGAAGCAGGAAGGTCTCCCAGTGTGAGACAGAGTGATTTAACTAGTCAAACAGAATAAATTTGGAAGTGCATTTCCCTCAGTCTTGCCACCAGCACGTTTTACCTCCGTCAGTGATGTGGATGGAGTGGACGGTCGCAGAAGAAGAGAGAAGGAGCTTCCTGCCATTACGGATTTCAATGCGGTTTTCTTCATTGTGACCTGGGTTCCAGTTTTCTAACTCAGGATCCTTATCAGGACATGTGACAGCTGCTTCTGCTAGGTAAAGATGGAGAGTAAAGACAATTACCGTTTGGTTGGTGCAAGACAGAAAGCTCCATATCTGGGCATCTTTACAGTGTTTCTGTACCTCCTTTTGCTGACTCCCTGGAACACAATGGTATCTCTGTGCAGCAGAGTACATGAACAAAAGAAAATAACAGCTCAAGTTGTATGGTTTTCTGATTTCTAGAAGCATGGAAAACTTGCTACCCAATACAAAGGAGCCTTGCGAGGGATGCAGCTTCCAGAAACTACCAAGAAGAGGCTGTAACTGAGCCCTTCCTGCAGTGACATTCAGCTCTGTTCATTCCATCCAGACACAAAGCCTTTCACAAGCCCAGAGAAGACACTGATTAAAGGATAAAACAACTACCACCTTTAAAAATGTCCCCAATTTACCTGCGAATATGTTAAAATATGTTTGCACACTGGAGATGGAAAGTAAAAGTGTTCAAACTAACATGGAAACACCAAGCACCATGGAATTACCAGTCCATCCGCTAACAGAGAGCAACAGGAATCTCACAAGATAGAGACTCTGGGTTTGTGAGCTTTTCCAGGCAGAAGCAATAAGGATTCGTTCACTTTGGGTTCACACATCACCAGGCTCCACACAAAAATTTGATTACAGACTGCCATGACGTGTTAGTCTAAACGGCTCTCATACCAAATCCAAGAGTTTCATAAGTATTTACTTAAGATAAAATATTTTCCTGATATCTCACTCAATGTGTAAGTGTCACATCTTACTCTAATCAACAAAACTGTGAGTGCAAGAGTCCCATGTGTGATGCATATTTTCTGAGGGTAGAAACCTTTCTAATCCCAGGAAGCTGAGGTCAGTGGAAGTTTGAACAATGAGCCCTTTTCCATCAGAATGGGTTGGAAGTTCGCACCAACTCTCCAATTGTTATCCTTTAAAACAAAAGCACCATAGGAAAACCACAGGATCCACAAATCAATAATAATAATAGGCATGGGATAAACACCTTGACCTTAGCAGGGTTGTGTCTCTGGCACTTAGTATAGTAAAGTTGGGTGGGTTTTGCCCCACAAATACTAATGCATTCCATTAATGGAAAGGACAATAATGAGAATCCATGCAAGAAAACACGTCCCAGTGCTGGTGTAGTGGACAATGAGCTGTTGTGTGTTGCCACCGTGAAACTTGAGGGACATCTGTAATTCCACAGCAACAGAAACAAAATCTGTCCATCTGCAATTCAGTTTCCTCTCAGATTCCTCCACCAGTTTCATGTCTTAAGAAAACAATAGAATTGGACCAGCCACTGCTTTGATGTCTCCAGAGACCCATTAAATACCAGCTATTCAAGGTAAGCAAGGGACATTTCACATGGCCAACATATGTCTTACCTATTCAAGGTAAGCAAGGGACATTTCACATGGCCAAGGTATGTCTTGGCTCTCTGCAAACTTTTTCCATAGACGTGAAGTGATCAAACCAGAGAGGGCTAATAATCTGCCAGGTAGCAAGTCAAATACTGATAAACATCCAGGAACTGATTTTGATACCACTCGTGCCAGCTGGAAACTGGAAGTATATCAGTAATGTCAGAGGCACTTTTTCCAATTTACAGTAACTGAGAAAAATAAGAAGGTGTTTCTGGGTTCCTACCAGAAAGACATAGAGAATTAATAAGAGTTGGAAAAGATAAATATTTCATGCAGGAAATGAGACTTGCATTGTAAATAGATGTTCACATATAACTGTAATATACACTGACAACAATTTCAAAAAAATAAGCTGTTATTCCCATAGGAACAAGGGAAATAGAAACATTTGCTCATGATGAGAAACTAAATAAAACCAAAAGCATTGATTCAAATATAGAGGTATAATTTATCAATTAGATTACAAACTAGGATAAAAGCGTGTTGATTTTTCCATTTACTTGGCTATGCTAGTGTCCAAAAGAGTTTCCTGCAGTCCTACAGATGACTTGTGCCTCCAAAATTCATTATTTAGAAACAGAGAGGTAAACAATGAAGCCTAAGGGGAAATCAAGAGGAATTCACACTGATGGTTGGTATGGCGATCAGCAAAAGCTGACACAATCCAGAACAAAGGACTCAAATTCCCGATGTCATTACCCAATTCATACCAGAGAGCAGGAACTGTGCATCTGCTGCATCAAGGACACTGGAGGGCTGAGCATCTTCTACCAGCTTGTCCAGGTACCTTGCTATTACTCTCATTGTCATTTTTAAAATAAGAATGTAACTTTTACCCAGCACAAGGAATTAACTGAATGTTTTGCTTTTTGGCCAAAAGGGCCTGAGCACAGTGTTGAAAGGTTGCTTCATGCAGCTGCAGCGTTTGGGGCAAGACATATGGTCTCTTTGTTTTAAACAAATACAAACCCTCAAATTAGCTCTACTTAGAATATGTATATTCTAGCTTCCCTCTTCCCCTTTCCCTGACTGCTTAGGAAAAGGGCTGCTTGGAAGAGGCAAACCCCAAGGGACAGGGATGTCCCACCCCAGAGCTTCTTGCTCTCCACATCTGGGCTTGGGCAATGCAGCAAAATGCTGAACTTCACCTCCCATAGCCACAGCCATCAGGACCTGAGGTTTCTTTTGTTATTTCTTTGTGGCAGTTTGTTGGATTTAGGTTTGTTTTAAGAATGCGTGGCAGCATCTGAGGGATTCCTGAGGGTACTTTCACCTGCTCAGAAATTTCAGCCTTGGCCACTCCAGCTGCCCTTGATCAGGAATATGGGCACATCAGAAATCTGCTTGTCTCCTGACATTTCTCATTTTGTCCTTGACTCTTCTTATACGAAGAAGAGTGAAAACCTGTTCAGTCTAAACCAGCAACGTCTTTATGTAAAAAAATGTGTTAAAAACCATGTCCTTTTTCCCCATGGCAGGAAAACTTACCTCTGCTTACAGAAGAGATCACAAACAGAAGAAAAACGAAGATTTCGGCAAGATACTTGGACGTAGGTAGAGCCATTCTTCAGGATTTTTAATTCTCTGGGTAGATACCTGTGAAGAAAGAATATCAAGCAAATGTAACTTTTTTTTTTTTTTTTCCTCCCCAGCTCATGCATAAATGATTCACTGCACAAAAAGGTGAATTTATGCCAGCCCGCTGTCACTCCCGTTCAGCTCTATGGCTGAGAACACCTTCGTGCTGCTTCAGGACCAGCCCGAACAGAGCAAGAAACCAAGGGCAGCTCCTCACCCTTTGTTTGGTTTAGGATAAACTCACTCGGGAATCCAAATAGACACTCAGAAAGCAACCACCAGATGTAACTAAAAACACCTTAGGAATGCAGTATAAACACATCCAGTGTCAAGACTCTCTAAGACTGAATATTCACATGTGCAAAAAAGTAATGAAACACAACAGAGAAGGCGTTTGCAGAGTGAGAAATTTTCATGAAGTAACTTTTCGATGGCACCTCTCTCCCCCCATACTATTCCCACATTTTTAGCAATGGCGTTTTGTGCATGCACAAGATAAACTGTATTCACACTTCCAGTCTGAAGCATGCAGTTTCTTAGATTTCAGATCCAAGAAAATATCGTCTATTTAATATGTTCAGCTGAGAATTTTCTTGCAAAACCAAAGCTGCGTTTGAAACCAGTCTACCTAATGTTTTCGTTTCTTCAGCAGCCAGCCCCCAGCAAAAACAAGCAAGCAGTCTCATTAAAGTCAAAGCTAGACTTAATGTGACCTTCTCCGGTCTCCAGTGATTGATTCTGCACCTCTTCCCTATGCTCATGACAATTTATTGACATATGTATTCACACTAAGACAAGGGCACCCATTTCTGTAAGTGTCAATGCTCTGTATTCATAAGGTGCTGTTTAAAATTCACATGTAGTACTTGGAGCTATTAGGTTCTATCATGCAAGCCAGTATCTGAGGAATATCGAAGAAATTTATTTGTAACTGTCATGTCACATCGCAGTGATGAAATAGGATAAAAGTATGCATCGCAGAGCTTAGTTAGACACTAAAAAAAGCAATTGAAAAAAAAACCTCCAGGGTGCCCCAGTTTCTTTAGGGCAAAACCCACATGTTATTTTTCATGTCACTTGTTAATATAAAGCAAACAAAAAACATCAGAAAAAGATAAGCAAGAAGCCAGGATTTAATCTGGAGCAAATTTAACAGCATATATATGCAAAACACGTCTGCTTTTTATGAAGGTGATACAGCTTGAAGTACAATGATACATTCGAACCACATGTAATCCAATGATTGCATTAAAAATAGCATTAGAACCAGATTTGTCGGGAAATATTCCAGCAAGAAAATGTTTGCTTGTTTTGGTATAGCGTATTTGACAGCCGTGAGCTCTGGAAACAGCACGGACTCAGGGCTCGGTACAGTCTATCAGGTGCTGAAATACTGTTACAGAACAGCAGAAAAGAGGAATGCACTTAGTAACACTATAACTTTGAATGATATACATTATCAGAGAGCAATAATGTCGCCATGGAATTTGTGCCAGAATCAGGCTCCACGTGTTTGACATTTTAACAACATTAACCATCAACATTTGATAAGACAGGGGTCTTTTAAAGCAATATTATTAGAGGTACGCCCGGAGTACAGCAGTCACCATTAAAATGTCAAGATTTATTAGCGATTATTACACAGCCTAATCTGCAAACCCAATCACTAGATTCTGCTTTAACGACAGAGGAAAAACTAAACGAGTGGTAATACCACAGAATGGTCATTACAGATAAACAGTGGTTCTGATAGCATGGACACAGCTGTATGTTAGTGTTGCATAAAGCCAGATTCCAAGTGGTAAGCTATTGGTCATAAAATACATTCAGATTATATAAGAGTTCACAGAAATAAAAAGAAGGGACTGATTTTTTGGCAGTGATGCCATGCATTTGCTCTCCTGTTGTTTTGTAGGTAGCAAAGATATTTCTTTGTTCTGGCCCATTAAAAACTCAAGAGGAGCATCTCTACTCCGTCCAGCTCATGATCTTGTTTCTGACAGTAACCTGCAGCAAACTGGTAGGAAGTCAGTGTAAGAAATTTCAGTTTTTGCTTTCTTTAGAGCCAAGAACTGCACAGTACTTACCATGGGGCTGTGCAAAATGGCTTCTGCTATTATATCCCTGGTTGCTCACTGGGGACTGCTTCCTTGATTGCATCCATCTTCATCAGCAGAGATCAAAACAGGCAATCAGACACTGGGAAGCCATGTCATTTTTGGAGGCATCAGCTGTGTGCCAGGCTCCAATGTTTTTGTAATGTCTGATCTGCCACAGTCCAAAGAATATCCTGCTTATTTTGTGACTGAGGTAGGGTGTTTGATTCGGCTTGCAGCGAGCCCAAGTTCATTGCAGTGTTCTTTTAACTGGCACTCAGGTTGGAAATGCTGAGAGCCACGAGGGCCAAGAGGATCCGACTCCTCTGATTCAGCTCTGACTAACACACTGCTGGAAAAACGCTGCTCGGAGGATAATCTCAGGAATTTTCCTTCAAAGGTTCTCAAGCGTCTTTCCCAAATATTAGACATAAACAGTGACATGCTTGATTTTACTGTTAAATATAAGAGGAGGAAGAGATAGTGACTCTTTTTATCAATGTCTCTGGCTGGAGAGGACTTGGAGCAGTTATCTCCTGCCAGCCAGCCGGTTCATCAGCTCCGCGCTCGGAGCCGCTGGGGATGCAGCAACACACATCGCATTTGAACCGGCGCCATGTGGCTGAGTCCAGCTCTGATGTAACCAGCTATGTCAACAAATTTCCCTGCAGATTCGGGCATTCTGAGAGCGCACAGGCCATACAAGTGTCCTCCTAAGTCTATCATCTCTAACATTTCTCAAATACCATCTGTGATTCCTCTCTTGGGTGAGAAGAGCTTTTTCATCTAGCCATTAAAAGCTGCCTGGCAATGGCAAGTGGGACTCATATCCCTGGATCTGGCAAGGCAGACTTTCTGAAATGATTCCCAGCTGCTGGATCTTTCCAAAAAGTGAACAATAGCATCAGACAATGCTAAAAGTAGATGCAGGAAACCATTAGTCCTCAGCTGGCTGCTACCGCAGGTGTCAGCAGCGGTACTGTACTAGAAAGCACACTGCACGGACAGGAATCCTGATCCACTGCCCTCCCTGCTCTTTTAATGCTGGAGGTAACACAGAGCAGACAATCCCGAGAGCAAAATGGCAAAGAAATGCTCTGAGGAAGCTGGATTGTCACAGGCATCATGGTGAGGTCGCACAGACACCCCAAATCCTGGGCAACGGTGCAGAGCTCTCGACAGCGGCAGAGCCAGCCGTTCAGAAGCACACACCAGGCTCCAACCTCCACTCGCCCCCTTGCGTGACTCTGAGTCAACCACTCAGGCCTGGCACCAAAATATTTTAAAAAGCAACTCCCAGTATTGGGTAGAGTGCTTTTTAAGACAGGTTTGACAAACTTTGGAGGATGTACCTTCAGCATCTGCTGAAGATGAGGCTCCTCGCTGGCATGTCAAGCGAGGCACAAGAGGTGCATTAACCATCCATTACAAACATGACAAGGGTGGAAGAAAAGCAGCAGCTACCTGATATTCCCTGAAAAAGACGTCAAACAGGAGCAAGGAACCTGCCTACAACCTGATGGCTGCTGCTGCCCAGCAAGAGAGGCCACAGATCTGCATGGGGGCAAAGCCAGGATCCGGAGCCATCTTCAGAGAAGAGCAGGAAAAGCTCACATGGAAAAGGCGCCTTCTAGCCTGGCAGAGCGTGAACGGTCAGCGGATGTTAGATCGCACAGGTTCTTGAGAGGATCTGTGAGTAAAAGCTTTGTTCCCCAGGAACCATCTCTGCAAGGTGAGATGCTCCAGGAAACCCTGGGCCCCCCTCATGTTCCAGGTAGCCAAACCTGGACCCTCCCACTGCCACAGCTCTTGCTGAGGCTTTAGTGGTTTGAGGGCAGGTCTGAAGCCTTGCTGCACGTTTCTTCATTCATATGCAAACAAGCCAACAGCAATGTGGAAGCTGATTCTTGAGAGAGGGAGGAGCTGTTTAATTAGCACCTCTGCTACCTTCTTGCTTTCATTGCACGGCAGTAGCTGTTCTCTCACCCCCCTTGAGGAATTTTGCATTTTTGCCCCAGCTGAGAAGATGGATTTGAGGAGCACATTTGCCTTTCTGACCAGAGGATATGCCAGCTCTTGCTACAGTGACATTCCTGTGCAGGGAAAGCCTTCGCACACCCAGCCACAAGCACAGCTAAAGCCTTCAGACAGCTCAACAAATAAACAAACGCATTTCTAGGGATCCCTAATGAAAATGCTTCCCAGTCCCAGCACATGACAGCAGCATGGCTGCCTCTGCTCTTCATCTTGATCTTGTGCTTGCCACACAGCCATTAGCTGCTTTTTTTTACTGGCAAATAGAGGAGGATTAAATTCAGGAATAGACTTTACTTCTCAATGAAACCAAAACTGAGGTCAAAATCAGCACTCTGACTTTTTTCTTAATGAACCTTGGTTTCTTATAAATTTATCTAATATATTTCCCTAAAAGGAAGAAGATTCTGCTCATGTGTTCTGTATATAAACATCACTTCAAGTTTCTTGATTCCTGGTGTTCATAAAAACAGATTCTGAACAAGAAACAGAAGTTAGAGGAAATTTTTACAACGAATAAATTAAAAGAAAATAAGGTGTTTGCACATTTGTTGTAACATTGGAAAACTATTTTGAGACAGAAATAAAAGGGAAAAAAAGAGTTATTTTAAAGCCATGCTTTTGTTTTGTTTTGGTTTGGTTTTTTTCCAGTATTAACTTTCCTTTGCAGCGGCTTACAGACCTTGAAAAGGAAAGGAAGCAATTTTTGGCTCAGCTAAAACAAAATCATTCGCAATTCATATCACTCCACCCATCCCAGGCTGACTGCCTCCCAGTTTCACATGCTTTCGAAGTGCTCAGCATTTCACTGAACGAAACCCTCATCCACCGCATGAAGTTTTCAAAGCATCAAAGGAGTGGGCAAACTGAACCCCATTTTTGGAGGTTCAGAGTGCACTGACTTTGCTGTGCCTGCTGACAGTAACTCAGGGTACAGCCAAACTCACGCTGTCAGGGAGCACCAGAGCTCCTGTGTTCCCACTGCAGAAATGCTCTGAGGATAAGCAGGGTGGGATGTATGTCCTGAATGCATTACGAGTGCTGAACATGCCTGGCTTAGCTGCAGGACCACGTGGACACACACCGTCCATGCGCACTCCAGCATATGGCTGGAGATCCCTCTGCTCAGGAAATCCCCGTCAGGAACACGACAGCTTTCCAGAGACGCAATGCCCACGCGACACTTACCCCCGCAGCTTCACACACACAGACCTCTGGTGCATGCCAGGTTAGCAGCAGCCTCTGAAAACATCATCTCGAATGTCCCAAAGCTCCACGAAGGAACTGCAGCCTCTGCAGACCTTCCCTGGTTTTGAAGCCTTTTTTTCCTTCCAAGGTAAGGAAAGTGTGTGCAGTGGCTGAAGAAGATCACAGCATCCTGAATCCTCTTCAAACTGCTGCTTTTAACTACCCAAATAACTGCATCAGGATGTAAATATTTTTCTTTTTGCTTTTGTGGTACTTTACTGTTTGCATCTGGCTTGCCATGGCTCCACGCCTTCCTCTCCAGGACATTTGCCATTTGCTCTCCTTCTGGGGCAGGAGGAATAGAGATTTTTCAGAGGTTTAGGCACATTCCTCTCCTTCCTTCACCAGGCTCTTCTTTTGCCAATTGTTTAGTCTCAGCCTGGGGTTAGAGCTCTGCAAAGTTTTATTGGGATCCAGGGTCTGGACCTGTCACAGATTATCAAATAAATCTCCAAGAAGCTAAAAACTGGCTCTGTCAGTAGCTGTTCCAATGTTAGACTTACGCTCACAAGCCAAAAACATCTTGCTTTTTTTCCCCTGCACAGCCTCAGAAATCAAAACAACTAGGTACTAACACGAGTTCAAAAGGACTTCAGGGAGCTCCTCAGAGGGTCAGTCCCAGCCGCTTGGGCTCTTGCACTGCTCCTCGTCTCCACCGAGAACATCAGTCTCCATCGCTCCCCACAGGGGCCAGCTCAGGCCCATGATGTCCTGTGCATCACTCTATCTTACGTTACTGAGCAGCATCGGTGATTTCTTCACGTTTTCTAGCAAGCCAGAACCTCTCCCCTGGCCAAAACTCACTCTCATCTCCCCTACCTGGTATGGGGACGGAGCCACAGTCCCCTCCTCTGCCTGTAGACCTTTCAGGTGTCCTCTCACCTCAGGTCCAAGGACCACCAGGCGGTACGTGTCTGATGGAGACAAGTGTCCCAGCCCAGGAGTTCAGTCTCTGCCCAGAGGCACAATATCAGCTGGCTGGTGTGCGGATGCCAGAGCGACTAACTCACCAGGGAGCAAAAGTCTGGCCAACAAAACACTAACCTTTCTCTGTAGCAACTTGTTTGGCCATTTCTGAGAATTTCAAAGAAAAGACAGGACATTAGTAACAAAGCCTTCACCTACCTGTTTGCGTAACCCGTGTGACAAAGACATGGATAGTCTGAAATCACCTGTCCCCTCCCTGCTGTCACCAAGTAACACCATGTTCAAATCAAAAAGAGTCTCTCATCATTTCCGAGTAACTTTGTACTTAAACTGTAGCCAGTCAGTTTTTTCTCAGTTTGCATACAAAGCTCCATTTTTGTCTTTACTTCAAAATCAACAGCATAAACAAAAATTCAAAGCGAATTAACCACTAATACTGACAGTATTTCAGTCCTCAATGGGAGCAGAAAATCAATACGAGCATTGTCTGAAAGAAATGCAAGACTTTACTCTACACAGCACATACTTTATCCTGAGTTTTATTCCTGTAGCTCTTTAATTAATTGTTCACATCAGTTGGACAAACATGATTTCACCAGTCATTAGCTAGAGACAGAAACACATTTATAACTCCCTGTTGCACCCTATATATTCAGGTTGATTAGAAGATATTATTGTAAGATCACTGCATGCTTACTACGCAGGCGTTACTGAGCTCACCTAAGATGCCACAGCAGATGGACACTTAGATATTCAAAAGCAGACACGAATGGAGGGGAAACGGAACTGAAGGGAGAATTCCCTACCTCTGCTGAAGTTCATCTGTTTCCCTGGTGTTGCTGAAGTTTCCACGCCAAATTTCATTTCCAGTCCTTGTGATACCGGAGAGCAGGCTTTTGCCTTTAAAACTTACCTTTTGATACCAAATTGTAGACATGTTGAAACACTTCTCCTTGGAAAGGGCAGCCTACAGGCTTTTCCTGTCCTGCCCTGCACAGCACTGCTTGAAAAATAAAGCTCCACCACAGTGGGTAAAATGAGAATATATTTATTAGTTATAAAATATACAAGTGAACACCATCGGTTTGGTACAATCCCGTAAAAACAAGAGGAGGTTTTGGTGGCAGCAGTGGGCTTTGCCTGCCTGGAGTTGCCCCCGCGATGCTAATCCCGGGGTGCCCCAGCCTCTGCAGAGATGTGCTCCCAGGGCTTCTGAGAAGAAGAGAATTTTACCGATTCATCAGCATCCGCTGGACATTGATATTCTTTCAGCTTCAAGGGAACATAATGCTGTAGAGAAGCAGCCTTCTGATAACCAGCATGATTAAGGACTTTAATCCAGGAGGGTCTGGCTTGTCCTTTATAGCCAAGCATGGCAAAACTCCCTGAAAAACAGACACAAAGAGAGTGACCCTCTGGATGGGTCAGTTCACTTACTAGCAGCACAGCACCAACTCCCTCCACACATCACGGAAACTTCTTAGCCCTTCTTTTTTTTTTCCTTGGATTAAAATAACAGACCATTTAGGAGAGTAAAAGGGTGATGAAAGAGAGAACGAGCCTTGCTGAAGCCAGATCTGCAGGTATTTCAATAAGCTAAGACAGGTTCCCAGATGTCAGTTAGCTGGACTATTGGTTTACTCTTTATCTTTAAGCATTGGTACTTTTTCATATTTGACTACGTGAAAATGGTTAGGCACTTCGAATCCTTCTTTTATTAGTTTACATCACTTTCTTCCTGTTATGCCTGAACTATTATTCCCCATGCCGACTCTGCTCTGGTCCTCTGCTGTCACAAAGTACAAAGGCATTATGTATTCTTCCATTTTAATAATAATGTCTTGTGTTTATATTATGCTTTTCATTGCAAAGACTCCCAAGGCTATTTGCAGCTGGTTGGATCGAGACTATTCCTGTAAACACTTCTAACTTAAATAAGATTTTGCAAAAACCAGGCAACAAGACTCTAAATCCTGATCCCACTGGGGCCAAGGGGATAGGGGTTTTTTTGCATTATCCCTGGCAAAAGCAACATGCACTCGGGAGAAATGCTCCAGCCTGCCCTGAAACACAGCCTCCCAGCGTGGACCAGTTCTGTGTGCGATCACTTTTGGAGCTGTGAAGCCGCATAGTGCGCATACCTGAACCAGCGGGAGAAAGCTCGTGAAGCAGAACATAATTACCCAGACTGGAAATCAGGGCAGACACGGTGATGAAAAATCTTGCCCTTAGGAAAAGCAAAACGGAGGCGGCAAGTGATGGGCGAGCAGTGGCTCAGTCCCACGGCCAGACACCAGCATCCCACTGAAGTGGCAGGGCAAGGAGATGACCACCAACCAGTGTGTCCCCAGGACAGCGGTGGCCCTGGTTGCTGCTTTTTGTGCCCCAGGAGCAGTCAGAGCTGGAGGCTGAACTGAGCTCCCAAAATGACCTGGAAATGCTGTGCCCAAGCGAGCAGCGCAGGTGGTTCAGGGAACAAAGTTTGACCAAACAAACAAAAAAGATTGCTTTTTAATAAAAAAATTCTTTTCAAAAGTATTCAGGGCTTTGATGAAAGAATGAAGCAATGAAGTTTTGGGATGAAAAACAAAAAAGAAACCCTCAAATTTTTGCTTTTAAAAGGATAAAAAAAGAAACAGCTTCTCTGGAATCAGACACCGAAGTGAAATCATTCTCTCTGCTGTAAAGACTATGCTGTCCTTCCCTGGAACAGTCATAGCAATGAGTTTTGACACTTGAACCAGAAATTGATATACATTTCAGTATAGCAGTAGGGAAAAAAATCCCCAAGCCCCGAAGAAAAAAAAAGAGGCTGCAAATACAGCCAGTTCTACAGCTGATCTCTGCTTGAGAGGTTGCAAATGAAATCTGAATCAAGCTGGCTGGTTGTTTTCCTGATTTCCTTATCACTCCAATTATTCATTCAAAGCTGGACTCAAGAGGCTGCAGTTTTCCAGTAGGAAACCCAGCATGGATTACCTGGACCAGTGATACCAATGGATTTCTTGCAGCAATCCAAGGTAAAACTGTAATAAGAACTTTCATAAACTGGTGATTTCACCTTCCTTCCCTCAAAAAAACAAATAGCGCCTATTTCACTTCAGGCTATTTTCTTTTTGATCAACCTTTCAGTTTATGACTGTTTTTCCTTGCACATAAGTTCAGTTTTAGAAATGTAATCTGTATCAAATGATTTTTTTTGTTTGGCTGGCCTTTTTGGTTAGAAATTCAAGTTCCCTTTAGGGTGAAAATTTGCAGCATGCAGCTTCTCACTGGCAAAGTAGGGTCAAAACCCCAAAATATCTCTCATACTTGTCACCATCCCTGAGCCAAGAGGTTTCCACTAGGTTATACTGTAATATTGTGGTGGGAAATATATTAATAAGTGCTATATCAGAATGTGTACATTTTTGGTAGGGGAACACACCAGTAACTCTTAAGCAAAAGAAACATGGTAAAATAAATATTTACCTTCCTTGTGGAAGACAATAGGCTTTGCTGAACCTAACCTAGTAAAAACAGACATTTCAGAGCTCCCCACCTCCGCTGCAATATCTCTAGAGCACACAAGAACAAGTGATCTGAAAAGAAGGACAGTAATTACTGCATGATTGCAAAATATGACTTTCATCTAGACTCTGCAAGACATCTAAGCGCCAATTCAGAAAAGTACTTGAGAGCTTGTTTAACTTTAAGAACACACTTAACTCCCTTTGATTTCAATCACACATAAGCTTTACTAAGTTTAAGCCTCTGTTTAAATGTTCCTAAATTAAACCTGTGCTTCACACGGAAGCAAAACAAGCACAAATGCCTGTTTGCAAGTGCATCTCTTATGGGAGCATGACATTCAGATGCAGAAGAAATTCAGTTGCTGTACAGTCCTGAGACTCTGAAACCATCTATCTGCTGGGTTTGGTTTTCAGTCAAGCCTCAGTCTGGCTTTGGCCCTCACAGATGTGCTTTTAGTCCCCAGTGAATTGTACCTGCAATTAATTGCAGGTTGCACAACTGGTTGCATTTAGCCGAATACCTCGACTTGCAAAATACACATCTTAGTAGAAAATCAAACTGAATGTACAGGCATCGCATGGATATATGTCACTTCATGCACGTTTTGTATGTGTACATACTCATGTGCATAAATACAGAGGTAATAACTCAGGAGCATTCAGATCTTTGGTCATGAACTGCTTGGAAATGTCTTAGACTGAAAGTCTGTTTTCTGGTTATTTGACCTGCTTCTGCCAGCAGCCAAGAATTTATCTATAAATCTCTGTTGTTCCGTGTTTATGTGGCGACACATAAAACCACAAGGAATGTGAGACAGACACAAACAGAGATGATCCAGACCATTGCCAGGACACATGCAAGGTAATAGAGCCCGCAGGCAGGCAGGTCTATTTGTTGGTTCACCCCAGAAAAGTCCTGTTGGAAAATCTGGCACACCTATGATTTTCGTCTGTCACAAGAGGCAAAAACAATCAGTAAGAGTAAACAGAAACCAGCTCATTTCAGAAATGGAAAACTGAATCATCGGCTGCCAGGAAATTGCTGGACACCAGGATAGGTACACAGTGTTGCAAATGTCATTGCAAAGACCTTATCTACTCCATGCTGGAAAACAAATGGTTAATTTAGAAGGAATTGCCAGTTTTCCAGAAAACCTGTCTCTGTCTGCTCTAATCTGTGCAATCCTGGGAGAGAGACACTGCTTCTCTTATTGTCTGTGTGATATCTGGGATTTGCACATACTTAATCTGTGCCAGATTTCTTCAGAGCACAGGTTGGGTTATGAAAGTAGGTCATTTTCCTTTCTTTGTCTATCAGCCACGGGTTGCTACATGAAGCAGTTTCCTTACCTCTCTTTTATAAATGCCTGAACATAATCAGTTATTGCATTGGCAGCATTTTCACCAGTAACTGTGGCAAAGTGCCGCCTGCTCACAACTGCTCCTGAACACGCATCCAGCACCATGAAGAATATCCCACGGCTATTGAACAGGAAAACTGTGTCATTTATCTGCAACAAAAAACGGGGAGGTTTTATGGAGGCAGGCTGGAGAACTTCAGACTTTGATCCCGCTTTTCCATAAGAAGAGAGTGACGAGTAAGGAAAATATCAAGCTTTTACACCCTATAATTTAAAATGTATAATTAGTACAGATGAAGTAACATTATTTATAGATGGTCAGTGGCAGGAGGAAGCAAAACCCTTAGTTCTCAATGGCACTGATAAAGCCAGTGGGGTACAAAACCATGAGAATGAGGTCATCAGCATCTTTTGTATATTAAGAAGATACATTTGGGAAGCCAAGAATCTTGGGGGTAAAACGCTTAGTTCAGTCTTAATACAGTTTCTTTCCATGTAGGGGAAATTACTGTCACTTGGCGAAGCAGATTTGACCACAGAGCAAGGAGGAGGTGCTGAGACAGCAGATGGGGGAATAGAAGCGACATATGGACTTTTTTTGTTTTCCCTGGAAATGTAAATATCAAAACCAAAATATTCCTTCTTAGTAGGGCTGCCCCAGTGCCTCAAGGAAGTTGTAGCACAAGTGGCTCCTACTCCCTTTCCTACAGCAAGGGCTTCTTCCCCAGGCTGCACCTCTCAGGACGTGTCATGATACTCGCTTTTAGAAAGACAATGGCTCTCCGAGGTGCCTGGCACTGGTGCATCTCCCCAGCACCCCAGGAGACAGCCCAGCCTGGGAGGACACAACCTCCACCAAGGAGAGCAACAGCCTACCAAGGTCAGGCTGTCAGAACACTGAGCCCAGGATACACAACACCCCACTGTAACCCACACTGGTCCAAAGCACGCAGGCACCAGGGAGCTCAGATACATCCCATCAATCTGAGACATGTGAACGCCTCCAGGGAATATAGGGCCAGACTGACGGAGGGAGCATTAAAGCTTTAGAAAAGGCAAAGAAACTTTGAGGCCACCCCTGGTTTTCCAAACCTCGCTGACTATGCCTGTCTGTGCTGCACACACGCAGGTCTCTGCACTTCACCACGGGTGAGGATGCTGCCTCCACTAACACCTGCTTGCTAATGGGTTGGAATAAATTTTTCATGATGCAGCCGGTGCATGTGGCAAGAAATCTTGGCTGCTCTGGCTCCTTAAGGATTCTGTGGCAGCTTTCCTTGGCATTTGTTAGCATTAATTATAACTCAGTAGCATACAGGCATGTAAGCCTGGACAGTACCCTTGCAAGCGCGATTTCAGTCACCTTCACCCTCTAGACAGACAAATAAGGCGTCTGCAGGGGCAACCTGACTGCTCTAAACCCCTTCAGCAGTGAAATATAGTTATTTTTATCTTTTAGTGCCAGCAGAGAAAATCAGAAAAGCAAACTTGTTTTTGTCATCCTTTACAATGAGTTCTGGTGCGCTTTCCTCTCTCCTTAGTCTACATTAGAGTGGTGGTGTTAATTCTTCTTCTAAGGTGATAAAAGGCCTTCTTTTTTTTTTTCCTAAGGGCTCAAAACCTCGTCTGAATAGAATACGAACTCCCAGTGACAACATTAATGGAGTTAATTGTAAGGGAGAGCAATGCACTCACCTCTTCCAGGGGAACCTCCCATTTCCTTCCACCAAGGCTCAGCAAGATTTTGCAGTAACTTTCCTTAGAGTTTCCCCTGTTTCAAATTCCCATTTCAAATGCAGTGAAACACAACATACCTTAATGAACGCAGATGTCAAGTGGTTTTGTATGTCCGTTCTGCTGAGAGACTGGATCTGGATTCTTATATACTTGAATGAGGGTGTGCTAGTGATAGCAACCTGCAATTACGCCAGAGACAGAAACTTAAAAAATGCCTTGCCAGCTGGTTTCCATCAACAAAATGACACCAGGTACCAATGCTCGTATATATGATCTCGAAACTTTACAAATTCTTTTTTTCAAACTGTGATCCTGGTTCACAAGTAAGTGCTCATTATTAAGACACCATTTATCAAAGGATCATGGCGACGCTGGTTGGAAGGGACCTCTGATGGTCACTCTGCCTCTAAGTAAGTTTAAAAGTCGAATATGAATTTCATATATCTTGCTTGGCTACAAACTCAAGCGCAGATTTATATGAGCCTGAAACAATTCTACAGGATTTAGAGTGGGGTGAATTTACAGTGAATGAGAAGAGAACTTGGCTCTAATTTTCCAGTTATTTCTATTAACCAGAATTACTTCCCAGTTTGAAATTCAGAAGCAATGTCATACTTTGGAATTCAAAGCTAATCGCATCTGAGCCCTCTTAAGAGTCCTTTTTTTCTTGTTTAAAAGAAAGAAATGGAAAAAACAAAAGGTGCCATGAATGTGTATTCACCTGCTTCCAGTTGGGTATTTGTTTTGAGGCTATCTTTGAAGCATAGTACAAAAAGTTGCAGAAATTCAGAGCAAAACCTTTCCCTCTACACAGGTTACGTGATGCTGTGGGAATTCTCTGTGGCTTTTTTGACCTCACGTGGATGCACATTCACGGCATCACCTCAGATGCCGTTTCGGGCAGCAGGTACCTGCGGAGCCCCGCACGCCCGGCACAGCCCAGCCGGGCGCTGGGACACGGGGCGCTGGGCAGCTGCTGGCCTCTGCGGAAAAGGGTTTGGGTCACAGCTCCAGGGGTCCCCTGGGTACATATGCGCCATGATTTTAATACGTTCACAGCCTTGCTGAGAGCAGTAACTGTGTCCTTTCCGAGCTTCATGGGCTTGCAGGTGAACAAACAGGTACCTACAAATGAGAGCGAACAGAGGGATCAGAACCACCATGTGGTTTAGAGGAAAAAGCTGAATAGAAGCAGGGTATGCACTTGCTAAATTGCATTATGCCTCCCATTTCCCAACAGCACAAACCGACCCTGTCTTAGACCAGCGTAATACAGCACAGCCATGGAAAAATGGGTCCTGCAAGGATGCGGGTCGAGCTCCCCTCTCATCCTGCTGTGACAAGACCTGCAGCACTTTTAGCCCATACACCACAGCCATCTGCCTTCCCAGACAAGCACCATGTGGGGCAGACGCCCCCCAGCTCCAGGCATCCCGTGCTGTCCCCAAGCATCGTGGCATCCCACCAGAGAAAGAGCAGCAGTAGCGCTCGGGCTGTCATGCAGAAGGAGACAGGTTTGCCTGGAAATATCAGCATCTCCCCTTCGGCTCTCTGCATCGCCCGGTCCTGGCCCGCGGGCAGAGCTTAGCCCGAGGCACGCGTGACAACAGCTCCAAGGCAGCCAGGTCTTCTGGCCTTTGGAGTTCATTTTTTCTGCTGCCTATTCTAAGTATGTTTTCAATTGTGTCTGTTCTGCAGTTCAGGCTGAGGAAATTATATAAACAGCTCACTTCAGCTCCAGGATCAAAAAGAAACATGAGCTTTAAAGCTTTCTCTTTCTTTTTAAACTAAATATTTGTTTCTATTTGTCTGGAAGAAAGAATGAGTAAGCTTGGTTCTTCTCCAAGGATCCAGCATGTGGGGTTAAAAAAAGAAGGGGAAATATCCCACTCGTTATGAAATAAAGTCTAAAAAACAACAACAGGAAAATAAAAAAGCCAATCCCCTAGCTTCTGTACTCTGAAAGGCTAAAAAAATCGCTGCTGAATTAAACAGAAAACCAAAAGGCTGACACTGCCAGAATTAAGTTAGGTTAGACCCATCAATCTGCATCTACCGGGTCCAGATGGCTGCTGGCAACCTATGGCTCTTCCTCCAGAGACCCACATGTGTAACCATTTTCCCCACTATTCAGTAGTAAACAATCTGTTTACAGAATTTGGGCTTTAAAAAGAAAAAAAGAAAACAAGAAGAAAAAAGAAATGGAGGATTAGCAAATTGTTATTTCACAATTCCTATGATGAGAGAGACCTGGCCATGAAGGAGCCTGGTTAGCAGGGCAGGCATTCCGGGATTCGATTGCTCATGTGTTATGGTTGAATGAATAAATATATCCCATCTTATTTTCAAATCTGGCATTTGTGGATTGATTCCTGAAGTAGCTACTTAGTCAGGTGAAGCATCATGGGACCCATGGTTAGACCACAAAACACTTTTTTCCTCCCTAACTATTTTAGCTGACTGAGAAACAAGGTTTTGCAATATGTTTTTTTTAACCAAAGGTGTCCTAGAGTCTTATAAAGGTAGTGCAAGATCCCCCCAGGACTCTCTTCACGCCTTCAAAATAAGAGATGTACTATGGTGCTCTCTTTTTTTCCATGAAATTTGATTTTTAGAATATGATGGTTTTAGAAATCTCTCATCATGGGAATATGAAGAAGTTGAAACTTCCCAAACTATCTCAGTGTTGAAGTTGCCACAGTCACGAGAGGACTCCTTTTCACGGCCTTTTGGGTGCAACGGATTTAAACAAATATTTACATTGCACCCACACCTGCAGTGATCTGAGCAGTGGTGATGCCTTAAGGGAGGCAAGAAATCAGCAGTTTTCATAACAGGATTGCAAATCACTGCTTGGTGATACAGAAATAGACCTACTCCAGATACTCGAGCCTATAAAGGATTTTGACCTGAAATAAGTGAAAGGACCATTTGAGGGACCCTCGGGGGCAACGCAGGGCTCACCCCGATGCTCTGTCGAAGTAGAAGAGCCGCTGGCCGGTCCCATTGAGAACGCTGGCCCGGGAAGGAGCAGCGAGGTAGCGTCTTACGCTGTGCACCATCCCTGTCGCTCGCTGGTAGACATCTGCCACCACCTGGAACACGGCGTCCCGGGGATAGCAGAGGGCAACGTGCAGCCAGTCTCCTCTGTCAGCAAAAAGGAGAGGCAGGGGAAAGAGAGACAATGCACTTAAGGGCCTGAGTACGGGAGAGATGGTCTCTAGCCAAGAGTACAGTCTTCGGGGGAAAACAGAAAAATGTCCTTTGAGGTCCTATTCCTCCTTTAGAAAAACAGAGCAAATCCTCAAAACCAAAGAAAATCACTTTTTTTTTTTTGCTTTGTCTGGAAACAACGGCTGCTTATTACAAAGGTCTGATCCAGGGACCCCGGCTGACCTCGGAGGACTTTGAGTCAGGTGCCAGGGTGGCTTAAAACCAAAAATTTTTCTCTTCCTTGCCCTGTAAGGCTGAGGTACAACCGGTCACATACACTCTCACATCTCCCAAGGCAGCCGGAGCTTGTTTTAGTTCCTCTGGAGCTGCAGCAGGAGAGGAAACCGGCATCCAGCAGACGTTTCACCAGGGGCACAGATTCAGGAATTAGAAAGTAATCTCTGACTTGAACCAGAGCCATGGTCTAAAGAGACCTGCTTCCTCCACTTTACAGCAAAGTTTATTATTATGGTTTCCATTAAAATCTCCCTATCCCCTTCTCTTTCTTCAACATCAGTTTAGAATAACTAAGGGTAAAGTTAAATAATCTTTTAACTCTTGTGTATCACTATTTCAACATGCACATTTACAAAAAATTCCCCCATAACTCTCTTTTATCCTGTGATTTGCATTGCCATCCTCATGGAGAAAAAAACTGGCTCCAAACTAGATACCTTTGTTACAGAACTCAGCCAAAAGATGCAGCTACAGTGCAATCTGGATGCAGACGGGAAGGATCTTCCACAAAACTCAACACCCTTTCCTGTCTGCGGGATGCTCTTGTGCTATACAAAGCAGAAAGCCACAAGAAGTTTACACTTGAAAAGAAAAACTGAATACCAAGATAATTAGCCTGAACCAGTACTGTGGTTAGCTTTCCTCATATTACCAAAACCATCCAGGCTTTAAATTTATTATTTTAATTACCCGGCTTCCTGGTTAAATGTGAGAATATAAATTTGGCTCAAAGAAAGACAAATACCACCTTCATCAGCTGTCTTTCTGGGTCCCGCAAAGCTCAGGAAGCCAAACTTTCTGCAGAGGCTTCCCTGAAATGACCCACCACCCAATCACTGCCTACAGAGCGATCAATGGGGTGAAACCGCTTCAATTCAGAGAAATCTGGGAATCTGCATGCCTAGATCTCTACTTTGCATTATACATGGAGAGCACAAAACCTAAGCTATTCCAATCTTTTTCTGTTTTTCTCATTAAAACAAAACAAAATGACCTATAGGATGGAAGAGGGGACAGGCTGTTCTAGAATAATAAATCAAAGCTGCACAAAGACACATCAGCTTAAGCCAGATACTGCCCTCTAGATTTTAACCAACTCCAGCTGTGTCATAACACAGGACAGCTAGAAAACAGATATATTTTCAGATGATTTGGCCTCCAACTAGAGGAAATGAAAGAAATGCACCAGAGCCGTATTTGTGGAATATTTTCAGGACACAGTCCCAAGACATTTTGGCTGCTCCATAAGGGTGATATGCATTGTGTTGGCACATTTCACCCCCTGAAGACACCATCACAAAAAGGGCTCATCAGCTCCCTCGGATGCTGGGAAGCAGCTTTGGTGCTGCACTACATTGACTGTCACTTCCCCAGGTAATGAGAAAGGCACTAGAAGAGGAAATTGGAGCACAAAAGGAAAAGAAAGTGTAAAAAAACCCACAGCTGCAACTGTCTTGAATCACCAGTGCATTTGGGAATATGAGTGCTAGAGCCTAGTGTGCATGTGAGCAGGCTGGGTGAAACATTGAAATAAATTATGTCAAGATAGAAAAAAAATCAAATAAAAAGCACCTCTTTTGGAGTTTGGGGAGGAAGAGATGGAAATAAGTACATTCCCACAACAAAGGGCTTGGGAGGAGAGGTGAGAAGAGAAGGCATTAGAAGTTATCCTTTATGTAAATATAGGAAAGAATAAGGTGGTTATTTTCTCTTTCATTTAGTGTTATTTTAGCAGCTTCCTATTTAGTTCTTTACTTCAGTTCTGTTTCTTTAGCTTCTACAAAATCCACTGCATACCCTCCCAAATACCTGCCTATGTGGCTGAACGGGGCTCCACCACCTCCAGGAAAAGCAAAGCAAGAAACTGAGCTACAGCGGGACGGTCCTCAGGCCTCTGCCTTGCAGCCGACGGGCGTCAGATGCCTCCTCTCCAGTCATTGCCAAACCGAGGGAGAAATGCAACCTCAGGCAACGTGCAGTAATCAAGCACGGGACGTCTTGGACATAGCTTTCAAAGTAAAACAGATGTGCGTGCCCCTTCCTCAGCCACCGCACCGGCCACCAAGGACCTCCTTGCTGGGTCTCAAGTGCAGGAAGCTTTCATCTTCTTCAGGGTGGGCAATAAACTGTAGTCCTACGTTACCTCTCTGCTTAAAACCTCTCCATTCTGTCTTATTTACCAGCTGCTACTCTGGGTTGAATATTTGCAGACAAAATAAGAAAAATAAGTCCTTGTTCTGCTGCTCTCAGTACCAGCACATCAGCTGGGATCTTTGCAGATGCCCCGAGGCTTGGGGACACACATAGCACTAGCAAGAAGAGAAAACACTGAATTAATAGTAGATCCCAAATTATTAATTCAGAGTAATTTCAGACCCCTGCCTGAATGCTGTGGGAACATCTGTAGCTTTAGATGCTCTTATGCTTAAAACCGGCACAAAGGGGAAAAAATTACTTAAAACACAAGGGATGGAAGTCAGACTATTGATAAACAAAATGCTGTCCAATATAGTCAATATAGCAATATACAGGACTTTCCTTTTAATTCTTTAAGCTTTCATTCTTAGGAGTTTCTTGCAAGAGAAACAAAAATATTCTCAGGTGGAAAGTCTGACGTTAGAATTAGCTGTCAGTTAAGTTAAAGTCATATTAGCATGTGTAGGAAACTAACCTGAGCTGTTTAAGTAACTGTGTTCACGGCCTTTTCTAGTGATAAAGTTCAGTCCATTTTAGGAGCAAGGAACATTCCTGCTTTTTTTTCATTCTTGTTCTTAATCAGGCCAACATTTTCCTATGTGTTTTTACAAAAAGAAAAAAAACCTTGGCATTTGAAGGAGAAAAGCTAGATATGCACTAGCAAAAAGTCAGTGTTTAGTGGGTCCTAACAGTTTCAAACACCACTCGGAAAATTTTTGAGAGTCTGCCGACACCAACATGTATAAAACCTGACACTTCTTCCCCTCTGTTACTGTCATTAGAAAATCTCCACAGTGTGTTTCATGCATTTTTATGAATGTATTTAGCCTGTTTATTTCCTTTTGGAAATGGCTGGGTGAAACAAACCCAGGAACACTTTCTTTTTTTTCACCAGGATATGGGCATTTGCAGTTGTGGCTCTTTCAGGTGAAGCAAAAACATCAGGCAAAGTGTTAAAAAAGTATTCTCATGTTTTGGCAATGAGCAGGCTTCCTGGGATAAGCAAAAGCAAAGAAAGGACATGGGAAAGGCAAAAAAAGCAGGCAGGAGGTTTCCTGTTCTTGGACATGTGGTAGATGCACGTACATACATCCAGACCTCATTTACAACCCTCAGAACAAATCCCCAGCTTAACACCAAACTCCCGAAGGCAGAGCCACTCAGAGAAACATGATCAGGTAGGCAAAGTAGGGGAGAGTTTTGCGAGTGGTGGGATGTAAAGGGAGTCGTGTAACTTGGAGATGAGATTTGGCTGGAGGACACATAGAAGGAGTGCGTGTCTGGGACTCTCACCACCTGGGACAGGACAAATAATGTTCTGCATTGTGAACCTGCCCCTTGACTACATCAGATGGAGCATCCGTCCTGGGCAAACAGGTATGATCTAGTGCTGGGGTTGCTGGTTATGCTGGATGTCAATCCTGGCTGTATTTTAGCAAAGGAAACCTCTAAGCTGATGAATATTATTCTAGAAAACAGCTCCACCATGTTTATTGACATGGTGTGTCATGTAGCCGATGACCATGGAAGTGCACCGTCCAAACCCTGATCTCTGTGATGAATATCTGGGGTAAGCTAATGAGGGAATGCCATAGAGTACAACTAAAAATTACTTATTTTTCCCTTGGGCTTGAAAAAAGAAGAGACTTCCATCCAGTGAGTCAGTCTCCCCCGACCATTATTACTCCTATTTAAAAACAACCCCTCTGACATTTTGGTCAACACCTACATGAGCTGAACTTTCAAAGGGAGTGAGACAACTGGGAATTTGAAACTTTCCTGTTCATAATATGGGAACCAAGCAGAAATCCCCATGTACTGCTTCAGTAAGTTTGTCTCTTGCAGGTGGAATTTTGAACTTCAAAAGACAAAAAAAGCAAAGCCACCATTCAGCCTCCAAACTGTCCCACAAACAAATCACAGGAGGTAAATGTTCCTCACTCTCAGTCAGGATACAGCTGTTTTTTATCTCCAAAATATGTTTTCCAGCCTCACAACAACCTGCCCAGCATCGGCTGAATCTCCTCTGGCACAAAACCTGTTTTCAGGACAAGACATCTCCTCTCCGACCAACATCACTGGTGGGGTAAATGGCGTGAGAAATACCCACACATCTCACAGCTGCTAAGAAGAGCGGAGAAAGGGTTGCAAGGAACCTAGCTACATCCTTACCACTTTCTCCCAGTTCAAGCTCTTTTCCTCAAACCCACATTTACCACCGGCTCCCTGCAGCTGTCACTCCTTCCCTTTTTCTAGATTTCTTTTTAATTTTCTGCCTTCATCTCAAGTCCATTAAACTCATGCAAACCCCCTGCAATGATGCACATGGCTACTGGGCAAACATCCAGCAATTTCTTTTCAGGACCTTGTTATTAAGGATAGACTCTTCTGGAAGACTGCTTGCTGCAGGGATAGTAACAACTTCGGTATGTCTTTAGCTAACTAGAGTTGTGTGTATTGGGATTTAAATGCCTTTCCTAAATGTTGTCATTTAGGAAATGCCATTAAAAATTCAAAAGCATTGGCCATCTCTTAATATAAATTAAATTTTTTTGTTTTACCCATGTGCCTCCTTAGGCAAAAAGAATGATTTTTGCTTTCATGAAGCTCAACAAATTATAAATGGGATCCTGCCCTGAGGTACGCTTCTGCTGATACTCATGAAACCAGGGTTTGACTCGGCCAGCATTTGGCTCACAGACAATTGCATTCAAGTAAAAATAAGAACTTCCTGCATTTAAATACAGTACATCATCTTACTGTCTTTTTTCCCACCCTACATGCTTTCATGAAGGAATCACATCCCAATTCAATTTGTACTTTTTTTTTTAATGCATTCCCAGGTACTCTAGTGCTGACTATTGTGTATTTTGTTTTTTCCTGCTGCTGTGTCTTGGATACGTCAGGCCAGAAGAGGCTGGTGGCCCTGAGGAGCCCAAAGCCCCGCTCCATGGGCCAGGAGAATCACAGAATCATAGAATCATGGTGGTTGGAAGAGACCCTCAAGATCATCAAGTCCAACGATTAACCTAACACTGGCACTAAACCATCTCCCTAATAACCTGCAGCAAGGACTGTGGGTGGGAAGGCAAAGACGGGACTTTAGGATCACTCAGACTTGGCCATGTCAGCACCAGCTTTGGCCCAGCTGTACTAAAACAGTGCAATCTGCAACCTGGTGTTCTGGCAAATGCTTTAGCTTCTTTCCAATTAAAAAAAAAAAATCTTGTGGCTTTCATCCACGGGCTGACCTGTGAGTAATTTAAGGGATTTAAATACACAGAAGGGAATTCAAATATATCTGCTGACTTCTGTGTTGTGCAGATGATTAACTCTGAATTACAGATGTTATCAAGAGGGGCAGGCTATGAAACCCAAGTAGCACTTTACTTATTATTATTGGAAATAGAGTTGGTGTTACTTGTATTACATCCAGATCTGGGCAGATTGAGGTCAGAACTCATGTACATACAAGTTACTAGCAAGCAGTCACAGACTTAAACTGTTAGCTCTGCTTTGAAATACTAATTTTGCCTTCCTGTGCATTTATCAATCTGGGAAGCAAGAGGAAAAGCTCATTTAGAAATAATCTGAAAAAGGAACAATTTAGGAAATATCCATAAACTGGGCAAGTCTGCAACAAGCACATTCTAGCCTTGTCTTGTTATCTTTGTTTCCCTCTAGACCTTATCACGGCTAAGGAATTTAATCACAAAAATGACAAGTAGCTGAAAGTATGAATCATTCTGGCATCGATTAAGAAGCTGTAGGAAAAACACCTACCTACACAACTCTGACAAATACAAATATAATGAGTCCCCCAGAGTCTTAGTGCAGACATGGGCTGCAGAAGTTTGCCTGCACTGAAATCTCCACCTTTGGATGAGCTGCAGCATCCTGGAGGCTTCATATCGCCCAGCGTCCAAAGGCTCCACTATTTTTAATGAAGAATTTAGACACAAACTCATTCCAGGCTCTTGAATCTTCAGATAATTTACATTATTCACTGGTGAATATGATAACAAGCCCTAGCGCAGAACTCCAGCCTAGCAAATAGAGGAGTTGAGCTGTGCACCTGTGCCCATCCCTGCACAAACACGGCAGCAGGGGAAAGGCTGGACACGTGCCCAAGCACACACATGGACATCTGCCCTTTTGCTTGCTGCTGACAAGAAATTTGGCACTCCCACACCATTTTTTTTTTCAAAGGCTCTCATAAGGATCCAACTCCTGCAAAAAGGCACCGAAGAACATCGATGTCATGAGCCTCGCTGCTCATAAGCTAAGAGGGATGCTGATGGAGAGAGCCCAGGGAAGGTTCCTGCGCTGTCCTTGGAGCCAGCATCTGTTGGGAGACATGCAATATGATGGAAAGACCCTGCTTGCAGAACCGTGGCAATCTACCTACAAAAACTACCCTCTTTATCCAGTTAGCTGCTCACATTTCTCTGAATTCTGTCAAACCAGAGCAGAGAGCCCTAATAAGGGAAAACCCTTCCCTCTGAGCCTTAACAGACCAAGTACAGAGATATTTGCCTGTGCTCATTAAAAACAAGGAATGTTTAATCTAATTGCCACTGCTTTTCAGGCTGCTTCAACAGCACAACTTATTACACTATACTTCAGATATGCGTTTTGAGGAGATTTAATTCTTATCTTCAGATGTGCTGATAGCACAAAGAAGCCTGGCTGATTCACTGAACAGCTCTGTGCCTCTGATAATAGTATTTGCCTTAGCTTCTCCTGTGATTAGAAAATTTGCACATGCATAAAGCCTAAGTGATTAAATTGAAGGACTTCTTTTCTGACTTTGTTTACTATACAAAGTGCCAATCTTTGTACTGTTTTCAAGCACCTGAAAGAAGGCACTTGCTTGCAACTGAATAATGTTTTCCTTGCTCTCCTCCTGGCTTACCAGCCTCTCCCCACTCTGGTAACAAGCTTGATGCTCTCTGATGGCCTTTGCGCTTCAGGATAGTAACTGTGAGCAAAGCCCTTAACTCAGTCTTGCAAATAATTCACATACTTTTGCGCCGCAGGAAAAAAAAAAAAAAAACAAAAAAAACAAAAACCAAGAAAACATACAAACAGCTCTGAGGGGGAGAAACCGCTCCAACAAAGAGATGAAGTCCATGGAGAAGAGGTCTGAGGTCCCTGCTCATGAAGGTTTCACACACAATTTATGCCCGACGAGCGCAATCCTCAGCAGATCTGCACTGGTTCTGAAGCACGCTTCATTCCTGGTCATTAAAATTCCAGTCGGCGCTCTCCTTCTGTTCACTTGCCAAAACCTTCAGAAGCTACTTGTCCTGCAATACCTCTATCCACAAGCATCAATACCCAGCCACCTTCTCATCCTCATAGGGAAACACCCAGCCATTAGACAGACAACCCTACCTACAGCTTACAAAGGGCATTTCTGCTGAGACAGCTACGTTCCCCAGCAGCCTGAAAACACAGCCTGCAGGTCTCCGCCGTGCCTTTATATTTGCCTATCGGTCAGCTAGCGGCAAATGCAAACAAGTGTACCATACCTCTCCTTGGAAGGGAACATGGTGTGCATCAAACAGCTCATTTGCACCACACGGCTGCAGATGGTAGCATGTGGAGACACAGCGATAGCGTTTGGTTTAGCTACATATTTTGATGGAAGCTAAGAAACCGAAGAATTACTCTAAACATGGCTTGAATCAGCGCAAGGAAGACACAAGTGCTGCAGCAGCCCTTCAGGTGCCCAAGGTAGAAAGAAAAAGATCTGCTCGGTGTCTGTGCTCAAACTAGTGCCCTCCTCTGCTGAGTAAACCCACCCGGGCAGTGCTGCTGAGCTCACCAGGCAAGGTACACAGCTCGCAGAAAGCAGCGCTGCCAGTTTCAGCTGGGTCACGTGAATTCATCCCCACCAAGTCCTGCCCACCCGAGGAATCCGGACGTTCCAGTCTCATATCAGACATCTGAACTGGCGTGACTTCTATCAGAGCTTTCTACCGCGCTTCAGAGGCAGGGAAAGGGTTAATCATGCGAGCATTCAACATCAGTGCTACTCCTGACCTCCACAGAAATCCAAATCCTGGGACAAATCTCCCTGTCAAATTCCTTATTTCCCCTCTGACCTTCCTTCAGCCAGCACAGAGCAAATCACTCCAGAAGCACAAGGGCTGTCTATCTGCAAAGGCAGCATCCCGGGTATACCTATCCATCATTTTACAATGACAAGACTAAAAATAGTTTCATTGTTCACTCAGATTATGTTTGAAATTATTAATCCTAGAATATTGCTGTTAAAGTTCATCAAACATTTTTTTGGTTTGCATCACACATTCTACACAGATGTTACTATTTTAAGGGCTCGCATTTTTGGCACATTATTCAGTATTTTGGATTAAAAAGCAACAAACAAAGCATAAAGCCACTTGAGGGAAGTAAAAGTCTTCCTGATTTTCTAAGTCTGATTACTCTGGGCTCCACAATCTGAGATTTCTTCCATTCCAAAAATGATTAGAAAACCATGTTTAATAAAGGTCATACATGGAACTGCTTAAGCAGGCACTTGTTTTCCTTCAAACCCATAAACCCTCTTTTTCACCTCAACTGATTTACCCTTCTACAGGAAGATCATTTCCCCATGTTTTTGCATGAAGTCTGGACATTTCACCATTGCCACTGCATCAGCCCTAAGCCTCACAGTCTTTAGCATCCAGCACGCTTGAGGTGTACACAGAGCAGCCACACATTTCATTCCCAATTATTTCTTAGCAAGATGCTTTAAATGAAATTAAGTAAAAATGTGGTTTTCTTTCACTACAGTATATTTCTTGTTTATGGTTCTTCAAAACACATACTTTGCCAACTGTTTCTGGATCAGAAAAATCTATGAACCTTTGCCCTGTTCAAATAACTGTTTCCACACAAGACAAAGAGAACCATAACCACATTGTGGCTTTCAGTAGTAAAATGTAGTTAAGTTGCTGCTTGAACAAGAGCTAAACTTCAAGCTGAGTTTTACCCAAGACCCAGTGCTGCCTTCAAATTTGAATCTGTGCTTGAAGACCACAGGCCAAAGCTTTGAGAAGTATTAATTGGCACAGGGATGGAGTAACCACTAGTTACCCAGCAGAAGACTTAGCTCTGCAATTGCAAGGAAATAGCTAATCATTTTAACACAGATAGTAACTGCAAAGCTCAGCTTGTCCATGAGTGACTAATAGATTTTCCTCTTCCTTAAAGTGCACAAAGATACATTAATAAGGAAAACAGGAAAACTGTAAATGAAATTATGCACAATGAAACAGATTGCAGGGGAAAAACGTACTGTCTAAAATGAATATACCCCACTTTTATATAATGGCAGAAGAAATCATGGAAAACAAATGCAGCACAGCCTACGATTTTGCTGTACTGAGCCTTAACATTTTAAAACTTTATGTAAAAAGAAACTGATTATAGGGCTGTTTGGACGACAGAAGATGCAAAGCTCTGTGCACATTCTGATGTATTTCTGCACTTTATATATATGGGAGATAAATTATGTGTGCAGTAACTAGTACAAACAAACGAACAAGAGCCAGAGCTTTTCTGGAGGGAATTCAGGGACAACAGGCCAGGACTTATTTGGATTCTGTTTCAAAACTTTCTGGAAAGGGAAACATCTCTGCACATCAAAAAAGCTGAATAAAGTAAAAGCAGAGGCATCTCTTTGCATCAGTAAGTGCCAGCCATTAACACCTTGCTTCCACACCCTCAGAAATTGCTGAGGCATTTGAAAAGTCACTTGCGAATAACCTGGGAAATTGTTAAAGCTCCAGACCTTTGGAAAACAGAACATTTTCCAGCAATGTAGGGCAGTACCTATTGAAGTTGATCGGGTACAGGATAATATCCTCAGGTGCTCTGCCGTCCCAGTGGATGACATAAGCCTGCTCGAGCATGACGACGGGCTGGTACTGCTGGTATGGTGCTCCTCTGTTCACACCTTGCAGCCGCACGGGATGAGAATGGTATGCTGCTCTGGCAATGGATAAGGTCAGATTCTCGGGGCGTCTGGCCTGAATATAAAGCTGAGGGTGAAAGGAAAATGACAAGCATATCCATTAAACTGGCCAAGCTCAGCTATAACATGTGCATTTGATCATCGTTGCCTGTAAATGTTTTTTGCCAATGAAGAGCTCAGAACATTTGGAAAGTCACTGAAACATTTCCAGTTCAAATATAAAAGGTAAAACAGAAATAGCGTCTGCAGCCATTCGTCGGGACACCATGAAGTGAGATATGAATTGTACAGCACCACAAAAATGCTCACTATTCAAAATCTCAAGGGAAAAGGGCAAGCAAGGAAATATCACAAAGTAACTCCTTTTTATGAATTCAAATAATTGCACTTTAAAAACAGGCTTATTCCATTGAAAAGACAGAAAACTTTAAAGTTATTTCAATGGGCTTTGGACTAGGTCCAGTGATCTAATGGAATCCACATCTTTGCTCTCAAGTAGCAGACTAGGCTGAAATTTTGGGGGCAAAAACTCAATGGCCTGACTATATGATCTTACAGTCTAATTACCATGTTCCACAGGCTTGACCAGAGAGCTTTTCTGCTCAGGGACCAACAGATGCCCTTGGCCTGTAGTTCACCTCTACAGACCAATTACAAAACTACGCTCCGGTTGTATGCTCTCTCTGTCCTGCCATCACTTAAATGAAGGCCAATTCATGTGACAAACATTGGTTTTAAGGCCAAACGCATGATGTTCACCTGCTTCCTCTTGCGTGAAATTCCAGTGCCAAAGTAGAATGCACAGCCAGTCATACAAATCTGTCCCGGCACACGTGGTTGTAGCAAACAGCTTGTCATGTTCCCTGAAGGGATTCAAATGCACTGAGGAGAGGTGAGGACACCTATATCCAGCTTCCTTCACTCTCTTACAGTGTAGAATAGTGCTTTTTGTATCAAGAACTTAACACATCCAACATAAAAATCCGTGTGAGCTCAGAAATATCTAAGTTTCTACATGAGCATCCGTTCAGCAAAATTGTTTTAAAACGCAATTTCTGTCTTTGAGGTAGGTCAAAATGAAGGCAGCAGTCTCTTAAGTTTTTAAAATGCAGGCAAGGATACAAGCACAGCCAAGACTAGCAGAGAGCCAAGACTCCATCTACCAGGATATCCGCTTTCTAATGCTGGGCTGTGAGACCTTGGCCCCTCACATCTCCATATCTGCTTCTCTTCCTCTTGTCTGTGCAGATCGAAAGCTCTGCACAAACAGTCTCTCACTGGCTTATTTTAGTTGGGGTTTCCAGCCAGTTCAGTTCTCAGTTCCAGTTTCATGCTCAGAAGGACTCTGCACTTGGTCCTGATCCTCGTGTTGAGTTGGAATTGCTGAGGACCTCGACGAGACAGGTCCTCTCTGCCTACCCCTCACCTCATCTGTGAATTCAGCAGCCTCCTGCTGAATGCCCAAGTTAAAAAATTCGGTCTCATGTCAAAGAAGTAATCCAAAAGTGATTGTAAATGTTTATTGGATATTCTGTCTATTCCTCCTTTCGCACAATTGCACTTTAATGATGAGAACCTATCCTGAGTGCTATCTGCAGACCATTGAAGATTAAAATGGATTGCAGAATTGCATTAAACAGAAATTTTTCCTGACGGCCGAACTTATTGATCAAGTAATTCACTCCAAACCATCTCTGAGCAGCAGCCCATTTGCTCTTTCTTGATGGATCAAGGAAGAATAAATTATTTTTACAGTCTGATAAAAGACCTTTTTCATCTATGAAACCAAGGAGGAAAACCTATTTTCCCTTCACATTCAAACCATGATTGGAAAATCAATAACATGCAATGCAATGAGCCACATTTCAATCTCATTTTTCCCCACCTGGATGGGTAAGTGCTGAGGTCAGAGCAGGTGATCAGTAAGGTACCTTTGGACCTGAAATCCCATCAATGTATTAATTGTTCTCAGTCAAAACCACAATTTCTGACAAAGAATGGTTGGAATGAACTGTGATACTGCAAAATAATAGCCCACTTGTGTCTTTCTGGATAAGAGGCAAGAGTTTCTGTCCTATCACTGTAAACTTTGACATTATTTCCTTTTAATATGTGTCTCTAGCAAGCACAGAATGTTAAGGTGGTACCTGCTGTGCACTTAGTACAAAATGAAATACATCAATGCTAAACTAAGCCAAGAAAGGAAGGAAGTGCATTCAATGAGCCCAAAAAGTTCCTAAATTACAGACTACGAAGAACAAAAGACTCTTATATACTTCAAGGTATTTATGCAAAAAGAAAAAGAGAGAGAGAGAGAGAGAGAGAAAGCTCTATGCATGGCCTAAGTTCCTCATTACAGTGATTGCTAATGAGTTCAGAAAGTGCTGGAAGAACATGCAGTATGCTTCAATCAGATGTTGAGGAAAGCATGTCAGAGATCTGTTGGTAACATTTTCCTCCCAGAGACCTAGGGACCAAGTCACAGGTCTGACATTAAGGATAATGGTGACAGCTGTTTTGAGAATGAAACCGTAATTACTGAAACAAGGAAAAATGCCACTTCTGTGTTGACAGAAATATTTGTAAACTTATTTTGTCTCCTGCAATGACCAACGGTGGCCACTGAGTGAATGCCTGCCAGAACTGCAAGCCACCAAGGATGTGATTTTCAGTTCCACAGAAATACAGCAGAATATCCGGTGGATCATGCGAAATATTTATCACTAAAGGAGGTCACAGTAGGTAAATTCCCTGAAAAATAATAACTCTTTGAGCTCTGCTGGCCCCAGGTAGGTGAAACATCAGCCACTGTCCCAGCGTAGTGCCCTCGGGATGTCACAACGTGGCCTCTTTCTTCCTCAACCATTACTCCGTGACACCTTTACTCACTTGAACTAAACTTGGGAAACTTCACCACTCTTCTTCCTCCTATCTAGCTTTGCAGGGGCAAAATACTTGTGAATAGGACTGAAAATGAGATTAGAAGATCATTTATTTTCTAGAGTAAAAAAATCCATCTTCCTTAGCAACACCTTCATAATTTTCAGTTAGCTCTGTCGAAATATTTAAAAGAAGAAAGTGGGTCATAAAAGTACTTTAAAATATGAGAAGTGGTGACAGCTTAATGTAGTAGGAGAAGAACAGCTAGTTAAAATGTTATAAAATGTAGCCTTCTACTTGCTTGGGTAGTTTAATGGATGTAGTTGTCATTTTAGCTGCTTAACACTTCATGCTAAAAAGATGTGTCAGATTTCCCTATGCTTACATGGCGATTTTCCCAAGTAGATTGTGAAACTGAGAAGATAAGTTCTTTTACAATTCATGGGGGACCTGCTATACAACTAGATAGCAAGTATGAAGATAAGCAGCATGCAAAGTATTGGAACAGAAAATCTTGGTTTCTGTGAATAGGTTTGCTTTGCTTTCTAGTTTCAGCTGTCAAGCTGGGGCAAAATGAGAAGTTCAAACCACACCTTCTCCTCTTCTGGTTGTTCGACTGTTCAAAAAAGGTTAATTTCCCAGGGCAAAACACTTTCTCTAGGAAGTTTCCAAATGAAAACCTTAAGATTCTTTCAGAAAGAAAAAAAATCTGTCTTTCTGTAAGACATGCTAGGACCAATTTTTGGTTCTAAAAATGACAGCAGCTTCACTGTCATCAGCAAAACTACTTTGATTTTCCATTGGCGCACATCAGAGATCAAAATTGGACCTCCTTGTCCAAATACAGACACCATGAGCTGAAAAAATATCTTGCAGGCTATCCTTCTTCCCAGTCTGTGAGGTGCTGACGATACTCAAGCATCGCAGGTACACTGGGACTGTACAGTTTTACCTGTGCTCAGAAAAGCGCCGTTTACTACCTGCTGCATCTCTCGCTTTACATTCAGAAGCATCAGTACCAAAATCAGCTACACAGGCAGTGAATACACCAGTGGACACAAGCTGAAGATATATAACTTGGAGATGCAGGATCAGTGCAATTGCAAACATTCAGTGCAAGAAACGAGTTAACAGAAGGGCAAGAATTTCCACTTCAGCAGCCGGCAGCAAGGCAGTAACTAGGTGGACGGGTGAAAAATCAACAGCATTGCCTGAAGTATTCTATAATAGCAAGGCATCAATTTTTCGGTACTTCAAAACTGACACTAATTTAGCTATGTAGCCGTCTCTTATGACTGTCAAACACCTTTTTAAGCTTACAAAAGAAAATAGCATGTCCTGCCAAAACCTCTGCTTATTTTAATAAAGATGAATACCAAAAAAGAGAAGTTTCACAGCCACTGCTGATGAGTTGCTGTGAAGCCTGCAAGGAAGCAGTAAGTGCACAGTTTCAACTGCCCAGTGGGAGCCAAGGCACTTGTCTTATAATTTATATAAAAATCAGAAACGGTTTAGGAATCTCATTTACATTTTAACAAGTAATGCAGGTGTTGAGGAGTCTCCAGTCCAGCGCTGTTGAAAATCTCACCCATCTACACGGAGAGAACTACAGGATGAGCCTCACCCTACATTTTTCTTTTATTATTGGCCTTTGCAAGAGCTGAAGTCAGGTTGACAGGACTCTGAGGACCTCAGTGACTGAGTGACTCATAAAGATTGCCAGAAGACGTGGTGCTGCCAGCTCTTGTGATTTCCCTGTGAGTCTCCCTCTACTTGGTGTTCTTCCTCAAAGCCTCGCTTTATTTACATTACAACATGAGAGTTTCAGCTGTCACTAAAAAGCAAAGGGGTTGGTCTTGTTTGGACAACACTAACCCTGCAGCCTCCAGAATCGAAAGGAGGAAACAAAAAGACCCGATAGTCCATCCTTGTGTAAATTTTGTGATTTTAAGCTGGTCCCAGAACCCTTTTTAGGTAGTGAAAAGCAACGAGGCTTTTCTTAGTGCTCCCCGCTGCAGGAAGGTCTCCGATACCAGGTGGGGAAGGTGAGTGGTGCTTCTTGGAGATGATGAGCAGGAAGGACCATGAACCAACCATAGGAAGGTGGGAATGTCAACCTGAGTTGCCAGATTTAAACACCCTCAGGAAAGACTGTCCCCAGGATTTTGTGGATCTAGGAATGCTGCCAGAGGAATAGGTTTTCCCCAGGCATTTCCTTTCCTGCACAAATTACATCCAGGAGAAGATGAGCATGAAAAGTGCATGGAAGAAACCAAGCAGAAAGGAATTAACTGAATTCGAGGCACTTTGCTCAGAAGGGATTTGGCTGCAATGTTAGCTGAAGGACTTGGATCTCGTTTTTCCATGCCAAGTAGCCCATCCCTAGGCTGACTATCTTGGGCCCAGTTCAGCAGTAATATGAGAGTCACTATTTCCTTTAACTGAAAGGACATTTTCACCTGCTTATGCTAGGGAAGAATAAAAGGTCTTGTCTACCAGAGCTACATGAAAAGGCAAAGAAAAACAGATTTTGTAATAGAGTTGCTAAGATCAAAGCAAACCATCTTTCTCCATAATTGGATTCACTCTTTCAGGCTTTTGATCTAAAATATGAGACTCAGAATTTTGCACACAAACAAACCATCAGTTTGTCAATGTGCTGAGAACAAGGGTTAAGCTGAAATATTCCAACACATATACCCTTCAAATTAAATTAAACCCTGCTGCACGGGACCAATTCCTTCTACCCTGCACACATATATATTTCCCTACCCAAAACCCATAAAGTGAAGCATTTAAAATGAACTTTACTCATCCTGCTGGATGCTGATTAGTTGAAAAATGCTGGTAAGTAATGGATCCCAGAGAAGCAAATGTTTACACTTGCCTAAACCTAGCCAAGGAAATTTTCTATGGTGGAAAAACTGCCTCACCACATAGAGTGCCATAACCAGGAGGGTATTAATAGAAATAAAAATATAACTGCCTACTTGTTTACCATTCTGAATTTAACTGTTAGGGTGCCAGAGCAGAGAATATCATGTCTCCAGAGACACAGAGCAAAAATAAGCACCAAGCACAAACCCCTGATTCAGCGGGAGCGTTTCATAGGAGCCCAATCCTGTTTCTGCCAAGTCAATAACAAAGCAGGGTGCATAAATCCAGTGTCTAAACACTTAAATAGCAACTCCTGCTCTCTACTGTGCAACTAAAGCAAACGCATATCATTGTTTTAGCTTAAGGAGAAATACATAATCTGGATTTGACTGTGCACATATCATGTAGGCATAGAGGTCTCAAAGGTAATTGCATTCCTAAAAGTTTCACACATAAAGTTCCTTGGAGAAAGGGGAGGCAGTGTTGTGTCTGACTACCCAAAGTGCAAGCCCACACATCACTACACATCAGAGAAGCCACAGAAAAAGCACCTTCAGAAATCTCCCAGAGCAGAAAATCCATGAGTCTAGGTTTGAAACCTATCCTGAGGTGCAACTGTAGGAAATCAGGCTCTGCTAATCCCCACACTCACAAAACTGAATGTTACAAAGGGAAAACTGAGGACAGCCTATTCCTCTTGAGGCAATTTTGATGCTGCCTGATCTTCAGTGGCTTCAGGTAGAGTTTCATCCTGTGCCACACCTGCTGATGTCTGGGCAATGTCTGCTGACTCCCAGTGAAACAGGAGTTTGCAGCATGTTCCCAAGCACACAGAAGACTCTTAACAAATAAATAGTTAAGTAAATAACACCTGCTGTATCTCATGAACTCTGATCTTATTTTAAGATCACTTCATATTCCATTCTTGCCTTTCACATCCAGCAGTGCACACCACTGCAGTATTTATCTGATAGTCCAGGGCTGTTCTCTGGGGTTGCAAGAACATAATGGTCCTTCCAAAAGCCGCATTTTGCATGAGGGATCCCAGTATCCACTCTCCAGCCCCAAAGCACATGGTGCTGCATGTGCCCACCACAGAGAGTCTTAATACAAGGAGAGGAGACCTGGCGAGATGTCCAAGTAACTGGAGTTTTAAAACAGGCCTAGATAAATAAAATAAATGAACATCCTTTAGAAGTGGAGGAGCTAGGAGAGCCATCTGCAGTCTCATACAGGTGACCATGAAAGCAGTGGTGAGTCACTTATTTACAGTACACTCTATCCACACACAAAGGACTTGTTTAAATTTGAGCAACATACAATGAACCACAATCTGATTTTGAGGTCACATTTTCCCTCCACCTACTATTCTCCTCTTTCTTTCTTTCCCTACTGAAATGTTACCTGGGATTTGCAGCCCTTTCTACCAAGGTGTTGACATCTCAGTTAAGGTCTCTAACTCAAGTGTGCTGAAGAAAATTGCTGTGAAGCTTTAAGACCACCCTGACTCAAGACTGACCATCCCTCAACCAGTGATTTCTGGATGAGAATAAGAAATAAGTGTGAGTTTGTGTCTCAACCACCCATTTCACCATCCTGAACACAGTGGGATGTATCAAAGGAGTAACATCTTCCACTACTGAAACTTGATTCACCAGACTTATCCACCAGACCCCCATGACAGAGTGGACAAACTCCTGGAAGCAAGAACTAGAAAATGCCACACTGTCCTTCAGCTGGATTTCAACTTGCAGCTTCTTGTGGGCAGTTGGGAAGAGACGGCGCTCCTGACGGCCACGGGCTGCAGACTGAGTGCTGGGAGTTAGGCAGATAACACTGAAAGCAGTAAAATTACACCAGATCCATTATCCACCTCTTATCTTATGGAGGGTTGAGTAGGCTTCACTCCACCACCCCTCAGCAGACCACCTGAGGACACCCACCCAACGCGCCCAGCAACGCTGCCCCGTTACCTGTGCGAATTTCCCGGTGCACATCACCCCGTTCCAGCGGGGGACAGTGAGACACCCGGGGTGACGCAGCAGGTAGTTATCCGCTCTGCCCACAAAAGTGTCCGGATACCCTGTCACTGAGCCGTCCAGGTCATGGAAGACAGACATTTTGTCACCATCATTATCGTTGTTTCCAAACCACTGGCCTGATCTGCCAAAAAACACTTTCAGTCCAACCTAGCAGGAGAAAATAAGAAGAAAAACTATTGGTTATTTCTAAACAAGGACTTGGGTTTTCAGGGTTTTAACAGCCAAAGCAGTGATACAACAAGAACTAGAAAGCTCTGTTGTTTGTGTAAGAGTTTTGTTTTGCCTCTTTTATTTAGAAACATTTCTGAATGTCTTGGTTTTCCCCCTCATTTCTTAATCTCAAGAGATATTTTCATAAAAATTGGACTTCTGGTTCTTTGAAATGCACCCGGACAATCATGTATTCCTTGGAATCACACGGCAATAAATTGTGCAGTGGCAAAAGGAAGAGGATGACTCAAAGTGTGAAGAAGTACTGTAAGGTTATGCAATTTACTGAGGAACATCACAGCAGTGATAGAAGAAGCAAAAATTACTCGATATTTGGGGAATTTTCTCATATATCTTCAATGGCTGTTATAAGTAGTTCTGTGAGTGCCACAATTGTTCCCCTAAAACCTTATAAAGCTCATAAAAGTGACAACAATTCTCAGAATTTGTTCTTGTGCACATTCTAATATATCCCCTGAAGAATTTATCTAGGAAAGAGAAATAACAGGAAGCAGCATTATCCTCATTATTCATAGCTCCATTTTCAAGAGTTTTCAGTAGCTAAGTTAAAGAATCTGTCCTGATATGAAAATCCAGCAAAGCAAGGGAACCGCAGATGTTCAGCAAAAAGGCATGGAATATTTTAATGTCTGCAGAGAAAATTATTACAGTGTATGACAATTAAGTTCTGAAGTAATCAAGAAAATAATTACTCCAGGTCAAGCACTCTGAATGAATCCTGCAGCAATGCGTATTAAAGCAGATGGCATAAATAGCAACTGGATCATGCCGACCCAAAAGACTGTAATTTGTTTCATTTAGCCCAACTATTTTTAATTGGACGCTGCATATGAGTAAGAATTAGGGTCAGCAGGATTAGGCTGCAAGTTTACTAAGGGCTTTAAAGGCTTTATTTTAACAATAATAAACAGAACAGCTTAGGAGAATAGGAGGGTCATTGTGATTCTGAGTTAGATGGAAAGTCCCATTGGCTTAAAAAGAATGACCACTGCAGCAAGAACTATGTGCAGAATAAAAGTCTTTATTCCTTTAAAAATAAATTAGAGCCTAGAACCATTTTTCTCCCACATTCTTGTCTGAGTCTCATAAACAAACACCTGAAGCAATCTCATTTAAAGGAAGCTCAAACACATGGAAATTTAATGTCTATTTTTGACTGGTTTAAAACCTTTTCTTACTGCAGTGCAGGAAATTTTTGCCCAAAGGGCTACTTGGCAAAGTAGAAGGATCACAAAAGTTAGTTCTGGGTTTGTTTTGTTTTGTTTTGTTTTTTCCTTCATTTTAATTTATAAAAGAGGAGATATTAAAAAAATGTAAACACTGTGCTGCAGCTCAAAGCTCCGTTATAAATTCTTTGTGACAGTGCGCTTCTGGAGTTGAACATGCAAATGGGCACTTCACTGGGGAGGAGAACAAAGTCAGCTGAACTTCAAAACAAACGGAGGCACAGCCAGTACAGCTCACATTTGATTAACATTCTCAGTGTTTCCATCCAGCAGCAGATGGTTTTGGTGCTAACGCTAGTCTGATCTCTAATATTCTCCTCTAAAAAGCCTGAAAGTCAGAAACAAAGTGGAAATGGTAATGAGCAGTGCCACTTCTTTTATAAGTATCAAGGTTACCTTACTTTTGTGTGCTGAGGGATGGGGTGCACTGCATTTGCAGTTACAGCGATGGCAAGAGATATTTTTTTCTAAGTGAATGCACGTGAACAGAGAAAAGACTCAGCTTGTCACGTCTGTCCATGTGGAGCTGGGAATGATCTCCAAGAGGGCGCAAAGACAGGTCAGGTCTAGCTACTACACTACTATTCAGGCACCTGATTTTCATTAGGTGTGGACTATCTGGGAGGGATATGGCACTAAGGTTACCTGAACTACCTGTCTGAAGCCTAACAGGGAGACCTGACAGATGATGGTTACACGAGTACATTATCTCTTAGGAATATGTTAACTCAACCTGTCCAAAAGCAGCACACCTAACATAGCTGCAGACAAGCTATGAGGACTGCAGTGGAAAACACTTTCTATAAATGCACAGATATCTTAATATGTGAGATTTAGGTGTGTCAACAGAAAGGCAACTAGGATACTTTTTGTGGAGGGTAATGTTCAGGTCTTCTGTTCTACCTGACTGTTAATTTTATGCCGGAATTGAACAAGACCTGACTGGCTCTATGAATTTGTTGTCTAACCAATCCGCTGATTAGTCTGATCAATTATACAATTATTCCTTCTGCATGACTAATAGTTTTGTCACCACTACACAACTTGCAGTAATGCTTAATTTATTCTAAAAAACCAATTGTAAAATGATTGTCCTTTAGGGAATTAGTACTTAGCTACCCTTTAAAAAGTAATAAAATGAAGCCTGTAGATGGAAAATTAATTAAAACAGCCTACAGGGTCTATCTTAACTAATCAAAGACATATTGTCCCATATAGTAATTAGCAACGAAACAATAAACTAACCATGGTCCTTCAAGTCTAAAATCAGATTTAGCACATCTGGGTTCAATCCAGATAAAACAGAATCAAAATGAAAAGTGCTGGGATGCAGGTAGTTACAAATATAAATGGTTTTTAAGTTGGCAAAATACCAACTTCAGAAATTGGTATTTCCTGGAAATGTACATACAAGAAATAATTATTGGGATAATATCAGTAGGGCTTTTTTGTGATCAGTTGACACTGTATTATATTAATTTGCTTTGCTGAAGTATTTAGTAAGTCTTCTGACCAATTTTACCCCAAAAACCTCAGATCTTAAAGGTGTTGCAGTACTAAACTGCCTCTCAGACAAAAAATGCTGGGATATTTAACAGGCTCATTGGCAGCAAATGGTGCAACTGTATTAAAGAGCTGCATTTTCAGCCATTCGAGAGCTAATCATCCTCTTCACTAATGTGCACAGATACCATCTGTCTGAAACCATTCTGTTGGACAGAGTTCTACACCTGTTACTGGAGGAAAATTCCCACTCTCTTCAGTCCACCAATCGAACTTTTTCATCATACATTTTTCTCTAAGCTCCCCTCCCCGGTTCCAAGTTGATTTTTTCCTTAATGTTCCCCATGATAATCTTACAACTATTTCCCCAAGGATATAAAGAAGGTATGGCAAATTAGCCCTTATTGTTGTTCTAACGCTCCCTAAAGCATCTAAGGTAACTAAGTTATCTTTACTGAAATGCACAGGAACTGTGTTTTCTTTAGAGATGCAGTCAAGTGACTGCAATCAACATTGTCCTTTCATGAAATACCCTTCTGTTGTTGGTCTGAAGTGTATCAGAGAGAGGACAGACAAACTAACTGCTTGCCAGAGGGAATGATACTGGTCAATCCCAGAGCAATGGAAATTTCCTCAAGATAAAGCCAAACCTCAAGCCAAAGTTACTACAGTTCATGGACATCCTAACAAGCATGGCCCTTGTTTGAAAAAAGCTAAGGAGAAGTTATGATCCTTGGGAGCCAGCCAGGTGGAATCTGTCATCTCCCAAGACAAGCGTGCAGGGTCACGATCCCTGCAGGAATCCAAGACAAGGACGGGAATTGCTCGGCATCCTACAGCTCCTGTCAAGGCGGATACAGAGCCCCCTTCTCCTGTCACTGCTCAAGGGAAGTTCCCGTTGTGCTCAACAGGAATTTCACTGCTGACCCCAGAAACTGGGCCACAGCTTTGCTTCTAAGTGCATTTGTTTACTTCTATATAAGAATTGCATGGCATCTTACTGCCTCCTGACATCTCTTTTGTGTTCCATTCAACCTCTGAGACTGGGTCCTCACAAGGTTCTCAGCATAGAGAAGCTGGTAATGACACACCAGCTAAGGTTGGATTTCCTGGCTACAAGATTAAATTTTCCTCTAATGTAGATTTTGTAATGTATGTCTGCCCAGTCATAAGATACCTTCACATTTTACTGGTTTATAAATAACCTCCTTTAAAAAAAAAAAAAAAAAGTGTTGCAAAACAAGTCAAAAGTATGCACCAATATAACATGCATCACTGCCTGGAAATTCCTGCTCTAGGATAGATCTCTCACAGCTTCTAAAACTCAAAAAACTTGCACATCTAACAGCATTTTCCTGCTTTTCTTACTTACACTTTTCTCCATCAGGATCTGCGACACGTTATTCTGGGGGCTTATCTGCCAGGAGTTTTTCATGAAGAACCCAATGGCACTTGAGTATCTGTCAACAGTTGGGGTGAACTTCTTGAAAGTGCATTTTGCCATCCTGACAGGCCCATCATAAATCTGGAATCCACGAATAGGGAATGTCCTGTGAGATTTAAAAACAAACACAATCCTGTGTTAAAAGCTTGGGTAAACTCTGAGACTTCTCCTGAAGGCACGGAAAGATACTAACAAGTAGCTAAACCACCTCTCCCAAAACCGGGACCTGGATCTCTTCACACAGTTAATGAAAGATGAAACTCTGCTAAACATCCTCCACAGGATAAGGTTCAAGAGCCAAAAAAAAAAAAAAAAAGGACTCATAAGCTTGCCTAAGGCTTTAAGTTGGGGTAGCACAGTTCAAAACTCTTGTCCCCAGCAACCCAGGGGTTCATCATCACAGGGAAGACCCAAGGAGCTGCATGGCAGCATTGCCATCAGGCTTCCTGTTCCAGAATAGACAAGTTTCTCAGGAAAACATCAGCATGATTGAAAAAATGATATCCGTCAGACTCCCTGGAGGCAAATGTCTCCGTGGAAACAAGTACCAAGTGGTGCAGCATGGTTTCTCCTCTCCCTACAAGCCATTTCACACGAGATCCCTGGGACCTAGTCCACAGCATTTCACACAGAAAAGCTATTTCCATAGCATCAGTCCAGGGACCTATCAAAACATCACAGTTGAAAAAGGAGATGCCACTAGAGTCACACCTGCCCCTTCCATGGTCTGCAGACAGTAATGAAGCTGACTAGTAGTGGCATGGAAGGGTGGATCAATGCTTACAGAGGTCAGAGAGAGTTGTTCAGGCATGAAAGCCACAAAGTGGACACCTCATGGGCATACAGGCTCTCTCCAGCCTGGGGGTCACTGAGGCCCAGATTCCCTCCCAGCCCTGCTGTTTTTTCTTAATGGTTGGCTCTAGAAATCCAGAAACACTTTGCCAATTGGAAAAAAAGAGTCACAAACAGTGTTTCTTGACCAAATAATTCTTCAATTTCCAGAGCTGTTATCCCAGTAGTTCGGTCTGGTACAACCCCCACATCCCGTTTTGCACTATGGTGTAATGACAGGACAGATATCAGACATTTTGGCATATTCCTTAGCAATGTCACAGATGATCAGACCTTGTTTGAACTGCAAAGGAGCTTTTTGCAATTGCAATTAAAATAACAACACCAATAATGACTGAGGATAGCTCTGATTATTCTTGCTGTCCTACATAGGTCCCATTCCTCTGTCACTTAGGGCTGAGACATGTATAGTCAGTGCTGTGTGCATGGCATGTCTGCTGAGTATTGCTTATTCCTTAGCTTTATATTCCTTGTGAAGGGATTAATGATTGGTGGGCATCACCAAAAACATACATTAGGGTAGAATTTCAGCTTGGGGAAGCACATTTTGCTATGGGGTTGTGGGTAGACACCATGGTTGCTAGACAGGAGGCTGTGCTGCTACCAAAATAGAAAATAACATACAGCTATTGAAAGAGAAGTAAGATGCAATAATGAAAAATGGTTCCTCCTTTGTCAAACTGGCCATGTTTGCCCAGCTACACTGGCAGGAGGGACAGTGACATGGTGTATGGGAGCTGCTCCATCAGCTCGATGCTGTGCTACTGAAGCACTACACAAAAGCCATTTGGTATCTTTCAGATTCTCTAATCCATTCTCCAGTGACTAATAAATTAAGCAGAAAATTAAATCAAAACACTTTCAGTCAAGAATGCTCTCAAGCTGTTGGCCTGCAGGGTGAGTTTTTTCAGACGCTTATTATTTCTGGCCTGTACAATAATTTAAACACCCAGTATAAACTACTTGTTGGTAGTCACATTAATTCCTCAGGCTTTTCTTCTAGTTCATGCTAAGGCCAAGAAGAAAGAGCAGAAGAATAACTCACTTGTTTCTGGGCAGTGTTCTGTATTCTCCATTTGCCCCTTTTCCCCAGTAGCTGTTTTGGCCTCCCTGGGAGCCAACGTTGCTGCTTTCTCCAACAAAAATGGAGCGTGTAACCTCCAGGCTGGAGCCTTCATCTGTTGGGAAAGTCCCATCACTACAAGCAAAGAAACAAGAGGTAACTATGCAGTACAGTGCAACCAATTAATTAACACTTTTAATTACACCACAGACACAGCAGAATTTCTTTCTTAATTTGGAAAAAAGTGCATGTGCCGATACAACAACTTGCCTTAAAATCTCTTTAGAAACCAGCAAGTTAATTCTGAGGTAGCTCAGTGCTCAGACATCAGTAATACAGGTAACTCAGCCTGGGTAAAACCAGCTCTACACTATATATGTATATATATAATCTCTCTCTATTGAGTTGCTTGGTAATTTTCAGCTACATCCCTGAAGTGAGAGCCAAACATCACTGATTCTCATTGCCTGCAGTAGGCTTCGGATATTTTTGCGGGTCTTTTGCAAGAGTGGTTGAGATGACAGCAGCAGGAGCTTGGCAGACACCAGCAGAGGAGACAGGAGACCTGCTGTGCCACCACGTGGGACCATCCCAGTCACCCTGCCCCAGCAGCATGGGAGCTATGAGTGATGCTGCTCCACCAGGCTAGAGCAGAAGAAAAGTCTCCCTGAAGGCAGAGCCAGATGTTTAGTCTACTGGTTCAGGACCTACTGTCCAAGAGGAAATATTCAGCAGTTACAATGTATTCCCCAGGCATGCTGAGGAAAAGAGAATGAAAGCCTAAATTGCCCCTTGTATTAATGGCTATGCAGGGAAGACTTGATGTGGTCTGGGAGGCAAACATGAGGTTTTCTCATGTCTTACAGTAATTACCAGGGGAGTGTCTCAATTTCCATTCACGAGCCTCTTACATTGGGAAAAAAATGGAAGAAGGTAGATTTTAAGAAATTACCTTGCCAGAGTGAGTCCAATTCCATTGTCTGAAAACCTGGGACAGGAGAAACACAACAGTGTAAACGAGGAGGAATGTCTGCAGTGAATTTGGCCTACAGACCTATTTATGTCTGCTGTGAGGGGAATGGTATAACACGTAATTACAGTAACCTACCCCGAGTCGCGGAAAATAATGTCGCCACCCCTGGCCCAGGCCCCATGGTCATTATTTTTAAAAGCAATAAGGCCATCAATCACGGCAGGAACTCGCGGCTTTTCAGGATCAGCATCTTGATGTGGGTGAAACCTGAAGCAAGGAGCTTAGTTAATGCGGCACAGGAGACATAGGAACTGACCTCAGACAGAGGAGGTCATGCCTGGCAGACCTCGTTTGGCTTCCAAATATCAGTGTGATGGGCCTAAAGAGGTGATATGCCCTGGATCAGAGTCAAGCTATTAGCTTGATTTCATCTCTGTGCTTTGGTACAAAGCAGAAAACAAGAAACATTCATAAGCATGAAATTCTTGCCCTGGAGAAATCAACAGGAGATTTCTTGCTAGACCTTCAATGGGCCCATGGTTACTCCTTAATTCAATTCAGTGTGATTATAGAAGCATAGAAAATATTTTTCCCAAGTCTCTTGGGCCCTTGTGTAATTGTCCTTACAAGGTCCATTGAGAATCCCTGGATTGATGCTAGAAAATCAATTGGGCACTTTCAAGAATCTCATTCAGCAAAGATAACGGAGTAATTGGAGCTGCTTTCCTTGCATGTGCAGACCAGACCTCCATATGCTCCTGTCTCTGCTGAAAAAGAAGCGGTCATATGAAAAAAAAGGATTCACCCTGGGAATTGGGCACTTCTCAGTTACTTTCAGGCTGTTTCTTGCCACGCTGGCTGTTAATGGTAAACTTGTGCCGTGTTTGGAAAAAATCATCTTTGCTTTTTTTGAGTCTACCTTCACCTCCTACTTTCTCCAGCTGATGTCCCCAGGGATGTGCCACCTCAGTGCCCAGTGGGGTGGCCCTGGGAGGGAAGTCTCACAAGAGCAGGCAAAGTCGCCCTTTCCTTTCAGCCATACAGGAGCATTGAGAGGGTGCGATGGAGGAGGGAAAAAAGCCAAGGCTTGGCCAGGAGCAGTGGCTGATTTCTGCCACATCCTCCTCAACCAGACCCACAGGGCTGCAGTGAGTGAGAAAATAGCCTTAATTTACCTGCTTCCACTCTGCAAAAGGAAGCTCAGAGATTTTAAAGCAGCTGACAAAAAGCTTTGAGGCTACTTTACTTTGCTCATTAATCCTAAACCAGTCTCGGCAGACTCTTATGACACATTTCAGATGTAAGTTCTTTTAAGCAATTAATAAGAAATGTTGGAGTTTACAAACACACTAACAGAATAATGGGATCTGGATCCCCTTTTATGTGCTTCGCTGCTTAGTCCTCATAACCTCAAGTGCACGCGTATCATTCTTGGTCAGCAATAACACAAACAATTCAGTGCATAGCTATGAAGTATTTGCCTCTACACATCAGAGAGAGCTTGTGTGGGTTTTTTTTCAGATGCTCCAGCCATAATGAGGCATTAATGAACTGTTAAATACAATGCAGAAGCCAAGCAGTAATACAACTATCCAAAATACTCAGAGCCATACAGCATGTGCTTACCTGGCATTATCGACAGTGAGATACTCTCGGGGATCCTCAGCGCTGGCTCTCGTTGTCTTTACTCCTTTTCCAATAAACAAACCAGCCTGAAAATGCACACAACTACAATTATTTTAACAGACCGCCCAACAAAGACCAGAGATCTCAGATTTTTATCAATGAACATAGGCAGCCAGTGCGTGCAGGCACAGCAAGCGCCTGCAGCCTGGGCTTTCTCTTTGCTTTTGATGTCACTTGGCACCGATCAGCGTGACATTAGCACAGGATGGAGCACGCTGAAGTCAGGACAGAGCCTGCCCCACCATATGTTATGCATCAGCATCTTGGGCTGTCTTCTGACCCAAAGCAAGGCACTGGACTCCCACTTGCTCTCTCCCTTGCAGAAAGCAATAAGGGACTCTGCCAAGCTCTTGATAACTTTTTGGAAAAATAGTGTTGTTAAGAAGTAAGGCTTTAAAGAAAGAGTGACGAGTCCCCCGACAGTCAAAGGAGAACATGAGCTGCTGTAGCCAAGTTAAAGACTTTGGGCTAGAGCAACAGCTGTCACGGACCAAGATGTAAAATATACAAGGCACAGAGAACAGCACTGATTTCAATCTGGAATCCTGAAAGTTAAAAATGCTTTTCATAGTTTACAGGTTACGTTTTCATGTCAACAGTATATTTGGGGCAAAGTGTTTTTCTTGGAATTACCCTTGAATTTTTGGTCTGATTTGTCAAAGGTGATGAGCAGGCCCTGGCACAAATGACGTTCACTCATCCTCCTACATCCTTGCACCACTGCAGCCAACAGCAGTGCTCAGTGTGCTGCCCACCATTCCTTAAATCTCACTTAGAAGCAGGTCTGTCTATGGCCTGGGCACATCCCTCTAACGCAGGCACCCAGCTGAAGCACCTGAAACGGGACCCCCATTCTGCTCAGCTCCCTCTTTAATCATTAGAAAGACCATCGCCCCCAAAACCCGATTGTGTTAAAAGGCTGTTATCAAAATGTAAGTCACCCATGATCATCTGATTTCAGAGCACCACACATGGTCAGCCCCATGCCATACTGTTATATTGATAGACACGTATAAAAATCATTCACATGCCTTGAAATTGGAGTGGACTCTGTTGTTGTAAAATACTCCCAAGGGGGTATGTTCAGCCTGTCCCTCAGGATATTGCCCCTTGGACTGTCCAGTGGGAACCCGGTGGAAGATGTACCATATCCCGACATCCTAAAAAAGAAAGGGAGGTCCAAGAAATGGGACAATACAATTAATGATACAGGTTATCCTGGGGACTTATGGTTTCCCACTTGCTGGCCCGATTCCTAACCTGAGCCTGCCAAACACAGGCGAGTCCCAGGGGACACACACCAGCCCATGCTCTTATACCTCCCAGCTCAGCTTTTGGCATGGACAGTGGGCCCCCAGGGCACACACACGGATTTTAAAAATGCGTATATTGTGGCTGAAATTCAGATGGTTTATTAGAAAACATAGCCTTCTCTATACAGGCACATTACCCAAATCCTATTTGTGTTTAAACATCATAGATAATAACAAGAAGAGAGTATATATTTGTATCTACAAATATAAAATTTTATTGGGCATTTAACTATTAACTACTAATAAAAATCAACATTTGCTAAGAGACACCACACACCATTTCCAGCCATAGCTGGGAGAGATTCCAGCGTGAGAACTGTAGGCAAATACTTGTTCTTAACAGACACAAAGGTTGCAGAAATACATATTCAAATTTTACGATGGCTTGCTAAAAAGTCATTGCCCTCATGCTAATGATATCAATAAGAGCAGAATATATGGGAACTGGAGGAAAGTACAGCTCTTGCTGTTAAATGATTTTACCTGAGCACCAGCTGCTGCATTCTCTAATAAGTTGTTATTCGGATTTGCAATCCAGAATGTGCTGACAGCCCTGAAAAATCAAAATCAAAATGATGCTAAGCAGTTACCAAACAGGAAGGGATCATTTTCATAGCACTGCACAGGACTGGAGCCACAACTCTCCTACGGACTTTAAAACTCCACACAACCTTTTAATGATACTCTTCAAGGAAAATAAAACATCTAGTGATGTCAGACGTTCATTTATTGAGCCACATGCTGAACCTATTGTAAATTATATGAGACCATTAACACAAAATCCATGCTCTCTTAAATGCAGCTCAAGGAAATGCAAAGTCTTTTTTTTTTTTTTTTTTAGCTAAACAGCTTTGGAAAATGTCTGAAAAGTGAAATTTTGGGTTGTTTTTTGGAACTTTGGGGGCAATGGCAAGAGGTATGGGATTCTCTATGGATTTATGAAGCTTCTACATGGAAAACAAAGCAAATGTTCTTGCAAGCTGCAAATGGTTTGTTAAGTAGGACATTAAGGAGCTAATATTTTGACATTCGTCCAAGGAGGTTTTGCTTCAGAAGGAAGATCAGTAGTGGCAAAAACAGAAGCCAGATATAGCTGTGAAAATATTATCAGTTATCTTACTTCATTTGATATCATCTTTTGCAGTAATAAAGAACACATGTAAAAACATTATAAATCTTTTCTCATGACTCAATTAACTCGATCATTCTAAGCAGAAAATCTCAGTAATTTTTTATCCACCTTAACTATCACATAATCAAGAATCCACACTACTTGGGATTAACAGAAACACTAAATAGGTGCAATATAAATCTATATTAACCATACGATCAACTTTAGCATTTCAATAATGATATATGTATGCAAATTAAAATAAACTGGGTTTGGCCACAAAGATGAAAATACAAATGTCCTTGGCTAAACTATGTTCTTACTCACAAACACTAGCTAGGCCAACACCTGGGTCCACTGAGTGTCCATGTTACAGCTCATCAGTTGCCAAAATAGGAGTGAACTTGGGTCTGCTGTATCGGAATATTGTATATTGTGAAATGATGCTCACTGTAGTTTATACTAATCTCTACATTCTCACTAAATCTCCTGGTGTACTCTAGATATTCATGCACTCAGGTCTTATTGACCAATTTAGTCTAGATGCTCCAGCCCCTATTCAGCCCTTCTGAAAAAAGGCAAAATCCTCCCTTTGTAGTAAGTGATATTTTCGTCAGCCTATACCAGGGCTGAAACGGCTTGTATTTATGAGATAGATTTCACAGAGACTTCAACATCCTACTTAAAAAGAGTTGAAAGGGGTTCAGAAATGAGCGAAGTGCTCTAACATATTTATGATTCTCAGGAAACAGCGTCAGGAATAACCGGCAGCAAATATTCCTTGCCTAGGACTCATGCAGGTGTTAACAGATATCTTCACATGCAAAACATGGTCAGGTAGCTAAATTATTTTAAAATGAGAAATGATAGAAAAAGCAACGATTGTTTCATTTAATATCAAATAGCACCTTTCAAAACCTTCACCACGGTGTTCTTTGGGACCCAGCTACAAAGCACAACATAGGTTGTGGTTGGACTCGATGGTCCTGAGGGTCTCTTCCAACTGAAATGATTCTATGATTCCGTAAGTGCAAAACCTGACTGCAGCTCCCGGAGCACTTACATGCAGTCGGTGCTTGGCACAGGGATGTAATTCCCATAGACGTGGCTGCGGATGGCGAGGCACATAACCTCATTGCGATCCGACGGCAAGATCGTTCCCGATCTCGTGAGGAGGCCCAGGTTGTGATAAAACGTGTTTCGCTGCTCCGTCCCATCCTCAAGGAAAAAACAGTGCCCCAGAGTGTCATAGCCAATGGTGTCTTTTACCTGGAAAAAAGTATAGAGGCCATAGATCACAACGCTAACCGCAGTGGGAACTATAATGTGCTTTGCTTATCAATAAATTGCTGAAATGCTCACAGGATGGTTTTGCCACCTCCGCACAGCGAGCAGTGCCCCTGTAGGCATCAGTCCTGGAGCTGACTCCAACACATGAGGTTTGCACAACTGTGGGCTGATCTTCTCATACAGTAAAAACTGCTACTAAAATCACTCTGAGGTAGATCACATGCATAATTAAAGGAAAATTGCAAAATACTGGAATTAAAACTGCCCTCAGCTCTAGAAGAGAATATTTGATCCAGTGTTATGGAATAAATATCTACATAAAGATAAATGTCTCTCGCATGATATTTAGTCTGGTTAATCCAAAAATTTTCATGACTGCAACTCTTCCCAAATAAAATAATAAATTCTTTAAAATGCACCATGGGAAGTAATTTATATTAACGAGGTTTCTGTTCTTTTTCCTCCACTCTCAGAAGGTGCAAGGCCACATCACTCCTGTAACGATCAGCTTGGGCAGAGATGGTATTTTACTGCTTCAGCCTATTTACGATTAACTGACATGCACAGAGATATTGCATTAAACCCTAATTTGACAAAGAGGACTTAGCACAAGCCTCCTTTGATGTACAGTCTTATGAAGACAAATTCAGAAATCCTTCTTTTAAATGTAAATAATAAATCAAGTTAGCTATAATACCAGCTATTTGTTACTAAATCTTACTGAAACATAGCTTTGTACTCAAATGATCCCTGTCAGCATATTTATTCACTCTTTAGGCATACAAAATTCCTGTTGACGTTAGAGTTATGTCCGTGTAAGACTGCAAGATTAACTAATATTAAACTACTTGGTTATTTCTGTATACAGAGGGATACTTGAACGAAATCCATTTCAGATTCATATCCTGTGGTTTCCCCTTAATGGGTTAGAAATGTACATAACATCTGGAGTCACAGACAGTATAGTCCCCAAAGGTCTATCTCTACTGGATTTCATTGTTTTCCTGGCAGTCACCCCTCAAACGTGTCACCTGTTGCTCTTGTTTCTGCCTCAATGAGATGTTCGAGAGAGTTAAAAATAAGGCACAACACAACCAGGTACCCAACTCCTAACTGATGGAGTTTTGGAAATCCACCGAGAGCCGGCACGCAGGTGCAAGAGCTGGGAGTGAGCTACCAGGAAGGTAACAGAGAACCTACACACACTGGAAGTGTCCCTGCCAGCTGAGTCTTGGAAATACAGATAGGAAACGGATTTTGATAAAAATGCAGGTGTCCTTGCCAGCCTGCTAAGAACAGTAAGCCTGGCTACTTCTACTCATCCAAATGATGGGCAGAAGCTGCACTGAGGAGGCCATAGAAGACTACTTTTGGAAAGAAACTGTAACAGCAAACCACCCGCTGTTTTAAACAGTATTTCAATTGTAGAGTTTAATTCTTCTGAGTTTAGCCGAACTTTGGCCAATCTGTGCTTCAAACAGCTGCATTAAAAAAGAGTCTTGTATCCAAAACCAGATTTTAGCTTTAATTAATAAGATTTGTCACATCTTCAGAAACAGATGGCAGCCCTACTGATCACTTTCCTAACCAGAAATAGCATAATTTAAAGATCATTTACATTTGCACCAAAAGGTAAGGACCCATGCCATTAGATCAAAACCTCAATAACTGATCAATTCTGGGACATCACAGATAGAACCTCAAAGCTTGGAAACGAGAGCCCACCCTGGGCACTGTGCCAGCAGCGCATTACTGCATGTATCAGCATGAAACACCGTCTGCGATGCCGGCTACGGCCCTGCTGGTGTGCCCAACGCCAGATGATTAAGATGCCTCTAAACACTGAATTATATATAGTTCAGCAACACAATATAAGTGACCTTTATGCACTGCAACATTAGACATGAAAGACTACAGTGGTGCGCGCACGCCTGACGTGTGCCAGGGCAGCCGGAGCCATGTCCCAGCCGCCGGGGTAACCCAAGCCGTGCCCCCGCCGGCTCGCAAAGCGGCACAAGCCTGGCACAGGTGAGCAGCAGATGGGAGAAGGGCCTTGCAAACAGCATTGTATGACCCCTACACAGCAAAGCACAAACCACAGCACGCCAGCAATGTACTTCTGCAATTACATCCTCTAAACTCTCAAGACAGGACAGGGAAAAAAAACATCTATCTGGTTTATTCTGCCTCAGGGGCTGAAGTTTCATAATCTGACGCTAAAACAGGTCCCCATCTATGTTATTTAACCGCCTTGCTCTGATACATATGTTCTTCTCTGAAACTGCAAATTATTTTAATTTATTTTAAAGCAAGGCTTTTAATTACATTTTAATTACTATACTGAAACCACACAATTTTTGCACAGAATCATATATTTAACCTTTGCTATAAAATCTGTTCACTGATTCATGGACTTAAAGCCCTCAGCAGTCAGATGGGGGGCAGGGCTGGATCTCACACTTGGATTCTTGATTTCACAAATATTGCATCCCACGCATCCAGATAAACCCTTAGCAACCTCACTTCTGATAAAGTGCAAGACCACACATCCTTGTTCTCAGGACCAATATTAACATAAGGATTGATTTTTCATCCCAGGCAGGTCCCTTCTATTCCAGGGGTTTAACAGCAATGAGAAGACAAGGCATATCCACACATACTGGATAAGTCTCCTACCACCTAAGGGCACAAAATCAGGCCCTACAGCCAGAGCAGATCATGTGTATGAGAAGGCAATCAATATTTTGAGTGATCTGGACAATGCAAATCCAGTTTAGGATACGTGAAAAGCGTTCCTGGTTGTATGAGTCTAGCATCACGTTTTCATGAATACAACCTTCTGGGGGGACTCTTTCACACAAGAGTACCAAGCCAAGTGCATTTTTGTTATGTCTTACATAGCTTTATGTCCAGGGTTGAGAAAAAGCTATAAGGAAAAACACAGGAGGTCACAGATAGTTCAAGGAGTGTCTCTGCCTGAGCACACATCAGGTGAACGAGGAAATGCCCACGGACACCAAAACACCGTTCAGGGTACTGCAGAGCACACAGCAATTAGACGTGTCAGGACTGGAGCAGGAATCTGTGTTTTCCAGCTGGGACATGTATGGCCTTTTTTTTTTTTGGTTCCTCTCCACAATGTCCTTGCAAGGATCTAGGTCAAAGCCAAGTTCCTGAGGGCTTTTCTGGCACTGAAGCGGCTGTTTGGGTCTGTCCCTCTCGTATTTCATTGCCTTTGTCATGTGAATATTTTCAGATATATTTCACATTGCCCTAACTTGAACAACCCCTATCTTTTCTATTTTCTTTGCAAATCAAAGGTCCATCACTTCAGCCAGGTCCAGTAAAGGTACATTGCTTTCATTTTAAATGAAAGTTGCTATTATCACAAACTGTCCAAAATAATCATGGCAAAGATTTCACTATATCTGATCACACTATTAATAATATCAATTAGGCGATACTAAGAACAGGAAATTCATTTTGAAGAGCTGCACTGTCAGAGCAACAGCCTAACCTGAACAGCAGTCAAATAAATTTGACAAGTCAGGACAATTCTTGGGGAAAAGATGCCTTGTTCCAATATTCTGATTTCTCTTTGCATCACAAATGGCTCTCACTGTTTAGCAGTCCCTAAGCAAAAAAATGAACTCGGTACTAATAAAATATGTCTCCTACCAGAAGGCCATGAGTTCCATGTATGGCAACACACCTAGAGAAGCAGTGGTGGATAGCCAGGTTATCAAGGTACGTTGGGCGTTCGTATCCTCCTCTCACATCCACATCCTCAGCCAAGTGAAAATGCACAGGGTAACTGCCCAGGATTTGTTGTCCCATGTTTTTTAATTCCACTCCTGACATGTGAACAGAGCTAAAATTCCTTAGGATCTGTTGAAACATATGTAGATCCAAATAAGGCATTACTGTATAAACACATGGAAAAAGAAAAACACTTTTTTTTCTCTCTCTCATTAGGCAATATGTTTGCAGAGTAAAATGGGGCCTGACCCCAAAGGAGGCGTCAGCCCCTGCTCTGACTCCCAGCAGCACAGCACCTGCAGAGCAGCGTGCCAGGAGCTGCACACCTGCGGGCACAGGGCTGTCAAGGAACCGCTGCCAACAGCATTTATCGATAGCAGTGTGTGACACAGCTATGCGCAACATGCTCCTGCCAGCTACAGAAAGGGGTGGCATTTACCACCAGGCTCTATTTGCTGGCAACTTTATCTCTGTCAAGTGATTTTAGGTCGGAGCTGCACAGCTCCCCGATTTCCAGCTGATGGAGGAGTCATTTTACACAAAGGTTCTGCACCAGCAAGACTTTGCACCTCCACCCAAAACACATGGGATGAATGAGAAGAGGCACAACAGGGTGAGACCCCACACTTCTCTTGGCCACGAAGGGAGCGGGTTTGCTCTGCAGGAAACACGATTTCTTCAGCAACATCTCACAAACTATGTAACTTCACACTGACCCTGCTGACAGTAGTGCCACTGAAGAAGCCCCTCTAGCCCAGGGAAAGGTATGTTTTTGTATATGTGGTGAATAAAATGGTACAGCCTCATCGCAAGTCTAGTTTTGCAAAACATGCCAACAAACTTATCCCTCCTTCGTAGACATCCTTTCTTTCCCCCAGGCACAATGGTAGCTTCATACTTCATTATATTGCTTGTTTAGAAACCAGGAAAGGAACTATCTGAAACCACCTACAGGCACATGCATGAAAAATGACTCACTTTAATATGTCCTCCGAACGTGTCAAAGGAGAAAAACTGGCACTGATTTTGTCCATAACAGGAGTCTTCCATTTCTCCTTGAATAAGTATATTTCTAGTCAGAAGACCAACCTCTGCCCTCATGTCGACACCATCTATGACTTCTCCAATGTGAAGATAAAGTGGGCTGCCTGTGAAAATCAGAAAACTTTTTATTCAGGTTGAGCACAGCATCTCAATTACTGCATTGTTCTAAGCAATTGCACAGTTTGGTTTAAGCAGTCACTAAGTCTGGGGATATGCCCAGTTGTTAGTATCTGATCCCAGAGGAGTTCAGCACTTCCCCTGGCTTCTACAAAGGACTGCTGCCTCTGGTCAGACTTTCAAATCCCAATATAATATTGGGGCCTTCAGGTCTCATATGTGCCCATGTGTTTATGGGACAAAAACTATCTAAAAAGACAAGTAAATGCAGAATGTAAAAGACAAAACAATGTAAATATTTACCATAAACGAGTAGCTTGATAAAAATATTTCATACCATCAATTTTCACTTGATTACTTTTACATTCAGGGCAGGGAAGGAGATTAAACTCTTCAGCCTGATGCATAGAATAATCTGTACTGGCAATGACAATCCGGTCACCTGGTAACCAACTTGTAACCTCATCCGCCAAATGAAGAATTATTCCTTTGGACACTTCCACTTTAAATCCATTATGAGGCACCCCTGAAAAATGAAGCAATCAATTTTTTTTACAGTTGTGCATGGCAGAATCATGCAATTAGCCAAGAAGCATACCAGTTTAATTTTTATATGGATAACTCTGTGTGTGATAGAAGTGCTCAAGCCATTAAATGTGTCAGTGTCATCTCTTTGTAGGCAGCTAAAATATTACTTTGTGAGAGTACTGCTGTTAGCTTGGTCACTGTCCATACGAGCACAAGACTACAGTATTGCTATCATTGCACTGTTCAGATTCACAGCAGCCGGAAAAAGCAAAGCAAAGCAACAGAAGACAGGCAATTATCAGGGAAAACTAAACCTTTTATCCATCCACTGAAAGCAGTAACAGTGAAACGGGTGCCATCGTAGGTGAGGAACTCTCTTTGGGCTACAGCTAACCCTGTTGTTCCATTCCCGTGATACTCTCGCTTATCTTCTACTGTGGAAAGCCGATCCCCTCCGAGGATCCCCACCAGCGCCCAGGGCTGCCTGAAGGAGACCGGGAAGGAGCAAAGTGAGCGAAGCCCAAACCCTCCATCCCCCAAAGAGCTTGGGCAGACGGGGAGAGAGCAGCGTGGCACTGCCTCCCCTCCCTCCACCTCTCCTTTCCCCGGCCCGGGCTGCCCACCCGCCTCCTGCCCGCCGGGCCCGGCCGAGCCCCCGGTCGCGCCCTCGCTCGGGTCGGGCCCGTCGGGCGCGGCAGCGCAGCGGCCCGGGCGCGGAGCTGTCCATGGTGGCGGCGCCGGCCCGGCCCGGCCCCCCGCCCCGCGCCCGCCGCCCGCCTCACCTGTAGCCCAGGCGGGCGATGTACCGGCTGCCCAGGCTGTCCCGCAGCAGCAGCCGCGTCTCCAGCGTGAGGCTCCGGGCGGCCGAGTCCCCCACGGCGGCCGCCACCACCCTGCCGGGGGCCTGGAGGGCCAGGAAGCCGCGCAGCCGCCGGCACTCGCCGGGCTGCAGGTGGGTGTCGAAGCGCCCCGCCGCCAGCACTCGTGCCGTACCGGCGTCTAGGATGCGGAGGTTGAGCCCGCGGCTGCCCCACCGCCTCTCGGAAGAGTAGGGGCCGTGGCGGAGTCCGCCGGGGTGCAGGGTTTTGTCCAGGAGGGTCCAGGAACGGGGCCGCCGGCCGTGCAGCTCCAGGACGCCGCCGCGACCCACGCCCACGAACTTCTGCCCGAAACCCTCCACGACCGCCTCCTCGGCGGCTCGCCCGTACAGCGAGATGGTGGCCCGCGAGCCGTAAGGGCAGCGCTCCGAGCCGATGTGCAACTCCCCGCCGTCGTGGATGAGGATGTAGCGGGCCCGCAGGGTGATGGGCGGCCCGTGGGGGCGGTCGGCGAACACCAGCCTCCCTGGCGGGCGAGGGGAGAGAAGCGGGGTTGGGGACGCGCACCGCCGGGGCTGGGAGCGCAGGAGACCGGCAGACACGGCTGGGCCGCCCCCCTCCGCGCCCGGCCTCCGCGAGCAGCCGGCAACCCCGAGGGGACGGGCGGCCCCGCTTACCTCCGTCGCGGATGACGAGGGAGTGGAAGGTGGCAGAGCTCTCGAGGCGCAGGGCCGCCCCCCGGCCCACCACAGCGGCGCGGCGGGTGTCGGAGCCGGGTCGCCACGGGGCGAGGTGCGGGGCGGCCTCCGGGCAGGGCCCTGCAAGAGACGGACAAGCGGCGGCAGCGGTGGCGGGGCGCGGAGGGGCGCGGAAGGGCGCGGAAGGGCGCGGTACCGACCTGATGCGCTGCCGCCGCTCGCTGCTCCCCGACGCGTCCCGCGGCGGTGCCGAGACCGGGACAGGGTCCGGGTCCGGCGCGAAGGGCAGGAGGAGCCCGGCTCCTGCGGTTGGCGCGTCCCGGGCGCCGCCACATCCGCTACCTGCTGCCCGGAGCGGGGCCCCCCCGCCCGCAACACGTGTGCCGCGCCGGCTCCTTCGCCGCGGCTTTGCAATGAGCCGGCGCCAAGACTCATTTCCTTTTTTTTTTTTTTTTTTTCCTTTCTCCTTCACTTAAGGTAATAAGATCAAAACCAGAAATGCCCCCGTTTCCCAGCTCCACACAACCCCGGAGACGGCGACGCAACCATAACAGCAGTACGAAGAAAGAGCCGGCGAGGAGAAAACCCCAGCGGCAGATCGACGAGAAGCACCGGCGGGTTTCAAACTTCGGCTGCACAGACCGCTTACCTATCCCCGGCAGTGCCGAGCCGCAAACTTTGTACGCCGCCTCTCGGGAGCTCCCGACCCGGGCTGCTGGGCACCGCGGCTGCGGGCGGAGGACAAGGGGCAGGCAGGCGCAGGCAAGCTCCTGCTCCTCCGCTCCGGCTGCCTCCCCTCCGCCTCCCTATTTATATCCATCTCCCAACCGCTGGCGGTGCCCGCACTGTTTACAGCAGCGGAGCTGCTGGCTCCTCCCAGCCGGGGACGATCCCTCCAGCCTGGACGTGTATCTGCGACCGGAGCCCAGATGCTCGGGGCCGGGCAGAGCCCCGCTGCCCGCACGCAAAGGGCTTCCCTGGCTCCGAACTCCTGGGGGCTGCGGGCTCCCCGCCAGCCTCCCCGGGGTCATGGGGAGCAGGGCGAGTTTCAGCCCGGAGAGGGCCCTGGGGGGTCTGTGCAGACCCCCGGTGCAGCCGGCTGGGCTCAAAAGCCCGATGTAAAGTGTGCGGCTGGGGGCCAGCTGCCTCCCCAAGGAGGGCAGGGGGCTGAGGCACGCCAGCCCCCAGACTACCATGTGCTTACTGGGCCTTGGCATGGCTCAGCCCTTCTTGGGAGGCAGCTGGCACCTTCCCACGGGGTCTTCTGCCCTTTGTTGTCCTGCATCTGGCAGATGTACATAGAACGCTGTAACCCAGCGGCTGTGAAAGTTCCCCTGACAGTGGGTGAGCAGAGAGGTATCTGCCACATCACGTCCCATCACCTGACCAAATCAACCTGCAGCCAGCCTGTGGTGAAAGAGAGGAAAAGCCTTAGAAGGCACTCTGACAAGACACACAAAGGCCATAGAAGGTGCTCCGACAAGACACAGCCTCAAGAAAACCCACATCCTTTTATCCCCATGGCCTGGGACTGCATTCTTTGCTTTGGCAGGTTCCTGTCTGGACTCCAGTCCCAGTGGACATGGCAGTGCCTGTGGAAGTACTGGCGCTGGTTTGCTTTCCATGAACCAGAATATCATATTTTTTACAGACTCTAAAATATAGCATAACTGAGCTTTCCTGGGGACACATAACAGGGAACAGGTTACTGCGGCCACTGCCTTATACCTCCCAGAGTCTACACGTTCTCCCCCATCTCCACTCCAGAGCCCAACACCCAGAAAGGATGAGCCAGAAGCTGACAGGCAACAGTGCCAACCATGGCTCCTGCCCAGGGCCAGAGCCTAAGAGGTGCAAAGCCACAGGTGCTGCCGATCTCAGAGACATTTGTGTGCCATCATCTGGTCAAACCGTTACAATCTGTCACCTCTGAAATTTATTCTGGTGCAGGATTTCTCCTGACAGAGGGCACAAAGAGGCTATAGTCATGTTAATAAGGAGCAAGTGCTGTCAGACGAAATACTGGAACAGCCTGGAAATGGGGGGGTGGGCGAGGGGCACAGCCATGCCCAGCGCTCCACACAACAGCTCTGGAGCTGGAGCAACATTCACTTGTGCTTAACACAACCCATCCACTTTCTTACACCCTGTCCTGGGACCCAGAGAACTCCCGAATCTGAAAATAAGCATCCACCCCAAAGAGAAACAAATCCAGATAACACTCCCTCATTTCAATACTCCATAAATATAGGGAAACATTAGAGCTGCCACCTTTGCTACCGGCTGTTCATCTGTCATTTAGTGCTGGCACTTCTATTCCTGTCTCGAATAGCTTTTGTCATTTTCCTTCCAAAAAAAGCAGCATTAGTCAGAGTTGTGCCTCTTTATCTGAATATGACATATATGAATGCAGGTCATGGGAAAGCAGAGCTGTTATCAGAGGTATAGGAGGCTGTGCTCAAATTTTTTTTGAGAAAGATTTATCTACTGGTGGAAGTTTCAGGCAAGACAAGACCAATAGGAATATTTTGTCTTAAAACACGCTAATAATTCTCTGAACTCAACAGTCCTAGAAGTGCAAAATTTGAGGTAGAAGAGGACTTGAACCTTAATTTTACACCTGTGGGGGCCCTAGAAATCTCATACATCTTTATTTAAAATACTTATTATGTGCAAAAGATTTCATAGACTTGCAATCTAAATAAAGGGCAACAATGATTAATCAACACAGTAATAACAGAAATAAATGTAGCACAAGCTTTGGTTCATGTTGAGCTTTGTGCTGGCCTTGTGAAACAATCAGCAAAGCCGAAGTCACTCTGGTCTAAATGGGACTGCTCCTGAACAAGAATCCAATATTTTTAAGGTACAAGTGCCGTTTAAATCCGTCAAAGGCATTTTCCCTCTGTAGCCTCAAAATCCACAAAAATACACAGGTCTGATTCTTTTTCTGAAAGAACTAATTTCGGGTGAATGTTTTCAGTGCTATTTCCCTTCTATTTTAATGGCCTGAGGAAGAAAATCTCAGAGTAAATGAGACTGGAGAGATTATCCTGCTTTTCTAAAGATTCCTGTCTCTTTTTAAGGAAATCACAGAAGCACCTTTAGTTATCTGTAGTTTGGTGCTCAGGAGCTAAACTGCTTTCCTTTCACTCTTTTCCAAATTTCATTTTTTGAGATGATTTTTGTTTTGCAGCAGCACTGGCTTTGAAGCTCACACCACAGCGCTTGGTTACAGAACACATCCTCAGCACAAGAACATTCCCAAACATCCTCACACCTGCAAGTGGGAAATCATGACTAACACTCACTGCCTCCGACATACGGCTGATGTAACTCTTCCTTGCAAAAATAACCAACCCAAACGCTCCTTTCAGTGTCATTATTAGTTATAAACTAAAGTTCACCTTTCTAACAAACAAAAATGGGCCATTCTCTGTAAGGGGCTACCAGGTATGTGGCAACCTTGACCACGTCTTGGCATGTCGCAATGACTGTAACGCTTTGCCTACAGACATGACTGTAACATTCAGTAACAAATATCAGTGACTGGTGAGACTTCATCTTAAGGCAATGGCAGAAAACAAAGCTGCTCTACATGAGTCAGCTGCGGGTGAACCCAATCCCACAGCACCAACACCTCTTCCCAGAGATACGCATCTCGCACACGAACGCAGAGAGGATGGTTCCTCCTCTCTAAGTGATTTTTTTCCCGGGCACACTCCCTCGCTGGGCGGCATCCTGTTTCCTTCTTACTACTGCGAGAAAGGAAGGAGAAACCGAGTCAGCATCCCCTGAGCAACACCCCACTCCCACGGAGCGGGGAACCGGAGGCATCCCGGGATCACTCCGGCTGCGCGGGGCCCGCGGCAGCGCCAGCGCAGACCAGGCGGCCCCAACCAAACCCCCCATCTCCGCACCGCCCCCGCCCGCGGGCACCGCTCCTGCGCCCGCAACGGGGACACGGGGACACGGGGACACGGGGACACGGGGAGCGAGCGGCGGAGCCGCCCTGCCCCTGCGGCGCCGCGGGCGGCCGAACGGGGGCGCCCTTGCACAGCCGCTGCCCGCCCCGGCCAGACCTGCCCGCGCACCCTGGGAGCGGGGACGCGGGTCATTAGCTCCTGCATCAAGCTAATTAACACATACTACTTTTTTCTTCTCCTATTCCCAGCCGCAAATCCTGCAACTCTCCCCCCCCCCTTTTTTTTTTTCTTTTTCTTTTGTAAATTCATTTTACATTTTCAGTACAGCGTAGCAGTATTTTCCCAGGGAAGCCCCAGCTCGGAGCAGGGAGTGGAACGCATCAGCTTCTGGTGGGAGCTGGAGGCGCTGGCCTGTCCGGGCCCCTGGGGAGCGGTGAGCAACACGCCGCTAATGCTGGTATTAGAGCTGCACTCCGGGGCCGCCGTGGGCCTGGCAGCCCCACCGAGCTGAGCACCACGTTACCGCAACCTGGCTTTTAGTGCCTGTATTGAGTCTCACAGACTGTCTCCTTATCATGGCCCATTTGCAGTGACTGCCCTCTGCACGCCGTGCCAGCCTTCGTCTAGCATCTGCTGCAGACAGAGATCGCTTCCTACCTGCCTCGTCACAGACCTCCTGCTCAGGGCTGAGCGCTGCAAGCTGGCTCTGGCTCAGCCTGAACCCTGGATGCCAGCTCCCGGCATGACACAAGACCACCATGTACCAGACTGCACCCACGGATGTCCTCCCCTCGCCCAGCAGCACAGAGACCAGCCCCCAAAGTCACTCAGCCAGCACCAGAAAGCATTTGAGATACCAAAGCTACATCTCTTCCTTATGTACCTACCACTTTGTTCACCTTTGGGCTCTAACGATGTCTTCCTTGGTTTAAGCATTTGCTTCTTGAGCAGAGAGGTGGCCTTGGACTGCTGAGCTTCAGACAAGACTCCCATATCCCTGAGAAGCTGAAGCACCCTGCGTAGCAAGAACGGTTTCACCTTGTGCTGGGCCACCTTGGGAGGACTGATATGAATTTTGGGCAGGTTGATTTCTTGATCACAGTTATAAAACCGGAAGAGATTCCAGGCCAAGCTAGGTCCAAAGGTATCCATTAAAATATATCTGGAAAGTTTAAGGAGCATGTCACAGGACAACTGCTTTTCGTTTGATTTCTGGCCCATGTTCTGACTCAGCCAACTTCTTCTTGCCTGGTGACTCAGGAGAGAGTTGCTCCTGAACGGGCTGGTTCCAGGAAAGGTTTTCTTACTGTGCAACAGTCCTTCATAATCCAGCTCCCACAAAGAACTGTTGGAACTCAGGCTACGTTCTGAAATAAGTGTAAATACAGTAAAACCTATTAAACATGAACAGCAAAGAACCCAGGTGGCTTTGTTTTTTTAAAATATATATCTAAATTTATCAGTGTTCTGCTGTAACCCTGGATACCGTGCAGATTGCTACTTTGACAAACTTACTGAATGTTTCAACAAGCCAATCAATAGATTTGCTATAGATGGGTTTTCAGGTACTGTAGTGTAATAATGATTATTTGTAATTTTTTATTTAAACTATTTTTTTCTGTAATGCTCAGGAAAACTATATTTGTTACACATACACTGCAGAGTATAGAGATTCCTAAAAAAAAAAAAAACCAACACAAAAACCCCACACCAAAAGAGTATGTACTATTCCATATACATTTTCTGAAAAATGATAAGAAAAAGAATGATTCCCATTAAAGACTAGAAAACCTTTTTCATACATGACTAAAAAAGGAAACTTTTACACTCCCACTGGGCTGTTTGCATTTTGGGTCCAGCCCTTGGGTCTAGCACAGCCTCTAGGTTTCCAATAGATACAGGCTGGGCTTATATGAAAGGGTCAGTTTTGCTTTCTAGGTGACCTCTCTGGTCCCTGCCTGCTGATCAAAGCCATTAACCTGGTCTAACAGGGTTAAGTTGTGATCACTCAAGGGTCACAGTAGGTTTATTCTGTGGACAAGAAGGTACCGGTGTCGGGGAATCGTGACTCTCTGGAGTTTAAATTTGCTTCGAAGGCAGTGCCCCTACCCAGCTCTCCTTCATCCAGGCTGAGCCTGAAGGTTCCATTTACACCCTGAGGAATGATCAATAAAACAATTAATTGCAACATAAGTAGGGTTGAGGCTTCATGATAAGTAGGGCTGCAAACACACAAGAAAGCTCTAACAATTAAAAAGGATGGGGAACCCGCAATTTAATTGCATCTTGCCAAAAGTGTTTGAAATAGTTAATGTTTTAACACAACGGCATACTGCTAAAGGCTGGAGGTCACGTCCCCAGAGCCCTGGAATGTGCCTGCACCTTTCCCTCTTTTTCATTTCTAAGCAGAGGAGAGGATTTTTAAGAATGTTCTTCTATTTCCTAGAACAGGATCCCAGTCCAGCAATGTCTGAGAAGCTTCAGGTATCGTTTTTTATTTGATTTCAAGATTAAGGTTATCAACTTTGAGTAGTTGTTACTTATGGTCCAGGGGAATTTTTGCATATTGTAGCTGTACTAGTTAAGTATTCTGCTACTATGTTGGAAGTTTACATATCAAAAGGGACATTTATGGCTGTAATTCATCTCTGAATTACTTGGAAACTGCAAAATATAGCTGCTAGGACTAGATGGCAGCGGATAACTCAGGAATATGTCAGAATTAAAGCAGCATTTTGCACCTTTATCACCTCTTTCATTGAGAGCAATCAATAACCATTGCAAGAACCCTGATCATAAGACCCCTGAGAGATCAATGAGCTCTTCCACTAGTTAGAGAGATGGGCTCACAAAAAGAGGAGCAAACTGCTTGTGTGAGATCCCCAGGAGGAACAAGAGGAGAGGAAGGAGGGACCCAGAGCCAGGAGGACCCCATTGCTCCTTCCTCCTGTTGGATGTGGTGGGGGGCAGCTGGTCCATGAAGGGCTGCATGAACTGCTGCCACCCACCTGGACCGGTTTGAGCTGACGGGAAAGGGCTCTGGGGCAGACCCAAAGCATCCCTAAGTGCACCTAATGGCACAGCTGCAGTGGAGTGAAATGAAATGTAAGCCATGTTAAATCTTTAAGCAGGTCTGCAAGCTTTCTAGAACAAACTGCTGTGTAAAACATTATTCAGAATAAACAAAGCTTTGGATCAATGTTTTGCATTTAAAGGCAGCTCTGGTGCCTGAGCAACAAAAGAAGAAAAAAAATTAAGGGCCCATTACACACAGCCACCTCCAAAGCCAGTCAATCCGTGCTGTGTCTTGGAAGGTAAACTGGAAACCAGAGGCGTGTTTCCCTTCCGTTTTTCCATCAGATAAAAGAAAGGGTTGGCCCCAGCAGCCACAGGCTCCTTCTCCTGTCCCGGGCCAGTCCCAGCCTGGGCAGCCCGGGGGACTCCGGCCTCAGCCCACGCTGGGTATCAATAGCAGCGGAAGCCGGAGCGCTCCCGGACCCGGGCGGCTGCAGCACCGCCTTCCTCTCTCCTCCTCCTCCTCCCCTCCAACACTGCCCTCCGCACTGCCCTCCCCGCCGCCGGGCCCCCCCGGGGACACCGTCACCGTGTCACTACTGACCGTTGACGCTCGTCGCCTGCGCCCCGGACCCGGCGCCCAGCAGGAGCAGCAGCGGCAGCAGCCGGGCGGCGGGGGCGCTTCTCGGGGGGTGCCGCGCGGGGAGAGCACCTGCAACACAGACAGAGGGGTTGGTCCTTCAGACCCACCCCGCACCCCCGCCCGCTCTCGGCGGCTCCTCACCTGTCTGCGCCCGGCGGAGCCGCATCGCTGCCGGCGATCCCTCGGCTGCCGGCCCGGCCGTGCCCGGGAGCCCCGGCCGAGCCCGGAGCTGCCCCTCGGCGCGGGGCCCAGGCGGCTGGGAGGCTGCCCGGGCTGCGGCAGGAGGGATTTCCCCCCGACCTGGACACAAAGGCCGGTTATGTCGAGAGCCGCCGCCAGCCGGCACTTCCCCGCGGGGAGCTGAGATGTTCTGGTCTCTGCCGAACGGGAAGACTTCAGCCACGTCTCCCGCAGAGCAGAAGGTCGAGCACACCTTCGTGTTCAGCAGCCCTCAGGGAGAGCGACAAGCACAGGGGACAGTGGCCCAGGCCAGAACTTGCCCGCTCCCCGGCAAGACCTACAGGAACCCGGAGTTTTACTTTGGAAAGCAGCGCCCGGTCTGCTCACAGCCCACCGCACCGCCGGGGCGTCAGGAAATCCACAACAAAGAATATTGACCTCTGCAGGAACCAGAAGACAATTTACAAGTAACATGCCGAAGGTGTAGGGGTATTTTATTTTTTTCCCTTTAAGACAGCAGGCATTTACTCTAATGCTTTCTGCAAATTTAGTTCGGTTGCTACGCAAACCCAGCTACAAAACCAGACATTGCCAAAGTGTCACAGGAGAGGTGCTCACCCTCCCGACGGGAGGACCAGCTTGTCTGTTTTACCATTGCAGGAGACTTACGAGATCCAAATGTTGCACAGTTGAAACACAAGCTCCCACTTTCAGGTTGACACCCATCCAGTCTAAGAATTACTGCCCGACTTCAAAAGCAATAAATACTAAGCAGGTAGTTTCTGTGCGTGGTCTCACTCCAATAGCAGGGTGCCCCCCCAGCAAAGAGCTGCACTACCTACCTACCCACCCTTTGCCAGTGCAGGCAGTACAAAACAACTGCATTTGCACCACAAGGCATTTCAGAGCTAAAATGGCTGGTGAATTTCACAAGGATACAGAGAAGTAAGTTAAATGGACTTCAACAAAATCATTAATTTACATTCATGAGAACAGACCTAAGGAAGAAAATGTTTTCCAAATGATAGCAATCAAGGTTTACTGCTGAACGAATAACCAGAGGAAGAAAGTGCATTGGTTCTCTATTTCTATGTTTGGCATAATTTAGAAAATGCAAATACAATGCAGAGTTTATAAAAGATGTGTACCATACTAAGTGTAAATACAGGTTTAAGCATTTATAAAGCTAAAGGGACAGCACCCAGAACAGATTTGCCACAAGTTACAGGAATGACCTGGAAGAATGAAGAGGAAAAATGCAGCAGAGGCAACACAGGATACCAGGTCTCCACATGAATACAAGTTTAATTTATAACAGTTACATAAATTTAAAAATAATTCATATCAAAATCCCTGGAAAATGCTGCCTTTAATGTTGTAACAAATATTTTCCTCTGCCTTTGCAAAGTACAAACATTAAACAACTACTGACAAAAACAGATGTGCCACATCTTACCTTCCTGGGAAAAGCGCTTCACACATGGCTGTACTGGATGAACAAAGATGGTGGGTCACACAGAAACACTGGATAGAGCATCCACATCGAGAGGAAAAAAAAATGTAAGTGATCATTTACACCCTCGGAAGACCTGTTGCATAATTTATCCCGACATAGCCATTTTTACAGCGACACCTTGGTAGTTCTAAAATATGCATAACAAGTTCTCATAAAGCCCACATTATATATTTAAATGAGAATGTTAGCAGTTTGCTGGAACAAACAATTTTCTAGCCTCATTTAAAGTTTCTCTTTCATAACCTCACATCATCCCCTTTCCCATCATTTAAGAATTCTATTCTAACCTTTTTTCTTTAAACAAATGAGGACCTGAAATCTGCTGTCTTATAAGTAGTTTCATGATTTGGCCACAGATTCTTTCAACTATTAATTCTAATGTTGACCAGCAGTAGTGTTTTGAAATGCCTGAAGCAGTGATGCCTTGATACAAGCTTAAAGCATTAAAGCAGCTCACTACCACTATTTATTTTGTGTAAAAGCTATGCCAGAAAATTATAAACATTTCAGAATTCAGTAAAGAACTATTGGATGGGAATAAGGCTACAAGGAAAATTTTTTAAGGGACCAAACAAGTAAACAAATTATTGAATTAAGAGAGGGAAATTCCATAGCAGTAGATCACTGATAGGTCACTAACATTTTAATTAGTGCGACATATTTGCGTTCGTTAAATGTAGATGAACTTTGCAAACTAAAGCAGAGAATGCAGAAGCCAGAAGAACAATGAGGCACCTCTGAGAATTAGTCAGGCAGGAATTTGGACAAATAAAAGAACAGTACAAGTGGAAATTAATGTTCAGCAAGAATATTGTGAACTTAGGCTGCATGTGCAGCGACTATGGGACATAAAGGACAACGATGAATTCAGATCTGGGGTTCTCATTAACAGAGGAATACTGACCAAAAGCAAAGCAAATGCAAAGACAAGCCACAAAATAACTGCAGGAGTTATAAGAGTAGTAATTAAAAAAAATAAATCGATTTATGGGGAAAAGGTTAAAAGTACCAGTTTGTTAAAGTAAAGAGTAGCTGCTACAAGGGGTCATGGAAAGAGACACCGTAGGCCGAAGTTTTCAGAGCAACACAAAGCTCGATGTGGTTATCAAAACACATTGCTTAAGTAAAAATTGCCCAAGCCACAGCATGGACAGGCTTACACTTTCAAACATTATCTTGAATACCTACATCACAGACATCGGCTTTGTTTCTGCAGAGCTGTAGTCTCAGGAAGAACACAGGTAGGAACAGGAGAAAACCCACTGCAGAGTTATGAAGGCACAAAACAAACAAAGAGGCAGACGTGTATCTGAAGAGTTATTTAAAACACAGGAGGGAAGCAGCAAGCTTGAGGTGACGATCAGGCAAAACCTGCCCATTTGGGCTGGAACAGTCACCAAGAGAACCACTGGGGACCCTGTTGCTTGGGGCATTTAAAACTCACAACTGGTAACACAGCCGCCAGATCCAAATTCGAAGGATCAGGATGACACGGAGCAGGACGGGTGTCCTCATTTCCCCCACTCTCAGTGAAAATACCAGTTTTTCTCCTTTTACAGTAACAGGGCCAAGTGACTAATCCAAGACAACAGAGACACTTGCAGTGCTGACAATTAACTGCAGGCCTGTTCTAAGAGCTCATGACAACTACGTTCAAGCATTTCTTCTAGGCAATGAATCATGATTTTTCATTAGTTAAAACCAGCTGAACACCATTTAGAAGTAATCTCTTTTACATTTGATTTACATACCAAGCTTCATGGAAATGTGGCTTTGTACTTTAGGAGAACTTTCCTTGAAAGGAAGGAATTAAATAGTGAAATTCAAGTTTCTCTATCAAGATCTGTACTTTACATTTTCCTCGTGTATAAAAATTATGCACCAAATAAGATTCCAAAATTCAGCAAGCTCTAGTCCATGCATCCTTTATTCCATTACAATCACTGCGTTGCATTCTAGCAACAGGACACAAACTGCAATCAATCGCGATCAATTTATACAACAATCTGAGGCTTACAGTACATTTAAGGCCTTTAAATTTGGAAAAATTAGACCTATGCTAGTAGTGTAACAATTTTTAAGTGTCTTGCATTTCTGATGCATAATCTGTGCGACTCCAGTGTCAAAGAATCAAATTGCTTCTAAACTAAAAAGATCAGCTCAATGAAAATTTAGTTACATAAATTCATCAAAACATAAATGTGTAAATTTTTTTTTTGTCCTGGAAACTTTATAAAACTTTAATAGCAAAATAATGTAGGGATAAAAACATATTTTAACAAAATGTATTCATATACAAACCAGAATTTTGCAGTTTATTGTAACTAGACTTAAATTAAAACTACCAATTAAGAATCTATGCACAATGTAAATTCAAATATGTACAGTACTTTTAAAAAGTCTACAGGAATGCTTTACAGAAGGAAATGTCTGTTATGGCTATTATTCAGACCATCTGAATATTAAAATGAGTTTTCTAGTAGTAAATTTACACATTTATTTTTAAACAAAAGCAATTTTGTCCCCAGTTCCTTTAAGAATATTCCAGTTATGTTTATACAAGTAATGGAGAGGTCGTTACAGAGTTTAGCCCCATATAGTAGTTTATTTTCAGGAAAAAGTATATTTAAATAATTTACTTGGGAAGATCAGTAAGTTAACAAAAGAACACAAGAAGGGAGGAGGGGGAACTTCATCACAATAACTTTCCAGTTACAATACCACAGCTAGAAACTTTACAGAGAAAGTACTCCCTTAGACTGAACCCTTGACTGATTGTTCAGAACAAGCTGTAGCTCATAACAGTTGTGTTCTCCACACTGAGAACACTGGGGAAAAAAGTCTTTGCAGGACAGAATTATAAAGACAGAGAAAACTGATCTTCGATTAATACAGCACTAGGTAAAAAGTGTCCCCATAAGCAGCTAGTATTCCCACTTCCTTCAGGGCAACAAAGCTAAAAATTGGAATTACAGTAGTTGACCATTTTTGTGTGCATTAGTAGAATAATTTCCAGATATAAAAGACAAATTTCATCAGATGTTTGATTAGAACACCCTCAAGAGAGGGTATTTCTTCATAGTATAAAGCTATTACAGCTATCCAGTTAAAGCATGTGCAAAACCAGGTAATTTCTTCTGTTCACAGTAACTGAGGTAAAATCAGGTAGGCTTCTTCAGGAGTTGGGAAGTTCATGAGATATGAACTGTTTTAGTCTCTCTAAGTACTGTGCATAAAGCTCTATGTCATTATGCCCGGCCCCTTCCACCCAGAGGGGCTCCACCGCTCGCGGACATCGCTCGTACATGGCCAGGCCGTGGGAGAAGTCGATCACCTCGTCTTCGGTACCGTGGATCACCAGCACGGGAGAGGTTACTTTAGAGATCTTGTCAATGCTGCGGGATGGAAAAGAAGAAGATAGCTCAGTTTGGGCCTTTTATACCATTAAAGAAAGCAAGCTTAACTATTGATACATAATCACCGCGTGTTTTTAAATGGCTGCAAAACACTGGAATTGTGCCCAAGTGACAGGGAACAAGGCTCACTGCCGAAACACACGTGTAAACAGGAGCCTGCGCTGCCATCACCAGTGTCCCACCAGTTCTAATGATAAGAAGCCCAAATGGGCAGCACGCAAACAAAGTTTGACACACCCCCCCCCCCAAAACAGTGAGTATATCTATAATAAAAAACATTGAGAAGCAAGAAAGATTCCATGGGACCCGCTGCCAATGTGGACTTCACATTACACAGTATCACCTTCCAATTTAACAGATTAAGAACTAATTAATGACATTCCAGTCACAAGACTCATGCGAAAAAAAAAGCAGCGCCTCAGTTCATGAAGTTTGAACTGTCTTCAACCCCCCAAACTGAAGCAGGTTCTGCTAAAGGATAACAATCTGTTCTTTGTACTGATTGTCTGTGTTCAAACGGTAAGAAAGAAACCTGCACGAGAAGAGTGTTACACAAGGATATTTAACTGCAAACCAGAAGAAACACACAGGATTTTATGTCATGCAACTAACTTCTTCTGCAAAGTGGCCTTAAAGTACTTTTTTTTTTCCCCTCCTTTTGTTCCAGCTACACTGAGCAGACCAATACAGCCAGTGACCCCCTCTCATGGAAAACTGGGTTCAGCGGAATGGAAAGAGCAACAAAAGCACTTTCACACCTATGAGTTCAGGCCAGAAAACCCCAGGTATGAAGCACACTGGTCGCACATGAACTTTACGTGGTAACCAGCAGCTTTCTCAGACTGCCTTCGTGCAGGCACCAACTTTTATTGCCAGACAACCATACCACACCAGTAGTTACCAGTAATTCCAAATGAGTACATAAGCAGAGTGGTAATGAACCCTCAGCCTCCTACCAGCTCCGCTGACATCAACAAATGGAGGAATTGGCTCAAGACGTTATGCAGGGTATGGGATGAAGTGGGTGGAGAAATGAGTATCAGTAATATTTGATTTAACAGAAGGACAAGCCTATTTCTTTGCACTATCTAATAAAATGTTTGGATTTTTCTGCTCTCTCTCGAAGAAAGCATGCACTTTTTATAATACTAGAGATTTTACAAAGCGATCAAGACTGCTTAAAACAATTTAAAAGTATGGATGCCAACATACACTGGTTTAAAAACAGGTTTAAATAAGCTTTATGAAAATATAAAGCTATTTAAAAATTAAGATGTAGACTGAAGCACTAAACCTCATGTATATAAATCTCAGCACTTAGTATGCTAGAGAACCATCATTGGCATTCCAGTAAACAGTTGAATGTAAACACATTTCTGTCTCAATACTTCTCCAAAAAAACAGGCTTCAAGTCATTTAAAGAGGAAAAGCACTATTTAAAATTAAAATGCAGCCTATTTCACTTTTTCTGTCTAGAACCTGAGTTGTGTGTAACTATGCTGAATTCAGAAAAAATACCCCCAGAACGTAAAGAGACAAATCAGAATGAAGGAGTTACTTTTTTTTTTCCTCCATAATTTTCATCCTCAAACAAATTTCATAGCCAAATGTAAATGCTTTACAATCAGCAAGTCATATAAACTGACATCTTAAGCCCATGAAGGGTCTGTCCCCGAGTTCCATGATGTGTCAGACACATCAGCTACATACAGCTACAGAGATCTTTATATATAATTTTAGTGGCCAGATACTAAGTTCTGATTTATTGTAGGAAAGAAGGAAAACCCCTTTAACTTCAGTATTCAGATAAAGAAACTATTTTTTCCACATACATTCACAGACTATTAAGCTAGATAATATTTGTATTTTGCAGAAAATTGGAAAGCGTCCCACTGCCAACTCAGCGACTCATAAAGCAGTATTTAAACTGCACATTAGACTTACTTAGTATTCTCAGCCACACTGCTCTGCAGCTAGAAAAATCTACAGAGACCAAATTCTCATGGAGTCCCAACATAAAATGCACATAATAGCAATTCACCGTAGGTGCACACAGAACTATTTGTCCCCCGCTGTGAAGACAGACAGTTGAGCTGCAGACATTCATAAAAGTACAGTGCTGTTTATTTTCAGTGCTGACAGGGCAAGTGAAGTCAGACTGACAGCAACGACCAGCTCAGCAGGGTAAGAACAAAATACTCGAGTGCTACAGTGCATCTGTTGTCACTGTCCCCCTCTCCCACTTTTTCTTGTTTAAACTGGTGTTCTGTTTGGCTGATAGCAGCCCATCACTGTTACTTTTGTCATCAACGCTATTTTTAAGGCTTTCTTTTTTTGCCCCTCTAGCAGAAGCACTTGTAAATGTTGGATTTCAGGTTTAAGGATGATGAATGAGGAGAAGTGTGTTTCAAATTCTGATGACACCTTCAACTATTTATTTATTTAATAGCTTTTATATATATATGTGTGTGTGCGTATATATACATATATGTATATATCTCAGCATAGATACCGTGAGAGCCAGCATTACTTGGTCACTATTACTTCTAGCTGTCTTAGCATACGGATTTATATCTACAGCCTCCCCCACCTTCTAATTTTAATCTGTCACAACTAAAATAAAAACAAACATAAATGCTATGAATATCCCCTACTACATTTACTGCAAACATGACCTTCTGAAGCAAACTCAAACTTTGCACCAGGCTTCAGAGAGTCTCTGCTTTATCCTATCCCTTCCAGGGAGACGTCTGTGCCTCCTCTCTCCTGCCACAGCTCTATACACACTGCTATGAAGAGACTGGATCAAATGGGAAGTTTTAAAAGATTCCTAGAACATCTGCTATTCCCAGAACCTCTACTATTCCCTAATATTTGGACATTCTGATTTAGGTCTGTTGCAACTGCTTTTCAAATGAAACACTAGGCTATAAAGGCAACTGTTTTATCTTCAAACCAGTTGTATGTAGCTTTCTGTACGTAAAATATTCTAGAGCTCCTTAAAACAAGCTCAAAATCTTTCAAAAAAGGGACAGTAACTTGCTTTATTTTGGTCACAGACATTAGGGTCTTACACAACCTCCATCACGGAGGAAGAAATACAAGTCTCAGTATCTTTAGTGATTTTAGGTGGACAGCACACCAAAAGCGCAGAAGTGTTTTTACTTACAAGGACCAAAGGCAAAGAAACGCTAACTGCATTCCCTCAGGATTATACATGAAAAGCAGAACCAAACTGAAAAATGAACCTCACCAGCCTAACACTCAGGCCTCTGACACTCTCTTGTTTTCTCCCATTAAAAGCAGTAATTATCTATACCTTTTTCTCTGCTGATCTCGTAAAACTACAGCAACATTTTAACAAGCAGCTTGAAAATAGCACATCCATTTCATGATATCATATTACCTTCTAAATCAAAGCTGACCAAGATGTTAAGGGTGTACAATTACTAATTTGTTAGTCATTAGCTTGAAGGACTTAATAGTCAATTATCAGTTGTTAAGCTACTACTCCAAATTTGACAGCATAAAAATCCTAATATTAACAACCCATAACACAAAAAAATAAGAGAAAAATCAGCTGTAAACATTAAGACTTTGTTTGTTTGTTATGACGATTATCACGTCGGTTTGAGACTGACATCAGCCTGCTGCTTACACAGTGAATCTCTGCTTGGATTTAGAGGGTGTGCATATCTGAAGTTTAAAATGCAGGTGACAATTCAATAAAGTCCCCTGGAAAGTTACACAGCTAGTGCCTTTCAAACACCTAAAGAGCACGTTGAGTATAGAACAATCCTCTTTGCAGTGTTTATACATACCTTGGAAAAGCATCAAAGCAATAGGTTTTCCTAGTGTCAGGAAAAGCTACCCGTAATCCCGACATCAAGGGAGAATGAAGGATTACCGCTGCACACTCGTACCGAGATGCCAGGTCTACTGTAGGGACTGTACCAATACTCTGACCGTACAGAATTATGTTCTCAGGACTAACACCATACCTGTAGAGAAAAAAAAAATCCCTTTAAAAAAAAAAAACTAACAACAAATCACATTTTGCATCGCTAAAACAAAACTCAAAACAAAACGAGGGGGATAAAAAAAACAAAGCATCCCTCCTACTCATGGTAGCTCTTTAAAATCTGTTCCTAGGAAGCATGAATTTACAAGTCTAAACTTTAAAACAGTCCAGCAAAGTAAACAATCAATACATTACACAGGCTGAAGAGAGCTATCCTCAAAGACGGAATGTCAGTTTGTTCGTTAATCTTCACCATCTCCACGAACAACTCTTATCTTTTACTCCACAGCACAGTAAATTATAAATTAGGCTTCCCCACTATCCAGAGTTACTCTCAGGAATTTCAATTAGGTTTTTTCTCAAGGCTAACAACCCTTCCACCGTTAAACAAGATAGTTACTCCTCTGCCCACCTTTCTTTCCATGCAGTGGGAATAAAAAGGCCAAACCGCCTTGTTAGCACAGTGAAAGACACCAAAGAGGACAAAAAATTTGAAAGGATAGTTCCATTCTTTTTTTTCAACTTCTGATCAGTGTAAAGTATTCCTCATTTTTATTTTCCAGTTTAAAATACGCCAAGCTTCTTTTGCATGTAGAAAGACACACTGTTCCATAAAATTCAGGGTTCACTGGGAGTCCTGGATGACTCCTTTATTTTCCCATCCATCTATGAAACCATCCTAGCTTGTGTGCTGGTTCGCAACTACAGAAAAGTTCAAGATTATACCAATTTGGTTTTTACCTAAACTACGCAAAATATAAAGGAATTTGGAAGGGGCACAGGAGGAGGCGACAGTGGCTAGGAAGAAGTGAAGAGTATTTGGTCACCGCAACTTGTTAGGAACGCTGCAAATCAAAGCTGTTACTCAGTTAATTATAAAATATTTACCCAGAAGATTTCTATGTATATCTCCACTTCCTATCGCAAGCTGTATAAAAAAGTAACGGAGTCAAGAAGAGAACAGATTTCTAGTAGAAAATTATTTGTGCAGAACATGTCTTTTTGCCAGTCTACACTGTTCACAATCCTGCTGTCACTGCTATGACAAGGAAAATCAAACCCCACAGTTTAGGGTATTCCCAGTGAACACCTGGAAGTTTTCAGCTTCCTTGCCTAGCTGATAGAGAGGTGTTTGGCAGGCCTGGATAGTACCTGACCTCCAAGCAGCTAAACGATTTGGTACATGCAAAAGAGAGAAAATTACAATGGAAGAATAGTCAATTAATAATTAAAATTACAATAGAAGAATAATCCAGTACTAACCAAACAACTACAGGCTGTCAAGATTGCCTGGTTTTACGATGAAGTAATACTAGACTGGATTGCAGGCTCTGTGAAACTGGAATTTTCTTAATTTTTCTATACTGCTGAGCATAAGGGTGCTTTTGGCATCTACTGGAATATGAATAAGCAACTGTATAAAAATATCTCCCCGGAGTAAAATTCTATCCTCTTGGTAACCAAGCAGCAGCTCACGTTGGTGGTCTATCACCACAGCCACGGCCTGATGTTTTTAAAGAGATGTTGTGAAGCTCTTTTAGAAGCGTTTTTTATCCCTTACTGTTAGAAACAGTCCAGCACATGGTAGAGCCTGGCTGATTTTGGTATGCGTGTTAACAGGATAACAGGATCCTGGAGCAAAGCCTCGTCCTCATGGACCTCGCTCCAGCTGTTGGGTGGGGGGGCGGAGACATGGACCTTGAAGGCAGCACACGCGTCCCATCTGCTGATCCACCCGCTGCTGCAGCGTGTTAACCACAGGCAGAAATGGGAATACAAGAAAACAGGACTGGAACAAGATCCACTACACGGCACTTAAGTAGGGACGGAATGATATTAGTGCTGGTAGGTTTTTCAATACCATCCTCATCTCCAGTATCATGATAAATGTAAAGTCCTCTTTCTAAAAGGTTTAAGATCTAAATAGAATATGGAGATGTTTGAATGAGAATCACAGGATAACAGCTCAGCACAGGGTAGCAAGAGAATTCCTTCAACACACACAATTGCCTTAAAATGGCAATTTTCTTCAACATATATCTGCTTTGGATTCACACCTTTTGATGTTACTTTACTTCTGAAAACAGCTCATATTGTAAGTGGAGCACCTTGCTGCTGTGGCAATAGCTACTCTAGAAAAAAAAAATCTGAATTTCACAGTATGCCAGTTAATATTGGATATAGTCTACAGCATCATTAGGAAAAATAAACAAAAAGCAACAAGACAGATCTCTAAATTTCAAGTAGCCCTTCATCATGAAATAAATACTACAACTATTCAGTACCTAGTTCTGCAGAAAAGCAATGTGACAATTTTAGGGGAAAAAAAAAAATCTTTAAAAAGTACTAGAACACTGAGTTAGTACACTTGTAGCCTGCAATTAAGTCGAAAGCCTTTACTACTTTGTATTCCTACTGACCGACAACTAAAAGAATCTCTTGGACCATTTCGGTTAGGGACAGTCCAACTTTCCAAGACAGAAGAGTCGTTATAACAGATTTATGTTTTTAAGCCCTTTACCATCAGGTCATCAATTAGAAGGTGAGACATTAAGCCTACCGCAAACATCAGCAGAAACAGCTACATGTAAAATTTATTTATTGCGAGGCCAAAGGACATATGACAACTCAGAAGCAAGGGCCATGAATAATTGACACATGCAAGGTTCTTGGAGCCGAAGGCCAGGGCTTGGCTCCGAGATACTCCCCATCTTCCCAAGCGCTGCCCAGCTGTGAGTCAGCAAAGACTGTTCCACTGAGGTACACAAGGACCTGGGGATTTTATCTTCAAAGTTCTGCATCCCTGAAGCAAAGGCTGGGCCCTTCCTCACTCTCTGCAAATGTCCCTGTGGTATTAGATTCTTGTGCAATAGGAATAGTGATACAGAAAGTGAAACTGAAGAAGAGAGGAAGAGCAGACATGGATGAGAAGGTGACAATGAGACTGAAACTAAGTGACAGAAAAACAAAGAATGAGAGAGAAAAAGGCAAAAGACATTCTGAAAAAAAGAGGAATCCTGTTACAATCTGCTCTCCTATTAAGGAAGAAAGTCCTTCCACCAGCTAAACAGCAGGTCCTAAAAATATCTTCCTTGAAACGCAGGAGCTTTGGTCTCTGTGGAAACAGAGATCCATCCAAGGGAGCAGGAGACCCAGATTCAGTCCATGGGTGCGCTCCCGCACTTCTCCCGTGGAGCCCATCGAGGGCAAAACAAGCAGAGCAACATTGAAACGTGGAAACCAGCCTTCAGGAAAAGCAAAGTAAGAAGTAATTCGAAGCATTACCATGGGCATATATAAAACACTGATTTGACAAGGCGGGCGAGAAATAAAAGAAAAAGAGGCAGGCATGCTTTTTTTCCCCAAGGGAAGTCAGTTACTGAGAAGCACAGAGCTACTGCCATTTAAAATGATGCAAGCGCTTCTACTTGCCCTACCCACAAACACTTATCAGGTGTCAACGTTCTCCAGCCTAGTCTACTCTCAATAACCCCTGAGTAGATTATCTGGATTACGGATTACATTTCTTATGTGTGCAGAAAAACCAACAGCTATCTTCACAAGCAGTACAGCTACCTGCACGCACAGCTTTCCAATTCAGGCCAGGTCAAGCTAAGGCACCAACACACTCCACAGTTAATAGCAACACAGGGTTTTGTTCCCCCCCCTCCACCCTGTGTTACTGCCTCAAGTTATACAAATTAGGTTTACCAGCTATGTTGGTCACCTCATGCTAGCATGAACTACTTGCACAGAAGTTGGCTGTTACGAATCTACATCCCAGGCTCTCCTTACTTTTTCCTGCACAGAGTAGTAAGAGACCTCGGTGACACCAACAGGTCAGTGGGGCAGAGGAGGTGGGGAGCATAGCTGACAGCGAGTACGGTGAAGGAGGATGGGACACGACAACTTCTAGTTCAGTCTGGTCATAGCTGTATGGTTGTGGCTTGGACCACGTCCCTCAGTCTCCTCATACAACACAGATGAGGGTATCAATTGCCTTTGTACAGTACTTAATGCTTTCTGGCTGACAGCGCTACGTACAAACTGTATATTATCATAAAGCATCTTTAGTTACGAGCACAAAACAGATTCCCACGCCCCTCCCTGGGCTTCGGTTTTGAGTGACACAGGTGGAAAGTTTCCCATTGCTATTTTTACCATCTCCTCACTCAGCTGACAGCACCGGGGGAATGCTGCTGCAGGGACTACAGGCGTGTCACACAGCTGAACCTCCGCAATGGTCACGGCCACAGTTACAGCATCTGTGCCAGCCCTCAAAGCTGCCAAACGCATATTCCGTAATGAGGCCAGTTCTTTTTTCAGGCTTACTGAACCAGTGAAGTTAACCACACCTTGTATTTTCAGTTTTGAAGTTTTATGGTATTTGCTGTCCCAATATCCCTTACCTAAACTGGAAAGAATATAGAACAGCACAGAGATGGCAACAGCAACAAATCAGTTTTCAAAATCAGTCACAGCATCTATCTAGGCAGAGCATTTTGACTACAGAAACCCCATTTCACAATGCTGTCAAGACCTGTTTAACTGCCACGGAACTAAGGCAGCTACTGGTGGTCAAGTTCTTGCTTACAATACAGTACATAAAGAGAAATAGCCAGGAAAATCACAGTCACTCGCCTGTGCATTCTTGCAAGGAGGCCAAGCTTGAAGCTGTGTGCATCCCTCTCAAAGGAAACACCACAACAAAATAATTGCATTTCAAGACACAAAGAAAATCCAGCACACATCAGGAGCAACAAAATCATGCCACATTTGGAGGAAGTAGTGACGTCTAGAGGATTTTTACTAGCACATATATGTGCTTAGCTGTAATAAGATCTTCACGGGCTATTCGAGTCTGTTTATAGAAGTCCCTTTGTCACAACATACTATTTGTTCCCTTTTCAAAATGGGTTGTCTCTAAACTTTATAATTTAGAGAAATTTAGATCAGTTGTTAAGAAACGGGGACGGATTTTTCTACAGCATCATTATACTTTTCCATAAGATGTGCATCTACATTTTCGGAAATAAGTGGTTATTGAATCCGGTCTGAACCTAAAAAGCTAATTTTGGGGGTAGAAAAGAAAACCAAAAATCCTCAATGACGTAAAACCCCAACATGCAGATTGTCTATCTTGAACAAGAGATTATGTTGTAGGATCTTTATGTTAAAAAAAACTCAACAAGAGAAGTTTGGATTATTGCAAGTAATTTACAGTGCCAGAAGAAAACACTCAATTTCACATGGTGCTTCAGCAAGTACCACTCCAGAATGTCAGCCAAAATACCACAGAAATCACAGCAGATTTTCAGTCTAAATGCCAACACTACATGGAGAGCAAGACATTAGAGATTTTTGGTGTTAACCATAACATCAACTGTCAAATGAGAAAAATTGGAATTATTTCAAGATTCACAGGAACCCCTGGCACACAGCAAGAGTCCCTGTGCCAGCTTCTCACTCCAGTTTCCTTGAATTCACATGAACATGGATCTAAAATTCTTCACTGTTTTACTAAGCACCACAAACACACTGAGTATTTAAATATGCGATGTCGTCTTCCTCCTCTGCCTCCTTCCTCCCCAAGTCTACAAGCACTATGTGATTCAAGTTCAGGTACAGCAGTCTCTCTTTGACTTCACATTTTCATTATAGTAAGAGCCAAAACCAGTTTGTATAGTATTTTGGCTTATGAAACTGCAAAAAAAGACACAAATTTTTTTGGCATCTATCCCAGCACACTGTCACAGGAGCAGACAAGTAATTCCACAAATGTGTTCACACTCAAAATAACTTCAATGGCTGCCAGAGAAATTTAATCAAGGAATCTGCCACAGTTTTATATCACTATTATTTTACTGCTACACCAGATAGTCATTGTGCTAATCAACACAGGCTGATACTGGAGTTACAGAATGAACTTCTGACACTTGAAAATGATGTCTTAAAGGTTATTTTGGAGGTTTGTTATTTGCAAATACCACACTACAGCCTTGCTGGACTATATGACTGTAGCGCTAATCCACCAACATACCAGCTCTTCTTTTCAAATAAATAAATGGATTGAGTGGAAACAACTTCCAGGCACTTAGAATGATCATTTACACTGCAGTAACTTAATTATACTGAAGCATGCATCACCACAACTACTTCTTGATTACTGTATTGTGATAATCAGCGATCTGTTATCAAGTATTGAGAACAGTGCTCAAAGTTCAACCAAGTCCTAACAAGGATATTAGATACCACTGGTGAGCTCAAGCACCCGTGACAGAAGCAGGTGATGCACACAGGGCTGAGCAGTGAAGCCACTGCAAGTTTGCCCTGTAAAATAAGGCTATTTCACAGCATTCTTCAGTACAAACTGTAGCATAATTCAGTTAATGTAAAATGTGATTTCATTAAATCTACACTGAGTAGCTTTGGGGTGAAGGTTGAGGGTCTTTACTTTTTTTTTTTTTTTAATAAAATCCTAATAATACTAGTTCCTCTAAAAAATTGCTCCTTTTTCATATATAGCCTTAAATTACGTTGTGTTCATCTGCGTTGCACAAAAGCTCCTGAATATGTCATGTTTCAAAGTGGGAAATAATTTCCCTAGCTAAAGTAAATCTGCTCGGGACTCAGAGCAAAACCAAGAACTCTTGAACTGTAAAAATCCACCCCCCTCCTTTTTTCCCAGCTTCATCGCTACAAGTGAATTCCTTCTCCCCCTTCAACACCCATTTTCTTGGAGGGTTTCATCCCACACTGCGGCAGCATTTCCGCATACCTGCCTTGCCCCACATATTTCTGAGCCAACTCATCGCCAGCCCAGCCCAGAACCCAGTGCAGAGCAGGTCCCATCTGCGCTCCGGCTGCTGCTCCTCAGAAATCAGCTCTGTCCTCACAACCAGTTACAGCTAACGATCATTTGACAAATGCAATCAGACTGCACCTATCCATGCTAATTTTTCAAGCATTTTTAAGAAATAAGAGTCAAAAGAGAAGTAACTGTAAGAGCATTAAAAAAACCCCAAACCAACAGATAGCACACACCACCAGCAAGGAACGAAGACCTCTGCAAACTTGCACTCTGGAAGAAATCTCTTCCAAGCTAAGTGAACAGTAGCAAAATGTTGTGATATCAAAGACAGAATGGGCAGAAAATATGCATTTTTTTTTTTTTTAAGGAGCTACAAAGTCAAACTTCGTTTCCTCTTACAGTAAGAACTCACCTGAATTTACAACATGACTTTTCACCACCACAGTAACCCAGTATACTAAATTTTGGTGCCTGGTTTATGTTAGGTCGCTCATTTGTCTACCACGTGAAGTAGCAGTTTCATGCAACAAACAGATTTGGAACAGTTGCTTCTGCCTGAGTTGGTGGAGTTTGTGTTTCTTTATTTTGCTTGGTTTTGTTTGTTCATTTTTCACTCCCTAGACAGCAGGGAATGAGGAAACAGAATTTTGATTAAATGTGCATTGACACTTACATAGGAACTTGCGCCATTGGCATGCTGATACAAGAGAACAGAATAACTTTGCCTCTACAATCACTAATTCTTCCATATTGAGCCAAATTTAGCAAGAAGGCCATTGACAAGTGAAACCAGATCCAACAAAAAAGAGCAATGCTGTGGCTGAGCCTTCTGTCTGAACTCCTCCCTTGATCATTCCACTACTTTATGGCAAAAGTTGAATAACACTCCAATACTCAGTGTGCGTTCATGCGATGAGAGGGAGCATTTTCCTAAACAAAGTCCTAAATAAACCCCTTTAAATGCTGGGGGTTTACTTTATCTCCCCAATCACAGCAGCAAATGTAATCCAAACCCAGTGTAAATTGAAAGACAAGAAGCTAGTAAGAGTGGAAATAGGAGGTTAACACATGGATACATTCAAATGTAATTCCCATACCCTCCAACTTTCTTTTCTTTAGCAACCTGAGAAATTAAGTGAGTTCTGAAGCAAGCCCTGCGTCACAAGGCAATGGTTTTGAAGATGCATGTGTGCTCTCTACTCTTCATAGTTTCTTGCATCTCCCAAACTGCTTTCTTAGAGCAATCTTGATTTACACCATTTAGTCCCAAGACACAACAAGTAGACAGTATACTACAACGAATCTCTCACTCTAGTTATTTTAAAAATAGAGCACTGGATTTAACTTTAACAAAGTATTTTCCATTTAACGGAGATGCTCTGTAGCAAATAAGCGTGGAATACAGAAGTCTTAAGCTTTATTTATCAAAGAAAGGAAACCTTTACTGCCCGCTAAGAACCATCTTCATTCACCACAGCATCAATAATTCACAAAAACTCAGTCAGCTACATTCTATTATATACTCTTTACTGTAACCGGTGTACAAAATCTATATAGCCAGTCTCTGAGGCACATTTAAATAACCTGAGAAAGCGGAGAAAATCCTGTTACTTTCACAGAGAAACTCAGTCTATAGCATCTTCTGGAGTGAGGAATTAATTATCTTCACTCCAGCTTCTATCACATCTCTGTCCTGCTGTGGTATTTTTATTTCAGCTGCACACATCCTACTCTATGTTTTATAATACAGCAGAGCTAAGACAGATGAACACATTCCTCATAACACTTAACAACCTATTAAAATTCTGAGAATCCTTTTACTGTTGTAAAAAGCCTTTATTTTCACTTTGGATATCATACACTCAAAATCTGAAAGAAGAAATAAACTACTGCCTGAAATTGCACTCCTAAAAGTGTTGCAATGAAGAACCAGAAAGATTTGATGATATCCATGTACCTAAACACAATATCTTTTTATATAAAGACTTCGGGTAAAACAAGTATGTGTCAACTCATGCAGAAGCTGTACTTGAAAAAAGTCTCCTCTGATTCCCTAAGAAACCTTAAAAAAACCCAAGTGCAAATATTAACACTGGTTATGCAGTCCCACAAGTTTTGTGCTTTCACAGCTGTTTCTTAGAATTCAGTTACTTCCAAATAGGAGAGCCTTGCCTTGTTCCTGAGGCTGAAAACTGGGTGAGCCAATGCATTCTGGCTCCGCTCCCAAGCCCATCGCACAACCCTCCTCACCACCCTTGGCTCAGCACTGGGGGACTGAGGGTTTACGGGCCTGGAGGAAAAAATCCTGCTGCTCTCCAACAGTTCTCAACGCTTTTTTTGTTCAGAAGCACTGCGTTATTCTTTCAGTACTCCCATCCGTTTACTGGAGCATCTCTGACACCTCAAGCTTGAGCACTGCTCTTGTCCTCACTCCGCTTCACATCAAGCACCAAATTAACTTTCTGATGTATTTGTCTTACCCCTGCATACCTACAGCACCACGTAATAATAGTTTAAGGCCATCCTGGTGCAGCATGAATTGCCATGAGCTGCAGACTTAAGCCTCTGGGATTACTTATCTGAGAACGAGAGAGTGGCTTTTGACCCGGCTGCTGCCTGCACCCACCGCCGACATTCCCCCCTTTCGCCACGTACAGCTCAGCTGCTCACAAACACAGAATAATTGCTGAAGTGCACAAATCAGAACAGTCGAGACAAAAAGAAATGGCACCAGTTAAGTTTTCTTTAAATATATCAGGATGTAGTTTCTGAAAATAGTCATCACTGAATAAGCATATAATGAAACAAGACTAACCCTAAACTGTAATCAAACTTCGAAGCTCACCTAAAATTTCACACTTCTAGGTTTGCACAGCTGGTTAAGCTATACACACTATAACTTAATAAAAAAGGTATTCCCAACCTAAGGATCTTAAACCAAAAGTATACATAAATTCTGCTGAAGGCAATTGTCTAGATGCTCTAGAAGAAGTAAATGGTTTCCTGAACTGGGATTAATCCATTGGAGACTAATATTAGGAAGGATAGATGGAAGGGGAAAAAAAAGAGGAAAAAAAAAAAATCCAAGCAGACCACTCAAAACCTTTGATATCCTATAGGGCTTGGCCCTGGAACTACTCAGGTAATTCATCCCATCACTGATTTAATTCAACTAACTTCTTAACTTCTGTGTGTCCAGTTTTTTGTGTAGTTTGTTTGCTTTGGTGGGAATTTTTGCATTCTTGCCTTTTTCTTGCATTCTCTTCTACCTTTTTATTGTAATTTTGTTTACATTTCAGTCTCTAAGTAAAAGCTATTTTATCAACAGGTTTTACAAAGAAATGCACATTCCCAAAGATTAACAGCATTAAATGACTAGTTTTTCTATGATTCTTTGATTAGCCATTAAACATGTAATACGTGGCACTGATAAGCATTTTCCTTACGTCACCTACGATCATAACTATATCCAGAAAACAAGCTGATAAAAAAAGATTCAAGTATTATTCCCATAATTCTAACAGAGGAGAACAAAGAAAAAGTTGAACAGTCTCAAGAAGCAGCAGGTGCTTGTATCCAAAATCCTATTACAGCAGACAAAGTTAAAGACATTTTCAAACTGTTCTTCAAAGATCCCTGGAAATCTGAATTCAGTCTCTCCTACAGAGCACCAGAGCCACAGTCCAAGAGGATTACATGGCAGCTGGAATGGATAAGGTTTTGCAAATGTGCAAGCAGACAAACTGGAAATATCATTTCTTCCCATTCGGAAGCATTGGTTTAGCTCCAGCAGTGATTTGAGAGTCTCTGACAGAAAGGGGATGAGAGGGCAGAAAGGCAGGACGGGGGACAAGAACAGCAGAGAGGTCCTGATACGAAAATGATTAGTTCCCAATGAACTGGCCTGATATTCCTAAAAAGAACCGACTGCAGATGAATGCATCTGTCCTCAGTATATGAATATTTTATCAGCCAGCACTATATGAAGGTGAGTCAGCAGGCAGTAGGATTCCTTTCTCCCTTATATACTTATGCTAATATGCTCAAGCACTGCAGAAAAGCAAACAAAGTTATTAACTAAGATGGGGCTTCTCTCAAAGATCTGCAATGTCTCTGAAGGGCTCTATGCAGAAGCCAAGTGAAGAAGTGTCATGGCTTGCGTTACCCAGGAGATCAAACATTCCGCTTGGGTAGTCCTCCCTCATTCTCGGGGAATATTTCATGTTTCTTTGAGTTACACTAACCATTTCCACAGATTTAAAGAAGAAAGATTTAAAAAAATCAAAGCAATCGGCGTATCCTCGGCACTGTCTTGTGAATCATAAATAGGAAAAAAACCTACTTGGGTAAGTGATGCTGCAACCTCTATTTTTCCCCCATCCCCAGATAAGTGGAGAAAACATCATTTTTGAAATTGCTCCAAACACTGAGTTTTATTACAGCATGAATCTGTATGCACTTAAACATCTCCTTTTAAAGAAGTGGCAAATTCACAACCTCACAGAGGAACATTACTCTCCCAATGAGTCTCTCTTGCCTTATCTCAATTATCCATTTTCTGCTAGATTCATTAAATATTCTAACAAATACCAAGAGTGATAACAGCCAAATGGAAGACAGTCATTTCATGAAAGCAATCTATTACTAGAAAAGATTTTTCCATCATCTTTTCAGCAACAAGAAAACCTCAGTGGTTTTTTTTGTCCTCACCATTTTTATATCGGCAGTCTGACTTTTAAATCAGGCTCAATTCCTTTCTTCCTAAGCATCCTCAAGTTCTATTCCTGTCAATCACAGATGGGCTGACTTGAGTCTACCAGGATTAAAAAGCTGTTGCTCCACAAAATCTATACATTATCAAGCCAATATTTAAACCTGCACTGTTTTACACTTCATTTTCCTCTTGTACATGTTCCTTTAATTAACTTTTAGCACATTGAACGTTCAGGCTCCAGTAACAGTCAATATAAAAACGATTAAAAAATATATAGGTATTGACCAGGACTAACAACAGAAAACGTTCTAAAACAGCAGACCGTAGATAACTAGTCCAGAGCTCAAAAATCAAATTTCCTAGCCAAAGCCTCTATCATCACAAACCCAGGGACTAAATCCCTCCTCCCTTCTCCCAGTAAATACTACTTAGAACTGTTAACAATAAAATCTAGCACAAAGTTTCTCCTTTGCGCTTCTCCTGTTCAGTTGAAGTGCTCATGAAACCTGCTTTGTGCTCTCCAGGAACGTGAAAAGACAGCAGAAAGAAATAATTTCTTACAGAAACAGATATCTGCATTTAATTGTATGCAGAAACATCAATAAATGTTACCTATTTTAATGTAACGAATGTTAATCTAAGAAATGGGAACAGTACTGCGCATTTAGAAAAGTACTAACTTTCTCATAACTGTCCTAAACTCACATCAAAAATTCAGTCCTGAAACCAGGTCATATATACTTGTTTGGCTTATCCAGCTGCCTTATCTAGCATCATCTGAGCTTCTATGGAGTAAAAGACATTTTGCCCAGTTTGTACAAATCAGGAGGTTTTAGCATTGGTCAAACAGATGCTCGCACACTTTGTTTTCTGCCAGCATCCCTAGTTAATGGGGCCAATTGCTTTTGTAGTCTTTTTGCTGAAAGATTTCTTGGTAGTCAACTTTTCCCCCTCAAAACAGGATGCTCTCCAGTTAAGAGTCAGCTACTCCACACGTAGCAGTGGTACCCAACAGTGGCTCAGGGACAACTGTCAATACAATCACTTAAGCGTATTGTTTCAGTTGATGTTAAACTAATAGAAACTATCCTGTAGATGCATCTTGGAAAAACAAAAAAAAAAAAAAAAAAAAGAAAGAGAAAAGAGAAGCAGCTTCCTGGACTATGACGCTATTCATCATCCTGTTCGCTTTATCTGTGATGCAGTTCTTGTAAAGCACTTGATTGCAGTATTGCTACAGAACAACTGGTTATACAGGAAAAAATCTCAGTAATTCCAGTACAGGCCACACGGGCACTTAACTACCAATAAACCAGCACGGCATAAACAAGTCTCATGATGCTGGAGCTTCTATTTTTGAAATAACAGATAACAGTGCAGTGCTTGGAGAAGTAGGTATATTGATGTCTACATTATGGCCAAATGCCAATTTGGATAGTAACATTTTGGCAACGGAGGTTTTCTTCAGTTCACCCTTTCATGACACATGCGCTTTTAGTTATAAACTACTGCTGTTTTCTACCCCAACACATATTTTTCATATTTAGCTCTCCACATAGTTACATTTTACAAATGAACAGTGTTTCCCTTTCTCCTAATACCACAAAGCTTCCAAGACAGAGGCAAAATATAAATATTTAATGAGAATTTGAAAAAATATTTAAGGAAGAAGCCTGATCAGTTCTACAGGGAAGAGCAGGAAAGAACAAAGTTCACATTAGACTACTGCCCAGAAGCACATGGGAAGAGTGGAAGGAAGAAAAACAGAGTAAGAAGTGACAAACAATGCTTGCTGAATCGAGTTGTCCTCTTCCCCTTAAAATCTCAGTAATAAAATTAGAATCATTTTGGCTGGGAAAGACCTTTAAGATCATCGAATCCAAATTGGCTAAATTTAGTCTAACATTCCTTGCTTTATTCTGAATTAACACCCACTTCATAATAAAAAAAAGAAAAATATAAAATTGCTGTGAATGTCCAAGCAAAGAGTAATAACCTTCAGTTCAGTTTCTCCTGCTGCTGAAACACAACAAGTTTAGAACTACACCCACATAAAAAACATCCAGGATCCTTAGGTTTAACTTTCCTCATTATGAACATTATTAAAGTGGATTTTTTGATGGAAAGGGTAATTTCCTGAAATAACTGGAAAGTGCCAGATCTTATTTGTATCAATAGTGTCTGTTCAATGCTCTACACAAAACTGTCTACAGATCTTAGACGAGCTTTGACAGAAGGGCATCTAGTTTGGAAGGGTGGTATATTTGGCACCAGCTCGCTTAGTCTCAGCAGAATAATAAAGGACAGAATTCAATAAACCAAGGAGAATTTACAACCGCCTCACCCTCTACACAACTGGGTGGACATTAAGGTTTTATGACTATCTTATCTTTTACATCAAGAATGCAGATTCAAGTTGAATTCCAGTACATTGCCATCTTCATTCTTTGTTAAAGCAAATACAGTTTACGATACTTTTAAAAAAATACGACTATATTTGTGCCTGGATTCCTCCACAGACAGTAGTTTCTGCATTATCTGATCGGTTTTTAGTACAAATTTCAAAACCAACATTTTTTTATGCACAGGGAGCTTCAGAGGTGAACATGACGTTACATGAATAATTAGCAAGAGCTCAGAGGAGAGGTCAGAGAATTTCTGTATCAGAGAAGCTTGAAAGCTGGCAGAGATTCAGCAAAAGTCAAAACCTTTGAGGCTCACAGGTCAGGCTTAAGATTAAAACCACTTGATGTCTTGAACTACTGTAGTAACACCTGAAAAGGTGCTTCTTGCATCAGAAAGAGATGCCTGTGATGTCTGCCAAGCCACAGTGTAACTATTAACCAGTCTGAGGCAAAGGTTACATATTCATCAACTAGTAGGCATAAAAATAGCAAAACTGCAGCTGAAACACCGCTCCACCTCTTCCTACAGCTCTGGTATGGTTGGTTAAACTTGATAAGATTCTCATACCCAGGCTGAAACACTTTTTCTGTAGTATTATTAAGACACATTAAAAACACGCTTTACTAGAAAAATAGACAAACTTTTTACAGTAGGGAATGACAAAAGTATTATGAAGAAAATACATAATACAAATTAAAATACAAGTTGAAGTACATTCCAGTCTTAGGGGAAGGAGGAGACTGACTGGCTCTTGACCAGTGGCCTCAAGGTAAGAATTGTCCAGGGAACACCTCCAAAATAAACATTACACCAATTTAAAAAAAATAAATCACAATGACACACCAAAATATACACACACTTTAGTGAGAAATTAATCTATCGAGAACAACCAGCATGTTGGAGAAGGCTTGTGTAAATTTGCCCCAGAGAACATGCTTCAAAAACAAGACTATTTTCTTGAAAGATGCCACTTTCCCCGGGCAGTTGTATAGCCAACATCCTACTTAAATGAATTAATCAGATGTTGGGGAACACTATACAGAGATGGAACAAAGATTAAGATCTGTACAGACAAACCAGTCCGATGCTTAAGGCAGCAAGTTAACTACTCAAAATTTCCTTTAAAGTGTAGATGGTTGTACATACCATTTTGGTTGCAAAATGCTTAACAGAAGTCTACTCCCATATTATTATTGGCTTCTCTTTTATTTTGCATGTTATTAAGGCTTGCAGTTTATTGTACAGTGTAATAGTTAGGACTAAGTGTCTTGGTTAATTTAGTATAAATAGCCATTCAGGTTCATGGAATAATGATAAAAATCATCGGAACATTATCTCAGTTTATCTGTACACTGGAAAAAACATACAGCTGGTTTTGCTTCTTTGCTGATATTGAAGACCATTTTTCAAGTTCTATGAGAACACCCAAAGCAAAGCTAACTAAAAGTCAGCAGAGAGGAGGAATGTCTGGAAAGATCCTATAATCTGAGCAAAATCCTTTCTAGACAACCTTATTTAAAGAGAAACATTTCAAGCCGTACTATTTAAAGGGTGCTTTCCTAAGGAACATGTTGAAGTTGGTCTCAGAATTTTCAGACTTGTTGGATCTCATCCACTACTCCATACTTGTTCATTTGCTGCACGCAAAAAGAAGTGGCCATGCCATGTCACAAAGTTAAATTTAGCTGCTCTAACATACTGAGATCTTCAGAAATTTGGCAGTGTCCTGTAAAAAAAAATTTTTTTTAATATATTTGAGCTATTAGCTGACACTGCATGCCTTGAGAGGGGTTATTTGCCAGACACTGATGTATGCAGCTTGTTTCAGCAGCATGCCTTGGCTGATAGGCAAGGCTCACAAGAGTCAAAGTTCTTAAAGAACATTTCTATATGTAAGCAGGATTTTTTTTTTTTTAATCAGGCATGGTAACACAGATGTTCCTAAAAGCACACCCAAAACTGTCTAAACCAACGATTAATTTCAAATTAACAATTTAAAAAAGCATTTTTATATTGAAAGGAGTACCTAGAAAGAATTTCAAGAGACTGTGTCGATAAATAATATCACAGTCAGGAAAGCATACATGAAGTTTTTCTAACAAATTTGCAATACCAAAAAAACCAGAGGCAGCACTTCGAGATTACCTCTAATTTAAATTTTTTCCCCTGGACTTTGAGGCAAGTGTACTAACTTAAAACCTCATCTTCCACATCATCATCACTTATGAACCCACATGGAATTCCCCTTTTTGAAAGCAGAGATTTTACAGATTTATTTCGTGATTGTAGGGATTTTCCCAAAGACATGCACGTGCTCATCAGGAGACATGAAACCAAGGGTGGGAAGGTGGGTGGGCATTGAGCCAAATCCCACTGTTTAGCACAATTTTGTGCCTTTGTATTATTTGGTCTCATGGTCAGCAAACCCAACCACAATGTTTAACACCAATAAGAGCACCTTTGTCCTGTAAAGCTAACATAGTGGTTAAAAAAATATTGGATAAAGATATGGATATAGATAATGCCAGTATAACACTGTTGTTATACAACTGGCCTATGTTTGCACCTTCCTGAGATTGTCTGCGGGTAGCACAGCTTCATGCGCAAACATGCCACAATAACCCATTTTTCTCAAATTAGCCTTTGGAATACAGAACACAAAGATGTTCCTCAGTCCTTAAGCTGACACTATGCACTATTCATCCCATTCTACATTCTTAGCCTTCTATTAAAAGCACCTTTATTTCTGTGTTCATACAGATTTTCCTGGATTTACAATCACACACTTCCATTGCTCACAAAACCCGACATATTAAAAAATCCACACCAATAAAACACTCCGTTTGAGAGTAGAAATGAAATTTAGCATCATCATCAGATGTCAGGCTGAGCATGCAAGACCAGCGTGTGTCATTCATTTAAAAACTGGAAAGCAGGACAGTCAAGACAAAGTAGTAGCAAATGGGTCACTGAAACTGCTTATTCAGCTCACAAGTTACAGTTTCGAGCAATCTCAACTATCCGCTGACTCTTATGGACACAAGAGGTTTGCCCACCTATTGTATTTTAGCCCATATAAACTCAAGGTTCTAGAGTTAGACAGAAAACAATCCTTAATTATTTCTATTTCAGATCAATATTATCAGTCAATATATACTCAAATGAAGGTGAGAAGACATTCGAGAACCACCGGTGTCCAAAAACTGGAAAGATGTACCTTTCCTAGATTCAAGAAAACACAAGGAGCCCCTCATCTTGCACCCAGATAAGCGCCTTCTATTTCTCTCAAGCACAGTGGCAACTGAAACTCTCTCCTAATCAACAGAGAGATTTCTGCCCTTTTTAGGGGATAATTGGCCAAAGCGAGTCTGCATGTGCACAAGCATGTTAGGTACAACACATTCACAGCTTATTTTATGACTCATTTCAACTGCTTCCAATGCAGTCTTGTAATTGATTTATATTTGTGAGGGAGGGCAGAAGGGAGTGTTGGTTATTCATTAAATTTATTACCGGCTTTAGGAAAGAAAAACACCAGCTATGTTATTTGTTCATTTAATTTATTAGTGCTACATAATTTCAAGACTGTTGTCATTAAGGCCAACAGAGAATGAAACTAAGTAACTAATTTCTTGATATTTTGCCTAAAAGTGTTTTTGGGGCAGGGTTTTAAAGTTACTGCAATCACACTGCCCTCTCCACCAGGCAAATGTTGTATTAAAATGAAATATGAAATTCAGACATATGCTACAGAAGTTGGGCTCCAAACAGCTAACTGCTTGGCACTTTATCCTCATCCATCTCCATGTGAGCAAGCATCACAGGAACAAAAATACAGAACACCAAAAAGAACCTGTTCTCTTCGTTCGATTTGGAAATATAAATATCCATTTGCTCAAGAAGTGTCAGTTTTCCCCATAAAACCACTTGCTGGCAGATACACTTTTGTTGCTTGAAATGTTCTCTACCTATACACACAGCTATCTACAGTCCTGGATAGCATTGCTAACTGGGCTTTTTTTTCTTTGGTCTTTTTACTTACGTTCACAAGTAACAAGCTAGTGGAAACTTAGCCCAGCACTTAGAAACACTGCAAGACAGCAGAGTAACAAAGGATAAACGCTGAGCTTTGGAGGGATATTTTGGTTTTGAAGTTGTGATGGACTGGAGATTGACCCCGGCTTCAGAGCAAAAGCACCGAGGTTTACACAGCCCAGCTCATACTCCTGTTAAGAACAAACTGAGCAAATCCAAGTGCTACCAGCAACACGCACAGGTCAGACAGCCGCCCTGAAACAACCAGCAGCTGAACCTCAAAAGGTGACACGCTATTCAGAGTGAGAACAGAGAAAAGCTGCCTTTCTCTGCCTTGTACAATTCACGCAATTTAGCAGCACTAAAACCAGACAGAAAACCATAGTCAGTTCAGCATGCAGGATTTAAACAACATGGTCCTCTAGAAACCTTTATGATGCTCTGATGGTGTTGGGAACCAGGTCCTACAGCCTTTGTATGGCAGGTTAAACCCACATCTCCAGTTCAGGCAGCTGAATTTCAGGACTATCTACACCCCAGATAACAAGTATAGTTAGCCAAAGGCTCTTTGGCAGGTTATTTTTCTTTCCAAATAACACTACTTGCAAAACATTATTGACAGGGAAAAACCTCTTTTTTTTTTTAAAAACAAGCTTTGATCTTGCAGCCCTGACAGAAATAGGGAAATATTTAACAAAACTGCTTTTACTTCAGTGACTAAACTGTGTAATAGGACACCAAACCTCAGTAAACATTTTGAATAACTTTAAATATCAGAGCACCTGTTTTAAACAGTTGTTGGTATTTGTCCCTGGGAGGCTCATCATCTGAATTAATCTCTGCTCACTGCACAGACAACAACAGGAGACTCTTCCGTATGTTTCTATTTTTGAGCAAAGTTGTATGCAGTTTTTCTTGAAGTATTGACTATAGCAGGTAGAATAATTTCAGTTTTAGAGTTTAAACAATCCTTTGCAGATGCCACATCAGCGTTATTAAAAAACTAGAAGTGGGAAATACCCCAAAGTCAGTGACAGAAAAAAAACCTACCAGGTGATGCACCATGAACAAGGGAACCCTGTAACTCTGGGACTATTTATAGTGATTCTGCCAAGCACTGCCCATGTCAGGAATTTAGTTGGTAACTTTTTATTGAAATCTCTAAGTATTCAATCTAAAGAACTCAGGTTAGACCACGCACAGAAACGTGGTGCTAGTCAAAGAAGATTCTGTTGCAAAGAAAATTAAAGTAGAAATTAACTATTTTGATGAATCAAGGTAAAACTCCCTGAAGCTATTATTTGCCTAGAAAGCTGTAACCACTTCAGCAAATCAGAATAGAGACCAACTAAACTGACACAACCTCAGAAGATTAGTTATCGCTCCAGCCTAATCCAATTAAGTGGTTTTCCTAATTTTACACAAATGAAAACGGTAACACTTTTCCATCAACTCCTGCAAAGGAAACAGCAATAAGAGGATACCGATAATCAGCACCACAAATAACAACATTCTCATATAATAAAAGGTTCAGTGTTGGGGGTTTTTAACATTAAATTTAAGGCAAAAGTGTAAAAACTATTTAAACAGTCTAAACTATCTGCTATCCACTGATCGAAAGCCCTTTAATTTTACTATACCATTTCACAATTCAATTCATCATATTGACTAAGAAGCTTAATGAAAAACAGAAATTATCTAATGCTCTCCTACGAACTTAACAACAAACTCAAATGTACATGTTTTGAGAATGAAGGATTTAAACATCACAATATCTATCATTTATCAAAAGCTTAAATAGAAACAGAAGACACTAGTTTATATTGTGCACCATGAAAAAACATCAAGCTGTATGTTGTTAAATGCAACAGGAACAGATCTTCCAAGCTATTTATTAACATTTTCTTCACCTCTTTCAAATCCATAAGATGGACTAATAGGATCTTGTCTTTGAAACTCTGCTACAGAAGCAGAGAGCAGGGAAGCAGTAACTTCTTTCATTTGACTGGGATTTTAAAACATTTCACAAGTCTCCTCCACATTTTTAGAGAACATACAAATGTATTTTAATATAAATAGCATGCAATCAACAATGCAGTCATGGTTTTGTGCTTAAGCACTGTATCCAAACCCTAAGCGTGTATCCTGTTTTCAAGTACTGTACATTGTCTTAATGTAAAAGTGTTAGAAAGTTTAACCTTCACGTGTGGAATTCAGGAAAGGGGGGAGGAGGATGACAATCAAGGCCTTCTGTGCAGATGTTGTACTAAGTCAATCAGATATTCGGATTAGAGTTAATCACATCTCAATAAAAAGCAGAAACCTAAAACCATATGGGTCATGAGAGAAGTCAGAGTTCGATACAGCTTCTGTTCAATATGGTTCTGGAACAAACAGAACAGAAACAGACCAACCTGCCTAAAATGAAACACCCACAAAAAATGGCATCTGAAGCAATGAAACAGAAGATTCTTTTTGAGAAATATTTAGACACCAGATGGAAAACTGTTAATCAAGTGGAAATAAAAACATATAAAAGCCCAAATTAATTACCTATTAATACTTGATATTGGAACTAGAGCAACCAATGCTACAGTTAGACCTCTGAAGGAACATCTATAAAAAGTCATTTCAAGGGAATAAAATATGTCAATGTCTTTACCTGGGCTGAAAGACAGTCAGCATTCAAACTTAATAACCAGTAAAATTACCATTTAAGAGTATACTTATTCATGAAGAGAGATATTCATTTGACTAGAATTAAGGAAAATAGGTTACTCTTTACAAAGATTAAAAGAATTGAGGATAGTTGCCACTGGTTCTCCAAAGACAGGCTGATAATTGAAACTGAACAAAAAACTTGATGATTTTATTTTTCATCCACTGTTTACAAGATAGTTTTATAATAATTTGTTACATAAGGTTTGATACCTAAATGTGTATGTGACACCAAGACCCTAATTTCAGTATCTTGAAAAAATATAGCCAAAATTTGCAGCCATGTTTGCAACCACAGTCAGCTCACCATCATTTCTACAATTTGTCAGCAGCCTGTTTTGACCAACTGTAGGGTTAATTCCCACCTTACTCAGGGCAACTTTCAAAATACACTGATAAATTAATATTTGCTAAGTATCGGCGGTATTTCATAGACACAATTGGAGAAAAAAAAATAATAATCTCAGACTTCCAACATTTTAACGATTCCTTTCTGGTGCCGGGTGGAACATGTGGTGGATTCAGAAGAGCAACAGCTTCCCACAGACTAAATGCTTTCGATGGCACAGTGAATCTCTCCTATTTTAAGACTTCACATTACAGTTCAGTACCATATGACTACAGGACAAGTGTTGGGAATTTGCATTAAGAATGAAGTAATACACAAACCCTTGGAAGCTACCAACGAACCGATGCAGCAGAAGTGGTATAATATGACATTTTACCTCAAGAAGCAGACTTGTATTTTTTTATAGTAGAATATTTCACTTGATTGTGAGCCACTTGGACTTAGCAAAAAGGGCTAAGAAATGATCAGTCTTGTAAAGTTCACACTACTGCTTATAGAACTCATCATCAGAATAACTATTGTTTTGGCTCAGATGTTTTATGAAGACAGTTATTAATAGACAGAATCAATTAACTTATTTTTTTAAAGTTCACATTTTACAGTAACTGATTTCTTTACTGGGCACCTAAAATACTGCAGTATTTCCTCTGGCTCCTGGAAATCTAACCAACGATAACACAACTACTCTAACAGTGCTCTCAAGGTAACACCAAGAGGTGGGACTCACAAAAATGGCAAACTTAAGAGTTAGTAAATTTCAACTCCTCAATTTAAGGAGGAAAGCCGAACCCAGACCTTGTATAAACTACAGAAAGGACTCCAACATAAAACCACAAACTTCCTCTAGTCACACTTTAATAGAAGGCACTTAATTCTCTCAGAGCAATCCAGGCATGTGTTGGCATCAACAGGCTGCTCCAAAAACTTAAGTGAAGGAAGCCCTTGTTTCTGGATCTACGTAGATCTTAAACACGTGCTAAATGCCTGTCGAGGAGCACTTCCAGGCAGATGTGAAAGCACTTTTTTTGAGCTCTAGAAGGCTTTCATGAAAAAATATCACTCAACTAAACATTAAGTGAAACAGAGAAACAGAGAAAACAGCAACTGAAGGACAAGCATTAACTAGGCTTGGCTTAGACACAGCACTTTTCCTCCCTTAAACCTTATTTACATAATCCATATGCGTAACACTGACATTTAGTAATTTATTCTGCATACGACATGTCAAAATTATTTCTTTACATACAAACACATTCTTTATATTAAAGCAATTATTTTTTTGAGAGTGTACCCTGGAAAACAAACCCAGAATCTGGTTTACTCACCGAACAGTCAGAACACGTGCTACGAAAGAGCAGTTTCCCCCTAAACCTTTCTCCCCCATGCTCTTAACCTGACTCGGACAGGTCACTGTCAAAAGCCGTTTGGACTCCTCAACTGATCAATCCCCAGATCCTTGAAAAGCCAATTATCTAAATTAGAAACAACTCTTGTCACTATTTCTGAAGCTGGTCTGTATCCCCAAGATAGACAATAAATACTCATTTCACGTAAGCCAAGTTCATCTACACAACCCCAGAGCCAAGAAAGGAAAACGTTCAACATTCTTGTCTCTTGCCCTGCTGCAACAATTTAAGCTTTTTAAAGCTCTCCCTTTCAGGATATGTTCTGCGAGGTCCTACTTTAAGAACCACTTATGCAACAGCAAAAGGAGCTCATTGTTTCTGTGGACAGAAGCAGCAACAGATGCCCCGGGATGGCAACGAGTCGTAGCAAGGACCCAGAAGCAGCAGCTCTACTCAGGATTTCCTAGAAGCCAAGTGCTCCCTGTTCCTACTGGCCATGCTGTCTTGCCAGGGTCTTCTCATTGCTGCTCCATCCCTTTGGATGCCACCTACTTCAGCATCTCCTCCTGGCAGAATCCCCAGCTCTATTTCCACCTGTCAACACCTTTTCTTTCCATCCCGTCACCTTACCCAATTTGATAAGAGTTGTTCGGTTGCCAAAAGAGGAAGATTCCTATGTCGCACAAGCTTATATGAAACCCCAGAGGCACCACAGAACACCAGAAGCTTCTTGATAAGTACTAGCCAAGGCTTCTGCCAAATTCAGTCAAATATTTGGCTCACCGGGGCTACCTCTAAGCATAGACAGTGGTGGGCCAGTCTCAAACAACAGGGGTTTTTGCATTCTGCAAGCTCAACCTGCAACCAGTACAATATCTCCCACTCAAGACGGAGATTTTCAGTGGTGAAGCAATGGCTAACATACAATAGAGCTGAATAAACCCCTACATCTAGAAAAAGCCCAAGAACAAAGGTTTGCGCATCGCAGAATGGTTTGGGTTGGAAGGGAAAGATCATCTAGTTCCAACACCCCTGCCATGGGCAGGAACACGTTCCACTAGACCAGGTTGCTGAAAGTCCCTCCTTCTATCAAATGAAGCCATCCAGCAAATAGCATTGTAGCTGTTGATGGAACATCTGGTGAGGCTAGCGAAATAACTCAAACCATCTACAAACCCTTCCCCTCCACCTCTCAGCAGCTTAATTGTGCAGACACCGGACTTACTAGGATTAAACCGCGATACAGAAATACCTTGTCCCCAGTATCCATTTACCTTGTCCTGAGGGCCTGCCAGGCTGCATCAATGTCTGCGTACAGGTTTTTCTCAGAGGGCTTGCCGGTGCTCACCCCATAGCCAGAGTAGTCATAAGAGAAGACGTTGCAGTTGATGCGGGAGCCAAGGCCAATATAGAAGCTGCACATCTGGCCCAGGTCCACAGCGTTACCATGCGAGAAGAGCAGGGTGTACCGCCCAGTGGGGGCACACCGTACGAACATGCAGCCCAGCCTGTTATCTCGAGCCGTGCGGGAGAAGAACACTTCCACGGCATCCAGTTCCCGCTGCGAATACTGCCAGTCCGCCCGCTCGCTCAGGTGCAGACTGCAGGTGCCTGATCCCGTCGGGGTCCCTGCCCCGGCCGCCGCCCCGGCCTCCTGCTGCTGCTCGGGCTGCAGCACGGTGTAGGTGGGCTCCGGGGGCAGGAAGGCCAGCTTGGCAGCAATGCGGCTGGGGCAAGGCGGGCAGCAGAACAGCCAGCAGAGCTCGCCCAGAGAGAAACCGTTCATTCTGGGCCCTTGTTCTGGCATCAGAGACACTGGAGAAAAACTAACCTATGCTGGAAAGAAGTCAAACCGAAAGCGGCCCAGAGCCCTCCTCCAACGCGACCTGCGCACCTTCCTGCGAGGCTGCCAGCTGCCCTCCCACAATGCAAACAACGACGGCCTTGGAGGAGCTACGGTCCAGCAAAAATAGTGCAGCCCTTCGCAGCCTGAAAACGTGCTTACAACAAAAAAAACCACAACCCCACCAAATACAAATGGAGTACGAGCAGCCCTTAAAAATCCCGCAACTAATGCTACAGTAAATGCGACCCTCTACAGCACCACCCTAGATCCCCTCGAAGGAAATAAATCCCGCGTACACGCACACATTTATAAAATAACCCCCCCGATGCTGGGGCTCAGCACCTCGCTGCAGAACCACAAGCAGCCGCCCCCCGCGCCCGAGCCGGCCCGGCCGCGCCAGGCACGGGCCCTTCCCGCCCCGGCACCGCTCGCGGCCCCGGCTCCACCCGCCACAGCCCCAGCCCCGCGGGCCCCGCAAGGCAGCAAGGAGCCCCTCGGCGCTACCGCCCCCGGCCCAGGCAGCGTCCGAGCGGCGGCGGCGGAGGAGGGGAAGGGGAAGGCAAGGTCGAGGCTCAGCCGCGCGTCGCCGCGGGCAGGGCCATGCCGGCTGCGGCGCGCAGTGAGGAGCAGGCAGCGGCCATGTCCCGGCGCTCTCCCCTCCTCGCAAGCCGCACCGCTTCCGGGTTACGGGCGCGGAGCGGGGCCGCCCGCCGCAGGTGCCGGCGGCTGCCGAGGCGGGTGCCGAGGCGGGTGCCCGGCGCTGGCCGCCGCGGCTCGCGGCCGCCCCCTAGGCCGTGCGCGGGGCGCCGAGCAGGTGCGCGGGGAGGGGAGGGGCGGGAGGTGAGCGCGAGCCCGTGGAAAGAGCCGGGACACAACCACCCGCGCGGGGAGCGCGCCGCCTGGCCCTTTAAGGGAGCCCCCCGCCGCGGTCACGTGCGGCAGGAGCGCTCGCGCGCCCCCCTGCTCCCCGGCCGCCCGCCTCTGGCGCATGCGCGGCGGGGCCGGGGGCAGCGCTGAGGGGCGGGGAGGCCGCGGGGGCCATTTCGCGCCGCCGGCGGGGAGGGCGGTGGAGGTTCCTTTCCCTCCCGGCGTTCGGTCCCTGGGCCGCCCTGACTTCCCGCAGCCTCTGGGACCCTCCGCGCTGCTCCCCAGCCCTCCGGCTCCGGCGCGCTCGGGTGCACCCTGAGGAAAGGCCGTTCGCCGCTGAGGCCGCGTTCATCCCGCGCAGCGCGGCATGGCGGGCCGGGGCGGCTCTGCGGCTCACGCCAGCTGGCAGCGTGAGCTTCGCTCCCAGAAGGTTGCCCAGAAATGCGCACCGAGCTGCTCCTCGGCTGGCAGCATCCAGGGCTGCGCTTTCCCCGCGTCAAGTGCGTTGTGCATCCCAGAGCTGAAAGCTGTAGAGACCTCCGGATCTGTTAGAACTGGCTGAAATTGGTCAGTGGTTTCGAGAGTTACAACGGAAAAGTTAACACGGTGCAATTGCAGAAGCCTCATTGCCTTAGAAAATCAGGCTAATTACCCATATCCCAAATAATTCATTGAATAAATTAGCAAATCATTTAGGCCGTATGGCTGAACTCATGAATCACAGGTTACAGCTCTGGGTCTCCAAGTTACTCGTTGGTCCGAAGAGCCCAATGCAAAAGATCATGCGCAAAAGACAAATGGACATATTTATTCTGTTACAAATACTAGTTATAACTATAGCCTTAAATGGCCAGCGCTCTGTGCTTGCTCAAAACGAAACTGTAACGTAGCATTAGCTCTAAACAGCCCAAATGAGAATATAGGGAAGTTGTACCCATGCAGCTGTACTTCCAATTCACGTACATCCAGCCAGTGCCCAGACTTCAGGTATGGCAGGTACATCCACCCCGTTACGGTGCTCTGTGAATGCGTGTCCAGGACCCGACTTACTACCTATGAGGAACAAACTTTCAAAAAAGAAGAACATTGTGCTGAGGTCATTTCATTAGTGACAAGCCTGAGACGAACTTCTCTTTCAGTTCTAACGTTTGCCAACTCTTTAAGAAAGTTAGTTCAAAACCTGCATGCAAAAGAGTCAGTCACGCGTGATATTCCTTTTTCTTTGGAATGTCAGAAGTTGGACCAACCCCCATCCACATCAATCTTCCATTTAGTTTTGCTGACAAAATCCTAAATTCAGCCAGCAATAATTGTGGTTATGCTGTTAAGAGAGAAAATGGAGGCTGTTCATCTCCAACTAGCGTGAAAGTGTGGCCTCTGGCACGGATGGATTTTTCCTGCAGAGGACAGAGGTTTAACATCTGTTTTAACATGTGTGTCCCAGGCATGTCCTGCTGGGAGGGTGACAGGGCCCAGAGATCAGGTTGGGTCATGAACCGTGTCCCACCTACTGGCGCTGGGTTCCTTCGAGTGGCACAGCCAGCCAGCGCTCCCAATGTACAGACCGTTCAGATGTCCCATGAAATGGTGAAAGTGACTCCTGCTCCATAGAATGTAATAGAAAAATCTGGATAAAGAAAATGCAGGATACATAAATGGGGAACCCTGTGAAATTCCTTGGGGATCACAAACAGCTTCAAACTCCACCTAAACTGTTAGAAGAGGCACTTGATATTCTCGGGGAAGACTGATACAATCCTGAGAAAACCCTGATATACCCTGAGAAGTGATTTGGCTGATGAGATCTGAGAAAAGCCTGTCTGGTGCTGCCGCTCCACGTCCCTTTCGGTGCACACACGCCAAAGCCAAGATAAAGGCTGGAATTTGGGCATGTAGCACCAACTGAAAGCAACATTTCTCAGAGCCCTCTCAAAGGCAGCATAACTCGCCTGGAGCCAGACAGCAAAGGCTGTTATAAGTAGATTGCTACTCCAAAGAATAGACAATTAGAAGGACAATATTTCCCATGCTCCACCCTCGTCCTTCCTTAGGTCATGTTTATAATAGTGAGATTAAAGTGTCTGCTTTGAATCCAAGGGGAAGTGTCATGAAATTTGCTCCTTGAGTGAACTGGGCTGTGCAAACCTTATTAGTATTAGAGTTGCTTCATTGTTCTTGTCATACGCTCTCTGTAGTTTACATTCATCTCAGTCCATCTTTCATACAATAAAATAGTTCCTGCACAGTGGGTTCCTCCTCAAGAAAGATAACATTTGCCAAAGTCTTGGAGAACAAAATGAAGAAAGGAGCGAGAGGGAGTGACTGAAGGGGAAATCATGTTGGATGAGAAGGATGGAGAAGAAAAAGGAGTTTTTGAATACTGCTGCAATCACGGCAAGCTGAAAACACAGTATCCACGAGTTTGTAGCTCAAGACAGTAAAGCAATCAGGACTTAAAATTAGCACTCATTTAGTGTTCATCCTGTATCCTGAGTTGTTGGAGACCCACAAGTGCTTGAGAGAGTGAAAATTAAGACAATTTTTATCCATCCATTTGTGTGCTGCTTTGGTTGCAGTCAGATCTCTAACCTTCCAGGATCCACAGCAGCCCTGGGGGGTTGTGTTGCAGCTTGAAGGGGTGGCTGTGGAAGGCTGGGCACAGCCAGCTTTGTGCCCCATACACACCCTGTGTAACCCTGGCACTGCCCAGAGCTTAGCTTGTTCTAACAATTCAGACAAGTCTCAGAGCTGTCTTCGTTAGAGTAGCCCACCAGAGAACCATGCTGGCCACTTCCACCACCACAGATAGCTTTGGTTCCTCATAGCTTGCTCCCTCCTTCCTTCAGCCACCTCTTTTGCTGAAGATCTGACACTTTCCCTGGGATGAGGATGTTTCCAGGACGTGCAGATCTTCTGACATCACTATGTCCAGGTACTCAGCTGTGGTGAGCACAGAAAAATAATGGATAAGGAGTGTTGCAATATTTCTCATGCTCAACATCTGAAATTGCTACTTGAAGAACAGCGGTTTGGGATCTTTCCTCTGTGTGTTCCCCTCAATACTACTGCTTCAGTCCAGTGGTCTCTCTTGTCTCATCTCTCTCTTGCCTCAACCCCATACTTCCCTCTGCTCTTTCTTCCCCTTTTCATTTTGCAGCCAGCAGGCATCTGCATAGTTTTCACTTGACCAAATACTGTGAAAATGCTCAAGAAAAACAAGTATTTCTGCTTGTTCTGTTATGGCAGAACTCATCTTTTTAATGATCTGTAAATAAAGAAGTCCTACTGCTGTGCCTTGTAATTAACATGACACTGAGACTCAGCGAAGTACCCTGTTTCTTCACTAAATGTTAATATGTGGCCTGCAAGGGTAGAACATGCAAGCATTTAATAATAAACAAATTGTCAAGCCCACTAAGAGATGGGAAGTAACCCACAGGAAAATGTGTATCTATGAGACTTTTACTGTCAGCCTTTAATTAACTGTTGATGGACCCAGAGAGATGCCCCAGGTGAGCAGAGAAAATCTTCAAATAGCTACCAAAAAGGTAAATGTAACAGAGCCCACAGTGGTTGGTTATGTCTTGATTATTTCCACCATGTCCTGTAGTCTCACCACGCCTGTTGCAAGGGCAGAGCGCTTCACACTCCCCTTCCTTTTCCTGAACACTAGATAGACAAAAGAACAGGTGAGAAGACAGTGAGACTGAAGCCAAACAAGACACCTGGCAGCAGCAGTGCTGTGAAGATTATCTATCTGAAACATTAACCAACCCGTCTTCTGCTGCCGCTTGCCAACTGACTGTTACAGCTGGATAAACAGCCCACATCTGGTACCTGCACCCGTGCAACTGTCACCTCATTGCAGAGCTGGCTACAAACACCAAATTCAGACTAGGAAGTTCCTCAATGCATTTTTTGCGTATTTCCTGGACAAAAAGTGCACGAAGACTGCAAGTATTGTTTCTTACTGCTCATGTAAGTTACTCTCTGTGTATCCCAGCCCTGTCCTAGAAAATGCTAAAGCTGCAGCAACACTGAAAGGCAGTGTCTACCCCAGCTGAAGCACAAGGCAAGATATCGCACTGGAGTCTACCAAACTGAGGTGCATGGGAAATAATGAAGCACGATTAATTAGCCTGCTTGGCTGTGTTCTCATCAGCCAAGTCACTGACAAGTTTTTTGCAGTTTTCTGGGCAAAGGTGTTCTTAAAGAAAGGATTTGAAAGAGAAAAATTAATTTGCCTTGGACATAGAAGAGGACCCTCCCAAACACAAGAGAAGCAGATGTAGTGAGAAGTGGTGTGTCTCTAAAAGACAATGCATGGACAACAGATGGTGGCATCAAGAACTTACTGGAGACATCTATCACTCTTGTGTTAGTGAGAAGAAGATGAAAGGTTGTGTGAGGACACACTGAAAGCCTTGTCAATGAAGTCAGGAATGCTGTATGGGATGTGCTACAGGCACAGCATTAGCCAGTGGAGTTAAAAGAGGGATCATACGATGGGGCTGTATTAGAGAGGCCACAAGAAAGAACCTGTGATGCAGCCAAAGCTAGTAGAGGATCAGGATTTGAAAGTATTGCCTTTGTTACACACTTTGACCAGCAGCAAGGAAGGAAGGGACAGTCAGGGCAGTGACTGCTGCTCCTGGGACATGACAGGTCCTCCACCTCACAGACACCAGCCTCCTTCTTGGCAGCAGCGCACCGGGTTCTCTTCCAAGATGCCACCATAAACAAAGCAGGCACTGGGGCCGTGGCTTTTCATCCACCCTTGGTGGCCTGACACAGAAGCCTTCTCCTCTGCAGAGAGCTTAAGCTAGTCCTCGTGCTTAGCGTGGCTCTGAAGCTTGAGAGGGTGGTGGATGTTTCCAACCACGCAAGCAGGGCACCAGACCCTGGTCTTTGTATAGTCAAGACTTTAAGATGTAAGACCTAAATTAGTCGCCCAGGGTAAGCAAGCTAAATACAGCTTTCAGTAGATGGCCCATACTTATGTTTTTTTCTGTTGGGTGTATTCTTCCCTGCATTGTGCCAGTGGAAAGAACTTAAATTTCTTATTTCTCTTTCTGCAGCTGAGCAAGATTGTAGCAATTTCCTGCCAGGTAAACCCATGTAACATTAAACTTACAGGTCTAGATGGACAAAAGTGCATCAATTACTTTACCAGAAGGAATAAAAAAAAGGAAAAGTAAAGAAAACCCACAGAGCTTGAATGATCAATTTCTTCAGAAGCATGAATCCAAGATAAATTACACTATTCACGGTTTAAAAGAGCTTTCTCTGAGGTTTGCAAGAGTTTAATCAAGACCCAGCTATCCTCATATTTGCTGTGAATGTAGTATGAGAAGAATGTGAAAAGGAAAACAAAGATGTACAAACATCAGAACTTATGGGAGGGATAGTGGGGGGTGAAGTGGCAGCCATGTGATATACAATGAGGGTTTAGAGTCTTGATTTGCAGTGACTGCATTTTATGCTTGTCACTGGCAACTTGACATTTTAAAGATACGTTCTTGACTGCTTTTTCATGTCAGTATCTTTGTTCAGGCTATATCTGGTCTGATGAAAGGAATTTCAATTAAGGATGAAATCCTTTCCCTACTGTATTGAAATGCAGAGGGTGGGAGCAGCCGGAAAATGGAGCAGTGGAAGCTCTGTAGGGAGTTCTTAAGGCATCTTGCTGACACAGGACCAAGATAGTTTAGGAATGCCTGGGGCAGTGCACTCTGTCGCATGGTTTTCTGTTCCCTTACAAAGAAGCAGTGTGCATTCACCTTAGTGTCTACGGCCTGAGGCCATATATCACTCAAACAGGGGGCTAAGGGTTTAATAAATCCCGGTCTAGTTTAGTCCTTAAGGGAATAGCAGTCTAGAGTCATTCAGGAGTGGGGGGGGGGGTGGCTGCATAACCTGGCGAGAAAAGGCTGATTTTTGTCCTGTGAAAGTAAGCAGTGTCATGGGAAGTGAAAGGGGTTGTAAATCTGTATAGTTGTATTGGGAAGAACTGGGCTGAAGCGTAGTGAAAGCCTTAGGGAAAAGAAGCGTGAAAAATAACATACATGGATGTGAAGACAGTGCTTGAAAGAGAAAAAAATGAAAACGATGCAAAACCCATAGGAAAAAAAAAAAGGAATACTAATTGTAGAAAACCACATCAAAACCACTTTATCTACCTTGCAATCACCTAATGCTTGGGGTGAAAGGCAAATTAGTTCCCGCTGAGCACATTCACATCGATGTATTTCTCTTTGCATTCATGTCCTTGTTCACCATTTTTCCATCCTATCCCTTGGTGAGAATTTTTATTCTGCTGATACATCCAGGGTGCTCACTGGGAGCTCTGGCTTCCAACTGGGCTCCCAGCAGCTGTGACCTTCAGAGAGCAACTGATTCACACTCCTCTCCCAGCCATGCATTCAGCCTGGGTGTAACAACCACACTGCAAAGACTCTGTAGGACATCTATATGGAGGCTATGACTGCTGCCTTTGTTGAGGTCAAAAACCAGAGTACACTCTGAGGCATTGCTACCAAACAAAGTCTGGACAGAGCCAGAACTCTGTGTTGCTGTGGCTAGACCAATAATCAAACTATCAATTAAAAGCTAGTTTGTGTATATCTACACTGCTACAGAGTCATTAATGTGACTGAGGTGTAGACATACATTTCATTCATTACAGTAACTCCTCTATTAAGATGATCTCATTTATCAGCAAGAGCCAGAATTACTGTTCATGTGGTTTATACTCATGCAGATATTCAGGGGAGAGGCTGTAACATATGAAATCCCAATCTGAGTATCTGCACACGACTGCCAAACCCCACGTATGTCACAGGAACTAAAGTGGAGAACTTCCAAATTCTCCTGAAATAATGTGGAAGCTTTGATGGTTTTTCACATTGTTTCCTGAAAAAAAAAAAAAAAAAAATCAAAACTAGAACAAGTGGTTTTTTATGTTTCCTCATTTTCCAGAAATCACCAGAAAGCATATGCTTCATTTCATCATAAACCTCCAGGGGATTTTCAAGGTCAGTGGAGATAAAGCTCAGGCTCCCATGCGTGAGTACTGGTCATGTAATTAAAACAGAAAAGTACATTTAGGCTTATGCATACCGCTGTCTGTCAGAAATCAGCAATGCTTTACTGAAGCATGTGTTCCCTTCCAACTGTCTATCAAATGAAGACAGTCTTCACATCGAGACTCTGAACCATATTCTTCAGCTGGAACTAATCTATTATAATCAGCTCAAATTTTGTTTTTTAAAAGTACAAGCTCAGAAGGGCCAAGGGTGTTTTTTTATTTCTTCTGGGAGGTATATAGATTTGTTCTTCTCAACATCACTCGAACTCAGTTTTCTCAAATCGTATAAACCAAAAATGCCACTAATCTGAGACCATCCCTGGACTCACTGAAGGACACTTAAATCTGAAAACCAGGTCCCGTGTTTTCACCTGCAGCATGCATTTGAGGCTGGAAAACGGACAGCCCGACTCTCAAGCATTACCTACTCCTCCCTTCCTTCTTTTTAAGCTGTTATCTCCCCTATTCTCCACTGAAAACCAGGATAAAACCTGTTCTGGTAACACACTTTTATCAGTGCATAAGGAAGCAGGGAACTGAACTGTGGAACATATTCCCTCTTCTCTGGAGGCTACTTTACCTGTCACTATGTGCTGGTGACACTCTGTTTGCCTCCTGTGGCAACAACAGCAAGAAGAGACGCTGAGCTGAGAGAGTCCCCTGTGCTGTCTCAGAGCCGTTTGGCTGGCAAACTGCGTTCCCACATGTTGCCTTTCAGTCATTTTGGCTTCTGAAAGATCAAACCCTGATGTTTGTAGTCTAGGGAAAATTTCCTAGAAAAATCTTCTGTACTTGGTCTATAACATCTGAAAAAAAGTACAATTACATCCAAGCATAGAAGCATAAAAAGTAGTAGAACTGAGTGACCTTTTCAGAGGTCTCAGGGTCCTGCTTGGAGACAAACGCAAGCCATGCCTAATAAGTTTTAACCTGTTCTTAAACACTTGTAGTGAGGCAGCCTCAGACAGCCTATTCCATTGTGTCTCCATTCTTCCCACTGGCAATTTTATTTTTCTTAATTTCCAAGCCACGTGTTTCTACAATTTAAGCCCATCACTACCTTTCCTACAACCAACATTTCGAACAGTCTCTTTTCCTCTTCACAGCAGCTATTTATGTATTTATCATTACCTCTGTTCAGTCATCCAGATTAATGCAGTTCCTTCAACTTTTCTTTGTAACGTCTGTTTCTGAGTCATTCCTGTTCTTCGTCTCTCTCAAGCTGACCCACAGTTGTCCTCAAGTGCGTGTCCCCAGGCTGGATCTGGTAACCCAGCTGTGGCCTTACTCACACTGAGTAGAATAGTAGGATGATCTCACAGCTTATAGACTGCACTTTCACTGATCTATCTCAGTATGAGGTTTGCTTTTTTTCCCTCTTTTTTTTTCTTTTTTTTTTTTTTTTTTAAATTAAGAGCTTCATGACACTGCTGGCTCCCATTGAGCCTACAGTCCACTCCAGCCCTGTAGCCAATTGCTGCTCGCTCTGTTGGCTCTTTACCCCAGTTCTTTGCAATTGATTATTCCTACCAACAGGCAGAACATCACAAGTTGTCCTTATCAGGTTGCATTTATCCTCTGCTAATACAATCAACACACTCAGCACCTGCAGAGTTGCAAACAAACACGGCGCTGAGTCCAGGGGCCAGGCTCAGGTCAGCCCTGCCTTTTGAGGAAGAGCTTCATATTCTTGTTTTCAGACCACTGCTTCTCTCTAGATGACATGCACTGACACGGCTGTTGGTCAGCCAGGATAACTGAGAGGGGCTGTTTGAGAGCCCCTTTTCCTGGCCATGGGTGGACAAGTTGCTGTGCTGTGTGGCAAAATGCCAGCCCTGCCCAACCCATACCCCACAAGTCAGCCCTCTACACCTGAACATCGAACAATGACGGGCAGAAGTGAACTCTCACATTTCTCTGAAGAGAAGAAACATTTATATTCTTTTTGACTCACATTGCCAGAAAAAACAAACAAAACCACAAAAAAACCTATCCTATGAAAAAATAACCATTTCCCCCCCCTTTTTTTTTTCTGAATCCGGTGTGCAACATCTGCTGTTATATATAAGGTACCTTAGAGGAAACATGCTTACTCAAAAGATAGTTTTTTTCTCAAGTGCATAAAGCTTTCCACAGATTTGCCCCCAATCTTCCAAAACCTCGTACTGTTCTATATATAATTATCTGACTTTACACATACAAGCTCTCTGGCGATACAGAACTGAGCAGAACTAGCCTAGTCATTCTTTGTAGCTTTGTCTGACAAGGGTGTCTAAAGAGATGTGCTGCTAATCACTTTGACTGCAGGAGGCTGGGTATATAGGTAAAAAGAAACTCATTATTCACTGGTGAAGTAGCAGTAATGAAATTCAATGACAGTGATGTGGAGGCTAAACCCAGAAACAAAATAATCGAAAGTGCTGTGGTAGCAGATTAATGTTAAGTATGCAATTAGAGACAGCAAAATGAATGAAAAAGGAAACAGATGTAAACCAGCTTAATAGTTATTTTGTATCTTCTTGCCAAACACATCTTCTTAAGGGTCTGTTATTGCTGCTTTTAAATCTCTGCTAACCAAAAATCTATCGGATATGAAGAGCAATGACATTTTCCTTTAGGGGTTACGGCTCTGAGGTTCTGCCAGGCTAAGCTCATTGCAGTAATCTGCCAGGATGCTAAATAGTTAATGAGGTAGCAACAACCACATTTATAAGAAAGAAAAACAGTAAATGGCCAGTTCCTTTTGGCTGAAGTCTTGAGGTTTTAAAAATTAATGCCGAGGTACTGATAAACTACATGGTAATTTCCTGAGGAAAGATTAGAGGCTTGTGCAGAAGATAAACCCCATAGTATATGTTTGCCTGCCTTGGCTTTCATGTATTAACCATATATATAATGATGGCATAATTGGAACAATTCTGTGATGGCCACAACTTGCTGAGAGCTGTCCTACAGCTAAGCACACATTCCTTATTCTCCCATAACCACAAGAATCTGAATATCTCACTGCTTTCACTGTGTTCAATAATAAAAGGCAGTTTGGTGCTTGTGTCTGTCAGCAGGTAATAAAGACTGGATTCTACAAACTCCATAGGAGGTGATGCCTCCCAACTCTTCAGAGCAGTGACCAGGCTGACAGGTGATCTTTGTGCACTGGTTATCAGGAGAAGACACCTCCTCCCCACAGCCTGATTCACATCAGCGAGGCTTTTGGCAACCACATTAAACGCCAGAGCTGCGTCCTAGACCAGGGGCTCGCCAGCTTCATACTGACCCTGATGTTATATTCGGTAGCAAAGACACCGTTGAATGGGTTGCACAGGAATGGTACATAGCCTCATGTGTCTGCTGGGCCACCGAGCCATCCCTTTTCAGTCTAACCACAGCCATTAACAGCTTGTAGTAAAAGCATTGCAGAGCTAGGACACAGAGGAGGAAGGTCTGACAAGGTCAGGAAGATACTGGAAAACTTCCCATGTGAAACACGTCGTTTTCCTCTTCCTGCACATGGGTCACTCAGGGGGAACAGAGGAAAAAATCCCTTTTGGGCTGCGTTATTCACAGTGTACTAAGAAAAACACTTGTAACAGTGCTCTAGGGAATAGCTTTACAGTGGAATATGGGAGTACTAGGGTGAAGTGGGGCTCTTTTGTTTTACAGCAAATGTCACTTACCTGATTTTTATTGTTCATTTCCAAGTATCTTTGTGATTCAGCCTGGGAGGTGTCTATTTTCACAAGTTGCTATTACTCTCTATATTTCAAAAGGGCAATTTGTTAGTACAATGCACTTCTTTAGTTGTACTGAGATAAGATTGATTTTTTTCTTACAGAAATTGGATGAATTTTGGCTCTGAACTGATTAAGTACTTAATCTGGTGCTTAACTTGAAACAGTCCAGTACTTCCATTGAAATGAATAAAATTGTCCACATACACTAAGTTACTTTCCTGTTTTTCTGGGCTGGGTCTTTTTAGAGATGTTCATTTAGCTTAATAAATTCAACTCTAAGCATAATTTTAGCTTGGTCTAAAAAGAAAATGGGTTTAAAGTGTAGATCCTGTGGCTTCTGGGTTTTGTTTTGGTTTTGTTTTTAAACAGAAAGCTTTCTGCTTCCCACTTCGGGCCAAAAAGCAGTTTTTTGAGGGATGGAAATTCCACTCTGTCACAGTTCAAATTTCAACAGTGATGGCAACATTTGCAGTTTTGTTTACAGTAATTTTTAACAGAAGGATTATTTTTCCCTCTTGGATATGTTTGTTTCTTGTAAGCCCTTGAATGCAGTGCATCCATTTGGCAATAACCCCCTTGCTGGGGAGTTACAATCTGCTGGTTTTATTTTCTGTCTGAAGCTTCTCAAACAGGAGTAAGTCCCAAGTTAAATTTATCTGAACCAACGTACGCATGGTTTGCAGAGATGTTGAGTCACCAGACCCTCCTTTTCCTCACACCACTTCCCAGGCGTTCCTCCCATGGAAGCCAGTCATATTCTGGTGAAAGAGAGGTGAAAATGTAGCTTCATGTGCCAGCAGAAAGGCTCCCCAGTTAAGGGACAGTCAAGCCAACCTCCCCCTGATGCCCTGGTGAACGTGACACACAGTGACCCGCTTCTCCAGCTTGGGAGGCTTGGCCGATCTTCGCAGAAATCAGTGAAACCAGGTCAATTAACTGCAGTGAAAGATCTGGCCGAAGGAACAAACAGGATGGAAAAGAGGTGTAAATGATCAAGGGGCTAAACACAGCTTAAGCTGGTGTTCAGGGACCATAACTCATGTGGCAAGAGGACAGAGGTAAAGTTCAATGACAAGGTTCCCCTTGAGCCTCTTTTTTCCCTTTATGCGCACTATTTAGTGTGACCCGGTTCCCCTTTCGGCTGTTGGCATTGAGAAAAAACACGGCCCATTCTGATAATGATTTTATTTCTAACTCCACTGGACTGAAAGGAGGCTCCAGATTTACACTAACAAGGAAACTTGGCCCTTGGGGTTAGATGGTGGCTTAACACCCCCTTCCACCTCCCAGCAGTGGATAGCTCGTCAGGAAAACGTTAAAACAATTGGCTGGGCTGGCAGATGTTCAGTCTGACTTCAGAGGATGAATGAAACCCTGAATCTGCAAATGTCAACAGTTTTCTGATTAAAACCGCTCCACTGACATATAGAAGGGTAGATTTAAAAATATATTTATCTGTTAAAAAATGGAGACTGCAGCACAGCCTTGATTTACATATACACACCCAAAAGTTGTCACTGGCTTTGATAGGCGTTTCCTTCCCCAGCACCTCACCAGATGTGCAGTGCAGAGATCCAGCTTGGCCTCCACCGTCAGGGATGTTCTCGGGATCTCATTACCGCCTCTCAGTCCGGAGGCACCGGGCACTGCCTGTCACATCCTATTGCTCCAGCACTGTGACAGGAACAGGAGTGGCATTGCTGGAGTCCAAGGATGATTGAAATGTTAATTGCTTCTAGGAGAATGTCAGCAGCAGCACTTGCCTGGCTGAGAGAAAAGCCCCAGGGCAGTTACCTGAAGGGGGATGAGGATCCTTCTTATTCCAGGGTCGAAGCAGAGCCATTGATTTCAGCCAAGCTTGTGCTTTTTGCATCTGGAAGAGAAAGAGAGCTCAGAATCTGTTCTCTATTCTTTAGTACAGCCTGACATGGAGAAACTAACTTAGCATGATGGGAAGGCAGCCATGAAATAAAGTGTTAATATAGGTAAGGAAGCAGTGACAGACATCAGAATGACTGCTGCTCTGCTTATGTTTTGGGAGATGACAGAATCCCAGCAGATCATTAGCAGGGGGCAAATGCAGGAGTCCTCAGGCTAAATCTTGCCATTGCTCCCAGTAATTGCCTTTTAAGCAACTGGGAGTTTTTAGGTGAAAGGTCTTGTACAACCAGAATGAACATTTTGTGACAGTAAATTTTTCTGACCATAAGTCAGACGCATTGAGACCCTCAATATACACAGCTTTGCTGATGCTAACAGAGCAACGCAGTCTTTTAGAGGCTGCTTTCCTTAATTTTGTTGTAGCTTGTGCCGATCATGCTAGCTTATTGCAAAGATATAACTTATTTACACACAGATGGTATTAAAAAACATCTCTGTATACAAAATCTGTAAATATGCAATGAATTAGTTATCTGATACGCAATGGATTCGTTTTCTGTGCAATGCCGCCAACAGGAAGCAAAGCATGTGTAGTGACTAAAACCAATATTATTACTTGTTTAAATAGAGCAATGCATCCTGTTGTTGTGAAGGGTAAGCTTTGACTGGAAAGGACTGTTATTGCAGCTTCAAATCATTCAAAACACTTTTTTTCATTTAAAAAAAAAGTAAGTTGTATTCACTTCTAAGCAGCAACTGTTGGCATATTTCCTTACAGAAGACACTGTCGTGTCCGGCTATTACTCAACCACTAACATTAGAGACACTAAAGTTGCAGGAAACACAGTTCATCTCTTGCGTAGTTAGAAAGGAGTTGGCTTCCCAATTACCCTGGAAACTGGACTTGCTCCTGGGCAGAAAACCACAATTCACAACGGAAAAATAATAGTTGATATATGAATATCTACCTAAAGACTAATGAGCAAAACAAACAACGTATGAGGAAGATGACCCACATGACGTTATTTGGAGGAAATTAGTCACCAGTATCCTCTTGCTTCCTTTTGTTTTAAAACGTAAGATCACTGCCCCTCACCACTTTAGCTGAGAAAGGGTTAATACAGTCTGTTGTAAGAAAACAAACTGTTTTCAGCGGACTGTATTTTACAAGAGCCTGATGTTGAGCATGTTCCTGTTGACTTCCAAAGGTTAGTGCTTCAGGCTGGCACTTAATTCCAGGTGTTATTGCACATCCCACAGTGCTAAGGGTCCTACCAAGCAGCAGCACCACGAAAGGAAGACATGAGAAAACAGGGGTAGAGGCAGGATCAAGTTTGCTTTGTGCATGGTCCCAACATACCTTTTGTGCTTTCCTGCCATATTCACTGGGTTAATGGGCACACCTCTAAAAGTTTTATTTCCTCCCATTAGCGGCTTCATGGCACACTATTTAAGGAGGATAACTGGCCAAATGTTGCAGTGAGATAAACCTGTCTAGATCTGAAGTAACTGCACTGACTCTGACGCCAATGCTCAACCAAGAGCAATGGTCCCTCTCATGCCAACTGCATGACGTACAAGCAATAGCTCTGGAGTGTATGTTTTCTTCCTCCTTCATTGAGAAACTATGCGTAAAACATTCTGAACACCAAGTACTACAGGATGTGTGTAACAAACAAACTAAAAAGGCCCTAAGATGAGTCCAGGACCCACTGATGTCAATGGAAGGTTTTGCTGTTCATTCCATCACGGCCGGTGGTTCTCCTGTCCCCAATCTGCAGGCAAGACAGGACAGAGTGAAATTGGTGCTTGGGAGCTTTGTGGGTGGTGTGACTTCTCCTTCAAGGTGGTTAACTGCTGTTTATTTTTGAAAGGCCAATGCATCTCCTAGTTGCCAGTGCACGCTGCTCTGTGCCTGTGCTTCGCTCTGAGGCTGGCAGCCCCTTTGCATCTTTGGTTTTAATTAGCCTCTCATCTCTAGCAAATTAGCTTGATTGCAGATGTCCACCTTTATTAGTCAAAGTCCTAACTAACGCATTGTACTTTTAGCTTTCCGGAAAGAAAAAAAAAATAAAACAAAACCAAAAACAAACCCAACAAAAAAACCCCAGATCCAGCCTCACCACTGTTTCACCCTAGACTTCCCCAGACCAACAGCATTTACTGACACATAAGCTTTGGGGGCTACAGACAGCTTCACCCTGCGTCCACTACAGTGCAAAGGCACGTGGCTTACTGAATTGGAAACCACTGCCAAATCAGTCCATTTTAATGTGTAAACCAGAAGAAAGGTCAGCATGCTGTGGAGCAGACAGGCACCGACACCAATGACGTGTGTAGGAGCCGGAAAAAGCATCAACCTCCGTGGGTGAATACAATGACAAGGCAGCCTGTGCTAGGTGCTTTGGCAGGTCTCATCCGTCACTCTCTACACTGTTTTCAGCTGCTCATTATGGACACCCATTTCTGTGAGCAAAGAGCAACTCTGGCAGAAGTTTAGGGGTTGTCAACCTCTGGGGCTTGTTTTCATGCTTTTCTAAATGTAGCTGTTTCATTGAAAGAAAGGAAAGAAACAAAGAATCCTCAACCCAAACCCTAAAATGCTGTTTTGAAGCTTTGAGAAAAATGCTGGTTTCTTCCCACCCCCCAGGAAATGACTAAGTACTAGAGAAACATCAACAAAAATAAATAGATCCGCTTAATTGTCTGTTAGTATAAAAATCAATTAAAAAAAAAAACAAAAAACAACAACAAAACCCCACACCCCACGAGACGTGCAGCTGGCTTGGCTGAATGAGTCTCCTAGCAGTGGTCTTCCCTTGGCTTGCCTCTTTCTCTTTTGGCCTCCTACCCCACAGCTGTGTCTGCTCCGCTCCCTCTCCTTCCAACTGCCACTTCTTCAAACAAATCTGTGCTACTAAGAGTTGTGAAAAGGCCAAGCTCCAGCTCTTTTACCTCATCTCCTGGTGTCAGAAGCTCCTGTGGAGCCGCCTCTCTGAGCTCGCCTCTTCTTTCCAATCTTCGGCCCCTGGGATTGGAGTCCTGGTCGTCCTGGTCCTGCAGAAGTTCAGGACAGAGCCAGGGCTGCTGCCAGCAGACCTGCAGGGAACAGGATCTGCTCCCCTCTTTGCCCTAAGGCCGTGATTTGTTTGCCCCAGCAGCAGGTTGTCTTAAGCAACTACTTACTGGTTGTACTGAGTGGATGTATCCTTTAAACCCCGTGACTTTTCATGTCCTGATAAACAATGCAAATATTTTCTGTGATCACTACCCACCCAATATTTTTAGCCTTGGCCATTCATCAGCCACCATGCAATCCCCGGAGGGATCATACTGGTCCCTACAAATCACTATGCTCTAACACTGCTATGGCTGGCTGTGCAGCGGGATTTCTGTATTACTAATTTATCCACCACCGCTCCACACAGGCCCAGGGGAAGGGGCTGCCTCATGTTTCAGGAACAGGCCGGATCCAGGTATGAAGAAGATATATTTACAAAGAGGGTGGTCAAACACTGGAATAGATTGCCTGGACAGGTGGTGGATGCCCCATCCCTTGAGACGTTCCAGGCCAGGCTGGACAGGGCTCTGAGCAACCTGATCTAGTTGAAGATGCCCCTGCTCATGGCAGGGGGGTTGGAATAGATGAGCTTTGAAGGTCCCTTCCAACCCAAACTATTTGATGGTTCTACGATCCTTGCTGAGGTTGGCAGCTCCCCCAGCAGCTGTAGCTGCAGATCAGGACAGTGCATGGTCAAGGGATAGCAAGCTCGTAGCAAAGCATGAGTGTACATCTGGTGTGGATCACCAACTGACTTCATTTCCTTCCTCCTCGCTCCCTTGTTGTGCTCTACCCAGCCATTTTGCCCAGTTCTGGCTGTTATCCATTCAGTACCTAGTTTTCTCAGGGCAGGGCCACAGATAGCACTGCCTTCCCAAGGTGTGGGGTAGCTAGTAATCACTCCAATGAGCCTTCGTGGGTACATTTTCTTTCTCAGGACCCACCAGGTCTCACCAATGGCATCTGGAGAACATCCAGAGCTGATGGAGCAGTGAACAAGAACTCTGCTGTTATACCCGCCTGAACTGGAGACCACAACTAGTAAAACAGAGAGGAAGATTTCCATTCCCTTGGCTCATGAGGCTCTCTTAAAAGCGGGAGACAGGAAACATTATCTGTTAGGGACTGATCACTATTTGTGCTGCAGCAGCTCTGGAGGCTCCCACTGACATCCTGCTCTTGTTATTCTGGGCACAGCCACCAGATAGAAAACAGTCCTGGCCGTGAAGGCTTTGCAATTGAACCCACCTACAACATGACTAAATAGGGCCTGTCCCACCAGCAGACCCACAACCCATTTAGCCAGAGCCACCAGGGATCACTGTAGCAACCTGCTCAGCCTAGTCCGAGTCCAATGAACCCAACCCTGGCCACGGAGGATGCTACTGAGTCAGTACCTGGAAGGACAGCAGCAAACGCCTCCTTTCCCTCCTCAATAGCTCGTTGTTTGATTTATGGTTTTGATGCTTAACCTCATTGTCTTTAGTAATTCCCACAGATAACAAAGCCAGACAAACATCAGGGCTGGGCGAGAGAGAAGGTCAGAGGGTGCAGGTCCACAGCACAGCCAAAGGCTGAACCCAGGTCATCCAAAACTCAGTCCTGTGCCAAGTCAGCTGAACAACACCACTTCTCATGCTTTACCAGCTTGAAAGTCTTTTTCTTACATATTTAGGAAATGGTTCACTTGATTTTTCAGTAAATACCTGTTGCTGGTAATGAGGGCATTGCAAAGAGTTATTTGACTGTAGTTGTCCTCCTGGCAGCTTCCTCAAACAAAGGCTTAAAAAAAATCATCACACTAAATCCAGGCATCTGCTCCAGTGACTCTCCCGGTAAGACACAAGGTAAAGAAAAGAGTTTTGATTTAGGTTCTGCCAGATCTTCCCCTCTTACTCATATCTTTTATACCCCTCAAACCTGCACAAGGGTACACAAGACAGTGTTTCTTTTCCAGGAGAGGTTTAGTTGCTTTTACTCTCTCCAGCTAAAGTTAATACTAAAGTTGATACTTCATTTATGACAAAAACGGCAAAAAATCAGAGAGAAGCTTTGTCAGATATCCGTCAATATCCATCAATACTATTAATACAAAGTCATTGGTATATGCTTGGCTTGGGTGATACTAGGCTTGTATTATGTTTAAGAGGGATATGGGAGAAGAAACAGATAAACTAACCATTTATGGAATATGCCCGAAGTCTTTTCTTTGTGTTTAAATGACAGGAAAAATGCTTTGTCATAGTCATTTTCTGGGGTTTCCAAATTGGAATGAGAAGCTCCCCAACTGTGCAGACCTCTCTCTTTGTAAATGTAGTGCTGCCTCTTCTTGAATGGGAAAGACTGAGTTAATTGCCAAGAAGTGGAAACTGTGCTATAATATCTTGGCCAAAGTGTATATGATGAAGAGCTGCATGCTTTGCTAGACTTGCAGTGCTAATAACATACATGTGTCTACTGGACTATGTGCCATTTAGAAGTCAGCTGTAACTTGAGGACCTGTGTGGTTTTGGTGTGGGTCAATCATTAATCAAAATCTGACAGCTGAGCCCAGGATGGTGCAGAGTGGGCTAGGACAGGCAGAGGGACAGGCAGAGGAACAGGCAGAGGCTCTCCCCACGCCAAGTGCAGCATCACTATGAGCCGGATCCAGAGCACAGAGAGACTTGTGGGTGCCTGGATCTGGCATCCTTCTCTGCTCTGAACCTACACACCAGGACATAAGTATCTGACCTTGGGATCAGTCAAGCACATGCATTAAGTGGCTGTAACAAAGTGCTTATCAGTCTCTCATTACTAAAGATTATTCTCCAAAGTCTGCACCACTTGCAAAACCTGGAACTGGCTGGGTTTGTTCGTTCCAGAAGGTATATGCACAGTCAGCACTATTTAACCATTCCCAGGAAGAGATGAGCTTTCCTGAGAGGAAATCAATGTTTTAGACCCACCCAGAAAAATCAGCAAGACTGGATGAAATCTGCAGTCTGAGTTCTGTGTGTGAGCCCAGGGGCACGGTTAGTGAGCACAGCTCCTAACAACTCTTTCAGTCCAAATGAAATGTTCACAAAAAACAACTTAAGCCCCTGAGTTTCCGTACATTCAGTGTGAAACAGAGGAAGCCCAGCCTGGTTTGACTCCCCTCCGTCCCTGTCTTTCACCTTGGCTTCCTGCCATTGTCTCCAGCAGAGGTGGGGCGGCTGCGGGAGCCTAGAGAAAGGGGGGCACTTTCTTCTTTTGCCCACCACACCAATTATTCACAGTCCTTTCAGGTATTTACCAACCCATATATGTTTTGCTCGTGTCTACATACGCATAGATGCATGTATATCTATAGATGCACACACACCTACTTTAGACATGTATTCCTGCATATACACACACTTGTATGGTGACCTTGGTCCTTCAGAAAGTGCGTCAGACTCATTTCTGCCATGCTCATGTATTTCAATCAACGAACGTACAACTCCCACCTCTTTTCCTGCAAAATATTCACACAGAAGGGTAGGATGGACGCTGCATGGGAGGGCAGCCTGGTGCTGTCTGCACTGCAACATGAACGTGGGCGTCAATGGGTGGCCAAACTGGGCTCGTCTTTGACAGTTGTGTCACACAGCTCATCACGGCTCAGCTTCTAATTGCTGTCTCTAACCAGGAAGGACTCAAACACCTACGTAGCTTTTACAACATTGGGCCTTCAGGCCAGGCTCTGGGCTCGTCTGGGCTTTGTTCAGTGCACTGGGCGCCCTGAAGCAGCTTTTCAACATCCTCCCTCCCCTCGGGGCAAATCCTGGAAGCATTCCAGCCCCTGGAAGCTGCGTCACTTGTGTCAGCAGCACCGGCCCCCTCTGCTGCCTGCTCGCACCGTGTCTCGGTGTCACAAGCATGTGCCCTTCCCAAACTCCTCCATTACTTGGTCCAGGAGCAGGTTCCTGTAACTGTAGATTTTCAGGCTGCTGAGGGCGGCTTTTCTTCCCTTTCCTGTTCTTGGGACAGGCCAAGGCATCTGGCTTTCATTAGTTTTCAGTGTTTTACTCTAGGAAGCAAATTCTAGTTTGACGAGGACTTTTTGCTTTACACATCATGCTTTAAAGAAACTACTGTTCTAAAAAAAAAATGTTTTCTCATCCAATGTCATCACTGGTAACACTGAAAGGCTGCTTTCAGCCTGCTGGAGTCTGGCCTCAGGGAGACCTCACCACCTGCTAAAATCCTGCCCTGAGCCCGGGGCCTCTACAAAAACCCTCCACCGCAGTCCCCGTCAGCAAAATTCAGAGCCAGTCCATCACCTTGGGCAGCTTACGAGGTGAGTGGGTGCTCTGACTCCAGCCTCAGTGTAATGGAGAGCAGAGGAACCTCACATGAGGAAGCCAAGGCTGACAGACCCACCAGCAACCTCACACAGCTGCCGACAGGCGACCGGTTGGAACGGGGCTGGTGAACCACATGGCATCTCCAAGTCTCAACCCAGAACAGCTTCCACAGCTTCACATCTGAGTAAAGCTCAGCTTTATTCCTGGTGTAACATACAGGAGAAGCCCAGACCTGCCCACCCAGGTGAGATGAACAACTCTACCAACCTACCAAGGCCAGATAAGAGGTTACATCCACGGCATAGCTAATGCTGGGGCCCAGCACAGCCAGAGTCAGCTCCAAATCCCTGCACACGGGGCATATATCACATTCAACACACCTACAGAGTCATTTTCTCACCCATCAGGTGGTGTTACCCCCTGGAGACAAATCCAGAGCAGAAAGGGCTGGGGCTGGGAAAGGGGAGGCCAAGGAAGAAGGGGAAAATCATGGAAGTGATGGTCCCAGCAGGAAACGAAGATAAGAAACAAGCCATGAAATCTCCCTTCCTGTGATTTGCTCTGTGAGAAACATCTGCTCTCAGCCTCGCCAACGTGAGCGTTTTCTTTAGCATCCAGCACTCAAACTTTCTTCCTGCCTGTATTAGGCATCCCTGCTTAATTAGCACACCTGAAATTTCTGAACCATCTTTCATTTACTTCACTGGGATAGTGACCACCTGTGAATTTTTATTATCCACTGCCTAACATGATAGCATGAGCAGAGCTCACAATCCCACTAAACAAAGAATGAAAATAATACATTATCACTAATCAGAGTCATAACCTCAGCTGAGCCAGCCCACTGTGCCTTTTTGCAGTCCTTGGCTCATTACTTACTGCTGTCACTTGGACTCCAGCCCCAGAAGATCTCTGTGAACCTTAAAGACCTTGTGGAGCAACCTTGCTGCAGATGACACGGAAGGTGAACGTTTGTTTCTCTTTCATGTTGTCCCCATGCCGCCAGCAGCACTGGAACAGTGCTGCATCTCCTGCCCTGCACATCTCCAGCTCTGCATGTAACTGCTGGGGAGGAACGGAGAAAATACTACAGATAAACGCTGCAGAAACAACATGGTACGTGCCTGAGAGCAAAGCTGGGAGCTGAAACACGCTGTCATGGTCTGTGGATGAAGCTTCCCGCTGCTTTAGATTGAGTGCAGAGCAGTGGGATCCGGGAAATGCTGTCACTTAGCAACTGCATTAACACCAGAACCTGAATCAAACTCTTTGCAAGTGAGATATTTCACTATTTTGTGATGCAGCTGTGTCCATATGCTGTAGCAAAGGGAAACAATTTGAGTTCTAGGGCATCTGTGCCACCTACAGAGCCAAGAGAAAGGCCCTTGACCATGAACTAGGGAGCAAATCCCACTGAAGCCTGAAACACTTTTTCAGAGAGAAATCAGCTTAACCAAGTGCTGGGGCACTCTACTTACCCCAAACCACTGCCTTCCATCCTCTTGGAGTGGTAATAAATGGCAACTCATCCTCTGGTTTTTATAATAAAAAACCAGCAAAAATCCACTGTATCGGATGTTGCTACAACTGCGTTTGGGAGGATGGGTCACGTTGGTATTAAATACAACTTGCCACTTGTTCTTCTGTACCCTGCAATGCTCAGGTGAAAAAGAGAGATTTAAAAAAAAAAAAGAATAGAGATCTCTTGTTGGGTGATTGGCCACATCCTACACCAGGCAAAGTTTTGCCTTTGTATAATACAGCCAAGATGAGAAAACAGAATACTGAATATTGAGCGTGCTCAGAATTCATTATTACTCAGGAGTTTCAGGACTCATTAATTGATAGCTTTGGTTCTTACAGCAACATATTTTCAAGCAGGGCAGAGGTTGCGTTTCAACTGCTAAGGAAACCTCATAAGATGAAGAGAGAGGTGCCTTCCCCATCTGCTGTATCGGCACCAGCCCATCCGTCCCCAAATCTGTAACAGCTCTCAAACAAGAAGCCAGGTCAGGAAGTGGAGTCTGGTAGAGTGGATGAGGCTCACTGTTCAAGAGGAAATGAACTCGATCATGTCACCCATATCACCCAACTTCAAAATTATCTGGAATTATTTTGTTTTTCCTCATTTCCCTATTTTTTGTTTGCATAAATAATCATTTTGGAGGAGGGATTTAGGATTTGTGCTTACAAATAAAATAGACCATAACGTGCATAATGGGAGCAGTTCAGTTTTACATGGTTGTCTCTCGGCATGTTTACACAGCTGGTCAGATACCATTAAAACATATTTTCTCAGGAGGCAGTGTGGTCTAGTGGAATGAGCATGGGCCTAGCAGTCAGGAACTCCCACGTCGTAATTTTGGGTCACCAGTGATTCACTTTGGTGCACAGACTGAGTCATTTAACCCCTATGTGCTTCAGCATCCCCAAAAGACATCTCATCACAGCTTGATTTCGAGGATCAATGTGCTAGTCCTGAGGTGGGAGAGGACTAGGGCCCGACGTGGTACCCAGGGCTGAAAACACCCAAATAAAGACTGCGGAAGGGGGCACTGGCTCTTTCTCCTCTGTCTTCACCTCTTGTGAGTTTGGGTTAGCCAGTCTCTGAATCAGAAATGATGCATCTGACATGGTCTTATACAAGTCTTTCTGCTCCAAATGGAGATCCCCCATAAGCTTGCTGCAACAGTTTGTCACTTTTCCTAGGAGCAAAGGAGCACAAACCTTCTCCATAAGACCATCACGGCTGGGCGGATCCTTAGTGAAGGGAAAAGGTGGACAAGTAGCAGAGCTAACTTGTGGCCCAGGTATATTAATGATTAAAAAGCACCAATTTCCAAAAAGCTGATGAACCTATCAAATATTACATCTGAACAGGAGCTTGCATGGCAGTGTGACTAAGTACCATGAAATGCCTGGCTCTAGTTCTAGCTCGGACAGTTAAAAATCAAATAAAACCTAAACTGGTATTGAACTAGGGCCTATGCTGTGACACCGTTTGAAATTACAGCTTTCCTTCCTAGATTCCTTCAATTCAGGACACTTTTGCCATAGCATCGAGATTACTAAGTAGACTTCACATCTGCCCTAGAAACTGCATGCACACTGATCCATATCGCTTCTGGGTGATGATGATGGGAAATAATCTTACAGGAAGGTATTTTAGCTGGTAGCTAAACTGGGATCTTACCCATTTAACGTCCTTGTTGTTCACTTCTCCCACTGCTGTTACGTCTGGTAAGTGCTGTGTTTGCATTTCATTCTGCTGTTAATAAGGGTTTTATTTGATGGAACATTGGAGATCATCCAGAAAAAAAAGTTCCAAATCAGGCAATAGCTATTTTGTTGCTTCACTCTGATTCCTTTCTTCCCTCTTCTTGGTTTCTCAGGGCCCGAAATAAAAAAGGAAAAGTTGCTTGCAAAACTCAGGGAACCAATAGACTGGATCTCTGGAGTTTTGTCAGCAGCTTGAGGGGATTTTTGTCAACAACTTGAGTCATTTTAGAGAACTGGTCTGCTCTTTGTAAGGCAAATTTCTGCAAAGAAGGATGGGTGTGGGAACAGCTTGGCGGTGTAACAGCTGACAGGCAGTGCAGCACAAATCACTTTCTCAGGGCTTCTGGGTATGGGGAAAGGACATGTCAAGGTGTGAAGGAGACAAAGCTGGAGGTGGCCACAGCCCACGAAAGTCTTGTGGCCACGTATTTTCAGTCCTGTGGCTGTTCTAACTTGCTGAGGAGGCCAGTTGCACTTTTTAACTGACTCAGGGTCAGTGACAACATAAGGGTATTGGTGTCTTCTCTGACAATGTGGTTGAGGGCTGGAGCTGACCCCACCGAGCCCCAGGAATGCTGGAGGTGCAGGATCCAGAGACCTGCCTCTTCCACCTCCTGGGGAAGTGGGGCTCTCCCCAGCTTGACGCTTGGTCAACCAGGGCTCTGCCCAACCAAGGACGGAGACGGCAGGACCCCTTGGCAGCCTGTTCCCAAGCTGCACAAGCTCTCCAAGTGAAGAAATTTTTCCAAGTGTCCACACGGAACCTCCTGAGCTGTGGCTGCGAAGTCCCACCGCCACCTACGGTTTGGGAATCCAACCCTCTCCCCCATTGCTGCTGGGCTCCGAGTTCGGTGAGCAACCGGGGAAGACGGCAGCTGCTGCACCAGCATTTCTGGACGCATCTGAGAAAAGCACAGTTTTCAAATTCATTTTCATAGGTGATGGGGAAACATTGTTAAAATCTGATAAACACAATATCTAGTGCATATTCTCTTCATGAGAAACAACTGAAAGAAACTGACAGAACTTAAAGCCTTTTTTTTTTTTTTTCCTTTTTCTAGAGAGAGATTTTATCTTCTGGATGGCAAACTTTACAACAAAGAAATTTGAGCCTTCAGGGTACCTTTAACCCAATTTTGGAACCTCCTGGAAGTATGAGTTTTTAATGGACTTGTTGCTGGAAGCTCAGCTCCAGTGTTTTGAATGTCTGTGAAACATACTCCTGATGGGAAAACAAGCACGAAAACAAGAGAAAATCAGGGATCTGTTATCTGATATTCCCACCTCTGCTAATAAAGTTCTCTTTTCAGTGCTGAAGTCTTGGTTGGTTTTAAAAGAATCTTGTAAAATTGCCTTGACACCTTATTAACATCAGTACAAAAATCTACTCACCCACCCTTCACTGCCACAGTGGTACAACGGATAAACCAGGGAATTTTACAAACCTGTCAAAGGAAATCTGTTGCCTGAGCTCAGAGTGGGTGTAGAGTCTGTGAAGTAGAGTCTGTGCATATCTATAGTGATCTATAAATACCAAATATTGGCATTTACTGAATTAGGGCTTTTGTCTTTTAGTAGCCTTATTTACATAATTGACACTTGCTTCAGTGGGTTTGCTCCAGTATTTCATTACCAGATGATATATCCAGGTCAACCTTGGCAGGTTAGTGCAGAACCCCACTTCCCTCAGCAGGAGCTGAAAATTTAGGTCAATTCGCATAACTTTGATGAATCTCTAGAACTAAAATGATTAAAGTGACAACTTCCATTGACTCCCTGCTGAGGTCTCTGACCTTAAATCACAGGGGTCACCAAAAATATGTTAAGAATCTAAGTAAACTCCAATTCAGAACCTCTCTAGATTAAGCATCTCTGTGCAGTGGGAGCATCGACATGACATAAAGGAAGTGCACAACACTTTATAGTTTCTCTATAATTAAAACTTTTCATAGGAATTTCACAAATTTCAATGCATACCTCTTTTTTTTTTTCTTTTTTCCTCAACCCCACCCACCAAATGCAATTTTTCAAAGACTGGAAAGCATCAGCACTTCAGATGAACAAGGTATCAGTTCTGCAAATTTTTTGTAAGGCTGGAACCATCTAGTTTCAGGGTTTCATAGAATAAAATCAAGACGTTTCAGTTAAAGGGTTTGGTATTTTTCTTCACCGTATCAGGATAGATGCAAACATTCGAGTATCTGAGGTTCATGGGCAGGGTGACAAAGATCCCTTTTCTACGCCACTGAATAAATCATTGCTCAAGAACTTTCCCCAGTTACACAAGACAACCACAATGACACATGTGTTTGGTATTAAAGTAAGAGGCTGCGATTAGTGTAAAATTAATGTCCAAACCCAGACTTTATTGTACTATACATGATTTGTTCAATTTTGGGGAGCCTTGCAGGAGCTCTGGAGCATTGAGCAGTCACATACTGGGGAGCATTGCGGGGAACGGGGAGGTGCAGGGAGGAGTGCGAGTCCATCTCTGTAAGCTGGTGCCAAAGGGACACTGCAAGTGCGGTCAGGAGCTGGTTTTTCTACCTACCTCTTTCATGAAGAAAGGATGTTCCATGTGCACCCATGCTTTCCCCAGCAGACCACGCAAGCTGACTGCCTGCATCTTTCCCTCACGTCTAATGACCGACCTCAAGCAACCCTAAATTTTCACACAGAGTACTCTTACACTCTCCAGGTGGCTGGAGAAGGTGGCAGGAAACGGAGGATGTGACGTATCCATCAAGAGTTCCTTTACAAAGAAAAAAAAAATTAATTCTTCAGTCACTGACGCTGTACAGTGTTGCCTCCTGATGTCTTCTGCTCAGAATTACATGATCCAGAAACAAAGCCATGACATCTAGTTGAAAGAGCATGATTTACATGAAGGAACATGAAAGAAGGAATCCCACAGCATCTACGTCTCCTCTGTGAGTCATGTTTTGGTATCCCTTGTCCTGCGCCTTCACGCGCATTTGGCCTGGACATGCTGAAATTGCATGCAGCAAGGGAAACCAAGGGAGAGGAGGGCTGCTTTTGAAATAAATCCCACAGTATAAACTCATTTGTTCAGTGGAAATACTTACAATCCAGTCTTCGCCTCCCGCTACATGCACTGAAAAGAAGGCAGCGTGGGTTGTGTCTATGTGTGCCAGGGCAGCATTTTCTTGTCTGCTTATTTAGCAAAGCGGAGGTCTCAAAACTACAAAGAAAGCAACAACTTAGGCCTTCAAAACCTTTGCTCCTCAGTGACAATAGGTCTGACCATCTGGCCAGTAATTCCAGCGTTAAGTGGAAAATAACCATACTGTGATTTTATTTTGCAGACCGAAGCTGCCTCCTCTCAGGGCCACACACAGAACTGCTGCGGGCTCCGAGGGACGGCTCATCGGCCACAGCACCCAGGGGTGGGCAGCGGCTGGGGCAGGCTCTGCGGGCCACCCAAAACACGTTTTGGATGATGGGGTGCACCAAAGTAGTTCAGCCTTGCACTGCTTCTATGCTTCAAGTCCTGCTTTTAAATCCATTTCAAATATTTAAAACCTCACATTCTTAGCTAAGAGGCATTTATTGCAGCAATGCCAAAATGTTGGGTGATGCATTCTCTACCCGGGTGTGTGTGTTGGGGCAGGTTTTCAAGCTGTGGTTGGGGCTTTCTTCTGTCCCTCAGAGTTGCACCTGCATATGTGCCATTACAGCAACATGTGTACAGTTGTTATATTTTTGGCTGCAAGAACCATGGTAATTGCACTTAAGCATTGCTCCATCTTCCATGTGTGAGCCTTGGGTTGACACTTTTTTCAACTGGGTCTCAAATGGCACATTTTGTATATTAGTATTTAGTGCTAGTCTATAATTAGAAGATAATTTTTTCCAGAGCTAATGAAAAGATGACCCAGCAACCTCTGGACCTGATCCCAAATCCATTAAAACTGTTCAAGTGATTCTGTTTTGTTTTATGTGGGACAAACCAAGAAGTTTGAAGAAAGATGCTACCAAGTATTTCCAATAAGGAATATGCCGAAACTTGGTGGAAAAGGATGGAAGAATTCATCCTGTATCTGTCCCTCTTACATCCAACTTGGACAGAAAGTGGGAAAATTAAATGACTAATACTTCCTGAACTATGATGTTGTACATTGATGGAAATGTGGCTAAGAATTAGCTCCCGTGGAAAGATTACGAAAAATACGTTTCTATCATCGTAATGAAGACTTAAGCTGTTGCTATTAGTCATTAGTGCCAGTTTATAGAGCCAAAGATGAAAAGTGCAGGGACACAGCGAGCCTCAACTGCATTTCTGTCCTGTGCGCCAGCCTTTGCATGTGGATGTCTACCACGGTGTCCTGCCACGCAGAGCTGCAGTTACTACTTCTCACCAAACATTTAGCTCCGTTTCACATCCCGTATCTCCAAACCCAGATTCCACACCAAAATTAGCAGCTCCTAGCACTTCCATACTCAGTTGTCACCCTGGTACCCAGAATAAACTTGATTAAGCACGAGAGCACGGGTTAATGACAATCAATCTAAAAGGAGAGCTAGGAGGGATCCTAAACCAGCCCGACCACACCATACCTGGCTCAGCATTTGTGCATCACCCGTTCTATGTGCACCCTTCTGTTTGCATAATGTTCTTCAAAAGGAACTAAGAGCCTATTAAAATTCATCAAAAAAAGCACCAGACAGTAGCCATGACGAAGGTACCACTGCACTTCCAAATGGGGTTCATGGTCTGGGGCATATCCATTCATCACAGATTTTCACAAGCGTCTGGGGAAATGCCCAAAGAACATCACTTTGTTGAAAAACCAATTTTCGCAGCAAAAGAGCACGAATGGGACATTTTCACTGAGCAACCTCTCTCTTTGGGATGAGCACTTAGCGAGCAGAGCCTGACAGAGCAGGGGGGCTGGTGGCTGCGTCAGATTAAGCACATCCCAGTGCCCCGATGGGTCCCAGCAGAGCCCGTGTCTGTTCTCCACACACAGAGCCCCAAAAATGCGGTATGGGCTGTGACGACACCACCTACCCTGCACCAGGAACGCATCCCGAGAGCACAGCATCTTCAGCTCCTGCTGCGGTCCAGTCATCAGCTTTTTGGATTTATTTGCAAGGTAAATCCTGCTCACAAACTATGAGGCTGACAAAGAAATACAGTATAAAGACAATGAAGAACCACAGTGAAAGGCAAATGCACTTTACATAAGAAAGTCTGAAAAGGTCACCAGAATGTTTGTGGGAAGTTATTTTTTAACTTTGAGCAATGAGACTAAAAGGTGGACAAAGAAACCAGAGTGTTACTGCCTCAGGGAGCGAATAAAAATTGCCACATACTATGAATTAATTCTGAATCAATTGTGCTCTAATGAAACTCTCTACAATACAGACATGGATTCACACACCTCAGTGTCAGCAGAACAGGACTGTTAATGAATGTTTTTCTGGAACTTCTTTGAAAAGCTCAGATCTCCAACTACCATTCCTCTCCCACTCCCTCCGGACAGCCTTTATACAGGACAGATAAAAGGGAAACTTCCCATCCACAACCGCACAGAACAGGAGATTTCAAAGACAAAGATCAATGCCTAATCGTCTGACTTTTGGCACCAATCTTACCATTCAGAGTTATTTCCTACTTGACAATTCCCAGCAGCGTATCTTACTTATTTACAGAGAGACAGGAATTAACAACAGCTCATGACATTTTTATTTTAATGAAATTTAAAAAGGCAGTTATTAGTTATACATACACACAACTGATTCTGTACTTGTTAGTCATAAATATAGAACATTCAGAAGTACAAAATACACTTTATCCACAGCACAATTTCACATCAATATGAAGAGTTTAAACGGATAAGTAACCAAGTGCCTAACAATGACAGAAGCCCATTTTTGGAGTTCTTTTTAAATTTTTTAAAATTTTTTTTCTCCTCCTCCCCCTCCTCCCCCCCCCTTTTTTTCCCTTTTTAAAGAACATTAATCTACACAAAGTAAGCAGTGCCCACAGTCATCAGTTCCATGAAATGCACTCCGGTTTACAGTAGGAAAAGACTGACCTTTTAAAGACAATTAGATGCCATCACCATTTCTTTGCTCCATTAATAGAAACAAAATCCAGCCCATATTCTCCTCTTCTCACAGTGAACAACTGTGAAAAATGGAATTCTGGCAAAAAACACCTGAAACCAAACTTGAGCACTGCCAGGAAAAGTGAAAATATCTGAACTAGAAATTAGTCCACTCAATACCTTGCAAACAAAGAGCAACAGCAGTATGACACTGATAAGGCATTAATGACAAAATGGCTGTATTACTCTCGAAAAAAGAGTACACCTATGTATAAAAATATATGTCATAGCAATTGGGTAAATCCAACACTATTTAACACTGTGCCAAAAGTAATTAAGAGTTAAAAAGGCAGTACTGCAAGAAGTATTTACAGTTTCATACTGTACTTCAAAAGAAGAAAAAAGGCAACAAAGCTACAAATGGAACTATCTGGTTAAAGCATCACCATAGGTACTGCCAGTAGCACTTACAACAAGTAATGTGATGGAGTCCCTCTTGTTAAACAGGATTGCTTGTCTTAATAAATGAATATAAATATTTTAGTATCTAAAAATCTTCTCAGTCTACATGCCCGCTCTTTGAAATAACTTGCCCAGACCATTACTCTTAGCAGTTTCTTGCTCCATCACTTTAAAAACCAAAAGATTCAGTTTCAAGAAACACTGTGTTTCCAACGCAGTTTGATCAGAAATCACAGCTTCATTTCCAGCTTAAAAAACACAAATGATATGAGAAATCTACCACCTGTGAAATTCTGGAAACCGGCAGCCAAAGTGCCAGCAAAGCTACACCAAGGGCACGTAATAAAAAACGTTAGCATTCCAAATGCACTTTATAACTTCAGCTATAGGATAAGTAAGTTGCTTTAGTAACGAAACACGTGACAAAAAGATAGAGCACAGCCAACACTATGCAGGTTTTTTGGCCCCGAGACGTGGGACGAGGCTGTTTGAGAGGAGCAAGCCACGGACACGACGGCAGGACACGGCCAGGGCAGCACAGGATGCCCAGCAGCGGTACCAAAGGCTGAACTTACTCATTAGCTTGGTCAGAAGCAGAAAAGTTGCCAAATTTTAGGCTCATTAAGCGTCCCCTCCTCGCTGGCTCAAGAACGGCAAACCCAACACCTTCCCCACGGGTGTGGGAACGCGCTGCGGAGATGGGGCGGCCAGGAACGGGAGGGGAGGGAGGGAGGGGGGAAATGTCAAGAAGGAAGCACTGGGATGGCTGAACAGAAACGGGGATGCTAACGGCTCACGGGGAAAACCCAAACCTGGCACTATCTGGACCGCTCCTTCACAGAGCAGCCATCCCCTTTCCCAAGCAGAAAGGCAGGAGCAGTCTACAAGGTGAGCAGCAGCCCGTGCTCTGATGCCTCAGGCATAATGGATGAAAAAATATAATACTGTATTTAAAAAACAACAACAAAAACAAGAGATGTGCTTGAAATTCTGCTAACAGTGCACTTCTAGCTGCACGACCAAATTCTGTACATGAGAAGGCTTCTACAGTAGTATAAAAACCATGACACACCAAGGAAGTTATCGCTGATGTTAGGAGAGAGAAAATTACTTTAAAAAAACCTTTAATTTTAGATTGAATTCAGGAGAAAAAGTAAATTATCATTATACTTTGAGCAGTTTGTTGGGTAAAATAAAAGAACAGCATTTTTTCAATTCACTTTTTACTTTTCGTTTTACAGAGAAATACTTTTTAAAAATTTTAGAAGAACTGACATTTATCACGTCAAGCGTCTTCTGGGCAGATATAAACTGCTCGGCCCCTCGTGATCAGCCCCTTTTAAAAAGCTCGCCCTGCTGTACAGATGCTGACTGCCTTGCACAGCTGGCGCAGCATCTGGCCACCTTTTACAGACATCAATGAATTTCATTCTGGGATAGCAGAGCTTTGCCTGTCTAATCCAGTGAGCAGCCGTCGTGTGTGAGTGGAAAGGGAGAAGGCTCCAAGAGAATAAACATCCGTGAATTTAAAATAATAGCGCATAAGCGCGTGGCTTGCTCACCTAAGAAGGTATTTTCCCGATCTCTGGGAGAGAAGAGATAAAAGGTTTTTTGTTTGTTCTCAGTGTGATTTTGGTGAGGCAAGTACAGACCAGGAGATCTGTGGCCTCTCCAGTGCTGCATCTAGAGAGATTTAAAAATGTTGTAAAAAAAGAGTCCCTAGCCCCACTTGCAAATAGGGGAAGAGATTGGTCCCAGATTTAGCGAGAGGAACAGTAGGAAGGACTCTTGCTGGATAATGAAAGCTACACGCTGTTCTCAGGGTTGGCTGGGAAAGCAGAGTTGGATGGGACCACCGCCACATGGGCAACTGCTGAAGCTGCGTCCCTGGGTCGTGTTGGCTGCAGCCCAGCCATCTCTGTTGCTTGTCAGCACAAAACCCACGTGGGCAGAGCAGGCTGCAGGACGGGCTCCTGCCTGCTTCCCGAGATATCATCCCGGCCAGATGGACTGCAGTGATGTGCAGTCCCGAATTCAAGAGGAGTGAAGAGAAGGCAGAAGGCAGAGCTGACTGCTGGGAGGTCTAAGAACTGCTGCGGAGATCCAGGTCTTCTAGATGGGGGTTATGCCCTGGGGCTGCTGTTTCAAGATCTGTGATGGCCCCTGAATATGCAAAGGCTGAGGGAAGCTGCTCCCTTCCTCCTCTGCAAAGGCTGGTCACCACCATCCAACCTCGAAAATCACGAACGACCTGCACGTGTGAACTCTGGGCTCCTTGTCCTTCATGGGAGATTCCTTCTCCTCCCATCCCAAAAGAAACGATCTGGATAAAAATGCTGACCTTACAATCCAACCTCTGTAACTTGTCATGCATGCGAAATACTGAATAAAAAACTTTCTACCGCATTTAGGATTAAGACATATGGTAGGGGACTTGCCGAAGAGGAAGGTGATTAACTTACCTCTGCAGAAAAGCATACAGCATTCAGAATAGTCAAGAGTCCTCAACATAGTTGGTGGGCTGAAAATCCCATATTTAACAGAATAGGGTTAACAGGGTTTAACAGAAGCGATTGCTTGGGAATCCAAGCAAAAATTCAAGTTATCACTGTGTATGCAGTGGACAATAGTCCAATTGATATCTATTACCAACTCGCCCTAAAAAAATTATACACTACAAAACCATCTCACTGCTTGAAGCAAATGAGCTTGAATGATTTCCTAGTAGTAGGCCACCACCTTGCGCTGTTAAAATGTGAGGTTTCACAGCATAAAAAAGTACTTCACAGAAAGGAAATGCAGCTAATACAGAAAATGCAATCTTGATGTGTTTACAGTCATTTTTTACGAGGCAATATTTTTTGGGAAAGCAAGAACAATAGATACTAAAGCAGCCAGTGAGAAATGTGTAGAGTTATAGGCCTCAATTCAGTGCAAAAACAGACTAATAGCTTATGTAAGTGTTTGTTCTGAATAGAGAACCACCTGAATTAAAAATAAGAACACCTATGTGAAGAGATGGAGACTCCCACGATATCTAAATCCTCCACATATATCATCGACCTTTCCAGTACACTCCAGAATGGACCCTTTGTAAAGGCGAAAGAAACCAATACAGGAAATCACTTCATACAGCACAAGATATACATAAAATACCAAAATGTACACACATTCAAGTTTAAGTTAGAAAAGGCGGAGCTGAATCTTCCGGTGGGAGAGGCCTACATTATGTTGCTTAATCTCACATTTAAAGTGACCTAAAAACTACAAGAATCAAAGAAAACAGAATACTGTGTCTGCTTCCAGAAACTTAAGCTTAAAGCAAGGCATCGAAATTTAGCGGTAGGCACTGTAACAACACATTACCTTACCTTTTCTCTGTTAGTCTTTGTTACTTCATTATCTATTTAAAAATTACCATTCAAAGGAAATATTAGGTATCATTCACATTCAAATATTTAAGACTCAGAGACTTTTTTTTTTTTAAATCAAGCAAAGTTTTTCATCTCTGAGGTAGAGGACAATAACATAAAATAAAAAAAGGAGCTGTTGACTAACACTAACAAGTGCTGGAGCTCCTCTGTCGGCACTGACGCACCCCAAGGAGGAGAAAGCAAGCCCTACACCACTACCTGAAACATGAGAAATGTGTCTTCTGGTTTAGTAGCTTCTACAGAAATGCAACACAGAAAAAGCAGAGCCAAAATTACACCGAAATGGCCTTGGAGAAGAACTTCCAGCTACTCAGAAAATGGCGGAAACATGCCCAGGTCAGCAAAATCTTCAATGTTGTAATTGCCAGTACCCTGCGTCGGATCTCCCGGCATTGGCAGCATGTCCTGCATGATAAGGAAAAATCAAAGTGAAGTGTCACTTACTCACACGTTATCCAGACACAAACCGTTTCCTGTTCATCTTTTCAAGTGTAAAACCAGAAAGTCCAAAGTTTAGATAAATAAGGTGAAAACCAGACCTGTGCAGGGGGCTGGGCTGAGGTTTATGTGCTGCTTATGTTTTGCTGGAACGTTTCTCAACAGGAGGTGGGACTTTAGCAGGGCATAAGTTTTGGATTGTTCCTCTGAATAAGGCACGTTTGAGGTACCCCATACTCCTCCCAGGCTGAAACAGCTCGCCTTGGAACGGGTAGGTACATATGGAGAGAAGCAACCTCTCTGGTTTCGCTATATGGGAAGTATTCAAACATCTCACACACTCCTGCACCCTACAGAAGGAGCTCCTGCTGAATGAACGTGGGTTTGGGGAGGATCTCGCCTCCTCACCAGCATGCTGTAAGTGAATTTATTACTGCTCTTCGTCCTCTGAGGAACACTAAAGCCTGGACATCCACTCCAGCTGACAAGATCCCCAAGCAGCCTTCATGCATGTACAAAGGCAGAGGAAATAGCAGGAACTTCTCAGGAGAAATAGCATTTCGTGGTAATTGCTCCCACGTGTCTTGAGCCAAGTGAGGTCCCTGCAGGAGGCTTCAAAAAATATTCAACCTTTCCTCTCAGCCGGAGACCGAAGCCACAGGGAAAAGATATCCCTTGCTGAGAAAACCAGAGTTGATGCTTGCTTTTCCTGTCAGTCCTTACAATAATAAGCTCTTACTGCAAAGCCAAGTTTTGCCAGGAATGGCTCATTATCCTTACAATAAAACAAAACCTAAGGAGCAAATAAGAAAGCTCACAGGATCTGCTCTCTGAAGGAATAACTACCGAGAGCTGCTGCGTACTGAGAAGTCACCCCAAAATTAAGACAGATTAAAATCTATCTGAGGTCTCTGTGGCATCCCAGTTGATGCTGGTGGAAGAGGCTGAAAACACAAGAGGCAATTTCTCAGCTGCCTTCATTTTCTGACCAAAACTTCCACTTAATTTTATGTTTTCCCTCATCCCACCCTAGCATAGGAGGAGTTGCAGTTGCCCCCACCTGTTTAAATTTCCATCTTTTTGAATGCATTTCTGCTGCTGGGACGTCTGAGGCAAGGTCTCCTCAGGTACAGACCCTCTCGAGTCTGCCTCTCTCCATGCGTCCAGCCACCCCAGGGCTGGCTTCAGGCACAAACAGTCCAAGCAGCTTCTTGGAGGCCTTTGAACTGAGCTCATCCAAGTTTTTCATCACGTCTAGTGATTATCCTGATTCCCTCCAAATGCACGGTCACCTCCGAGAGCTCTGCGGGTGAGCCCAGCTCTCCCTCGGCTCTCCTTCCCACTCCTCTACGATGTTTGCTGGGACACAGCACTTGCCTGAGACACAAGCAAGACGCTGCTTGGAGCCCCGTGTCTCTGTGGGCCATCAAACCACACTGCCATCGGCTCCAACTGAATTATCCTGGATTTGCTTTTGGGTTAAATTATGTGCGAAGTGATTAAATTTTGCTTACAGAGAGAGATGAAACAGATTGGGCCATGGGATAAAAGCAAGCAGACAGGTAGTTGATGGAGTGATATTATTTGCTCCTGTGTGAAGCAATGGTTTGTTCACACAGGAATATTTTCAGGCTAACGCCTCTTCTGCAGTGTTCCTGCGAGCAATTGAGCACGAGCCCAGTCTTGCAGGTGAATTTACTTTCTAAAAGATAATGAGGTACCCCACTTCCAAACCTTGCTTGAGGCTTGAACTGTCTTTCCTGCGTTTATCTGCATTGTTTTGCTGCAAACTGTCTTCTTGATCTAATTTCAAAACAAGTTATACAAGGACAGAGACCTTACTAGTTAACTTGTAAAGTCCCTCTCCATCTGTAGTGAAGGCCCAAATGATACTTAATATTAAAATGAAGGCAGTTGAAGAGGATTGTTTACCAGCTGTCTGATATCTGACTGGGTTTAACCTTAAAAAATTACTGGCCGCTATCTTCTATCCAGTATCAGCCTCCTTTCCTGCTTGTACTATCAAAGAGAATTACACTGATGCCCAACTGGATGACTGAGATTTTAGAGGCCAGCACCAGGATAAAAAGACACTATTTAGGACTACTTCACGGCTTCCCTGCAAAACGCCAAAGCCCTAAGTAAAGGGTGCAAAGAGAAGGGTAAACACTTTAAATCAGCAAAGCTGCTGTTCTTCAGCAGAAAACAAAACCATCTCAGTTGTAGCTAATGGCAGCACAAACCCATGGCAGCGCCCAGCAAGAGGTAATCGCTCCAAGCCCTGCTGGCACCCCGGTCATCGAGGGCCACGGTTCTTGAGCTCCGCAGTGGGAAGTTGTCAGAAGCTGGGCTGGCTGGACTCTCCTCACCTGAAACACCTCGGTCTGACTGGGCTGCGGGTGCGAATGCTGGTCGCTGCTTTGCTGGTTGTGATGTTGGCTCTGCCACTGGGACCAGACTTCGGAAGGTCTCCCCTGGAACTGGCCGCTGCTCTGGCCACCTTCAGCTGGCCGGGCGGGGAGAGAAAGGGCAGAATTCAGAGAGCAGCTCTTTCAAAACGCCTGCCTGCTCTTGAGGCTTCATCTGTCAATGCCTGTGGTTGCAAATGAGTCTTAGAAAAAAAGCCCCCGCGGGGTGGAAGCCAAAGGAGTTTCAGCCCCGGCTGCAGGGTGGGGGCCACCCCCAGAACAAAGCTCATTGCTGCAGCTGCACAGACACGGCAGGTGAATCCCTCAGAGCAAAACACACAGTGACACCGCAAGCCAGGCACTAGAAGACAATTTTCAAGCTTCCCACCACTTTTTAATCACTAATAAAGAACATTTGCCATTTCACTTAAAAACCAAACTGCATCATCTGAATGCTCTTTTTCTTTCAAAGACTAACCCTTGTAGAGCAGTGGGTGCACAGTTGCCTACTCATCTAAGAAAAACATTTTCAGATCTTGTAAGCAGATTTAAAAACAGATCAACAGACAGCAGTCTTGCTGTATTAAATGCAGACTTGCTTGCTGGACTATCTTGTCCTCCAGTATTACAGTTGGAAAATGATTTAAAATGCAGCTTATAGCCATTTATTACTCTGTTTGTATGGTGATAGTTTCTTAAAAGTCTGAGGCCATTTAAATTTCTTCTAAAATTAAATTTAAATTTCTTCTAAATAGTCTACCAGAAAAACAAAACCAGAACATGATGCCACACACATATAATTTGATCACCTATTACACGTACACTTTTAATGACTACAGTCACAGGTCACACTTAAGCTGGACTAATTTTACGCTGTATTTCTACAGACTAGCCCCGTATGTATAAAATCTTCCTCCAGTTATTTATAATGTCCCCTTCTAAGAATCATCATTTTAGAAAGCTTGCTGCCAGGCTTATACTTTTTCTCCATCTAGTCCTATATCTACTCCTACTATTTTTGCCTATTTTCCCCTCAGTGCAGAGAATCAAGCTGGGTAGATCCGGTTCTCCCCAATTATCAGCGTCCTCTGCCAAGGGTGCCAAATGCCCTGTGCCAAACTTCCACACACGTGCTGTGTCAGGTCTCCGGTAACCAGACTCCATCACGTCACATCAGTCACTACTCATAGCTGTGGCTTCAGAAAATACACATGCTTAGTCCAGTCCTTTTGGCTACCAGCTAAACCATGCAAAACAGACGAAGTGAGCATTTTACAGGAAAGTAAACAGGCCGTAGTGACATATTTCTATCACATCTGAGTAGATAATTACAGCTCTTCTCTTACTGACATTACCACAACCAATAATCAAGCTGACTCAGAAACCCTGCAGCCACTTTATGGGCCAAACCAAAAATCATCTAAGTTACCCTTTTAAAAGAAAACTGCAAGATTTTTTTTTTTTCTCAGAACAATACATTGAAATTAACTCAGTGAGGCAAATGAAGCTTCTTTTCAGCAAAACGGTTACTGCTAGGCAGAGGTTCAAGACATTCATCCCTGTGAAGGCTGTGTTATTAATAGCATCCAAACTGATGTAGGTCAGGAAATGTTTCTCATTAGGCGAAAGGGTTCTTGCCAAGTAGCTTAGGCCTGAAATGCAAGGCTGTCTCATAAACAAATGTACAAAGCCTGGTGGAAATGGAGGCATGAATAAGGTCTCTGGGAAGAGCTCCGTTTCAATGCACTTTTTCCAGACAACGCAGCGCAGGTCTGTGCTCCGCGAGCCTGAGCTGCAACAGCTCTGCGCCCATTTTATTCTCCAGGGATAACGGAAAAACGACACATATTAGCACAGTGCTACCTACACTTTTTGGAATTGCACCTTGTTATCAGCCAGCAACATTTTTCAAGGACTCCAAATGGGTTTATCACTGTTGGATTCATAATTTTTTTACTCTTGAATATTATTGTGCTGGTGGAGTGCAGAAAACTTATGAAGGGGTCACCCACTGGGTCACAGTCTGAAAGCCACTAAATGAGCATGTAATAGGAAAAGAAAACCATTTCAAAACATGGCACCTACTCTGATTAGGTTAGTAACATTGTGGGTACAAAAAATCCTGTCTCCAGCCAAACTCCAACAAGCCGTCTCTGGGCAAGAGGACACCAACACGCAGCCAGGGAAGTTAACAAATGAAAAGAATGTAAATTTGTGCCATAAGTGTTCTCCTGAGAAGTGAAAAGAAATTGAACCTGCTGACTACAATTTGGGAACATGTGTACTAGTGATGTAAGCAACTGTTGAATCTTTCATGACATCATTCACTGAAGGAAAAAAAAAAAGCCCTCACACCATAAAATGCCACAATATTTGGAAGTGTGTTGGATGTGGAGGAGATGTGGCACAGAGAGAACAGGTCATCTCAGTCCACTCTGCAAAACCTTTTCACGCACTGGGCTTCCCAACCAACCCACCAAAAGAACAAGTTGGAGGATTTTTAATGAAGTTAACGCCGGAGAGTTTCATTTTCAGGTACATTTCTGCGTTAAGTCATTTAAAACTTACCAAAGCCTGCACTTCGGTTTGCTAAGCTGGAGTAGGCATTCCCACTGGGAGAGGAGGTGGCGGGGCTGGAAAGGGGGCTGTACGAGGATGGATCCGCCGGGTAGGTGTGACTGGTCCCAATCCCAAAGGGAGACGACTGAGCCTTGCCAGACTGAGACGGAATTTGCTGAGCAACAAGGGGTAAAAGAAAGGAATGAGTTTTATTGTTGAGGAACAGCACAGCAGACTCGCTTTTTAACAGTGTAAAGACTAAATAAACTCTGTGGATGCAAAAAGGCACGTTATTCCTGTCTCAGCCGTATTTCATTTCTGTCAAAGCCAACTTGTTGCTGCATAAGGAACACGACAGACTATAAACCAGCACTTACAGCTCTCCTGCTGATTAACTCGCACGTACTCAGTATCAGAGCTATTTGGAAAAACATTATTTCCTTCACCTCTGTTACAAGGATTAATCTCAAACTGAACAGCTATAAAGAATTCACCTTTATTTGCCGGGTGTTTTGATTTTGCAGTGCGCCAGTAAAGTCAGAGTTATCAGAATGTCTTGCAGAACATATGCAGCTCTCAAATGAGCAGAGTCTCCAGTGCTTGGGGGGTAAATGGTCAAAGAAGTTTCAAAGCTAATGAGCTGCTTTCTCTCCCTGCCTAAGAAGTACACGCAGCCAAGTTATTTTGCCTTCTAAAAGGCTTGGCAGTGTGAATCACCTGCCCTGGGAGCAGGGAAGAAACAGTCTAACTTTGCTTTAGCTGCGCAGCTGAGTTAATTCAAGGGTATGAAAAACCACCTTGCTGTCATTTTCATCTACATAACGGCTTTGTCACAGAGTCTCCAAGAATGTTACACACATGATTAAAGGCTGCAAGACCGCTTTGAGACATGTACCCTGAGACTAAAGCGATGTGAAGTGTCACATCCAAAGTCACGTGCTGCAGCAACGTACAGTGCTACAGACAGAATCTGCTTATAAACCATTTCCTGCATTATGAGCAAATCCAGCAGCTCCAAGAAAAACTCACTGCCTAACCAACTCCAGAAATAGAAATTAAACGTGATTACATGTCTGGATACTTCTAATGATCTGCAGTGTTATTGGCAATCAATGCACTTAAGTGAAGCTATTTTCTTGGACAAATGTAAGAGAGCTGGGGGGAGGAAAACAGATCCCAACAGGCATATAATGTGATGAAGATGCTATTAACTCTTCAGCTCAGTTCCAAGCTAAGAAATAGTACGTTTCTAAAGCTTTCTACAATGACAGTGAAAGCATGAAGTGTCACTTCTGCAAGGTTTAACTCTATTTTACTTTATTTACAATTGACGAATGAATTCCAATTTCCTTACACTCACATACAAACTCTGTTGACTTGGATGGAATTTGGACAGTAAGAGGGATGAGTACATTTTTTTAAGTCATTTTTAGAATACTCCATATCACTGAAAAAAAAAAATTAATGTTATGACTGCATTTCATTAAACAGGTGTGAGAGAATAACAATGGTACACTGAGGGCTGGGAAGAATCAGTAATTAACGTGGAAACAATTCAGTTACCAAAAAACTATTTAGTGCCCGCCCCAACATGCCATTCTAACCTACTGAACAATGTAAAGTCAAGAGCAATGAAGAGCAGCGTTAATGATAGATCAAACATGATTATTTCCTATTATTTGTCTTTAACAGAGTTTCAAACCAGTTTTTTTATTGTTGCACAGAACACGAGGCGATTTCTGGGCAAACGATGTCAAGCACAGGCCACCTGATGGAGGGATGTGCTGTTCCCTCTGGCACACGACACAGGGTGAGCTACCCTGGGCTCAGCAGCCTCTGCTCTGAATTCATATTATACCTGGATTTGTATGTGCCCCTTTCTGATAACTCTGCCAACTGAGGGTAACATTGCTGGGTGCAAGGTCTTGCTTGGTCCAAGAAAGAATTAATTCACAGGATTAATACTAAAGCCAAACAGCTGTCCTCTTTTTATTTCATTCAGTGCACATATAAAAATAAGTGCAGGACTGAGCTCTTCCGCTGGGATTTGTGTCGGAGTTATGACTGCCACTATTATGGACGCTATTACAAATTAAATGCAGTTACACATAGGGCAGCTTTCTCAAGGAACAGAAGTCGGGAAACTCATTGCTCTCCAACCACAAGTGACAACGACAAAGTACATTTAATCATGTTATAAATGGGGTTTACTAATTCTTCTGTAGAAAGCACAGAGATGGCAAATCTTTAATGACCATGAAAACAAAACACCTTTAATCAATACCTGTCCTGGAAATGGTGGGCGATTTCCTGTCCAGGCAACCTGACTCTGGTTTAGCTGGCGAGAAATCTGTGTCAGATTCTGGCCCGTTGATGAAGACGACTGGATGTCGTTCACACCAGGCACATGCACCACAGACGAACTAAAGGAACAGAGACAGGGCCTGGTTTGTAGGATATATTCTCGATGCACAAACAGTATTTCAGATACGAAAATTTTCATAATCATGTTAAACCTAATTGTTTCATCTCTCTTAATAAAAAATGACTTGAAATCATCACAAAACTATGAAAGCTTTCAGCACTCTAAAATGTCAGTTCAAATAGACACAGAGGGCAAAATTATTTCGAATTATATTTCTATAATGTCTTTAGAAGGGCTTGCAAGGATAAAGTCAGTCTAACACACAGTGCATAAACACTTAGCTCCATACTAGTTTAATGTATTAAAAACCCTGCTTGTAGAGTGTATTCAAGCAGATGCTTATTTTATAATTTGTGCTTAAAGTCAATGGTACTTAAGCATTTGCTTAAATGCCATCCTAAATGAGGATGCACAAAAAGATGACAGTTTTAAGTGCTTCTTTGTTTCCTGCCTGGGAAATGAAGAAGTGTGTATTATATACTAAAAATCTGAGCTTTTAATTCCTATTTTCACCAAATGATTCTAAAGAAGGGCATGCAGCTGTATACCTAGGCAAAAGAATAACCAATACAGAAACTTAAACTAATGTAATAGATTTGGAATTAAAAACAAGAAAAAAGTATTCCCAAAGGAACTTGTTTATATGTTAGCTGTTTCCTAATTACTGAATTTCACTACAGAGAAATTTCCCAGAAATTCCTAATTAGAAGGAAAATTTTATGAAGGATTGCTACACTTTACCATTTTAGTCTCGTGGAAGTCTTGAACAACTAAATCTATATAACCAGACATTGTGAATGTGCTTTTATATAATTTTATATATAAAATATCTATTTATTATTTTACATGTCACATATAAACACATAAATGAATATAAATGAAGACACTACATATAAAAATGCTTTTGTACATCAATTGAAACAGCATGCACTTTTCTCCAATCCCTTCTCTATTGTCTGTTTTCACAATTTTGAAGAGAAAAAAAGAGAGCAGATTGGGAAAAGAAATAAACAAGGCTGAGCAGAGAGGAAGCAGGAATGTGAACCTCTGAGAAGGCTGACAAAATCCCTCCCAGAGTGGTAACCAAAACGTGGCAGGCATTTGAATATGGGAGTTGTTATTCTGTCTTTCTTAAGCTGCCTAAAAGCAAAGTGTGTGTTTAGAGAGCCTTTGCAGAGTTTGTTTTCTATTTTTTTATTTTTATTTTTTGCTACCACCGAGTCTCCAAAGGGGGAAATATGGACCAGAAAGTCCACCTAAATCTGGCTGGACTCAGAAGGACACCCCAGCTGCTGGGGAGGGCTGGTCCTACTGCCAACACCTCCCCAGCCCGACTGGCCAGTCCCATCATCCAAGGGGCCTGGACTGCATCTGGAATACACTTTGAAACCAGCAGCCTGTAAAACCGTACCTAAAGGCTGCCCAGCCTCAGTGACCAAATGGACCAGCGTGGAGAACATTCGGGGACGACAGTTCATGGAGGGTGGAAAAGCTAGCAGATGTGTCATTACTTGATGTAATAGAACAGCAGTAGGAAAAAAGCTATAGGAATTAACAAAGGAAATGAACAAAATACAGGCCAAATTCCAAGATGGCAAGTCATCTATTCAGTAATACACAATATCCAATTAAAAGACACTTTAATTTACTGTCATATCCCTCCTCCCCCAAGTTATTTTTGGTTTTAATTTCACAAAACATACGCACGGGGATTTTATTTCTCCCCACTGACATTATTAGCAATCATAACTTTAAGAACACATTGGTTTAAATACAATTATAGTTTGCAGATGTTTTCTAATTCCTGGGACTTACAACCTTTGAATGGCTGTTCTTTCACTTTCACAATTTTGTTGGTTTAAAACAGGAGAACGAAACTTCAGTATCACGGTCCCAGAACAGTGATATGAAGGGCACCACGGTGAATATCAGCACTGTTACCAGATTCTCAGAAAGTGACTGGAAATGCAGGCAAACTCTTAAACTTCACATCAGCCAAACCTGTGCTGCCAGCTGCTCAGCAACAACGCACTCTGAATACCTCAAAAATGCCTCGGAAAATGCTGGACCACCACATTATGTGTATTCGGAAGTTGCCTTAGAGAACTGTTCATGCCCATGTCTGAGGTCTCACCAGGACTACGGATGAAGCATCCCTCTGCTCCCTTTAATAATGTGTCCATGCTGGTGCCCTTCAAAGCAGCCATCAGAACTACTGACAGCTGTAAGTGCAAAACCAACCTTTGCACCTTCCTAGGTTGGCTGAATATTCCCTGGTCTCTGAGCCTGCTCCATCACCTCTCAAATTTATCTTCCTTTATGATCTGTTGCTACTTCTTAGCTTTGTCCAATTACCTCATCATAGCAACAAGTATCTACTTATCAGCCGCTATTTTTAACAGAGATATCCAAATCGTCTCAGCTTGTAACTGCTGAGACGTCATGTAGTCAGTACCTGAAAGTCTTTCCCGAATGTCCTGGCTGAAATGGGCTTCCCTGTGAGTAAAGCTGCTGGTTTCCTGCTGTGGATGCTGAGGCCATCATTTTTTTATCTGCTACAAAAGAAAAACAAATCACAGAAAGAGAAGAGTCTAGGGGATGAGAAAATTAAGGCAAAATTATTTAATGAGAACTGCAACGTATATATGCAGCAGTGATTTTTCTTTCCTTCTTACACACTGATGAAGCGCTATGGAACACATTAAGAATGACACAGAATGGCTATTTGACAAGCCAGTATGAAACAAGAGGCGCAGCTGGTTTGCGTCTACTTCATACCCGCTTCCCAGGATGTACCTCATTTATGCTATTGTTTGCATGGAACGTAACACTAGTACATGCCCTCCAACCATGCAGCCCAGACCTTCTCTGTGCTGGCTGGAAGCTGCTCCTGACCACACAGGCATGAGGAGGAATGGGACACAGAGAGTGGGTCTGGCCGAAGCAGACAGTGATGGGTGCGTGGGTCCCAGGGGGGCAGTGATGGGTGCGTGGGTCCCAGCTACAGACTGGAAAGGGGAAAAAAAAAATTTCTGGAAGAAAGATGCGAGAGTCTGCCCAGGGGAATGGAGGAATGCCACATGAAACAAGCCTGGTCTGAAGAAGCAGCTCCAGAAGCAGCCCTCCAGGGCTGCTGCTGTGATTGCAGCCTCTTTGCACTGAGGTAGTGACTGAGGCCTCAGACCCCACTGGGTTAAACATCGCAAGGAATGGTGTCAAAGAGTCCCTGTCCTAATCAGCTGACAGCCTGCTTCCCTCCAGGACAGCCAGAGAGGAACACCCAACGCTTGGTGGCACGTCTGCAGATCTCCGGGTGACCACCTGCCAACGTGGGTGATCCTGCAGCCCCCACCTGCATTTCCATCTCACAGGTGGCTGCAGGCACTTTGCTTCTGAGTGTCCCCAAGGCTTAAGCACCTGAGCTGTGGCAGCACAAAACACTGGTGTCTCACACATTTTGCTGTCCTATATGTGGTTTGAGAGAGCCATGAGATAGGATGCAAGCGTCCCAGTGGGGTGTAAAACAGACTAGCATAGTGAACAACACACATATGGAGAAGCCATTAACTTTTATAGTCTACTGTTAATTAGAAGTCAATCTCTAATTGAATGAAATGAGATTGGGTGAACAATGCCATTTGGTCCCTTAATTTAATTTTCTGCCACTGGATTATTCCAAAGCCCAGGGAAACCTCACTACAACTACTTTTCTTAAACTAATTTAAAGGTCTGATACACCACCTTTTATTCACTTTCCCCATCTTCCCTTACTACCTCCAAGCACAGAACATCCCGCAACTTGCTGATGGCTTTGCAACCATTTGTTGCCACAGACCTCTGACAGACCTAGAAATCAGGTCTACCTCCTCACTTTCCCCTTTTCAGATTCCCACTCATTTCACAAGACGCTCTCCTGGACTAAGGACCCACTCAACTCACAAGTAACAGAAGCATTTTTGAGTTTTCCCTAGCTTTTAGAGACCTTGTGAGTGTGACTCATCAAAGGCCTCCAACACACACCAGATCTTCTCTAAGTTCTTATTAATGCTGTGTTCCTAACAAGAACCTAAGCTCACCTTCCAAAGAAAAAAGTCACCTCAAATTACCTCACAGGAGCGCTGGAGAAGAAACATGTATGCCACTGATGCAAGCTGTCATTGCTTTTCGTCTGTAATGTATAAATCTGTAGAAATTCCACACTGGCTACATGTTGCCCTGCACAGACACTGAGTCTGGGCTGCAAACCTACACTCTCGTATAAAGAAAAAAGCAAAAATGTGGACAAGGTCTAGAGAAGGTCACATATGTGGCAGGAAGGATTGAGAATGGGTTGCAATATCTCTGAGAATGACAGATGATTTTGCCAGTTTTGTAGTAATGTCATTCTTGCATGAGACGTCCCATTGTCTAAGGCCAACCTTTACAGGGATACCAAACTCTCAGGGTTGGACGAGACTGAGCCAAAATCCTGGGGGTACTTTAGATATTTGAGAACAAGTCGCCAGGAAAATTGAGAGTGCCCTGAATGAACTGGAATTCCTCAAGTGGAGCAGAGTTGCCATGGCAGCTACCAGGGTCTGTGCCGCAGGATGAGGCCAAGACAAAAGGAATGGCTACACTAATCACAAACAGTTTAATCGGCTTTAAAATCCTCTTTCCTGAGTTACACCGAATGCTCTTCAGCCTCTGAATCTGGCCCACATCTCTTCCAGCTCTACTCCCACTCAGGACTTCACGCACTACTTCTCTCACCTTTGGTACAGCACTGAAAACCTATTTTTTTCTTGGTGTTTTTTACATGCATCCTTAGACCTGTTTCTCTCTAAACCCCATCACTGTACTGGTCAATGACATGTCCTTCTCCCATGAGGACCAGAGTTTCTGCCTGTAGAATGAAGATCTCTGTAAGAAGCACATCATCCTGTGCTTCGAGGCACTTGCATGAATCCGTGAAGCCAGGCTTCCTCTCCCCACGTTTGTTTTTAATTACGCGTGGCCACTGTATGGAATTGTGGCAAGAATCTCCCTATGTCAAAGCTGTATTTTTACAGAACGTAGCAGACAATGAGATCGGGTATGAACGTAATGCAAATGTCTTGCAGGCAGCATGCAGGTTTGTCAATATTGGTTTTGGACAGTGTATCTCATCTCTGTGAACCATCTCTTTTTATCATTCAGAGAAGACCTTGATCACAGCTCCCATGAGAAATTCAGACAGCGTGAATGTCCCAAAAAAAGCATAGCCTGTAAATTGATAAGAATGAAAAGACAAATGGCATTTCCAAGAACGTAACCTCCCAGCTATCTCACAGCTTGCTAGACCCTTAACCCTAACCCCTCCCCACAAACAGTTGAGAGCTGCCTGAAAAAAAGCCAATAAGGCAGCCAAAAAGCAGGATGTTCTTGCTTGGAAAAACATATTCTGGTGTTTAGGGTTGGAGTCTTGCTACCTTCTAATGGACCCCTTTTATGGCCTCAGCTGTTGACTTCGCTGTTAGAGTAGACAGACAAGGATCAACAGGAATAACGGAGAAGTCCTAGCAACAGGAGGACAGAATATCAAGTCTGTCCTGCAGTTACAATGCCTTCTCCATTTGCAAAGGCCAAGCCAGGCACAAGAAACCAATGCAGTTAGGTCATCTCCAGACACCCCCGGAGTCAAACCCTGTGGGTCGTTTCCTTCATGCACTGTGTGACACTGGCATGTTGATTTATTTAAAACAAATGTAAAAACTTCTCTTTTTCAGTGAGGACAGTTAAGAACAATAAACAATTAACGAGTTCTTCCACAAGCAGAGGAATTAAAGAGCCTGGTTTCCTACAGATACATTTCGGATGACCCCTTCAGCTGCCAGTCTTCTCAATGACTTCTGTCTGTCAGGGCAATAGGCAGTATAGGCTGGGGCTAGTTGGAGTCAGCGACATCTGTCTGACTGACAAGTTGGCTGCTACCTCTTGGAAGAGGACTAGGATACCCTTCAGTGAGGGTCCTCACAGTAATTTCCACAAAATATAGAAGAATGTACTATTTCTGAGACTCCTATCACTCTTAAAAGGACTTGCCAACAAGTTCAAAAGTTGTGGGAAAAAGAGCAAGGACTCACCGACAGGTAATATGACTGAAGGTGCCTCAACTGACCAGAAAACAAGTATATTATTGCGATTCATGGCAGCATATGCCTCTGAAAGCATCAGTGCAAAAGCTGGTGATCTGATAAAAAACTGCAGGCCTATCTTAATCCAGATCTATTTAGAGAGATGAACTCACATCTGCTGTTTAAGAAAGAAAATATACACTTAGAAATGGCAAGTTCTGCTCAGTATGTTTAGTATCTACGAACACTGCTTAAGGTGCCCCTGTGAAAGGAAAAGAGAATCAAGCATAGGTAGCTCTGGTGACGCAAAAGCTGTCCTTCCCTCCTTGAATTTACTCCTCGTCATCTTTAGGGGAAATATCGACTAAAGGCAAATTCTAGGAAATGTCCTGAAGACTGACATTGCTTGGAAATTTCTCTGCCATGTTATAGTTTCTCTTCATTCTCTCAAAGCTGTGCTATATATCATGGAACCAACCTTAACATATATTAAAAATTAAACAGAGACATTCACTTACAAGCAGTTATTCCAGCAAACATCTCAGCAAATCTAGGATCCCTCTCTTGGGAGAAGATAGCATCAGGCTTTTCCACAGACTTTCCACCCTCATGAACATTAGCTGGTATACTGGGAACAGGCACCTGTTGAGATACACAGAGGAATGTAATTCCCTCCATCATATTCGACAAAAAGGAATTCAGGACAGTCACAATATATTTTTAATTGTGCTGAAATCTACCACTGCTTTGCATTTTAAAGGATCAGAGGTGCAAAAGTAAAAACTTGAGAAATTTCACCTGAGATAAGTCATAGGATGACAGCCCATCTCTTTGATGTACTTCAAGTTCTGCTTGCTGCTGCTGAAGTTGTCTGCAAAAGAGACAAAATGAATTAGTTACAAAAAACAATTAAGATGCAAGAAGGAAAAGCCACGGTCTCCTATTTTACACTCTGAGTGAAACATCTCTCGGATGATTTAGTAAATCCTTTCCTGTGAGATTTGTCTGTTTTTAAATGTTTTTCATTGAGACAGGTTGTACCACAGGAATGTAACAGGGCACACGAAGAGTTTTGCTGGAATAGCAAGAAATGTAGGTGGGTAAGTAATGGAGGATGGAATGCAGTCTTTTTATAAAAGATTTAAGAATTCACTACTAAGACACCAAGAATGTCTTCCTCATGTTACTGATGAATATACCAGACCCCTTCACTGATCCTGCTGAAGTAAACAGGAACCATCAGTAACATTAACACAGAATTATGCCAGAAAGAAAATGTGATCAAAGCTCTATCTGAAGCACACCATACCAAATGGAACAACCTGTTGAGCTAGAAAGAACTCTATATAAATCCTTCTTTGTAATAAAACTTGCTTAACATACTCTGGTTCTACTTTCCTCATGATCCAAGTCCAGATTCTATGCAATTTTTGAAAGCTTTTAAGGGAGTGAATGTCCAGAAATAAATTGCTCATGCTACTATATAAAATCAATTTGTGTTGACAAGTGCTACAGAAAACACAAGTCTCCTTTTCATGCTAATCAGAACTGAACAAAAAATATCCATTGTTCTTCAAATGAGATAAAAATCACTGGAAGTAATAGCCTTAATCCAATTATATGAATTTAGGAAAAATTATATGTGCAGCAGCAATAGAAAAATACTTCAAAAGAAACTGCCGGAGCTAATAAACATCAGGGGTCATATGCCAGAATGAAGAACTTCAGTGTTGAAAACTCTGCAGATCCTTTAAATGCAGCTGATTTGTGTTTAGTGTCAGGCGCTGTTACTTAACTACGACAATTAGCCAATATCAACAGATAAAATCATCGGAAGTCTTGAGAATTAACTAACAGGTCGCCTGTAGGGACAGCATACAAGTGGCTGTAAGTCATGCATATTCACGTTCTACGTGTGCAAATATTGCTTATTTATAAAAATATACAGATCTTTTATATAGTTGTAATACATCTATAGCACAGTGAACTTCTGAATCCATTTCTTCACCTGCTCTTTTTAATTCTGAAAGGACAAAAATTCAAAGCTCCCCATTAAAAAAAAAAGATCAAAGACAGTTATATTAATTGTTGCTATCGGAAATTTTGATGTTACTGTAACAAAACTTCTACACAAGAGCCACTGTGCAGTACAGTTTGTCAGAAATAAAACCCAATCCTTTTGAAATGAAAGGCAAAAGAGCTGCTGATGCTCCAAGACCAGAATTTTACTATTAAAATGTGAACTCATGCCTTCTTGTTTGGACTTACGCCATCCCCAGGCTGGGATATCAGGAACCTCACTTGTCTGAGCGCAGGTTTGCGGGATTGTTTGCGGACAGACAAACCCAGCTCTGTCCTGTCGCTGAGCTGGCCCTTGTCTGGGGCATCATCCGCGCCACGGAGAAGGCAGAGCCCCTTGCGCTGGCATGGGCCGATACCCATTAACAGTTGCTTTCTGTCGCTTGGTCACAATTAGCAAAGCTACTTCTGGGCCTGGGGATGCGCAGGTAGCCTCTCTGCAAGGCTTTGGTCAGTTAGCGAAGAAGATATAAACCCCCCAAATTATACTAATGCTCAGAGGTTAGGATAAGATTGGAGTTAGACCGACAAGAAAGTAAGCTCAATGCTTGCCAGTGGCCACAATTTCTGTATGCTTCTGGCCTCTTTCTCTAGGAAAAATCACCTAATGGGACAGGAATTAAACACCACATGGGTTTTCCCTCAGAGAGACACTAATGTGACAGGCAGTAATAGATGAGATTTTGCAAAATAGCAAGATAATGGGTTTGAAAGTCTGCAAAGTTAGGATACATTTTTCGCCACAGCCTTGAATTTTAGATTATTATCCAAATCTTCTTTTAAATCTTGAACTAGATAGATTCAAATGTCAAAATACTGACAGACAAACTTGCAGACAAAGTCAAATGTCAAATTAGGCGCAAACTGATGGGAATGTGAGGGACCAATCAATGAAGTAAGTAGTAGATTTTTCCATCCCTTGATGCTTTTCTAGCAGACATTTTGCTCAGACACCAGTTACTAGGCTCCATGCCAAACTGGACAAAAATCCGTGACCTACAACGAACAGAAGATTGGAGTAGATGGCCAAAAGCCTTCTGCTAGCCTTACAGTGTAAGAACACACAACACACAGAATCGCTTTTGTCTTACGAGTAACATGCAGCAGAAGTCAGTCCTCCAGGACATTAGAGAGCCATGGATGTTCCACGTTATTTTGGTACACAGAAAATTCCTAAAAATTACCACTGGAATGCAAAGAAATTCTTTGTTCGCAAGCATAAAATGCATAGTTTTACAGCAGAACTATGGGAGGTAATTTAATCACGGCAAATCTATGGGGAAGTTTTTCTAAATACCACCCTGTGGACAATAAACACCCATTAAATCCTGTTGTTAACGTGAAAGCTAATTACACTGTTTCATTTGTTTTTATTACCAATGACTTGGTGCGTGTGTCAATAAACAGCACATTAGGTCTCTTCTGTTCCGTATAAAGTATGTTTTCTTGATTCAGCCATATACATACAAATGAGCCAAACAAAACAGCATACTTACTAGTTATTTGTTTTGTAGGCACTTCTAACTTAGTGCTCCTTCACCCTTCTCTATCTTTCATCTCTAATACTCCTTAAGCTGCAGTGCAATATAAATACCACGTTGTGTTAACAGCACTGAACTTTGGGAACAACCTCCCAAATCCAGCTCCTATAAACCACAAATACTTAAGTGTATCTTCACTGAACTCTGTGCAAGTTACGCTGCACTTAATTAAGATTGAAATGCAAAGCCAGGTTAGCATCTTCTGCTGTTGTTTGCTGCTACTGCATAAAATAGTTCAAATGATGCTTGAAACCTGAAAGAAATGGTGCAGGAATTCATGGACCAGCTGAGCAGGGAGAGCTGAGTGCTGCTGTTGTGGTTGTTTCAGACTGAACAGTCAACACACGCTGGTCCCTTCAGTCATCCAGTTGCTAGATCGTTTTTGTAACGATGATAAAAACCAAGGGATTACTGTCAATTTGGGCAAAACTTGAACTGCCTTCTGACTTTGAAACCAAAGCCCAAACTATCCTTGGTTTCAATTTCAGTCTCGCAGCTTCAAGGAGTAAATGCAAGAGGTATTTCCTGGCTTTACAGGACACCCAACACAGCAAGTAAGGTATTGTCTGGGTCAACAGAGGACTCTGCCTGTACTGCAGGAACTCCTGACTCACCCACAGGTTTGGTATGAAACTGGAAAAGCCCTTGGCTTGAACAACTTCAGCAACTCTGAAGGTTTTAATAGTTAATTCAAATTTACTTCACTATACGTACTTGGAGGAAAAGGGCAGATTTGACACTGGAAAGAATTTCAGCCAAATTAATCTCTCTCCATGAGCACTGAAGTCACCTGTTCCTTTTCCAGGCATCAGAGTAACGAAAAAAGGATTTGAACTTTAAAATTAACAGTCTCTATGGTGGGTGAGAAACAATACTGTATATCCCTACCAAGCTATTTTTATGTATCACAGGGACACGTGCTTCCTGCGTCTGGCTTGGACAATAAAAGCCTTGGGGCTGCCATTGGAAAATCCTCTTTCAGAAACACTCCAAATCTCCCTCATTTAGCTTACAGCTTCAATTCACCCCCATGAAAGGGTCTGTCTTACCCCAGCCTTGAGGGATCAGAGAGCCCCAGGGACGGCACAGGGATCATGAGTCTTTAGGACCACTACCATGGGCTGGAACTTTATCGGAATAGTTGATGTCTTTAGTACTCTGGCCCATGAAAATCCGAAACAGAAAGCATCTCTCCCACAAGTGTGAGCTGATTCAACCGTCAGGCTGCTCCGGCAGTGACCTGTGCCAGCTCACTCCAAAGCAAAAATCTTAGGACTCAGGACAACTGTAGGATTCAGAAATTCACGCAGAGCAACAGAGGGCTTTGGGGCTTACAAAAATGAAACATCAGAATTTCCAAAAAGGTCAGAAAAAAATCCCTCATATATATATAATTTTACACAGTTTTATCTGTCACCATGTCAGATTATTTTATTCAAACACTGCTCTATGTGTATGTTAAATAAACACTGATCACAATTGTTATTTCTTTTTGGAAATCAAACAGTCCCAACTACACAGGAAGATGTGGTCAAACAGGGACTCTTCAGCTGAACCCAGCACAAATGCTAAACGTTAAACGCTTCACTTCTCCAGGAAGTTTCTCTTGGATGACTATACCCAAGTGAAACTGAGGTAAGTTTTCTTTTCTTTTTTTTTTTTTTTGCAAGGAACTAAGTGAACATTTGAACCTAATGTTTCGTTATCCTTCCACACAAAATGCAAATTTGGAAAGCTGACTGAAGCTCCAAAGGAGTATCTTTATTTAAGAAAAAAAAAAAAAAAAAAAAAGAAACAAAACAAACAAAGCCAAAACACCAAAACAAAACAAAAATCAATTAATCCTTCCACAACTGGAACCACCACTGCCCTCTACAGTCTTTTGGGAAAATGCTGTTCACTGGCCAATGCAAAATGAGAGCTGCTCCGTTAACAGACAGAAACACAGACGTGTACTGTGGCATTAAACTAACCTAAGTTAAAACCTGATTGAATCCTTTGTCTTTACAGTTTCATGTTGAGTTTTTAACTGCCTCACACCTTCATTTTATGGAACTGGCTAGGTTACCACAGCAAAAAGTCAAATGAAAATTTGTCTCCGTGCAGAACTGCCCAGAACCGTGGGTGGAAGGCTGCCCTGGGTCTCCGTGTGAAGCCCTTTGCTGGACCCGGAGCATCTGGTACTTCCACCGAGACGTGGAGACGGCCCCGCACACGGGGGTCGGTGCCAAGCAACCAGCCCCAGCAGGAGCTTCGTGAGCAGGTGGAAATCAACAGTTACCATGACGTGCAACTCCCCAAGGCATCTAGGAAATCGGAAGTCAAAACATGACCCAAAATGTGCAAAAAAAATAAATAAATACAGAAACAGGCAGGAACAGCAGTACATTACAGTAGGTCCTCTTTGGAAATCTGTCTGAGAAGTGGGAGAGAAGAGGGGGGAAAAACAGAAAACATTTTGAATAATGCATTCTTTCTACTATTCAAAAGCAGATGTACAATGGGTCGTATCTTGCCATATGACTAGAACATTTTCTACATGACAGGAAAGCGGAAACATCCTCTGTGAAAGCAGCAGCAGGCAACTTCCATATTAGGCCAACATTTCTGGGTTGTTATTCAAGCCTAGCAAGAGAGATATAACAAGAGCCAGAAGCTGGCACAGTTCTATTCATCACAGTAAGTGCTGCGATGCCAAGCTGAACAGTATAGCGGAGGCTCGGAAAAAAACATTCCAAGAGTCAGCACAACATAAGTCTACAGCCCCACTTTTTGATCTCTGGACTCTTGGGAACAAAGCACAATTAAGCCAGCCTGGGACAGATTTCAGAAGTCGCTTTTTATTTTGCAGGCCTGTTTTTGCATATACAAATTATTTGGAAAAGAAATACAGGACAGCAGAAATGTGGAAATATCTATTTAGATGCACAGTGCAGACAGGGAGATATTTAGCTGTCATCGTTTCAAGACACATTTGCTTTTTTCAATGAGCTTAACCATTCAGTTGTTTAACCGTGACTTTTTGGGTATGCAGAAAAAACTGAGCAAAACAATCACGATGCTGGGTTTCAAGTGAGTGAAAGCACAGCCATTCTAGTCCAGGTATGTGCCATATCCAAAGGATCAAGTCTAGGAACACCCAGAGACACTTACTAGCTTGCTAAGTTCAAATGCCAAAGCCCCAAGGGTTTGATTTTGCAAGTGGAGCTCTCAGCACGCATCTCCACTAGCAGACTGCTCGTTCGGCATTTCCATTACACAGCCTAACAGGTTGAGATCTTAAAATCAATAATTTCTTCTGAGCTAAAAACTTGGCAAAAAAAAAAAAAATCCTTGGTCAGACTAGAAGCAGATTTTTTTTTAGAAATAGAGTAAGTTTATATTGGAAAGAAGAAATACTTATTAAAAAGTCCCCACACTATAAAGCAATGGCTTTATCAAGGTCAGATTAGCTTCTGCAGTTATTGGCTCAGAACTCAGAAGGCTCCAAAAGCAACTCTGCTGTTACACAGTGATGAATCTCCACTATACTCCTAGATGACCTCCTCCTAAAAGGTCCAATGACAGATTTTTGAAAATATTAACTCAAAGGCAGGATGATTTAACTTCCCTCTTAAGATAAGGGGTTGGATCTGTCCCCGTACTTAGGCATATTCCACCAGATCTTAACTGAGTATGAGAAACCTCTCCCACTCAAGGCTACTAGGAAATAATTTTGCCTTAAGTGTAGGCACAGCTCAAGGAGAAGATGCCCAGAACTATGGAATGGTATGATCACAATGAGCACAGACACACAATTTTCTCTTTGGCTTAGGAATCAGGCTAACCTTCCTCCAGTATCAGGACAGCTGCTCTGGTGCTGGAAGCTCTGTGCTAGTTTAAGGCGGCCTGGACCGAGATCAATGGGCTTGTCGAATGACATAACAGATAAGTGACGTTTCTCCCCCAGCACAGCCAAGGCCCTGGAAGCATCGCAGGATAATGACACAGAGAAACAGCTATGCTGTGAGATCTTGTGATGCAGAAACATCCTGTTACAGACTGCACTGTCATAGAGAAAGAAATGTAGCTAGAAACAGGCTACCAAAAAATCTGAATGTGCTTTACAGCAAAAATCAATGCCTAAATTATTCCACAACCACATACGCGAGCATCTGCAAAGGTACGTACTTCACATTAGTGTTGGTGCAGATGATGTATTCAATCTCATCGGAATAAGGATTCTGAAATGTGAAGCTGCTGGTTCTGATCAGCATCCATTCCCGGTTTTTGGTACGAAAACGATACATCACAGAGAGGACTTGACCTTTCAGCTTCACAACCTGCAAAACCATTTGGAAAGGTTAATAAAAGGAGGTTGCTACCTGCGGTGCGAGTGAATAGTAAATAGCAGTAACTGGTGTGTTTTAAACTTGAATTAAAGAAACTATGGACACAGCAGGGAGATTCTTAATTTGAAGCGAATAAACAAAATATGATTCATATTTCAAGCTATTCCCTTCAGAATGAAACCCTCACTGTTTGTTGTGCAAAATGCCATTTTCCAGGCTACATATAAGAACAACACAGATTCAGGACAACCAACAGGTTGTGCTGTTATCCCAACAGAGAAGCTTTAAGAAGGTTTTAATATGGAACACATATTGAGATATTGATAGAAACCAAACTGAGGATCTTTTAAATGTTTATCAGTAAACCACAAACCAAACATTGCAGCTGAAACAAAAGCCCACAAGAAGATACATTTTGAGGTTGGCTATCTGATTTCCTGCTTGGATACCTAGCTATACAATTCATATATGTGATACATCAAATCACACATCAGCACCAAAATTTAGAATAATAATTAAGATTTTTTTTTTCAGAAACCATACATAGTTGGTTTTTTTCTTTGTGTGTTTGTTTTGCCTTTTTCTTTTTTTCCCAACACATTCTAAGACCATCTACAATGGCAAAGTGCTAACAAGAAATACTTGTTTCTGTCTTTCAAAACAAGAAAGAGTGAGCCAGCCTTTGAATGGAGAACACCAATAAGTCACTGTCCATTTTAACAGTATTAGTGAAAACGGAGAGCAAATTCTTTGCTTGGACAGCCTATTCTTCTATGACTAAGAATTCAGATGTCTGGCAATATTCAGTTCAAATTCTGTCTTTGGTAGCTTAAGTTTTGTTGAAGCCAATAGTTGGGCATCAAGTGAGAAGCAGCAGTATGCTCAAAATAATACCTGCACACTGGCACTGTAACTGCTTTTTATGTATTATCTAATAATCTTGGTTTAAGTCAGAAGAAAACTGATATGGTTTCAAGTCACTCAGCTGGCACTTACCTGAGCTACCTGTGTTTATTTTTGATTGCTTGTCCACCAAGCTATCTCAGGGAAGGAAAGAGAATGTCTACTGCAAATAAATGCCACATCTCGTTGTGGATTCTTAATGCTTATCCACTGGTATTTTTTATTAGCTATCTGCAGCCTGTATTCTCTAAAAGTAGAAAACCCAGCACGTACCCTCTGTCTTTATCGACAAGCAACTGGATTAGGAAAAATGCTCCAATTCTGTTTTTTTCCAAAGGTCTACATTTCAAAGTGATTGATTGGATACTGGATTAAATGGAAAGAATGCAAATAGAAGACACGAAAAGCTTTAGCGATGCTCAGGAAAGTTCAAAATAATACTGAGGTAAATGCCTTTTTTTTTTCAAAGGAAAAAAAAATGCCAACTTTTGTAGTTTGAGTTCAGTGAGTAACATTCTTTTATCAGTAATTTTCTACCACCACACCCAGCGTAAAAAACCACAGTGCTTGTGTAAAAGTGTCCAATCTGAATAGCATCCTACTGGATATCATATAGCTGGATTCTGGATCCTTTGATACCAAACTCTATTTGTTGATCTTGGCCTTGAGACTACCTTATTGTGGACTGATTTTCCCACCCTGACGAATGAATTTATCTTCCCAAGGAAGTTAAAGCTTTGGGATGGATACTGGCGATCGACCAAAAACTGCAAAACCCTCCCTCCCTCCTCTGTTATGCACCAGCCTGGCTCTGATACTGTCAGCAAATTAGAAATGTCAAGTTTTCACAGAGTTTTAGAAAAAAAAATAAGAGTTTATTGGAAATCACAGTTACCTTTTAAATGAAAAGATTTCTAAGGCCCAACTAACAGTAATAAAACAAACTGCAGTGATCTATTGTCCTAAAGTCTGAAGTAAGCAAACACTAATTCTGTAATAATATATAAAGCACAGAGACTGCTGGTGGGAAAATCCTGAACTGTCTAAAACAGTGCACACAAACAACATAGTGCAAAAAATGTGAAAGTTAATGTTTAACCTTTACTTTCTTACATTCTTTGCAAATAAAAACCACCTGGTGCATAGCTCAACTGTTTGCTTCAGTCTTTTATTACATGACTGAAATAACAGCCCCAACCACACCGCTACTGTACCAAACAAAAATATACTGAAAGATGAATTGCCTACTAAAGAAACAGCACAATATTTTCATAGATTGGACACAGGTCGAGTGAGCAGGAGCTTCCACTTCTGATCTACATTTTTTCCTGCAGTCTTTTTGCATGACCTTAAGCACATCATGTAGGTCCCTGATCCAGCAAATCATTTATGCACTCGCTTCACAGTGAGCAGTGACGGCAAAGTCCCCAGCAGCTGAGCTTGAGGACACATCAGCATCTCGCTCTCGGCGAGCGCAGCGAGGACCAAGTCATTAACTGGAATGTTAGTTAGTCAGCCCTTCTGAGCCCCAGGCCATCACCGTAGAGACCGATGTTTGATGCGTTATTAGTCTCTGTCGTATCTCGGATAAGTTATTGGAATCAATCATTTGGGTGTTCGTGAAAAACCGCGTACACGGTCTCACTGCTCTTCCTGTGCCGCTGACGTGACCAGGCAGAAGTTCAGGGAGCTGAACCAGCTGCAAGCCAGTCCCATGCAAAAGCGACTAGTTCCTTAGCTCTCCCACCCAGCACGTTCATCTGTGCCAGTGTCAGGACAGCAGGGAGGGTGGGGAGGAGGTCAGGGAGGAGAAAAGTGGGAACAGGACCTGACAGGTTACCATCCGGTAGGTTCACCTGCAGCATCACAGCCCCAGCCACGGTGGGGCAGAGAAGATGACTGAAGTGGTGACCTCTTCCAAGCATCCGGCTCTTCACAGGCTCCTGCCTGTGAATCAACATCTTGAATTTAAAAGGTCTTTAGCTGATGTTTGAACTCAGTCCGTTCAAGGCACACAGGTGTGGATGCAGAGCGCTCACACAGTCTTTTCTGCTAGCTCAGCAGCGGGGTGGTAGTCTCCACTTGAGGGAAGGGCTGATGACAAATAGGTCACGAGTATCCATACCTTACACTATCTCAAATGCTTCTTTAGAAACCAAAACCTCAGTTTCACAGTCTGTTCCATGGTAACAGAACAGCATTTAGTTGTTTTCCCCAGAGAGGCTTTTTCAAGCTCCATTTCTGCATGCCATGCCTGAATCAATAGTTGGCTATACAAATTATTTTAGAAGTCACATCATATCCACATTACACAGCTGAAAATACATCTCAGCACCTAATGCAGGATGGATCAACAAAACTTGGTTGAGCTATAGGCTGTTGCCAGGAAATCTGGAACCAGTTAGATCATCTGAACCTCAGTAATGGGTTAAACATGCTACATCACGCTTCCTAGTGCAGTAGGGAAGCTGCTGAAAAGACCAGCAACAAGCACAAGGTTTGGGGAAAGTACTTCTACTGTATGTCCCAGATCAATTTGAAATAATAAGCTCTACAGCAGAATAAATACCTTTGATATAGCTGACGTAAATGTGGCCCACTGTAAAAACTAATCCAGATTGGTAACTCTTTCCATATGTTATATTTCTTTTGTTACTTCTGCCTACATTTCAATTCCTAATAGGGAGAAGGGCCAAATTCTCTATTGATGTAAAATGGTGTAACTCCATTAAAGTATGAAGCATGTCATCTATGCTAGCAGAGAATTTAGGCCATAAACAATCCAGCATTAGAAAGCATAACTGCTTTCAAATCAACAACCCACCTTGGAACGTAAATGTGCCGTGAACGCTCATCTCATTTTTTGTAAAAAAGAAAACAAAATGTATAACTAGGTGACTTATTTCTGAAAATGCAGCCAACACATACTCCAGTTTACTATTTATGCAGTTTAACTGATAACTAACTGATCAACAAACTGTTTTGTATCTTGCCACTTCTCCTGCAGAACAGAAAAAACACCTTGAAATGTAAAATAAAAGCTACTTCTCTGAACAAAATAATAACAAAAGTACTAAATATATTGTGGAAGAAAAGAAGCGGGACACAGCACCTGTTGGAAACTTTCTCTCAAATGGCTTTGATCTTCAGGATGGCAGAACTCTAAAATATCTTTCCCCAGAAGGTCCTAGAATAAAACACAAGGCTGTGTGAAAAACTCAAACCACAACACAAACCCATGTGCAGATCTGCAAGTAATCCTTGCAGACATTAGATCTGCTACCCTCGATGGACTACTCAGTTAATCAGGGATGAATCATACAAACGAGGTTTATAGGCATTATGTCCCAATCTATATTTGTACTGCTGCACAGATGTATGTATTTACAAACAAATTTTAAGTGATTTTTGAATAGCTGCAAAAAAGTGTCTTGAAAAGACTGCCATTCTTTAGTACAGCACATTTTATGGCACTAATTTTTGTAAAAAGTTATTATAAAACTACCTAAAATCAAAATAAACAGTAAAAACAAATGAGCAAGAAATTATTTTTGCCTCTAAATTGCAACTGTTTAGAGTTATCTGAGGAAAAGTTGTGGTAGTCAGGAGTTCATTTACTGTTCTACCCAGTTCTGTGAGTAGCCTCCTATTCAGAGGAGCAGATGTAAGCCTAAAGGAAAATAGATGCCATAAATGACGTTTGTTTACTGTTCAATAGATTGGCAGAAGTACAGATCTACAGGACTAAAACCCTCTCCAAGCACCGTTAACTTCCTATCACAGAAATGTCTTCACTGGAAAGCTGTGCAAGGTTTAAAGCATCTTGCTGTTAGAATTCTACTTGGATGAAAAGCTATAAAAGGACACCGTACATAACAAAGGGGAAAACTGCACATTTTACAGAGGTGTGGACAGCAAAAAAAGTGAACAGCATTTAGTGCATCACATATGTATTATCAGCTACAAATATTTCATGTTTTGCTGCTTTTGTATTTAATGTGCAAATAGAATTCTCCTCGTTAGCTCTAACCAGTCTCCGCGTTTAAAGCGACTCACTGACCTGGGGCTGGTACCCAATGACACTGATGCACCTTGGGTCCACAAAGGTGATGACTCCATCAGAATTGTGCCTAGACAAGAACTCCGTGGGGACCGACATGCCGTTCATGTCCATGCACACTGGAGAGCTGGTTACCTACGACCACAACATTTAGTCCACAGAACAGTCACCTTAAGTAAAATTTCGTTACGTAGCTAAAGAACAAAATCTGTTGGCAGAGGGCTAACTACTGAAGGAAGTCATAACGACAGCACAGATAAATGACACAAAACAGCCTTTAGTCCAGTTTGCAGGGCAAATATCTCACCCCATGGCCCCTGCCAAGGCTTAGCAGCACAGCAAGAAAACAAATACACCAGAAGTTCCCAAGAAGGAGGGATGTAGCAAGGATGTAAGTAGAGCTAGATTCATCTCACTTTCTGGCACCACATTAAAATTAGGCATCTCAGTTCCTACTTTTGTCAACCAAGAATGAGATACTTGCAGAGGATGATTCAGTCCACCCATTTTAGGACAGCAAGGTCAATCTCTAGAAGAGGCCAGCTCATTATCTCTAGATATATCTTACAGGACCAGCTCAGACCAAACACTCAACTTTCAGGTGAGATGAACCCCACCTGAAACACCCAGAGAACCTGAGGCAGATGATATTAGACCAGCAAGTGGCTGCTCATAATGCTAAAACACAGTCCACCTATAAATGCTCCTCAAATCTCATCAGAATGATATTTTTCCAGCTCTCTACCTGAAACCCAGGCAGTCAGGTCCCTTCCAATCCATTCATTCCTACTGGGGCTACAAATGAGACCAATGTTTTTCTTACAGCTTCCAGAGCGCTCTCTGTTAATTAGGTCCCAATACAAAAAGAGCAAAATCTCTTTTTTTTTTTTTCTGTTTTAAAGCAGATTAGACGGTATAACTGTATGCAAAATTAACTGTATGCAAGCTTTCATTTTGCTGTGACAGAACAGAATGTTTAATTTGTGCCACTTGACTTCTTTGTGATTGAACCTACCCACAGAGCCTCCCTCACATACCCTGCTGCCCCTTCTAACGTAACATGTTTTGACATTCCGCATGCTAACAATGTGATTTTCTCGGGAACCATCTTTCTTTGGCAGCTGTAACATATGAATCCCTGTAACTTCCCTCTATCCATTAATGAAATATATTACGCTCGATTATAAAAGCATGATTAACCTAAAACACATCATGCAATACGTTTTTGTAGCTCTGCCATCACAACAGAGACATACTCAGCAGAAGTGCTAATGCAGTAACGTGCAGGCTGTTCCCCCCAGAGGAGACGGGTTTGGCACCTGTGCTCCAATGAAAGGGTCATTCTACCTCCTCAGAGAAAGTGATGCCATCCTAGCAGATGGCAACAAGTACAGGGCAAGAGGAGATCACGCAGGAGGCTCAAACCCATGGCAGAATTCCCAGACTGGGAAAATAAAAACCAGACTCCCTGCTGCAGTGAAGGAGATTCACTGCGACTGCTCAAGCTCCCACTCAGAACTCTCGTCAGCAATGGACAAAAAAAGAAAATGTAATACACCGATTGCAAACATCTGGAAAAAAAGAAAGTAATATTTTATTCTCACAGTTCCTTTGGCTGACATCACATCTGAACGCACAATACAATACACACGGAGAATAAAGCTGTTATTTTTGAAGTGCCACTTGACTGCCTTATCTTTACCATTTTCAGAGTAGCTCCTGCAATCACCGTTTTTCATGTAGTGGATTATCCAGAGAGAGAGAACGAATGGACAAATGGCAGGAAGTGTATCACTGTGTCGGGAGCCACTTCAACCTGCCATCTGCAGCACCTGCACTCCCACCTTTCTCACTATCTCAAATATCCCAGCCCTACGCACCCCAGAAACCAGCAGGTCTGTACGGGCTCCTACTCCAGGAGCGTCTTTGCTGCTGCCATTGGGTTAAATACACACATGCGCCAAAATCATATTTTCATTTCACTCTGTTGAAATGTTCTAAACCTGTCACTGGCTGCACATCGACATCCAGGCACTTCATATTTTGGAGGCATATTCAAAGTTACAGTCTAGTACCAGAACTTTGTGCAAATCCTTTACAACTAAAGCACAAGACTGGTTATGATTTCAGTAGTAGTTTATTTATATAAGGAAAGACTGGCATTACCTGAAGCCTTCCTATTGCCACGAGGCAATATTTACTACCTTGTCCCACATCAGTGTCTTCTTCTGGTATAGTCATTCCTGCAATAAACAGTAACAAATACTGTTACAATCAGGAAATTGGGATGAACAGAGCTGCTGCTAACCTGGTTCTGTAGTATTCTACATGCTCCAAATCATACAAAATAACCTTATTGCCTTCTCTAGGATTTGGGCATTATCTCTGGGTTCAGATCAGATGATCTTTCTCAGTTGTGCTTGATCTCACATACCTCACATGCATATACAGTACCCACGGCAGCAATTTTGGCTGCTGTAGACAAAACAGACAGGAAAATTCCATTATACACTGAGATGGAGGATAACATCTCCGTGAGTACTGCTCCGCAGCATGTTACTGGAACCATGTGGTCACTTAATATGTTCAGTGAATGGAGACATGTTCAGTTTTCTTTGTGAATAATATACCATAATGAGCCTTAAAAACCAGGCATAGCCCAGATTTTTCATTAACTTCAGGCTCACATTTAACAGCCAGTTTTAGTTTTTTCTATAATGGACTAAATCTGGGTCATTACGCTGAAAGACTAAAAAAATCTGGATGCTTTGCTGACAGTGTCTGTATCCGTTGTGTAACACGAGTAACTACTACAAACACAGGAATAATTTCAAAACATACATGTGTACTGTTTTCCATCTCAGTGTTTCACAAGCAGGAATGTTCAGATTAGCTCTGTTTACTTGCTGGTTGTCTAAGCCTTTAGCTAAGGCTATTTCCCAACTCCAATTTTGAGATGCCGGGTTCCTACGAAGCACTTGAAAAAACATCTTCCAAGAGTGACACTGCTGACTTATTTTAATTGATTTGTCAACTCTTTCACAAGGCTTTTCAAGGAATTCAGTCACAACAAGCAGTGAATCATTTAAGAGGCACTTTAAGGCATTAACGACATTATTGCAAAGCAGCTACCAATTATGAAACAGCAGCCACCTTATTCTTGAAATTTACAACTCCCAATGAACGTCGATCTTTGGACTGTGCAGAGGATGACAACATACAACTTTCTTACATTATGACCCCGAAAAATGGCTGTAAATGCTGCTGATTGACCTGAAGTATTCTCTGGAGGAAGTTATTTTGTATCAAAATAATTGAATCTTATCGGACGATCAGTTTCTAAATATCACTCTCCACAGGTATTTTTCAGTTCCCATTGAGCTATATAATAAAATATATAAAGTATGAAAGAAAAGACCCCACATTTTTATATAATATATTCAAATGTTATTTGCAATGGAATTCACAATTTTGGTGACTTAACTTCATTTGCAGCCCCTGACAGATAACTAGGATTTTGCCGGGGATCTCAAGAGCTTTACAAAGGAGGAATATTAGTGTCCCTTCTAACAAGCGGCAAACTGAGATGCACTACAAATTTCAGTGTCACATACTAAGAGATGGGCAGAAAGCCCTTGTCTTCTACACAATGATCTCGCTATCCAGAGATACAAATTAGGCCCTAAATAACTCCTTAGCATCTAAACCTATGTGATATCCCTCACCAAAAGCTGGGATACTCCTCTGAAATGTTTTCTTAGAAGCTGCATGAGAAGATCAAGGTGGCAGTGCGTGACCTTAAAGAGTACATTTAAAAAAATCAGTCATTAAACACATAAGTTAAAAATAACATTGGAAGAAATTGACACGTTATCTTTCAATTAAACATTACTTTGTGCTTCTGATAAAGGTTCCTCTGTGGGTTACTAGGGACCCAGACTTTTACTCGAGATCCTTCACTGTATGTAGAATGTCCTTGTAATGAAGACAACCTGCATTTACCCCCTGTGAGACTGTTCTGCACTGCCTGCAATTTGTCAGTTTATCCTTCAAGCAGTTAAATGACAAAACATTGTTTTGATACTTCACGCACCACTATTCCAGTCTCTTTTCTGTTACACACCAGGCAAACTACAAACCAGAGCCCCCAGGCAAATAAGTCTCATGCTCTGAGATACCAGCACAGCATGGAGAGCAAAAACCACTGACATGAAACTACAGTTAGGAGATTAATATTACAGAAGTATTTCGTTTTCCTTCCTTGCTGTTTCTACACACACAATTATTTCTTCAATACGATACCTGGTAATTAGCTAATGACAGCTCCAATAGGCAAAGGAACTGAATTTGGCTGCCTCTTGAGAAAAAAAAGAGAAAGAAAATCACCCTGAAAAAGCAGCAGCAAAACATACATGCTTAAAATTGCGTCCACTTTAGACAAAATTTTGGCAGATGCACGGCTGCTATCTGCTCACACACAAACTAAACATAGACTCCTCCACATGAGCAATTCTAATTTTAAATAGGTAGAAAAGGGTTAACTGAGAGTTCTGTGCAGTTTGCAGGGGTTGATAACTGGAATCCAGCAGTTTCACATCACAAAGAGGTGACTATAGGTGTGAACCAAGACAGGACAAATTAAATGATGCAGCAGTTTAGGATGGAGCACGAGGACGCTGACCCTGTTGCAAAAGACATGCAGCAGTGTAGAGAAGCAACCACGGAAGGAAAGCAGGCACCAGATGAACGGAAGAGTTGACCTGGCCCTTCGGCTGGAAGATGGCAGCAAGGACTGCAGCCCTTCGGGAGCGGGATGAGGAGTCTCTCGCTCCTTGGTCCTGAACTTCACAACCTACAAGTTCAACTTCCACCTGAAAGAGCAAACGTTGTAAAAGCTGGTGCCTGAGGCGATCCTGGTGACGTTCAGACAGCTCGATATGGGTGGCTGGATTTCAAAGATGGTGAGTGATTCCAGGTCCCACCAACTTCAGAGGACTTTCTTGGTGGATGTCTGGTACAGGGGCCTAAGTGCCGTTTTAAGGAAATAATTCTAGGCATTCTAGTTGGATAACCTTAACCAAAAGGTCCCTCTAACATGAACTTTTCCATTTGAGAAGGACAAATTTCAAGTATTTTCCCTTGACTTCAAAAGCTTTTTCAATCGTTTCCTTAGCGTCACAGTGTATTGCAAACAACAGCAAAGATATTCTACTGGATGGCTTCCACTTCGCACAATCTTTTTTCTGCAGCTTTCAACAAGGCTTTCCATTTTAGGAACTTGGTCCATGCTTGCTACTGCCCAAATAAACTCAAAGCAACATAAACAATCTCCAAAATTAAACCTAGCTAAGCAACACCATTTTTTATGTCACTCTGTTGCCAATGGAGGCTGCTGTTCTAATTTTCACTTTTTTTTTTTTCCCCCCAAGATGGATTACATTTGCTCTGTATAACACACTGGAAAATGTATTAGCTGGGTTATACCACAAGACACCCTATGAATAAAAAGCAATCTGGCTAGAATTAATTAATACATGATTTGCTAACCCTTCCCTAAAAGTGCCTAGAGTAAAAATACACCAAAATGATTGTCTGCTTGTGTAGGTTCTATTACTGACAGCATTCCATAGACTGAAATTGCTTTCTTTACTCTCTTGCTGATGGCTACAAAGTTTCAGCTGTGGGTGAGCTTCTATATGAGATGCATTGGCAGAAAGATTTACTTTTGCTTTAGCTTACTTACTATTGAAAATACTCCATTACGGATGAGTAAATAAAGATGTGTGTACAGTTCTTAGTACTGGTTTGTCCAGCCCTTAACGTAATGCAACGCTGCTCCTTAACTTTGCTAAGTACCATCAGTATCTCCAAAAAAAGTTGCAAAAGCCTCCAGGAAAGCAGCCATGAAACTGCTCTTTAGGAGATATCAACAAAATAAACATACATCAGATATTCACATTCTTTATGTGTAACCCTGGGACAGGCTTTATTTCTCAACACCAAATATATGCTCCTCTTGAATAACAAATATAGTGCTATGCTTGTTCAAGTTAATATCAACAATTTGCAAAGCTAAGCCTGCAAGTGAGCATCACAAATAGAATGCTGTGCCGTTAGAGGTTATATTTAATTTCCAAGTGTCCTTTATGCCAGCAAACCGTTTCCCACAAAGTAACGGCATGTGTTTGTGTGGACATAAGGAACGTTTTAGTTTCCCCGATGAGCTTCCAGTTGGCTCCAACAAAACAGCTTCATTTTCTGCCTTCTTTCTCTATCCTTCTGCCCCATATTTTCTGCAAGATGCAGAACAGTATTAGTAGATTTGTGGTTTTACTTCACTACACTCAAAAGCAAACCATTTATGAGTTTTTTGAAGGATGTAATTGAAGTGTCCAGTGGTCACAAGCAATGCCTGTTAATGCCTGTCTCCATCAGAACCATTACTGATAGTTACATGCCTGTGCATGAAACTGCACTGGGTGACTTTCTCTCCCATGCACAACAATGGAAAAAGGCTTTCACAAAAAAAGGTTGCAGATGTTTACAGCATACCAAGCAAAAATTTCGTGAAAAATCCCAACAAAAACTAGATTTTTTTTTTCTTTTTTTAAAAAGCCTTAAAAATGACAGCACTGCAAAGAATATTCAAGCAACTATTTTGTTTTGTATTGGAAGAGGGAGTACTTTGCACAAACGTCCAGATTCTGGCCAAAACTTTAAAATAACCTAACAGCTTTGGCATGCTGTGGTTAAGACGTTACCGTAAGTCTGACTTGGAAGACTAAAATGTTTCTTTTTTAAGATAAAAAACTAAGGAGAAAAAAAAGATTTCAACATTATTTAACATTATTCTGGGACTTTTAATTCAATGTTTTCGAAATTAGTATCTATCTAAGCCTTTTCTTTACCATGTGTTTTTCTGCAGGTCCTGGCTTTGATTTACAGAAAACTATGAACATCCTGACAGACTGTATCTTCTCTCTCCACCAAATATTTTCCATCAATTGTTATGGCATGGAAAAAAAAAAAAAAACAAACACTCTATTAGGAAAATATTGTATGGACCAAGTAAGATTCATTTGCTTCCAGGAACAAGATGCTCAGAGGGGAGGGGGGGGGGGGAAAAAAAAAAAAAAAAAAAAGAAGAAGAAGAAGAAAAGTAAATGCTTCTTAAGTTGAAAACTGAATGATCAGGAGAAGGTCAGAATTCCTCTGTTTTGTGACTGGTTATGAACCTGAAGCCTTGTCTGGGCTAAGGATCACAAGTTCTTCCAGCTGCGCTGCTTCGCTGGAAACAAAGGGACGGACAAAGGCTGGAATTGGTGCTCAGATAGTTTCAAACAAGGGTCTTTTTACCTCATTCAAAATAATCCAACACTACACTGTCATCCTTTAATCGAGTATACAATGTAACTGGGTGGAACATTGATCTGGAATATCCGACTCCTTTTTCCTTTGACTTCTACACGAAGTTTACCCCAATTACTCGAGGCCAACGCATAATTTATGGGGATGTAAGTGTGTAGGTATCATATGCCAGGTTTTGCATTTGAGCTTAGTTTTACCCTTCTTTTGCAGGCACAAGGGAGGCAAATTAATGGATCAAACACAGCCTGAACGGAGGGTGAGGCGTGATGCTTCCTGTCTTTTCTCTCCCATTTCTCAGTGAAAAAGGGGCTAAAGACAGTCTGCCAGTAGGTGAGCCTTGATGCTCCACAGAAGAGAAAAGCTAGGTTAGATGTGCCAGTGTTTTCATCCTGACCACAGACCTCAGCCGTAACAGACCTTAAAATACACCAGCTGTCTGTAGTTCATTTGTTTTCACCTGTTTAAAGTACTCAAACTACTTAAGAGATTCAGCACGGACGACTCACAGCAGCAGCACTGTCAGACCTGATAGTTTATTACACTAGCAATTATCACAGAGCAGATCTTGTCTTGATATTTCTGTATCAATAGTGATCGTTATACCCAGTGTGGGACTAAAAAAATTAACACACTGGCCACAGACAATGCAATACAATCCAGAAAGAGAAAATACCAGGTGCTAAACAAATAAGATTAAGTACAGATTTAGTGCATTTGCTAAATATTTTTTATTTCATTTATGGAAGTATGTTTTATGTGTTGCATATTAGTTGTATAATACTCACACCACATTGCATGGTCTGAAAGAAAAGGATATAGAGTTTATATCAGAGTGATCACTTGGCAATTGGAAAATAAATGAAAACGATCCTTTCCATCCTGAATTTTTAAACAGCTGTGACTTAGCACATTCCCAAGAATCCAGAGACAATGCAAAGGCCAGGGGCTTGCTACTCTCTAACTGATTTGAACAAAAGTGATTTTATTACAGGGTAGAAAAGCCTTAGCAAATCCAATTACTGCTGCAGTTATTTAATTTGCTTTGCAGATTACGGTTGAACTACCACTGGAAATAAGAACAAATGCAGTGATGCTGCCACTTATTTACCCAAACATTACTGGGGACCAATTCAACCCCTGGCTAATCCCATTCAACTCTGAAAAGTCAATGGATATGTAACAACCACGAACACCAAGCGGGCAAGACTGGGAAGGCAAACTAAGACTCATGAAAGAAGCCCCAATTCAGTATTATATGCCCTGAAAAAGGCACTCAGGCAAGACTATGATGAGTAACAATTTGGACGGGAACATAAAAAAACACCGAAATTCCACATAAGGCTGTCAAAATCAAAAACACCCCTTAGGACTGTGCTACAGTTTGGAGGTATTAACATTGTGGAGGAGCATTGGGATATCACACAGGAGCACCATGTGATTTTGAGAAGTGGAGTAATACAAATGGGAAGAAATTCAACATTACTAAATGCATAAGCATGCACTTGGGGACTAATAACAGTCATAAACTACAGCAACAGAAATGTGATGCAACTTTGTATTACTAATTGGAAGATCACACAATTAAAAGCTATTTTTGCTATGAACTGGAAGATCTTGAGTCGACAACTGAGAAAAAGTCAGGCTGGTGTACGTATCAGGTGATTTAGGATGCCAGCAGGATGCACTATACAGAAGAGAAGTCTGCTGTATCATGTGCTGCCAGTCAAGATAGGAAATATCATTTTCACTACACATCACTACAATTTCATCTGGAACAAGAGTGTATAGTGCCCATGACCCACATTTTGAAAAGCTAAGAGAAAATACAAACAAGTGCAGAGAAAAGACATAAGGATAAAGAATAGAACGCGTTGTGAGAATGGAAGTGTGAAGAAGTGGGCTGGTTTCACTGCGCATAGTCAAGGCTGAGAGGACTCGTCCTCCTTCTGGAAAGACATCAGAGCACTGGAGAGAGACAGAGACCCAAGGCAGGAAAACTCCTGCTTGATCTTTAGTGAAATATAGTCCAAGAACACACTGGCATAAACTTCCCATAAACTAACGAGAACTGGAAATTAAAGAGGTTGTTAAGCATGGGAAAGCAGTGAGGTTTTGGAAGAGCTGGAGAGAGGGAAACCAGATCACTAATATAAAGTGGAACTTAATGTGATACTTGGCAACTGGGTGCTCAAAGATCCAGAAGATCCTTTTCATCCCATGCTCCTGCTTTGCAGTGCCTGCTCCTGTCATACACTGCTGACGTTGTAACCTAGCACTGACACGAGTTCATGCATTCGCAGCTCTGCATTAGCAACATACATCCCTGAAGGGTTAGATCTCTTTAGATGTCCCAGAACATGCAGCAAGCCTTTCACTCAAGCTAAGCGAGGAGCTGAAAGCAAGCTCGTTTGACCTGCATCTTCCTGAAGAGACATCCCATATATCAAGCCTGAATTCAATTATGTTTGGAATTACCAACACACAAGTTAATCTCTTTGTGGAAGAAAACACAAGAAAACACCCTTTCATTTTCATAGAGCGATTTACACACAGTGTGCTCTCACTCTTTGGAGACAGAAATTAAACTGAAATATTTTGCCTCCTACAGCACACTGAAGTATATTAAATCCTATCAGCAACAAGACGGGAGGTTTTCCTCTTCTTCCAAAACTGCAATTCAGTAGGACATCAACAAGAAGTTCATATCCGTGTGCTGGTGTCTGCAACCCATTGCACGGACTTGATGCGAACCACCTCTTAGCATTCATAATCCGTGGACAAATGTGATTTATGTTTGTGGTATACGACTGCAAAAGGGCAGGACAACTCATGGTTTGATTCACGCCAGCAGGCGCTGTCACATCGCGAACGGTCTCTTCAACCACTGCAAGTGCCAAGGTCAACCAGCCCAGTTCATGAGGGTGTCTGGATGAGCTCCACTGTCTCCTCCTTGGATTTTTCAAAGGTAAATACTCCCATATGTAATACTGAGGTTGCTAAATGTTTTTCTCTGTAGTTCAAAGCAATACGCCAAGACTTGTTTGCCAGAAAACCAGCCTCAAAACAGAATTTATCACAAACACTGAACGGTCTCCACTAACACCACCACTCTGAAGACTTACATGCCTAAACTGAAATTACACATTTTTATACCTAGATCCTTGCAACTCGGTATTTAAATAGAAAAGCACTAGTTGGTGTTTTATAGAGGTGCAAATGCTTTGTGTTTACCTTCTTAAAATCAGGCCACTTTTTTTGGTTTACCAGATTGCAAACTTTTGGCCCCAGCTACTGCAATTCTGCATTACTGACAATTCCAACAGCTCTTTGTGCCAACAAAACTGAGAAAGGTTTCACATGGCAAAATGGAGAGGCCCTGAGTAACAACAGCCGATTTCTTGATATCAAAAGCTTCTCAAGATGAGACTGAATTGGTTACCCCACTAAAGTTCAGCCTGGTTTTGTACCAGTAAAGGAACCTGAGCCTGGTTTTCAACTGTCTTGCGGGCAGTGCGTTGCCCATCACCTCCAAGGGAGACAGATACACACCTGCTGGTGGCCAAGCCTTGATATAGCCAGTGCAATGGACAACAGCGTACTGGGCTTCGCCTTCTTTTACTGGGCCAAGGCCATTCCTAAATGAAAAGGAAACACAAAAGTATCATGTAGACTGACATGCAGAATAGCTTTATGCTTTTAAACTATGACTACTAATGATTTACTAATTTTTGCAAGTTATGTTAGAAACAACCAACCGCCAACCTAGAATTCTGCATGTCAGCTCCATTCCAAAGCTATTCAGGCTGTATCTGATTTCCATAATATTTATCTGAGAAAGATATCGGAGCTTATTTCAGAGACGGAGCTGGTTAAGACAAAGAAGCCGAGTGACTTGCTCAAGGTTTGCAAAAAGACCCAGCGACTCTGCCACGGCTGAATTTGGTGGCGAGTTCTTGTCTCCTGAGACCCAGTGCTGTTTTATGCTGTGTGCTAATGCAGATGTTTGTCCAGGTAGTTCTCCCAAATTGAGCATTAGCCTGGTGGAAAATGAGAGTGCTTATGGCAACTAACTGCTGCAGTAAATTAAATAATGGTACCTGTATCTTTTTCTCATGGTGGTTATTCTGTTCAGAGGTAAATGATCCAGAGGAGCATTTCCACACCTGAAAGTAAATTAATATTTGAAAAGGCTCAAAAATGAATACAAATACCCAAGAGAAAAACGCATCTTAAGGTGTTTATCAGTATATATTAGTAGACAATTATGGATACTTATTTCTGACAGAAAGTCGCAAATTCATGTTAGTAGACACTCCACTGTTTGCAAGAACAGACTATTTACTCCATCAAGTGAATTTATTTAACACTTGTTCGTGTATGTTTTGTGATATTTCTAACTATGTCTAACTGCATAATTTTAACAATCCATTTGAAACTAAGGGTAAAAGCAGTTCATTTTCAATGGAAAAAAAGGAAAAATAACAACGAAAGAAGTAATCATAATCACAAAGAAAGTTCACACTATTTGAGGCCCATTCTTCCCACGAGGTTTTTTTCAATAATTCTTTTTTTTTTTTACTACCAATCACTGCCAAGGAGAAGGAATGAACAATTAAAGTAAGGTTCAGAATTACAAAAACAACGGGTCTACTGGCATGTATAAAATTACTCTCGTGCACTGGAGTTTACAGAATCACGGTGCTAGGAAATAACTGCAATCTCAAATGTTGTTTTAAAAGCTGAGGAACAACTGTAAACAGCACAAAGAAGTCTTCCTCACGTGACCACTATGTGCAGCTTGGAGGAAAAGAAAGCAAAGTTCCAAGTGTCTCTCTGCCAGGCTGTATTTCTCTCTCCCCAGTTAAATGGGGAAAAGGAGCAACGGCTTTGAAGTCTAATTTTGCAGGTATGAAATATATAAACCCTTCACGAAGGCACCCAGAGCCATACATTCAGCTCCCTCACAACTGGAAGAATTCCACCACATAACTGCAGTACAGGGATCTGTTTTGATGTGTCAAATATTTTGCTTTGCCTGTTTCATTCCATAACAAATTCTGCATCATCTGTTTTCAACACATATATAGGTATAGGCTGCAGATGCAATTATGTACTTTCCCATCCTAACCACACAGAGAAATTTATTGCAGTAGCAGCAGGCATTTCATCCCATTAGCCCTACGACAACACAAGTGCCCACAAGCCCCAGTCAGACCCACTGGGCAGGCAGATCTCTTTAAAGAAGCCCAAGCAATGCAGAAGTTGGGAAATTGCAAAATAAAAACCCTCTAACAATTACTCATTTATCTAGCATCAACCGGCTGACATTTGGTTAATTCATACCAGGCTTAGGTTAATTCCTACATGGCTGGCAAGTTTGCAACTGAATTCCTGTTTGTCTTCAAGATTCTTTTAATATTATTCGTTTGCTGAAAAAATACACAGAATTGGGCTTTCATTACACTTGCGAAAGCTTTGTTCCCAAAGTACTGATTTGAATAATTTGACTAGAAGAGACAATGGCTTACATTCCAGGGGTGAAGCTGTCATGAAGTTCTCTGGGGAAAGCATCCTATACCCCACATTGACAAAAATAACTGCAACACACAAATGAGGTGCTCTTTTGTCATTCATTAAGGAAGACAGGTTTCAATTTTACTTGAGTTCCAAAAGCAAGCATTCTGGAAACGCTTAATGGGAGCATGCCATTCCAGCTTTGTTTTTTAAGCAAGGCCAAATGTCTGAAGTCTAATCTGAGACAGGACTGGAACCACCACAGGAATACCAGGTAAACATGTACCTCATCCTGCAAATGAAAGAGCGCCTTGATCCCATGCACATTCTCATTGAGGACTGCTGACCCTCCTTCTTCACTGTCCCGGTCTTCAAGTCCAGGATTCGTCCTAGAAAAGCCATGGAGAGCAACTGATGTTCAGTACATAAATTTAATTCAATCTACTACAAACTAAGTTGACACTAAGTTCATAAGCTAAACGCCATTAACCCAGCCAGGGGGAAAAAATACCAACAAAAAATCTTGATCCTGGTTCTCACATCAGTTATGTGCTGGCTTAACTAATGATTTCAGCAAAGCTGACTCTGAGTCATAACAGTGATGGCTCTTTTCTTGCTTGGCCCAAGACCAACTTCCAAGGCAGGGTCAAATGTCTGGAGGCAGAGAAGACAATGACAGCAAGCATAGCTTTTTGACTTGATCTGTTTGTTCCACTTTTTACCAGAACTGCGGATAAAGCAACATGCATCATTCCCCTGAGAGCTGCTTCTCTTTCCCTGTGCTCTCATGTCTATCCAAAATGCTCTCACCATATCACCACCTCACATACTCAGAGCTGCAGCAATGGTGAGGAACACATAAGACCAAGCTTGATGAGATACAGGATATGTCACAACAGCACTTGTGGCAGGGCCTTTTCATAGCTGATAAAAAACTGACACGTCAGCATATTTTTAAAGTTAATTTTCAGCTGGATCAGTGAGACGACCTGACTCACCACATAACAACATGAGTCTATGCAAGGTCCATGGCTGGACCGTGCTGAGCAGCGTAAGCTGAGTAGAAACCTCAGAATCTCACCCCACGGACACAGCGCTGAAAAGCGATAGCAGCAACTAAGTCACCTCGAGACACGACAGGATGGAGGGAGCGTTGAGCTGACACTCTTACAGTAAGTTGGGGCAGATCTTTTTTAAAAACCAAAGGTAGCAAGGCAGTAACAAATTAATCTTTCCATTCTCCTGAGACAAAACAGAGGCAGTGGTTGCTGCAATAGGTTCAGATCAGTGATGGCAGGGTCCAGGGTATCACCTAGAATCCTGTTGTGTATCACCAAAGAACTAACAGAAGGGACTACAGCATCTACAGCTCAATTGCTAACAGATGACCATAAAATGTTACACATTAGTAACACAGACAAGAAGTGAATCACTGGCCCAGATCCACAATGCTTCAGGTCTGGATGCAGCCACAAAAGTGACAGTGGGCAAGAGAAAAGCAGTGGAATAGCTGCTGGACAATGAAATGACAGCCACCAGTGCTGGTGACACACAGCCATGAGCAACCCTGCATGTTTAAGGTGGATGCCTTTCAATAACTGAAACTACATAAGCCTAAGTCTTTACTGTGATATAACTAGTCAAGTTTACAGCAATAAGATACCACACTCTGTCTGTACTAAGTTGAAGAAATTGTGCAGAATATATTCAAACTCTCCCTCACCAGATTTACTTAAAAGTCTCTGTCCAAAATTAAAGTTCTGAAACAACCCAACTGCCGAACATTAATTTCAAAATTACTGTAACTGAAAATACCTCCATCCATGAATGGGAATAAAACCACTACAAAACAGTGTATTAGTATTTTAAGTAAGGAACTAGGCAGCAGCATTTTATTCTTAAGGTATACTCCAGGAAACTACTTCTGGAGGAAAGCCATCCTTGTCGACAGAAGGTTAGATGTCATTTGGTGTATCTTCAAGGTGCATCTCAGATGGTTAAGAAGTTAGCGAGCCTGGGAACAATCCCTAAACACGCTTCAGTTCAAAGCACTGGGCTATATATTAATATTGATGTATGATTCAAGTGTGAGCTGGAAAGAAATCACACCACCGTATTTCCCAGCTCAGTTACGGTGACCCTGTGCTGAAGGATGGATCTGAAGTTCAAACACACTCCCTGTCCCTGCACCACAGAGTCCATCTCTCTGTCTCAATTTCTATAGCCAAAGCCACGGGCTATTTACACATCCCTTCAACTAATCACACAATTTAGAGAAATAAAATGTCATTAGGCAGGAGGCAAACTGACTCTCAAACAAAGGCAATACATGTCGAAGTAAATTAAGGCATAATATATGTGCAGGACCCAATGGCTGTCCAAATAAGCATGCAAGCCACATCAAACCATTAAAACCTTTTTCTTTTTGGATACAATAACTTTGTCATGCACATAAACAAAATTAAGAGTTCTTTTCTGTGCACATTTTTTTTTCCATTCCAAAAGAAATTCTTGAAGTGACACTAATAATCAAAAAGCAATGACAGTAAACGTAACTCAGACAGCTAACAAATTTCTCAGCTTTTATCATCCAAGAGCATCTATAAAAATATGCTTCACAATTACGTGGCTGCCAAACCTAAAACTGCTGACACGTGTTCCTTTGGCATGGCTGGAACCCCCAACGACAAAAGTCATAGTTTTTAAATTTAGCTTTTTGTTTGGCAATGTCTTAGAAATATGTACCAGATAACAAATAGTAGTCTAAATTTTGCCCTGACTTACAAAATCACTGCAGGGGGTATGTGGGGCTATGAGTCAGAGAAATGTTTAGTACATAGACATTACGACAAACCTCTCAGCAGCTTGTTCCAATAGTCCATTCTGCGTGTGTTAACCTTGTAGAGCTCTAACAATACAGTGCAGATTTTGATAAAGAACAAGCCGTTTGTATCTCATATTTTATTAGAAGCTTATGATCAAAATATATTAAAAAGAGGAAGAATTATAGGTGAACAGGTTAAGGACAAAGCCTTCTCTTTAGCTCAAACAAGCCTGTCATACGCCTGGGATAAGAGGGATGTCCTAGGACACGGCATACCAGGGCTCACATCTCAGCTAGACCTTTTAAGTTAACAATACCAGTGTCACCAGGTGTGTGGAGCGTATCTGGGAGAGTAAACTGGGAAACAACCCTCTGTGAGGTGGTATGTGACCAAAGCTGCCTGCGGCACAGGAAAATACTAGATTTTGGGAAAGGAACAGTTTAATACCCCCAGGTCCTTGCAGCCTGTGTCTGCCCACAGTATTGCGTACACACCGCTAAGAGCTTTCTCTGGAGAGCTCTCCTGGTTAACGATGGCAAGCTGGATACAGCATTACCCCTTTTTATTTTCCTGCTAACTGCTCGAAAAGCCATCTGCATTTCTAGATCTAGACTGACGGCATTCAGTTTTCACCACATAATTCTAAAGAACTGCAGAGAGATGAGAAATGGTGAAGTCAGGACAAGCTGGAGTTGTGCCACAGTATTTGTCATGACTTCTTATTGCTGTGACCATCTGCAACTGCGACAGTACAATGTCACCTGGTCTCAAGACAAGTCGCAGCTGTTTCTCCCCAAGCTCCCCGCCTGACTCCGAGAAGGGAATGTACAAACACAGCTCCGCTTCTGCCAGCGTGGAACTGCAAAATCATCTTCTACCTGCTTTAATATCAACTACAGTTCGCTGCAGCTGCTCATGTGATGGACCTTGGCAGGTCCCACACTGCAGTCAAGCAAACTGGCATAAATCTCAACTTGGCATCATGCAGACAGCTCAATTCAAGGGGGTGGCATGCTTTGATGACAGCTGTGACAGAACCATAACATATTCATACCTCAGTGTGTTCCTGCATCTTTTACACTGGTGCTGCTGCTACCTCGGTGACAAACGCTCATTTAGGTTTTTCCACAGGAAACAGACACAAAGTATATCTGATGTAAAAGTTGGCAATTATATTGTTATTAATAAGAAATATTCTAGGATGCTCCGAGAGCTTCTGCTAACTGAATAGCACACGTGCATTTTTTAAATTTCTTCTTCTAGTTTCTTCAGAAGAACAGTTTTAACAATTCAGTGCCACCACCTCCCTTATGAGCTTCCCCATAAATCGGTAATTGCATGTCGTTCATTTTCATATTAAACTTTTCTCCTCTTCAGCTCCAGACACAACCCACAGATACAGCAAGTGCACAATGTGTCTCCGTCACACTGGTATGTTATTACCATTTACAGCAGCTGCACAACTCAGAGGAAACCAGAGTTTACTCTGCTGCAAAAGAGAAAGCAAATAAATGAGCAAAATGCTTGTTAAAACCAGCACATGTATCCCTCCTCTCGGTCTGGGTATAATTGACAATTTGTTGAAATCTAGCCACTACGGTCCCCATTCAGAAGCCAGTATTGCTTAAACCTGAAGTAAACCAGTTGTCTTCTGGGCAGGAATCCACCATGCGACCCAGGAACCTGATGTCAGGCGTCATTACAGAAAAGGGCTGTAAGAGGGGTCCACAGAGGTGAGGACAATGTGCAAGAGATTCATTATTTGACTAAAATTAGAGGAGCCACATAAAGCTCTTCCCACTGAAGAGATTAGTTAGTAACAGATTCAGGTACTGAGGATACATGGCAGAAATATTCCCTTTCTGTTACTCTGCAGTGGGTTTTCAAAGATAGTCTAAAAATGTTCTCATAATGATCAAGGGGACAAATGTTCATATTGGCACCGATACGCCCCTTGTGTGTGCAAACAGTGAACAGCCTATGCACGAACCTTCCCCTTTTGGATCTCCACTTGCTACTGTGAATGTTCAAATACCTTTCCTGTGCTTGCAATGTTTGAGATGAACCTAAGCCAAGGATGAGCCCGTGCCTGCTGAAGTTCATGGGCTTTCAAATCTGCGAGTTTGGCTCAAATCCATCTTTACGCGATAGCGCCAGCCTGCTAGAAAATTTGTTCCTCCATGTAAAAGCACTGCATGCTAAGGTTTAGAGCCTGGTAATGAAACACAGTCTGTTGTTTGTTACTTTTTTCAGTTGGTTTTTGTCTGTTTGTTTGGTTTTGGTGGTTTTAAAACTCCATAAGGTTCGACACTTAATTCTACCACAAATGCCTTCTCTGCTGGATTTCCAGTTCCTAAGAATCCTACAGTCTCTAGTTTGAAAGAAGGGTTGTTACATGAGGGCATTCTGCAAAAATTTCAGTGCAAGTTGAAATAGATGTCTCTAAAAACAATCATACAGTTTTCACATCCTCTTTTGCAACAAAAGTCTACTACCTGTTTACAAAGATCAGGAGAAATTTGGTTTGGCCTCATGCCCACAAAAATACTGCTGGCAAAGTACATGATACAATTTTCCATTTCCCTGTAACTCATCAGTAGATGGACTGCTCTCTTTCACAGAATCTTGGACCTAATAGGGAAACAGGCTGAATTAATATATGGAGCCTCATCTTGCCCTCAGTACCTTCGGCAAGCTTTGTGCTGTAGTTGATAGTGTCTTATCTTAAAAAGAACAAGTTAGATATTTCATAATTATTCTCAGCCACCAGATTGTCTACATATTTCTTTCCAGGCAAAATAAAATAGAGGATAAACTAGGTTTAGCTTGGACAAGATAACAAAAGATGACTTTGTGCTCATCAAAAATACTCCACAGGCTACTCAGGGAAGACAAACAGGACACAGCAACAGTGCACCTAAAAATCCCTATGAAAACGAAAAACATCTTCATCTCACTATAAAAATGGAAAAAGCAAGACAGGATGCAGGAAAGCAAAAGGAAATAATTTTTTAAAAAAAAGTAAAGTTATGGTCAAGGCTCTAATGCTTCTGGACACAGCTCCAAATATAAGCTGACCCTCAAACTGCAGGGTCAGAGAACAAAGAACTTCTTCTGTGGTGATGCTCTCTATGAGTACGCTAAGTCTTTAGAAAGATGCACGTTTTCAGCTAAAACTACCGGCTGCCAGCCCACCACGCAGAAGTGCAACACTGCACGTGAACTACTTATCATTTGTAGGGAGGCAGAACAGAGAAGTCGTTACCGCTCCTGAGTGTAGTAGCATCAAAAGCCAACTCTGCCACTGCACCTTGGGATAGGAAAGATGTGCCTGAAGACAGCCACGGCGGCTGGACACCGACTCCACAACGGTTTGTACCAATATCAGATACAAGGCGCTGCTTGGGATAAGCAATAAAGTTCCAGAACAGGAAGTGAAGCTCTTCTTTTTTTTTTTTTTTTTTTAATTTTTCATTGATCGGTTTACACATGTGCACTGAGTACAACTGAACACTCGGCTTTATACCAACTGAGGTATTCAGCTGGCAGATTTCCTCTTGAAAACAATAGATGCATTACAAATACATAAACAAAATGTCTTCAATAAGATTAAGTAGCCTAAATTTGACCAATTTATGTTAAATTAATCTTGATAAGCTCATGACAGAGCGAAACAATTATTCTGCATTAATTCAACAATTAAAAGAAAATTTAAAAACTTTAAAAATTTATATCCTTACAATTGCAAGGAATAAAATTGTGTCTCATGTTAAATGCAGCTCAGCAAGTGCTTTGAGCCCTATTAATTTTAATAAGCATACATCTACCCTGTGGATCCCAATATAAAAAAACCAAACTACAGGTGATCTAAAAACACATTAGGAATCAAAACGGAAATGTAAAACCGCAAACACAGTATTTGAAGACTCTCTTTCCAGGAATTCACGTTTACGTAAACCAGAAGCAGCTCGCAATATAGAAATAAAACAATATACACATTAAAAACCAACTAAACAAACAACCCACACCAACCATGGTCACATAGTTCTTCTTCCAACATTCTGGGTTTTATTATTTACATAAAGGTAACGTTCACAAAAGCACAGACACATCTACCGTGTACATACACAGTCCCAGTCCTGGAAGCCCAAGTCTCTGCTCTATAAATAACAAAATATCTGCTGTAGGGTTGGTGAGACCGAGAGCAACCGCCATAGCACAGAAATGCACTGCTGGTCATCCAGGTGTCCTCCAGAAACAGAGCGTCCCTTCAGCATCACACCACCAGAGACAGGAACTATGTGAACACACCAGACGATACAATCCCAATAAAACTGCACTCACAAAAAATGCGTCTCTCTGATCTCTCATTGAGGGAAAGCAAACACATGAGCAATAAGAAGAGCCTGACACTCAAAACAGAGTTGGACTTAACGCCATCCTAACCTCAAATTACAAACTAAGGGCAGAACCACGTGAGGAGCACCAGTTAACACTGTGCACCCAAGATCAGCACTGATTTTCCAGCATGTCTTTCACTCACACCAGAGGTTACAGAGCAGCTCCCACAGGCAACGCTGCTAACCTGTTGTTTATTCTACCACCACTACTTCATCTTTGCTGAGTCTTTTAAATCTATGACAAAGAGACGTGATAAAATTTAAAACACACCGAGAGGCCACGAAGAATACACAGTTCTAGAAAGTAAGAGCCTGATGAGGTTGTTTTTACAAAACAAATTTGCTAACTTGTGATGCTTAACTCATTCACCAAAACCCCTGCTCGTCCACAAACAACCCAACGTGCAGACACCGGACTCCCGACACACCAGAGGCTGCATCACCATGTGGGACCACTGCCATGCCCACAGAGATGCAGATGGGCTCCTAATAGGTAGCAGGCTTTTCTCTTTCATACCGGGGATTAGTGGTGTACAGATAGTTTTAATTCGCATGTGGAAAGGGTCTGTTCTCCAGGCTGTCTCTCTGCGTTCTGCCTGGAAGGTGTCTGGTAGCACAGCTCATCCCTTGCTGGTATCACAGCTCGCCCCTTAGTGGTTATCACAGCCTTCATGGACCATAATCGCAATTTCAGTCCCTGGCTTACGGGACATGGGAGGAGTGGGGTGGAGGAAACACGTTCCTAATCCTGCGGAGATGGTTGATGCAATCTATATCTTTCCTGATATTAAAATCAGGATCCTATCAGACCTTTCAAGGAGAAGGTCAGCAAGACTTTGTGGGAGGCAGCACTGTGGTGGGAACACGGTCTCCCCACACACACGTCCCACCCTTGCTGCCCAGCTGGTCTTATGGTACAGAGACGATGGGACCTCCCCACCAGACACTGCACCCCACCAGCGAGGCCGTACAGCAAGCCAATATATATACTTCTGTCCACTGCCATATAGGATTTTGTGCCCTGGCCCAACTTTTCCAGAAGAACAAAGCCACAGGTACACTGGTACACCAATATCCCTTAAGAATACAGTACAACTGTAACATCAGTCAGCTTCACACAGCCTGGAACAAAATCAGGGACCACACAGGACCTCCAAGCTGTCCTGGTAATGCACACGTATCAGCCGAGAAGCGTGTGGCGTGGCAGGGATAAAATGCAATTGCTCCTGCTCCAAAGCCAGCAGTGCCTTCCACCCAAACGTTAGATCGCTTGAGCGCTCACAGCCTGGGGCTTCACTGCTCTCACAGGCTGGTTCTATCATGCAGCAGGAACCCTGCATCCAGAAACCCTGCCCCACTGCACACACCGCTGCATTACAAAGCATCGCTAGTATATGATAAACAAATATACCAGTATGCGAAATAAATAACTGGCTCCAAGCACGTACTTCCTGTTGGCAGACATTAAAGCAACTTTCAGAGGAGATCCACACTGTTTTAAAGATGAGGACACTGAAGCCCAAAGGTGATTTCTCTTGCCTGCAGTCAGCCAGCAGCGGAGGTGCAGTTAGGAATGGGGTCCAAGCTACATAAGCAATATGAGTTCTCAACACACTGCAGCTGTAGATGAAAATTCTTAATATTATAATCCCCAGTGATACTGAAAGTCCATAAAAAACTCATGACAACTATATGCTTATAATGGCATAATCAGCTTAAATGAGAAATAAACATGATGATGCTTCCAAAAAAAGGACTATAGGCTGCGTGGCTGATTCATCTTTCTTTATATCCAGTGATAACCTCTTGATGTATAGAACCTGAAACAAATTTGCCCAAATAGGGAAAAGAAATCTCACTTGAATTGAATACTCCACTTTCATGATGCTACTTACAACTAAGACATGCTCTCTACTGCTCATTTTTCCCTCTGCACTCATGAAAAAATTCCTGAACTACCTATCCTGTAACGACGGCTAATGTTCCACTTATAAATATAAACCATCAAAGCTCACTTTCCTCACTAGGCTAGCTTCTCAGGGGGACTATTTGAACTTCTCTAAATATGTTAAGGTTTACATCATCTAATTGCAAAAGGCGTTGTATAAGCATTAGAGTCAAGTTATGACATTCTTACAATAGAATGAAGAGTCGATCCAATCAACAGCAAAGTTAAAAAAATAAAAAAAGAAGTAATGCAATTGAAATGTAGCTATTTTTAAATATCTGTCTGTCCCCTACTTACCAACTGGAGACACTGACCCACAAAGGGGGAATTGAAAAGCTTTCTCACCCCCTCTTGTTTTTCAATAAGAAACCCCTCACGTTACACAGCTGTTTGCTTAATACCACTTGTTCTTATAAAAGCCCACGAGGCCAAAAGGTCTCCGTTGTGCCTGCCTTCATGTTTGACTAACCAGTCTGCATCATGTAATTCTCCACAGTGTTGGGCAAATATGCATCATTTTAATTAAATTAAAAAGGAAACTATGTGAGCTTTTGAGCCTTGCTATTGAGTTAATTTTAAGGGACTATCTGGAGGGATAGTGTTACAGATCACATGCAAGTCTCTCTGCTGATGGACCTGGAAAAATTGTATATAAAAAACCAAGCAAATAATTCAAAGCACATGTTGAAAGTTAAGTTATAATGCACACAAAAAACCAAAACCCACAACATTTTAAGGACTAAATGTATTTTGAACTCTCAGCAATGGTTATCTTACATATGGGAAACATTCAGTATACTAAATAAAGTAGCTTATAGAAGCCCATACAGATGTGTAAGCTCTCCTTAGACATAAATACAAGAGCATCTATTTCCATTTCCAGTTCCCTATCTGTAAAACAGGATGATGATCCTCTCATTTTTCATCCTTGCATTATCCATATAAACTTTAGCAGCAGAAGCTTTATCTTGCTATAGGTTTGCATAAGTCCTGCCACAGCCACATTCTGATCTCCGCAGGTACTTTCAGGCCCAGTCACTAACAAATGTCACCAAGTTCACGGTTCAATGAGCTGGGCAGTTGGGGCAGCACTTCTCTTAGAATTATCAGATGTATTCGAAGGAAAGCCTGAGCTGGAGAAAATTCTCATACTAAGGTCTGCTGGTGATCCAAAATACAAAGAACTCCTCAAAATACAGAGCAGACTTTCTATAACTAGGAAAAGGATAGAAAACCCCAGAAACAGTTACTCCAAAGCACCATCAGCAGAGACTCCCAAGGCAGGACAGTTATCCAAAGTAACTCTGCAATACGTAACTTATTCTTTTACCATTCACAGCTGCATAATAAATCAATACATAAAGGTTGTAAGTAGCTTTTAAATTAAACTATTTGTTTCACTCTAATGCTCAGCAGGAAGCTTTACTGAAAAACACTTCTGCCAAAAAAGCTCCAACTCCTGGCATTCTGTATTACTATTACTTCATTATCAAACTCAAATAACTAGCTTATATGCTTTATTAGTAAATACTAGTATCATCTGGTTCTGAAATTTGGTTGTGATCTGTTCCACATCAGCCGGTGACACACCATGGAATAATCCATTAGAGGAAACAAATAATGACTGCAAGATGACTTAGTGAGATATTTTGCTGGGGACAGAATTGAATTTTAACACATGAGGAGGGAGATAGAGGGAGGAGAACAAAAGGCCCAAAGATGCTGTCTGGTTGTTTTTATAGGCTACTCCTTCAGTTCAATTAAAATAAGGTGTGTGGGGCAAAACATCATGTAGTTTTAATTATATTTTTGGAGACTCAAGACATCTAGAAATTACATGGAAAAAAAGAAGAATATTTGATGACATAAATTCGGATCTAAGGCAGTACAATAGAACAGATAAAACCATGGAAAACTGACGGTGGGCCAGGTGACCAGGCTGGTACGTGCTTTCCCCTCTGTGCAGCTCTGCAGGGTCTCAGCGAGGAGCACGTGGGTGCCGTGGGCTCAGCAGGCGGGGGAAAGGCCAGGAAAGGACCAGAGACTCTGGAAATCCTGCCTCTGCTGTCCCAGTATTAATAAATAGGAGAGCTTCAGCTCAGGAAGGAGATGACAGCAGCATGGGATAACTCAATTATTCCCTTTGGAAGCAAGTGGACACTCGGGTGGAATATTATCACTCCCAGGCACCACTCCTCCCTCTGCCTCCCTAGCCTGGTGCCACAACTCACCACGCAATAATAAAATGTTTTAGTGCATTGTACTAACTTCATTGAGACAACATAACACTCAAATTAGGCTAAAGGAAATTCTCGTTCTCCACAGGGCAGATGTTAAGGGTAATACTGCACCCTCTCAGAATCTGTGGAGTTCCCATCAAAGCAGTGAAGCATCTGAGATTTACAGAGGGTTGCAAGCAGGGCCAGTGCCAAAAGGCTCCAAGAGGCACACAAACTGCTTTACTGGCAATGTGTTAACCAAAGACGCTGGTCAGGTACTTGTGACACATTAGTGTTTTTTAAAGGGGGAAAAAAAAAAATCACTAACTCCATGTATTTCATCATTTTTAACAAAACAGAGCAGGTTGAATAAATATTGAACATTAAAAAAACCTACCACCCTTGAAACCCAGCAACTGAAAACGATCCAGTCAAACATCTGTGATAACAGACCTAAGTATCCGGCGGTTTCTGAGAGAGAAACTCAAAGTGAAGACTGAATAGAGACCACAAAACCCACTTGCACATGCGTGCCCAAATACCTGAAAATTCACCTTAAGAGCACTCCCTAATGCTAATCAGGTGTCATAAGTCTGTCCCAAAGTACTAGGCTAACATTGCTTCCTTATTTTGGTAAAAACATGTGGTGACCTCTCTAAACCACCATTATAATTACCAAAGTAATTCAAAAAAATGCAGCTTATTATCACTAGTTTTCCTTCCAGTACTATCCACCCAAATGGAGTGTCTCAGCAGTGGGGATACCACTGGGTCACTGTGTTTGTGTAGGAGTTGCTTTATGAACTGTTTCATACATAGCTGGCTTCTCCCAACATTTGGGATTTTTTTTCCCCCAGAAATGGCCCAAGAGACCAAAGCAAAACAAACTTCACTTGGAATCAGCCAGAGAGATTAAATGTACCATATGTTTAAAATATGATCATTTTAAAGTACCTATTTTTTGAGAGCAGACTGGGTTTTTCTTATTTCTCTGGTACTGTCCAGTGTGTCAAAGAGCAAGAATGGAGCTCTAAGGCCTTAAAATCCTGTTTCTCACATAAACAATACAAAAAGCCGAATTCTACCCTCTGCATTGCCCCTGTAAGATCAAGGGACCACAGTCGCTGGTCAGCCACAAATGAATGAAGGATTTGTTTCATTCACTTCAACTGAAAAACAGGGCGACCCACTTGCAAAGGAAACGTTAAGTCCCTTATGTGTAATTTAATGCACAGAGTATCTAAAGCTTTCCTTATCTGCCTTCTAGAGAGCCCAGCACAGCCACAGACTCAGACGGCTCTCACTCACCCACTAAGCTTTTCTCTTTTGTCACCTGGAGTTGGCAAACCGTGCTGGATCAAACTGAGTGACGACGGAAGAGAAGCTGAAGACGTGGAGGCTTTGGGCATCGCTTGTAGGCACGTGCCAGCGAGATGGCCAAGATGCAGATGCTGTATAGACACAGCTCCATTGTTTCCTAAGCATCTGCTGCACTAATTCCTTTGCTTCTAAAGAGAATGGGGATGGGAGAAGCAGAACATTCATTTCCTCCATCCTACATGTGAAAACCCCACCAGCTGAACACACTAAAGCTGAAACCCCACAAATTCCTACGCTCGGCACTGCCCAAGTTCAGAGGCCATCTCTGGCTGGCACTGTGACCGTCCTGCTATGAGAACAATCAGTCCACAAAAATGTGGACGGACTTTTTTATTTGGAACAATGGCACAACAACGGGCTGGTGTGTATGGAAATTCTTACATCTGAAACATCCTCTTCACTCTCCGCAATGCCGGTGGGACCACATAACTTCACTGAAAAACAGGTATCACATGCTAATTTGGTAGTTGTTAGCAATAAGCCAAATCTCTTCCAAGATTTCACACTTAAAATAGGAAAAGATGCCTTGCCAAAATTGGATTTTCCTACAGGAAAACCAGACTGAAACCTGAAATATTAATACTTCATTTGCATGAATCACTCACATTCTACACATGGCAGTATGTTTCAAGAATTGTCCCCTCTTTTTCAGGGGACAATCTCAGTGTTGAAGCTTCTGTTTTCAAAAATCTCTCTGTTCCCCTCCATTGCAGGTGCAATAATCCTGGCACAGCTGTCTCCAGCCTCTGCCCTTCTAAGGAATAAATTGGGGGGGGTGTGGGTGGGTGGAAAAATCCTATAAAATATTAAGAGCCAAGTTTCAGACAGTCCTGCAGAGACATAAAAAGATTTCAGGACATCTCGTATCATGTATATGGAAACTTTATCTCCTGCCCATCCTGCCTGCTTTGCCGTGTGGTGTTTACTGGATGCTTGCTTGTCTTCCCTCTACAGGCTGCGATGTTTCATGGACATTCAGTGGAAACAGCTGATGATGAACCAGTTTTACCCTGGGGTAAAAAGCACAAGTAGCTAGTAACTCTCCCTATAAACAAAAAATTATACAACTCATTCCCTACCTGCCTGGAGGCTGATGGTCTGACTGGGTCAGTCATCCTGTGCTTAGATGTTAAAATCTAAAATACTGGGATCTGGTTTTAATTCTCTGTACTCTGACTTCCTAAGCTGCTGGGCTGGGCACGTTTCAGAGACGGGTGGTTCTTTAGGGTTCATGTACTTAAAAGAGTTCACAAACAGATGTAAAAAAAAAAAAAAAAAAAGAAACCAAGTGCTGTCAGTGAAACAGCCCTTTACACACAGACTACCTTTCCAATGCACAAACCTCAGATAAATGTGCTCTTCAGAACCAAAGCCTAGAAAACAGAGTCCCAAAGGAGCTTTACCTACAGCTCCTTGTTCTGTCAACTGTCTCAGCAAGGACACACTTCTCTGAACAAAAGGGGTTTTTTTCTTTTTTCTTATCTTTTTTTTTTTTTTTTTTTTTTTTCCAAGGAGAGTTAAGAGCTCTGGGTAGAAAAGCATCCGTCTGTGGCCAAGTATCTTAATTTCTACAAAAGACACAGGGAAGACAGAGCATTTGAAAACATATTTTTTCTATACAATTTTTGGCACCAATAACCATAAATAGACTTTTTAGCCTTGTAAAAAAAAAAAAAATAGGCCTATCAAATTTCCACCTGAATGAGAAGCTCCCTGTGTTGCTAATATAATGCAGAAGTCATCCCATTCATTAAATGTTTTGATAATATATTATTTGTTCATTACATATGAGTTTTACTGTTACTGATGATGACATTTAGCGCATAACAGAATTACATTTGCCAAGGCTGAGTTTCTGGTCATGCCTCAGGTTAGCCTTTGAATTTCTTTGGAGAATTCTGCACATGAAGCCAAATAGGAGTCTCATCCAGCTCTTCTCCGTATCAGTTACGGTTTCCCCTAAATCGTTCCTTGAGGTCAGAGTTCAGTGGTCACGAGTTAAGAGCCACATCTGCATTCACTGGCTGGCTGTCCATATGAGAAGAATCCCTTTTCTTCTATGAAAAACTGTGCAGAAATCAGAGTTGGAAAACTGACATGGAAGTATAAGAGAAGCTCACAGCACAAGAAGTCCTGCACTGATTTTCAGGAAGACTATCTGTTATAGAGAGAAGCTATTCCTAATCTTTCCTTTCACCTGGTTATTTACCATTTGTTGAGCGCTGCCCATCTGTTCAGTGCTGTGGAAAGCTTTACTTTGCTTCTCCACTGGTCTCTGGCACTGCCCTCTTTTGAGTTAAACACTTATTTTTCTCATTTTTACAGATAATTTGACTCTATCTACATCATCTGGGTTTTGTGGCTCTGTCTACAAACTGTGCTTGGTAACAGAAAGCTTTGCAGCCAGGCAGAAAACTGCGTATGCTGAAACCATGATTGCAAGACAACACATTATTTGAACGTTCCATGAGATTAGTTCCCCAATCCAAATCTCTGCTTGTATAACATGGGAGTGATATTTCCATAATATTCAGGAACCACAGCAAATTGTCACACTATGGTCTTTTCTTCTAAAAAGGTACCTATCAGCTCAATTTCTGCTGTGGTCAGTCACTATTTCCATCATAAATTTCTACTTTTTTGGACTTATAAAATACAGCAATAAAATATCATGCCAAGATTAAACTTGGCATACAAGTTCTGTCCAGAAGTAACCTCAATTAATCTTTCTCAGCTAGCAAGTAAATTGACTTAGTCATTTTTAAGTCACTTGAAAATGAAAGCTGTAGAGGTTCTGGTTCTCATCACTTTCCTGCAGTCACACGTCTGCAGTTTAAAAACCCCTTAACGACTCGGCTAAAACAGTTTATGAGGATACCTGAATGTCCTGAGGAGGCTTTGTGCCACGGATGGGATTACATTTGCTGCTCCCTGTCTCACCTTAGCTATAGAGAGCGAGGCTGAAGAAAGATGTCATAGCTGGATTACTATGTGCTGTGCTGCTTGGGGCTCAGAATCAAATACAATAAACTTGGGTGTTTCCCATTTGGACCACTGGAGATGTTGGCTGCAGGAACAGGGACCTCACAGCCTTGACAAGCTCATCTCAGACACACCATGGAATCACTTGGAGTTCTTCCAGGCAACCATACAGAGGTACCTATATTCCTCATTCTGCTCTTTCATGAACTGCTTATGGAGAATTAGATCAGTAGAAATCAGTCTGGCAAAGTGTTCTGGAACACTATATTTTAACAGAAGGACAGTCTACTGCAATACTTGCTCAGTCATTTTTCGGAAAGTGTAGCAGATGTATTCTTCACAAGTCGTTTTTCTTTGCACTTAAATCTAAGTTCTGTCGGTTCCCTGTGCCATTAGAAATTTGTTGTCCGCAGCTGTTCAGAGGCTCTCGCTTGCCTTAGGATTCCACTGTGCTGTGTGTTATTCAGCCTCTCACAAGTTCCAACCCAGAACCTGCATCTGAATCCAACATCCATCAAGTTTCATGAGTGCATCCTAAGGGGAAAGAGGTCTTTGTTAATGGATCCTACTGTGGGATCTGATCTTCCTCCATATTTGAAGTGATTTGTTTTCCCATCTGCAGATTTTCAAGAACAAAGAGGGAAAATAAATTATTACTCTGAATATCTGGCCCATTCTGATTAATCAGGCCAATGACGCATGTAAAGACTTCTTGGGAGCTCTATTTGTTGCTATCATCAGCTGCTGTATTTTCTAGAGTATTTCAAACCGTACATATACTTCACAGTTCAGCTTTCCTGTTACCACAATGTGTTAGCAATTAATGTGCAACAAACAAGCAGACAATTGTTCCATTTCCAGGGAATAAAATCTCCAGGGATCTAAAATGGAATAGAAACTATCTATCCTTCTCTATATCCTGAGAGTTAAAAATAGAGCAAGCAATTCACTCTGCAAACACACCATGGGGTTTAGGCCATAGTTAAACAGCCACTTCAATTTGGCATATGGTTTTACTGTTCCTGAAGTCCTGTCCTCTCCTTACCCTTAACTATTCACCCCTGGCTTCTCCTTGGTGTTAACACAAGAGTTCAAGCAACCATATGACAAGGAGGGCCAAAGAACTGGCTCTACCAAAACCAATTTTTTTTTTGCTTAGCTTAGTTCTCAGCCTTGATGTGACTCACTGTAGTACCACACAGATGCCAAAGGAGGAAAGGGTGAGATGAGGTGAGGATTGCATAAGCTGGTGTGACTGCCAAAGAAACGCTCATGCAACCACAGCCCCAGTCCCAGTCTTATTCCTGGGGGCAGAAATGAGACAGAGAGCCTGCTTTCTCCACCAGCTGCTTCTCCATCGCTCCCCTTTGGCAGTGGCAACTCCCAAGTCCTTGGGGTCTGGACCAGCTTCTCTGGGTAGCAGGATTGCTAAGAGGTGCTGGGAAAAGCCCAGCAATGCAGCGCTAATGATCAACGCTAGAAACAGGACAAACAAATACAATCAAAGGACATGGCTCTGATGGAGGAGGTTACAGGGTCGAGAAAATGGACCCTGAGAAGATGAAGAAGAGAGGAAAATTAAAAATCATAACACATCACGACACCTTCACCTGCAAAACTCTTTGTTTTCCCTAAGCAGACCCTGTGCTTGATGGACAGAGGTCACTAAACGATGGGGATTTTCCTGCTGCATGCAGTGAACTTCACTTTGAGCAGGAAAAACGTCAAACGCAGCTGGCTGGCTTGCAGTTTGCATCTCTTTCAAGCTCTGTGTTGCCCTTTGCTCTGCATGAAATATAACTCTGGAAAGTAAAGAGAGATTTGGGGGCTGCCCAAATGGTTTGACAAATACTGGCTTAAAGGAAATGCATTTGCCTACTTGACTTCTTTTAAAATGTCACTAAGGCACCCATTATTTCTGTTCACTGCAATATCTCATTTGATTCCTACCTGGTACAAAGCTGCAACTCTTAATACGGCTTGTGTTACAGGAAGGAGGGTGTAAGTGGTTGAGAATCACCTTGCTCCCAGAAAGGTATCTCAAAGGAGGGAGAGAGATGCTGCTGAAGTCCTGCCGCATGATTTTTATAAGCAAATTGATGCTGGGCTGACAGTCGTTGTAGAAGACTGCGTTTCTTATTTAATGGTACCTTATGGGGTCAAGGAAGTGCAAGTTTAACACAGCCAAATCTAGAGCTTTGTGTTTATCTATATGCTCTACAGACTGATAAGACTACTAGTGTACTAATTAAATGTACTTCACCAGCCAAATCTTTAAAACAGAACTACTCAAAAAGCAGGACTGTATTATGATCTCATTGCTTTACACTGATTTTATTAAAAAGCTAGAAAAATGCAGCAGACACCTTAAAAATCTGTTCTTTCATGATCTTACGAGACATGATGTACATACAACTAGATGTCTGTGCTTGATTCAGAAGCAGACAATTGTGTTTATGGCTTGAGAGATGTTCAGCTGGCCAAAAAATTGCACAGTACACGTAACCACAATAACTTTGTAAAGGAAAACTTGCACAGTGTGCTCCATATAGTTAGGACCAATTACTTACTGTTCTTACTTGCACTTGCTTGGAACAGTTGTAACTACACACACTCTCCAGTGTGTAAAAAGCACCCTTCTACATCCAGGCTGCCTCTGCACCTTAAGGAGTGTAGTTAAGCAGGCTACCCTGGCTCTGAACAGGCTGATGTTTTCCTCACACTGCAAGAATGTTCAGTTGTCCAGGTACAGCAGATTTACGGGCCTTCTGTGCCAATCTAACAACTCAAAAAACTCAGGCAGGGAAAAAAATTAGCCCTATAAATACTATTATTTGAACTTCTCTTTCCACTGGTTACAGATGAATATTCAGTGTAAAAGAAAAGCACACAGTTAAAATTGGGGAAAACACAGTCGGGTTTTCAGAAGCATTCTGCGTTTGTCTAGTCCTGCTCTAGTTTGTACAGGTTAAGCCCCATAACTGAGCACTTCTGGGAGTTGAAACATGACTGTTCAACTGAGGCTCTGCAGTAATTGCTTCTTGGAGGAAGATGGTAGCACATTAAAATGTAATACATGCTACATGATAAAAACAGAGGCTGTGCTTTTTTGCAAGTCTCGTGGAATGAAACTCAGCTCTTTTGCTCTGCACAGGTTTCCCTAACTGTTCACTTGGCTTCAATCCATCTGGATTTTCACCACAGAATTTTACTTTGAGTTTCCAGTTCTAATACACAACAGCTCTGCCAAAACCACATCACATTCAAACCACAGGAAATCATGAATTTGGCCCTGTTTTGACATGGAAGCTGTAAACAGTGTGCAGGTTCACTCAAAACTGGATCACTGTCCTTTGAGTTATGAAACACAACAAAACTTCCAGCAAACCAGGTCAGAATTCTGAATAACTAAAGTAAGAGGAAATTAGGTGACTTTTGCATGGATCAAGACTTTGTTATAAATATTTTTCCCTAGCTTTTTTCCTTCAGCTGTGAACATACTATGTGGAGGAATAAAAAGAGAAGCCAAATTTCCTGCTTTCCAAGTTCAAGTCAAACCAGGATTGAGCTAATTCTCACAGCTCTAACATACATGTATCATATTAAAGACAAGGGTAGTTTCCTATCGGCAGTCTTGAGTACGAGTAACTGTAAAAGCCAGAGTTAAACTAAAGATATTAAGATGGTTTAGTTTTATGTGCAAAATGGTAGGTAGTCAACTTACAGCTAACTTACACCACTGCTACAGGAGCAAGCCTCCCATTTAAAACCCACTAGATTTTTAGCTGCCAAACACTGGGTTTTTTCCCCAGGATTCCCGTTATCAAGCCACAAGGAATTTTTATGAAAATGGAAAAGTCTAAAGTATGACTTTTGCCTTCAAAATAAGCACTGCCCTAAAGAAACACATATTTGTAAAGAAGTCACAAGTTCATTGACGACGACAGGAAAACAATCTAGATTTCCAGACCAAGCCTGAAAACCATCCAGATTCCAAACCTACCCAAGCCAGAAGTTTGAATGCAGAGCTACGTGAAGGTGGATTGACTGAAGTCAAACAAGTAGGAAGCAAAATGCAGTCATGCAAAAGATTTATATTATGGCACTGCCTGCAAAAATAAGCGGTTTAATCTTGCTGAATTCCATTTTTACCAAATTCTTAAAACAGGCATTTTGAATGTCAGAAAAACTCTGCAGGGATCTGTAACACACAGAACTGTACATCAGACATATCTGACCTGTCATAGAGTTTTCGGATGTACACAGTTGCTCTCGCAGCTTCTCCACGTCGTCTGGATGAACCTGTTCGTACAAAGTGCTGCCAAACCATTCAGACTGTGGCTGGTTCAGCACAGGAGTCACCGAATCCGATACGTAGATCACTCTTCCCGTCTCAGCTGCAACTACAAACAGGAACCCATCTGCAGCCTCCAGGATAAGATGTTTCAGTTCCTTCCAAGGAAAGGATTTGATTAGAATGCCAGGAAGAAAAGGGAATTAAATAACACATGTGTCACTGCCAAAGAATATTGTTTTCTTGTGATCTTAGTAGCTAATCACAGCCTAAGCAGAAATTTTCCCTGTATTGCTGATATAACAACACAACTAAACTTGCAGCAAGCCATAAATCGTTGATCTTAATAACAAACAACACTTTGTTTTCCTTTATTACCTTTCATCTGTTGATCTCAATGCACTTTAAGAAAACTAAGTAACTAAAACTCATTGCATATTGTGTGATGGGCATCTAACATTAAAAAAATAAAAAGTTATTTCAGAGTATAAACAACGGAAATGAACAGCTATAACTCATAAAGCAAACTCGCCCCCTAATTAAATGTCCTAAATAATTTAATTGGAAAGAAACCAACAAGTCTTTCTGGTTGTTTTGGTTTGGTTTACTTTGGTTTGTTTTTTTTTTTTTTCCCTCAGGATGAGCTCTATTTGTAAATTAAAGAGTCCCTGGATAAAAGGCAGAAAGTGTAATGGGAACAAGGGCAGGAATCCCCAGCCCCCGCTCCCATTAGGGGGCCTGAGACACTACACAAGATGGTTGTATCACTTCTAGCTTTACTTTTCCAGCCTGTGGATGTGAGATCCAAAGGGTGTGGAACACCACTGTCTTCGGCCTTTTCATCATCCTGGATACTTCTGTCCTGAGACACCCTCACATCTGCCTGAGATGCAGCACCCAGAGCCCTGACCATCACACAGAAACGCTATCTTTGCTTAACGGAGCTGGAAAACCTCTCATGGGAAAGGATAACAACCACCACTCCAATTCCTGGGAAACAAGCTCCAACAGCCTTTGCTTGGTGGCTACAGTGACCACCAGAGCTTGCTCAGATACTGCATCTGGAAGTGGGACAGAAAGCTTTGGACAATCTGAGTCCCATTCCAGGTTGGACAGTTCAGCATGGCTGGTGTGCAAGTGGCAGATATTAGCTGATAAGGTGAGGATCAAAATCTGGTGTATTCTACTAAAGAAACGCATAACTCATCTCAAGATCCACTTAACAGACTGTCAACTTCTGCTGTTTCTTTGTAGAGAAAGCACATCAACTCTGAACCACTGCCTAAACAAAAAACCTCACTGCATAGCTGGCTGCACTACACAAAGGATAATGAGAGCTGTTTTGCATATGTTATTAACAAAGATGAAGATAAACTCTGTCATTCTGCAAGGTTCAAAAAACCAAAAAGTTGCAATGAGAAGTGGCCAGGGTGCCCTACCAACAACCAGCAGAGTGGCACAGTCCCTCCAGAAACACATGTCAGGAAAGCCAGAATAAGTAGAGATGGGAACACTGCGAGGTCAGCAGCAGCTGCTGTTTTTCCAGTAGAAAAAAGTATTGCCTCTAGCCATAACTTACATGTGTAAGTGCTTAAATCGTTCAGACCACAAAAATGCACATTATACCCATAGGACTTCAAAAACAATGAAGGTGGTAGGAATTTTCAGTGCGCTCAGTTAAACACAGTTTTCCTTCGAGCGCTGGGTACATCTTCCTTCTTCCATCAAAAGTGTAACCAAGGAAAAAGAAGTACCTCAGCCAGTACAGAGGGGATTAATCTCTGCACAGTTCAGCTGCTGGGAACTTACACATTAAGACTAAACAATGTTTTTAACCCTCCTCTAAACCATGAGCAGCAGGTCTTTCCAGATTAATTTTTACTTATTTTACAGAATCTTTGTTAGGATGGGAAGAACCCAGTTATGGACGTGAAAATTCCTTGCCAGTGCTGAGAGGAGCAAGTGATTTGCTTTTCAGAGGGACAGACCTCAATGACAAGAATGCCCATTTTGCTGCTTCAGAGAGAAAGACTTGTCATATAGTTAAGATCAAGTCCAAACAGTCACAAAAAATGGCTGTATTCACATCTTGGACATGTAGCTTCTACCAGTTACTACAGAACAGCAAAGGATCAAGCTGAGACTCTACTCCTCTCAGCATTTCCTCACATCTTTTAAGACCACAAACCAGAAAAAAACCCCAGACATTGTGAAAAATCTACCTGTTCTGTAAGAAACGATGGCTTGTAAGCTCCATCAGTAGATTTGTTTCCAGTGCCCCTCATTGATTTCATGTGTGAAACGGCCATTCGAAGAATTGTCAACTTGTCAGGCTTACGAGCCAATGCGCTACAAGTGGGTACCATATCAGAGAGTTCGGTGATGTACTGTGTCATCTTATTTCTCCTGCGTCTCTCAATTTCACTATGATTCTCCCTGAACATTTAAAGAAACACCAAACCAACAGAAAAGCAGACATGATTAGTAAGAATTTCAACTGGAGGTAGTGAATCATAATACTTCACACTTGTTTTGCTGTTTTCACCTCAGGAAAGCGAAGTGCTTTACAAAGCTAAGTCCTATTATCCCTCAGTTTACAGACAGAAAATCTAGGCCACAGAAGGATAAATATGATTTGCCCACAGCTGTGCAAAGAGCCCATATTTCTAGTTATTGGCTTGTGGCCTTAATCTCTTAACCGTTTTATTTTCCTGTGGTTTAAAGGCAAGAAATGAAGTAGAGAGATGTGAGGAACTGACAACTGCCATCTCCAGCCAAACTCCCAAATTTGCTGTGTTGCATCTCACAGCTTCCAGTCCTTGCTCAAGGTGTTGGATCTGCTTATAAAAGGTTTGTTTTAGAAGAAACCTCTCACTAACAACTGTATCAGGTCAGCAGTAAGTGTCAGCACTGACTTACATAAAAACCCACTCAACGACAACACAGATCTCCGGTCCTGTAATGCTGTGTGGAACATCCCGCATCCCCGCAGGGAGAGACTACATCCCTATGGGATCAGACTGCAGGACAGGGACCATATATGATATAACAGTACATGCAAAAAAAATCCCAGTAAATAAATAAAATGAGTACGAAAGACAGCAAGTAAACATCCAGCTTGTCAGACAGATCGGAATTTATGTTCGAGAACAATCTAGCACAGCAGGGAAACAACGACAGTACTTAATGCTGCCCCGCTTCGGGCTGAGCTCCCATGTTCTCATCCTTTATAGGAAACATATGACTGAGGTGGTGAGTCGAATCTGAGAATTCTCAAAATGAGCAGTCACCAAAATGTTTCAGAACTGAAGATCTGGAGTTCAGTTTTCCCATACTGTAAATCACCATTGCTTGACCACTATTAAGGAATTACACCAATATATACATCTGAACTGGTCCAAATGGACCTAGAATACTTCAGTGCCAAGCACTTCTTTTTCCCATACTGTACCTGTCAGGTGGCAGCTAAACACAAGTACACAACAGGTACATGATGCTTCAGATGTCAAAGTAGCATCTTCCACTGCTTTCAATGAGCTGTGGACGGCATTTTCTTGTGGGATCGCTGGCTGATCCAACAAGATGTGGAAGGTGATCACTTGAAGAGTCCACCAGCATTGATTAGTATGATAACGCAACATTAAAAGAAACTGCAACATTCTTTAGAGTTGACTGTTACGAAGACTCATCAGGAAAGCAGAAGACTTGGCACACTTTTTGGTTACTTTTAATAAAGAAGCCTTTTCTTAAAATGCAGGAAAGAATCCGAGTTGTAGTATCCTCCTACCTGAAATAGGGGAATGCATGAGCTTGCCCTGTTTTACAACGTGTATCCTTCTCTTGCACATATAGGTGTTATATGCACGAGGCACTGTCTCCAGAAATACCACTTGTTACGGCTACATGCAGAGTTATTATTCCTACTGATGCCTATGCTTACTCTGATATTCACAAAATCCAGCCCACGGTTCTTCAGTAAATTACAGCCAGTCCCTTGGTTAAGGTCACTATTTACTTAATTATCTGTTACACCGTATAGTGAACCTTTGCATTTCGAATGGCTGGTAAACAGCCTCTGTGTGGGTCTGCACAAACGTAGGAGAGAACAGTGCCTGTGGGAGCTGGATCGTATACACAATCTGAATAGCTCGTGTGACAGCGCACATGTACATAAGAGCACACATGTGTACGTGGGAGTTGGACTGTATACACATACGCAAGCAGAACAGCTACCGTGACAGTGCACATGTATATAAGGGCACACGTGTGTACATGTCAGCATATACATCCAGATAAAAATGGACAAGGGGAAGGAAAACGCATTTTTACATGACGAAAGCTTGCTCCAAGTTCAGCATTTTCACAGAAATGGTGATCAAGAAAAGAGAGAGACAAAGAACACACAAATTCAACATATATTTTACATTTATAAATAAATACTACATTGTCTGCCACTTTAATACTCCTGAACATTGAAAACAGCCATTATAAAGGATGAACAAAGAGATTGCAAAACTTCCTGAGAAGGAAGGGAAGAATATCCGACAGTCCATTTCATTTATGAAAATGAAAGCTAAAAAGTAATAGTATGTTAATCAGCTGGCCATGAAAACATTCAAGCTAACAACCACTGAAATTCTCCTGAAACTGGTTCAAATTTAAACCCTTAAAAGAGTGGCTGTGCTCCTCTTCCAAAAATGTCTGCCCTAGGAACCCTGGCATTCATAAACATGTACACAGAATGATGTCCCAATTCTGTCATTTCTAACTTTGTTTTTATATGGAAGTTTTGGAGGGACATTAAATTTTGGGAGACTGCAGGAGCTGATCCAAACCCACTTACATCCAGAGTCAGTATTTCTGATTTTAAGCACCTTTGGATCAGCCAACCCTCTTGACTTTTGATCAGTCAGAACGGCATCATATAAAATAAAAATGGGGGCAAACTGCATTTGATTTCCCTTTTTCCTACCTGGCCATCCTTTCTGTGTCAGCAGTACATTGATCATCATCCCACCTAGAAACAAAATAACCAGCTCTCTAAGCTAGGGCACACGTACTGAGATTTTTTGGACAGGAACATCCCTCTCTTTTCTCTCAGCAGAAGAGCTCTACAGAACACGCCTACCTTGCAAACTTTTCCTTATCACCAGAGATTTGATCACCATCATACCTAGAAGAAAAAAGACAGTAAGTAAATGCATAAGGGTTGTACATTGCATGACAGTCAACACACAGCAGAAAGCAAAGAGGTTCACTACTGCAAACTATTAACAGCAAGAAAAATAAGGGCATGAAAATGATAAAGCAAAGAAAACAGAGTTTGATGAAACTTCCAAGCCATGCCGATTCAAAAGTTTCATTTATATATTTAAAAAACTTAGAGACACATTTCAGTGGATTTATGCAAACACTTTGACATACACTCATTGCTTGGGAAACTTAACAACCAGCACCATTACAGAAAACACCACTGAGCTTTTATCGACAGCAGCCCATGAAATATTCATTGTTGTGTTGGAAGTTAAAGGGCTGTATCTTTTCCAGATTGCAACCACAGCTCACTCAGCAGAGGGCACTGATGGTCTACAGATAACATGGGAGGGCAGAGACACACGCTGAAGCGCAACACTTTCTGTAAGGACACCTTCAGAAATAAGCTCTGGTAGGTACAGACACTGCACCGACTGCTGGAAAGACTGGCAGAAGTCAGCCAGGCAGGTGAAACTGCTGGGTAAATAGAAGTGAAATTAAAACTGGCTGAAACCCCTAAGCAGGTATCTCATTCCTACCCAAATCAATAGAAGTCAGATGCCCAAACAGGTATGTGCAGTCTGTGGGCAGCAACTTTCTGGAGGAGGTCCAGATCAACGGGACTTTTGCCCCATGGGATTGAGGAGTCACTGTTTCTGGAGCATTTTCCCCGAGACAGGCAGCCATGTGGCATTTCACTAGAAAAATCACATGCGGTTCCTCCTTTCCCTTTCCTAAAAACATACTAATCATTTGAATTTATATTTTGCTAGCATTGTTACAAAAAGATGCATTTGTTTGAAAAAGACCTTACTTTTGGAGAAACCAAATCGCTTACTCCAAAACAGAAAATGTAGGTTTTCAAAAATACAAAAGTAAGGACAATAGCTTTTCTATAAGTGAAGAGTATTACTGCTCAAGAATAGTCAAGTGAGATTTTGTATTAGAATTACACCTTTTATTACAACAGCCAGCCTATGAATGTCTCACGTATTAGCCAAAAAGTACAGCCTAATTAAGCATATTTTTCTGTTCTGAAAAACTAATAATGAGCTTTGCCTTTTTTTATCTTCTCAAATGAATTAAAACTAATTTTAAGTACCTCGACTATGGAAGTTCCTCTAGGAGGTTTCATATTTTGCTTCCTCATTAAGAATCAAACACTGAAGACAAAGCTTAAGCGAGACTTGAGCAGTATTTCTTTCTATGTTGTGTTTAACACCAGTACCCACAAAACATTCAAGCGAAAACGCCACTTCATTCCACTTGACTCTGCCCAGAGAACAGACTGAGCCCAAAAAATCCTGAAGAAAAAGACAGACTGAACGAGGAATGGCCACATGCAGTTAGGTGAGAAGTACGTGCACACACGTGAGGGTGAGATGCCATGCAGATACCTGAGCTGCCCTGGAAGTCCCTGAGAAGCAAGGTGTGTTAACTCAGGTGCAGGACCGCACTAACACCACTGCCTCTTCTGCTCCCACCCGCCTGGGGCTTGTCTGCTCATCCTTGTCTGCCTGGCTGGGCTGAGGATGTTATTGCCTCCAGCTACTGTTTTCTCCCTTCCAGGCTCCCAGCTGAGCTCCCTGTGTACATGCTTCTTCAGGAACTTCAGTCAAAGCCAGCTGGGTCAGCTTGAACATTTAAACTGCTCTTTTTGCTAACTAAATAATTTTGACTGAGGCAAGCCAGGATTAGTCACAAGAGCAACCTGCAGAAGCAAAAAGTCCTAAAGGGACACAACTAGAAGAGGATGGTCTGAACATGGTGTTGGGCATCTCTGCACTGTTTTGCTGTACCCTCTAAAAGCAGAACTTGGGGTTTTACAGTATTTAAGATTTAAATATCAGATTTTGATCTGACATCTAAAATCAGAGTCTAAGCACAGCACGGCATACTTCTCCAACAAAAATAATGGAACTACTGGCTCTCCACACCACCAAACTTTGAAAAGCTGAAGCCAGGATAGAGAGAGACCAACACACGTGCACCAGCGTGCCTGACGCTTACACTGGCACAAATCAGGTCACGTTCGTCACAAATCTTGTTCCCTTAACATGTATCTTCTAGCAAATACTTGGACTAGCCCTCAGATCACCAGTTTTAACACCAGAGACTGGAATATCCTTTCTGTAAATGACATCAGATAAACAGCGGTGCTGCAGGGCTTATCTAGTAGGTTATGATATGGTGTCACAACACATCCTCAGCACAGCTATCTGTCAGACTGACTCATAAGATCCTGTTAAAACTCCACGGCGACAGCTGTGTTTCAACATGATGGCTGCTATCGAGCAGCAGGTAAATTTGGATAATCAGTGGTTATTTGTAGGCCTTAAAGTATCTACCCCTCACTGCAGCTGCGTGCTTTCTAGTGAAAAAATGCAAACAGTGTGACCAGAAAAAAAAGGAAAAGTGAAAAAATGGCAATGATGCTTTAATGTTTGTTTTTATTTCTAAACTAGAATGCTCCACGTTAATTAACGTTTATTTTGGCAAATTTTACTATACAGTTACACCTAATGGTACATAATGAGCTTTAACCTTAAAAAAACAATCCACACCTCTAGGATGTGCCATATTGTCTAAACAAGCAGTTAACATCCGAAATAAATTCAAATGAAAATTCATTTTCAGCGGCAGAAAGACAACTTCAGCAGCGTCAAATAACCAAAGTTCATCTACAGCAGTTGAAATAACAAGCTAAAAATCACAATTTTTCTCATTTGACAAAGCTGCAGAGTGAAATTATGACACACACAGTCAGCTTTGTAAGCCAATAACTACACTACACAGATTTCTGCCAGGATGTCTAATATGCAGAGGAAGCTGATAAGAAGAGCAACTAGAATTTAGGTCAAGTGTTGGCAAGTTCTTCAGCCATATTCATATCGACTTAAAACATCGGTAGCAAGATAGTTGTCTTTTGCCACTAAAAGAAGTCAGTGATTTGGCCAACTCTTTGTAAATGCTCACCTTGAAAATTTGCTGGGGCCCTCCCCATCTTCATCATCGAAGTCCATTCTGTAAAAGCAAGATTTCCAAATCAGTAATCATGATGTTGGCAATGGTGACATGAACAGTCAAGCCAGAGGTTCTCGACCTTGTTTGATTTATATTTTGACTGGAGGTGTTAATGACTAGAGATTCCAGTCTTGTTGATGATCTCCAGACCCCCTAAATCAGCTCATCAGCTGTCAAGAATACAAAGAATAAAAGGGTTTTTTTTTTCAATTAATAAAACACTGTTCTTCTCCACAGAAATCTGCACTGTTAAAATTAACAAATGAAATGAAATATGAAACAAATAGAGTTCTTGTGAGATTGTCAGAACTAATATCTCTTACACCTGATAGAAGTTTACAGAAATCCGTGGGGACTCTATGCTAGAGGACTGAAATTAAGGCTAAAGAAAATAAAGGCCACTGTTTTTGCCCCAGTCTAAAGCAAGCATGTTAGAGGTAGCGCAGAATAAACTCCCAGCATCCCTGCTAAGAGGATTATCTACATCACTGCTATTGATTTTAACTGTGGTACATTCTTTAGCCTTGCCCTATATTACCAGTCATTTCACACAAACTACCAGTCTGCAGATGGCAACTACTTTGTGGTATTCCTGTGGTCATTACTAAAATGACCGATGGGTCTACTGTGTAACTAACTTACCCGATTTACATCCCAGACCTTTTTCCTAAGTTAGTCGAAGAGAAACGCTCTTCCTTGGGCCAAATCCCAACCCTCCAGTTGGGCTCCTCCAGGGACCCACAAAAAGCAGGAGCCTCTTTCTTCATTTCTTATACAGAGAGACTGGGAAGATTAACTTCCTAAATTAGCCACCTAAATGAGTTTCCTGTGTCAGGCAGTGTGACTGCCTCCTTTCCATTGATATCAAGTCACTACAAAGTTATCCAACAATATAATCTCCAAAGCATTTTATATGTTTTTACACCTTTAAAAACAGGCGGACAAATACGTATCCCAATTATACAAGGGTGACTCTGCCATAAACGCAGACTCAGAACCAAGCTGATACGAAATTATCATATATAACTACTGTATTAGTGTATTCATCTTAATAAGCAAATACATTTAGTATGATATACAGACCTTGATCGGTCACTTAAATGTAGTTCATGTAAATACAAAATCATAGGTTTGTTTTGCAAACAATTTTGTCGGGTTTCCCTAGCACTTCAAGGTTTCTAACATTTCAGTGAAAGAAAACTTTATACAATTACAGAGTCCATGTCTCTAACACTTTTCATATTGATAAGTCATATTAAAGGCAAAAACCCTGTAAAGTGACAATATTTCTCTCAATGTTACAAAGAAACCCTTACGAATTCAAAATTAAGATTTGTATGTTCACAGTATGGGAACAAAGATGTAAAAATGCTCTTTAAAACTACATCAGCACAGAGAAATACGAGTGACAGGCAATACCACCTTGCATCCTAACTTTGATAACGAAGACAGGCTGGCCTATAAAAGACGTATCTGAGTCACAGTAATCTATGTACAATCAGGACAAGGGCAGCAAATAAGCACAGAAATTGGAAATGGTATTAGAAAAGTCACAATAATATTTTCCAGATGGTAACAGCGATTATTCATTTCTGAAGGAAGCAGAAAGAAAACCATTTTCCCTAAAGAGTCTTAAGAAAAGATTATGTATCTAATTTGGTTAAAAGTTTGATGTAGTCATCATTTTCCCTACAAATCGTATTTTTGCTCACCCAATTACCACCAAATGCGGTTTCAAAGCCAGTGACCTGGCACAGCCGACATGCTGCCACCTGTCACGCCAGATGTGGCCTCCAGCGCTGGCACCAGCAGCCTGAATTTCCCCAGATCTGTTATGTATACAATACTCCCGGCAATTTAACATTCATGCATTACCATCTAGCCAAAGGTCTCCTCTTACCTACCTGCTTCTTCCCCACATATAATAATGTGCCTGTAGGTGACATTCCAGAGCAAACTTCTGAGTTATTCCAACTGCAATGTTTCTACCAACGCCAAAATTGTGAAAGTCAGCATTACAGGAGAGCTGTTTATCTACAAGCAGAAGGCATGATCAGACCAGCAACGGTCTGGCTCACCTGGAACCATTTGCGCAAGCATCGCATCAGGCGTATCCTTCACTGGTTTCACAGGCAACTGAAACACAACCGGGAGAAACCTCCAGTTTCAAACTTGGCGGATAAGGGTTGCAGGAAATATATATGCCTATGGGGAGAAGCCTTTTCTTCAGGGACATCATTTGGGATGGATTCATTTTGTCATTCTTTTCCGTCCTCTCCAATACACTGAGATCCTGTGCCTTGGTAGATTTTCTTAAGCTTCCAGCCAAATACTCCAGCTGAGTACTAAGAGATGGATTTTTGCCCCCAGAATCAAATATTAGCTCTACAACATTTAGTCTAGTGTATTATTACTGGAATGTAATGCAGAGAATTAGGGAGACCCTGATGGCTGTTGACGGCTCGATGCCGCCGCCTATGCTGTGTGCCGACTTCCAAAGAAACAAGTGGGACCAGCTCACCTATTTATCCGGCTGGTCGGGTGTCAGCTTCGCATCTTACACGATCTTGATGGGTTAATATCCATCGCTAATACCTACCATGCTTATGGCAGGCTCATTACAGTGGAATCTGAGTACCCAGGGTGCAATACCAACTACAGCAGTCTAAATCGTTAAATAACACCTTTGCTTTGTTAAACTACCTAAAAATCTTCACTTTATTCCAAATCCAAGATTAAAAAACAAAAAGAAACATAAAATGAAATTTAAAATATCAATATTTGTAAAAATGCAACAGCAAATGTATCTCTGTCTAATCCTTGTTAATAAACAAGTTTCCTAATTTCACACTTCACTGTGTAAAATGAAAAAAACCCTTTTAAAACAACAACAAAAATTCTCAGGTGTAAAGTCAGTGATTCCAATGTCCTGCCTGAAGCACCGCATCTCGTTACAGCAAGGCAGAGTGAAAGATAAGGGAATCAGCTGTAACCTTTAGCAGAACACATAAAAATAATATCCCAACAAACTCCTCATACCCTGACAGGTAAGATCTTCTGTTCAGATAGAACATATTGCACATTAACAAAACAGCAGAAGCAGCTTCCAAGAAGATAAATGACATCATTTCAGAAAGAGTAACTTTTATCTTCATTTAAAGTTCTCATTAAAAAGAGACTTTAAAAAAGAGCTGCACTATGCTCTTTTGTTTTGAAGAGACAGCATAAATCTTGTTTTCTTCTTTCATACTGTTCATGTCAATCATGAAAAGGCTTGATGTATGAGGTACTTATTAAAATACATTTTGCTCAAAAGTCACGTGGGTACCATAAATACCATGATAAAAATATTTTAAAATTTATTTATTTTTAATTAGGAATACTTCCACTAAAAAAATAATAAAAAACCACAAACACCACTCACAACAAGGTGGTCCTGCACAGGTTAAAAAAATTGAGATGGGAGAGGACTGGAACACTGCAACAAAATCATTATGTAAAATTCCCAAGAAATGTCAAAAATGGCTTGCCATGAGGAGGCAGCGAAGGAAGGTGGACGGCAGGAACATGAACAGCAGATGCAGCTGAGAGGCAGATGGGGATCTGTACTCCAGCCTTTTGTTCAGAACAATACTGGGGGTACACCTGGGGAGGGAGGCTGGTGGGCTGCGGTCCCTTCCCCTCCGTATCTTACAGTTCTGGGTCAGAGAAAAGACAAGGCTATAGGCTGAACTGCAACAAAACCAATGCACCTGTAAACCAACCAAAAAACCCCACCAAGCCTCCTTCTCCAAGTACTGATAACCTAGGAAGGTAAAAAAGCCCCATATCTTCTAGTAAAGCAAAGTCTAAAGAAAAATCACATCAAATAAAAAATTGATGTGACCTTAACCTAAGGTAGTCATTGACCAGTGCAGCACATTATCTTAGGCTGTCACTTTTTTCTATAAAGTACTTGGTATAATTTATAGAAAGGAAAAATATTTTTCCAAGCTGTCAACGAAGCTGAATTCCTGCACCGCAGAAACACCTTCTGGATAGTCAATGAGTTTAAACTGATCTACATTCAAGTCCATTCAGCAATTATTCTGCCAGCTTGCCTCAGCAATTATGAGAAAAGAAACAATTTTCAGAGATAACCGAAGCTGGAAAAGATTGCTGTGTTGACTAGGTACATTCCTTTATGTTTGACACAAAGCATTCATTTCTAAAATGCCCAAGGATTTAGGTGTACGAAGATGTATCACCAGGGCAGTAATGAAAGGACCAAGCGTTAGTTGCAACTTTGTTCAAAGAGAAGCTGGGAGGAATTAGACACAGCAGGCATTCTTTCCCTCAAGGTCTGAACATGTGCACACTAAACAAAAACACCAAAAAAACAAACAAAAAAACCCAAAAAAGCACCCTCAGCTCAGGCCTGGAGAAGGACCATTAGTTCAGAGCTATGGTGCACAGATGAAATATCACTGGGTATAACAGCAAATCTATACTACCTTTGTCACTGAATTTGCATGTTAAATACATCTAAAATAATTTGATTTTATGTTCCACCCACCCTCCCCCTACTCCACTTTCTTGCAAATAGATGATGATACTTAAAATGCAATGGTTAAAGCATAGCTTTCAATTAATATCAAATCAGTACTTAATATAATCAGAAGACTTCACAGTCAGAAGCATCAACCCTTGGTAACAGTAATTTCAAAAACGGTATTTGCCATGGTTTGTGATCAAAAAAGAGATCAATTATCCTGCAACTCAAAAGTACGAAAGTTCATATATGTTATGTAGCAATGAAAATATGCGAATGCTTTGTTTTCTCTTTTGAGTGGAAGTTTGAAAAGGCTTTTTCATTTAACAGTTTTAAAATAAAAATGTGATGTCTCTCAAAGACAGATTTCAGGAGTTTCTCAGACCAATTTCATACAATGAGCTCAGCGTATGGAAACGCACTCAGTGGGGGTAAACCTCCAAACTGTCCTGTCCAAAGGAAACCCTCCAAAACAACCATCCTGAGTGTTCACGTCACACCAACTTAACTCCACGTCCAAGGCAAGGTCCATCTTCTCTCTTCTTAATTCATTTCAGAACGGAGACACCTACAACAGTCAACGTACGTCGGTGAACAATCCCTAGAGTAGCTCTCCCAAGAAATAATGTCTTCTCCTTAGGTGTTCATCAGTGAAGATCTTACTCACAATATCGATCCGGTTAAGCCCTGTCACTGTCATATTTAGGGCGTAATATAAGACTTACCAATCTCTTTTGCAGGCACTCTCAGATCAGAGATATCTCTGAGAAAGCATCACCTAAAGACCATTATTTGTGACCAACCTTTGATAAAAAAGGGTCTTTTTTGTTAATACTAGAGAGTAGTTCTCCGCCCTTCTGCAGCTCTTGATACACTTTTCTTCCAACAGAGGATTAGTATGAATTGCCAGAGAGCAATATGATGTGGAAAAACTGTCCCTGTACCACACCAATCTCTGCAGTTGGATAAAACAAAATTTCTTCTTTTGCAGAGCACTCAAGCTAGCGCAAGGGCTGAACTGAATGCAGGCTCTTTCTCCCAGAATCAGAGAGACTACGTTGCTTTTCCAGTGGGACCTAGAAAATCGTAGACCACAATCTCTGAAGAGTGACTGCTTGTGCTATTTCTGTACCTGTGATTATAAAGAATTCAAGGCCTCTATTTGAGAGATTCCAGCTCCAAACTTCAGATGAAGTTGGATAAGTCTTCATGTGCAAGTAAGAGCACATCTTGTTACCTTTATTCACATGATAAATCCTTCTGAGATTAAATAAATGTAGGCAATAAGCACTAATTACATGTACAACAGCCAGAGGTTCCAAACTCAGACCTGAAAGCCTTTTGAAGCATGCAGAACACAAACAATACACTTATCAGCAAGTTCAATCTTGCAGGAAGAGCAAGTACATTGAAAAGAAAAACAAAACATCAGCGACTAATGCCATAATGTAGTTCACCTGCATAAATATTACAGAACAAACATACACATATAGGTACATTTCCAGATTTTCAATACCAGTCATTTCCAGTTTCAGACCTGAAAAAAAAAGAAGAAATGGCTTACCCGGAACGGCGCTTTCCTCCTCTGGAAGGCATGGATCCTGCCATTCTCACTTGTCCGCTTGCCATTGGTGCCACTGGCAAGGCCACCGAGCCAGGAATATCTGATGCCATTTCTTTAATGCAGAAGTAGGGAAAGAGGAAGAAAAAAAAAAAAAAACAAACAAAACCTTTAATCCATTACCTTCAAGGGGACACCTGTGATGACGATATTATAGAAAGGCCGCTTCAAAAATGAGCAGAGAAAGTTTTCCTTTTTATTTCTAAGGAAAAGTAAAGCTCTCCCTATCAAAGACCAGTGGATTCGCAGCTCCATTAAAAGCAGCCCAGTTCTGTCAATAGCCATTATGAGTGCCTCAGGAGACAGAGAAAATTGCAGGTAGGTAACCTCTGTATTTCAATTTACCTAATGGTTCTAATTTTAATTCTCAGAGGGGCTGCCAGATGAAGGCAAGCAACCTTTTACTGTAGTTAAACTGCCCTGTAGAGCAATGCAGAGCTGAATTCCCAAGACAAATGAAGCTGTTGATCTTGGTACCACGGTACGAAGAAAAATAAAACTTTAAAAACTTCTCAGTTTGCCAGAGAGGTCAAGAGAAGGGATGAATTATCAGGCGACACTGTTTTTTATTATTTCTATTCTGGTGGCATTCAGAGGACTAGACTGAACTCGTCAGAGCTCCAAGGCTTCCTGTATTTCTGTGGGGGGCCTCGCAGAGCAGAACCCAGCCCGAAACCCAGGGGGACACCCAGCCCTCTGCCAGTGCCCTGGGTGCAGCCACAGGTCCACGAGATCCCCAAACCTCAGAGCTTCGGCCTGAGGAACAGCAAGAGCACACCTTATGTAATGGTTTTCAGACTGCTAATGGCCTGTACTTCTACACCCTGCTAATAACGGTTCACTACACTTCGAAAATGAAAAGTGGAATATAATGTGTTTATATCCTTTTCTCCTATCCCATGGATTAAGTATGTTTTGCCTCTGTGCAACTCCTGTAAACCACGTAAGCAATTAAAAATTTTTAAATGCAGATACACTTTACTCATTCTGACGGTAAAATCTACAGTCACAACATTTAATTATCTTAAAAGAAAATGCATCTTCCTTCCAACTTTTCTTTTTTAAAACACTTAGTGGAGTATCTGGAGCTACAAATAAATATATTTACTAATGGAAAGCAAATCTGTTAAAAAATTGTGCTATTTTCCCCCCAACAGATAAGTACAAAAGAACTTAAATTATGGAAACAGGAATCCATGTTCTCTCATTATGTCTGGAGACCTGCCACACGTTATATAAATCCATTATGCAGCATTGTGCATTTCAAATAATAACATTTTATCTGTTCACTGATTTCATGAATTTCTTCTTGTACATTTGCTTTTATTAACACATTTTCAACTGAAAGGCAACAAAGCAAAGTACTATCCAATATTTTTCAACAAAGTGTGCAAGGACAGACAGTGAGACGTCTGCCTACAACACCACACCATGGAAAGTCCTGTTGTGTCTAAAGCTGCTGCTATGTGGAAACACTACATTAATGTATATAAACATATTTCCATACAAATAAAAGCATGAGCATCCAAACAACTGCTAAATCGCTACTTCCAGAACAAGTACCCTTAGTGGTCCGATGCCAATAATTCACATTCAAACTCACATTGCATGGATAGAACCAAAGGTCATTTTGAAATGCTCTGCTCACTCATTTATTAAAACAGATGTTAAAAGCCATAATAAATCTACCTGCAAATTGTCCCTGTCACTCAAAAACATGTTTCAGTACAGACCATCAAGGAGATCAGATTTTTTTAAAGTAGTAATTGTAAAACAATTTCAGATCAACTCTGAGCAGTATTTTAAGAGAGTAAAGACAATATCATACTTATGATTGTGATGAGAAATTCTTGTAACCTCATTTCGCTCCATCTAAAGCAAAGACGACGAAAAAACAGGCCGAGGGTTGGATTCATCTACTCTTAAAAGTCTAAAAGCCAAATCTAATTAAAGGTAACTGTATAAATCACTAAAAGTGAAAAAAAGCACCATCCTTCCACTACTATGCATTCCATAGTTAGAGGTGCATCCAAAATTGGTTGAGTAAATCTCTTTCTATAGGTTCCTTGCTCTCACTGCTGAGAACTCAGGGAGACCCAGATAGATAGTTTTGACCAGATGTCCAATTTAGGTCGTTGAGGCTAGGCAGCATTAGTTGGTTTTCTGCTCTTATGTTCAGCCTTTAAAGTATGAAGACATGAGAGGCAAGGGTAGTTGGTGAGTTTTGAGTAGCAAGGAAAAACAGAAACTCTGTATTTTTTATAAGAAAAAAGCAAAGGCTAGAGGAATAGTCAAATCACAGACTCAGTTATATCAGTGTCCAAAAACACCTGAAAGAAAACATTCTGCAAGAAATAGATCATCTGTCTATAAGGGTGTAAGCCGAAGAGTTACCGTGTAGGTATCTTGAACCTCTAGAATGGTACATCAAAAACGGCGCAATGAAGAAAGTAACTTCTTACACAAAATAGCCTCCAAATATGTCTTCACAGTCCTGGGAAAATGAAACAATGCTCATTGAGCTGACCGTTCCAAAAGGATGTCTTAAAAAATTGCCATTTCCAAGATATAAGCACAAGAAGAAAAAAAAAACAAAACAAGGGATCCACACACATTAATCCACATGAAAACTCAACTATGAGGGAGGAAAGCTTCAGGCCCTTCAAATCAGAAGACCTTCCATTATGGAACAGTCGGAAGGTGTGACAGACCTGCACATCCATCACACCCAATTTACCTTTCCCCTTCAGAGTTTCCCATGTGAAAGAGACACCAGCCATTGTATGACCTATTGCAGCTTTCCTAAGACCCTTGATGGTGGACATCCACTGCTAACAAAAGCAGTCGGCTTTCTGAGATTTCTTTCCTGACACAACAGGAGTTCTGCAGATGGAGACACCAAGAGGGCTGGGTGTCTTCCAAGCCACATGGCAAATACAGCAAAGAAAGCAACTCCAAGGGCAACACCACCATGGAACGTGGAGCACTGAGAACCTGACCTGCCTCAGCGAGAGCAGCCAGAGCAGAGGGAAGCTCCTCGCACCCAGTCTCAGTGCACAAACAGCGGCACCAGAGCAGTACAGGAGGACTTCAGGGACAGAGATGATAGAGTGACCCCACTGCCCAGCTGCAGCCAGCTGGGTGTTGGAAGCCATATCAAAGTCGGATGGTTGTACAGAAACACAAGCACTAGGTTGTGGTTGTAAAAACCCTACTCAAATGGAGCAGCTCACTGCTGCAAGAACTTCTGGGGAGACAATGGAACAGATTTGAGCTGCTTCCCAAATTACTCCCTTCTCTACTTATCCACAAGCATCTAAAAGGACCAGATCTCTGATGATATTTTTACTTCTATAAAAAAGGGCTAGTCAGAAAAGTAGAAACATGTTATCTCAAAAAATGAGGGCCAATCTGGGAAGGCAGAGCCAGAATATAAATCTGATGGAACAGACAACTGCTTCCCTGGCTAAGCACCTGAGGAGTTACCTGTCTGTGCATGCTCTGGGAAGAAAACAAGAGAGACAGAGGAAAAAAAGACACCCACAGACTGGAACCTCAGATAGAAATACAGTGGTAGAAGGGCACTCCAGGGAGGCTATTACCATTAGGGGAAAAAAAAAAGTGTGCACCAGACACAGACCTAAAGAAAAAAATATATATAAAATCAGCAGGGTAACCTGCAACTGTGTAAAGTTACATCAATATAAATTTAAGGCAGCCCCTTGAAAGTAAATGAAGCTCTTATGTTGTAGCATAAACTAGTATGAAAGGCCAGCACTGCCAAGGCAGGTGTCAAGGTGGTTATATGTATTTAAAAAAAGAAAAAAAAAAGGACATGCTGGGTCAACAATCATAAAGATCCTGTTTCCAGGCCCATCCACAGCCACATGCAGCCAGATGTTAACACCGATGTTCACAGAAGTGTTTCAGCAGCAATGAACATTAGGAAACAAGCTGTTCTCTGAGACTGGACCTTCTGAGAGTGGACCTTCCTTCTGTCAACAGAAATAAAACAAGGGTTGCTTACTTTACCCAAAATGAAAACATGGGCATAAGGGTATAATGTTCAGAAAGTAAAACAAGGTCAGGCTGAATGCTCATCTACAACCATCATGACAGTGTTCTGAAAAAAATTATTTAAAAGAAGTTCCTTAGTGTCAAATAGAAATCACTTTTCTGCTGTAAAAATACACACAGTATTTGATTTCAAAGTTTGAAAGTTACCTAGAGATCTGCCAAAGAACACAGAAATGCTATTAAAATAAAACCCAGCGCAACACTCACAATCTTTAGTGGCTGTTCTTCCAGTTAGATGGCACCTGACAGCTCTTGTCTTTGCTGTTTTCCCTGGGCACAGGCCTGATCCTGCCACTAATACTCATGTTCATCCTGGGGATCCCAGAGGAGCCAAACTAACCCAGGGACAATGTCAGTGCCGGATATAAAAGCAGCAGAATTAGTCCCTCCATTTCTGTCCAGAACTAACTGCGCTGCTGAACACTTCCAGCTTGGATATTAAACTTTCCTCCAGTGCCACATGTACATCACCCCAAAAATATTCAGGGATCTTTTTGAAATAAAAGACAATCTGAAAACATATATTAAAAATATAGGGATAAAATACTGGGACTTGTTCCAAATAAATTCCATGTTCATGTCAAACTTTGTTATAGAGATCTGTACAAAAAAACAGCTACCGTTCACTTCCCAAAGCAAACCACAAAAAGCAAGTTAAATGCTGCACAAGGATACCTTGAAAGTGTATGTGAACTACAACCTCAACAAGAATTACTGGACAGTGCAACAGGCCAGGATGAACCTGGAGTTCTGTTTTTATCAGAGAATTATTAAAACACAACTCTTAAACCCAAACTTTAAATCTCGAGCCCCACCTCAGATCGATCGTCTGAAATGCAGCTCTAACCCATCTCCAACACCCAAATTTGCAACTTGCCGAGACACCCCCATGAAGCGCAGCCAGGTTTCTTCAGCGCCTGCACCACACAGCTCCGGAGATGTTTCCTGCCCTGCTCCTCTCCAAAAACCACAGCCGTACATCTTGCTGTGAAGCTTTGAAATACAACCAGACGCTGTGCATGACAAGACTTTGTAAGTCCATCTTACAAAGGGTCCTATTAACCACGCAATTTTCAGCCCCTCCGGCATCCCAGGGTATACCACCCTCACCTACAGACACCAGACAAGGGCAGGGCCAGGCTTAAATCTGAAATCTACAGGAGAAATGCTTTCGTCAACTTAAATGGAGTTTGAATCCCCAACATTAACTTTTAACAACCAGTTCCAGGTTTGCTATTACATGTCAGGTACCACTGAGCATGCCCTCCATAGGGCTCTTTTATCCTTCACTATCTACTGTAATAAATGGGATTAAAGTCAGATACCAGCATCTGACTAAATGAACAACATTCTACTTTTAGCAACACAAACGCGACAGATTTCCAGCCACTGATCCACAGAACGACTGAGATGTCAATCACCTCCACATAAATGTGGATCTAAGGCTAAATGCAGAATTATGAATGTTCCCTCTCCCATGAACAGCATCATACACAGAGATCTTAAGTGTTCTAAGAAAGCAGATTTCAAAAACTTATTTAGAAACTGTATTTTTCCATACCCTGAAGTCATACGGGAGCTAGATGTGTCTCAGCAAAAAGGTTTTGATTGCAGTCAATTGCAAAGGGGATTTTCTGCCTAGCACAGACATTTAAGAATAAACTAAATCATAATAAACTTCAGCATACGCCAATGAAAATATGAAGCCATCATGTAGCCTAAAATATTTCACAGAAACACCTATGCTAAAAACCTAGCTGTATCCTAAAGTTATTGCTTTTATATGCTACTGTAGAGATTATAAAACAGAGCTCACTCTCAGAGAATATAAAAAGTAAAACATTTTCATTGTTCCTGATAACTCAGTTAACACTGTTTTACTTGCATTCATTGCCAGATACTTTAAATAGACTCCACATCAGAAAGATCTACTGTACACAGAGGATACGCAGAAAAGCAAAAACATTCCTTTCCATGCTCTTAATAGAATTACGAAAACAAATCAGGAAATATAATAAATCCCACCTTTAAGGAAGTCTCGTACAAAGATGCTGTTTCTTTCCTCTAAACAAAACGTTCTCGGAGAGAAATTTTATCCGCATATAAGAAGTGTCAGAAACCTCTGGGAAGAAATGTAGCAGCATTGGTATTCTGCTCAGAAAATGTCATCACAGATCTGTTTACCTTAACTGTGGACCATGATTCAGCCGGTGACAACCGTCTTGCATACTGATCAATTTATTTGCAGCAAAATTACTAACATTTTCTACTTTAACCATTTAGGTTCTGGAAACAGCTACTAAGATAGGGAGGGCTTTTATGAATAACATATAAATTCTACTTAATTTAAAAATTTCCCCTCCACCAAGACGCCCTGTACTTTGTGGGGGGAGGAGGGTGTCCCCCCTGTAGTCTTGAAGAAAAATTAGGGCATGCTGCAAATAGTTACTGGAGAAACGCTCCCTTTTTTAAAATTAAAATCAGAGCTTTATCATCTGTCGGCATCACAGATGAATGTTACGTACACATGCAGGGGAGGGAGATGATGCAATTTAGCATTTATTGTGCTTTATGCTATAAATTATATACTTTATGCTATAAATTAGCATCATTTAGGGGGGACTGACTGTTCAGCAGAGACAGTGACCAGCCACTTAAGAGAGTAGCCTAACTGGTGGTCCCGAGGCCAGATCCAGTTATCTTGCCCACTGCCTTTTATGCTGTGACTCTGGAGCAGATGCCAAAGTCAGTGCAATGTAACAAATCTAAGAGATATCTACCATATGCCCCATCAGTAGACCGGGAGAGCAGGTTTTGAAACCCAAGGCAAAATCCTCTACGGTGCCTCCATCTCCACTGTTGCATCCACACAACCCATTTGTGGAGTCCTGGAATCTCAGTATGAACCACACTTTTGTGTGTGCCCTGTAGTTCATCACTACCACGGGCATGTGCAAAAGAAGGTGGGATGCAGGCACAAAATTTTGGTGTGAGTTTTGGTCTACTTTAGGGGAAAATTCTTGCTTTTAAGTGCTCGGCTTGAGGAACAATGCAAGTCAGATCCCTGCAGGACGAGCAGCCGACACTGAAAATCAGAGTCCTCCAAAGCATCTAAAGCTGAGCATGCAGAAAGCATGGCACCCAAAAACCCCGGTCGTGGAAATGTCAATCTTACAATTTCTAACACCAAAAATGGTTTCATTCAGTACTCCTAAGTGATTTTGAATGCTATTTGACAACAGTTCTTCTTTTTAATCCTAATTTTCATGCTAATCACCTTCATTCCAGTCATGTCTGGTAGTTCCATTCATCCAGATCTACCCCGTGGTCAAGGCACAACAATTTCTACATACATCAAGGCATATATATTTAATAAACTCAGAATCGCCTTTAGCATGATGCAGAAGACCTGGAATCACATCTCTGCACCTACTGCAGAGATTGTTACACACTAAAAATTCAACTTGAAGCACAGACAGAAGATACCCATTATTATCTGAGGTTAGACTGGGAAGAAGGGAAAGAGTAGCTGTTCCTTCATCCCTCCTGTCTTCCTGACAAATGGCATGGCCCCAATTCACCTTCTCATGCATTTCTCCTCAGCTATTTTTCCACTTCTCATTCATAATTCCTTGTTACCTCTTCTCAACCTATTCAGCCTCTGGCTCAGATGAGCTATTTCTCGTACTCCCTCTAACAAAAGCCAATACATAGGACAAGTCCTGCCAAACTATGACCATTTCCATCAAGAAAAAGAGTTTACTGGAATTCAAAATAAGGAGGAAAGATTAAAAAAGAGGCCATAACGACTCTCGTTCTGAAAGCATGTCTCTAGTCTTGCAAAATAATAAAACCCCTTAGAATTAAAACGAGGCTTCTATTTCCACTGTAGAAGCTAAGCACCTGGCCTGCTCTGAAATTTGATAAATCTTTCTCACCGTAGAAGTGAGGGATTTAACTCAAGCAGAACAGCACCTACGTCTTCACCACGGTTATCACGGACTGGCACACCAGAAAAAAAAATCACTTCTCGCATCCAAAGTCTGGAAGTGCACCAAAAAGTAAGATAGAAGCAAATCTAAGGACCTGGACTAGCCTTACATTGAAAACACAACCTGAGCCGGCAATGCTTGGCAAGTCTCTCAGGTATAAATAGTCACAAGTCGGAAAATACACATGCAAATCAGGCAGGGAAGTAGGGCAGCCACTGTAAAAGGCCAATTGGCAGAGAGGATGAAAATCTGGCTTTGAAAGCCTTTTTCAGGATTGATGGAACCTTTATTAAAAGAAGAGAGGCGGGTTCTTAGCTTCCTTGAAGGGTCACAGTAAAACTGCAGTGAACAGCAGCAGGGCTATTTATGCTGAATGTGACCCCACCTGGTCTTAGGCTGTTATATACATGATCATGCACCGATACAACATAATTCTTCACTTAATTGTTTTCTACCCTAATTTGCCCAGGTTTTATTGATATTATTAGTGGCATGTGGCACAAGTACTAAATAAATTAGCAAAAAGAAACACGCTCTCCAAACTATGCATCATTTCCATTTGAAATGAATGGTGATACTCCCTCCTCCTCTGACATTTTGTATCTGCCAAAAATAACTGCATAATTATAAGTTGTGTGCAAGAAACAGAAGGTAACATTCAAAGTTATTTTCCATAATTTTTACTTAGCATCAGAACTAGAAAATACCATATATGGCTGTTCTGTTATGCAGAAGTGGCCAAAGCTAACCCATTAATGAACTCAACGAAACTGCAGAAGCACACACCCAGCCTGGGCAAACACACACCATGAAAAAATAATAACGTGTAATGACCTTTCTTCGAGCTTCTCAGAGACAGATCATGCTCAATCTATTAACTCTTCATTTAACAGCTCTGTTTCATTTAGCTTGTTTTGGTTGGCATTCAATTAGAAATTCATGTACAGGACATTTTTTTCCCCTTTTTAAAAACAGAACACTTGCTATATTTCATCCAGTAAAACATCGGGAGGTAAAGTGGAAGCTGCAAGACAAGCTAAAGCTACACTAAAGCCTGGCACAACAATACTGAATTAGGCAAAACAACCTGCACATGGCCCTGACCCACAAGATTATCACTAATTGTTTGTTAAAAGGGCTTGGTAAGATCTGTTGCTCTGTAGAAAAGCAAAGAGCCAACTGGGTAACTCCCGATTTGTTTCAGTGCCAGTTAAAAAAGGCAATCCACACCACCACATACCATTAGCTTTACTGTGATTCCAGTCATGGCCAAGTTCTGTCACATCTGCCTCCGCACTGCTAAGACTTGCTGAGATCGGACTTCAGCTTACACAGAAAGAAAAACTGTCTCATCCAACCATTCCTCATTTCCTGCCTTGCTCGACGTGATGTCTCTTGCTGCCCATTCTCATGACCACATGTATCACGCAGAACAGCCAAACTAGATTCCTCCTCCCATTGCATTGCTTTGTCCCCTCTTGGGAGCCACCCCAAGCGGGTCCACTCCTCAAGGACAATGCGAGACCATTTCAGCTACTATCAAACTGTCCCACAACTTGCCACTTTTCCCCTTTCTCATCTTCCCACACCCTCACTACTTTTGCCAAGCCTTCCTTACCAGCCACAACTATCTCTGGATGCCCTAAACTCTCTGCGATGGGAAGCTGTGGATGCTAGAAGTTTCTATGGGGTTTAGCAGAGCCTGCCCAAAATTGTGGAAAATAAATCCACTGAGTGCTACAAAATACAAGTGCCATGCCTGGCTCAAGAAGGTACCCGGGGGAAGCACCGTACATCCTTGCTCTGATTTTATAATTCGTTCAAGCACCTGCTTTTGGCCAGTGCTGCAAAAGGCATGCTGGGCCTCAAAAATCTTCTTTTTTCAGGGACAGGACAGCCAGTTTTTACATCATGGGCAGGGGATGCAACATTTCTCATAAGTGCTTCTTCTACAAAGGTAAGAAATTAGCCAACTACAACTATTAATTTATTTAATTAACAATCAAATCGAGCATTTTCCTTAGTATGCCCTTGCTTTAGATCACTGACTACTAGTTTTATACCATCATTGCTATTTGCTGACATCACTTGATTCTTGTCCATGTTTTCTGTTCACTACAATAGAAGTCAGCTGTCACATTTCGTGAGTGTGCAAGGCAGTATTTACGACTGCAACTTTTGGTTCAAGTTGGAATAACTTTGATGAGGTATTTCTTAAATAATGAGCAGAGATGTCTTTGTGAATGGATTCATCCCTGGTCCCTTCTTAAAATCGTTTCACCTTAATATTCTTATAGTCCATTTTCATTGAGGTGGACAAGCACAGTAAGCATTGTGTAAGTTCACGGCTGCAAGTATTTCTAAAACTTATTCTAAATTTAAAAATTTGAAAATCCAAGGAGACAAAAATGGTATCTTGCACCTGACCTCCCTACTACAACAGAGCATGGGGTCAGTCGCCAGAAGAAATAATTTCTGCTCGTTATCATATTGAGCCAAATCATGGAGGGGCCGGAAGGATCACCATGAAAGATCTGCATGAAGTATTTCTGAGGAAGTGGCAACTGTCAAACTACATCAGGCTGAAGCGACCACCGATGCTGCGGTGGTAGCCCATGAGCTGCCCTGCAGCCACTGACCAAGCTGGGGTCAAAGACTTCGTGATGCACCCACACATACGGAGACATCCACTGCACACCAGGTACGGGAAGCTCAGGAACAACAGAGTCCAACTACACAGGTATAAAACTTAGACCACTCCGATTTAAACTATTCATTGAAAATTACTTGCTCCTGCACTTCAAATGCCTTTATTACTATTACAAAGATTTTTTTTCAGTGTGCCTCAGAAGAGTATGTTAATTCTAAATTTCGTTCAGAACAGCAATCACTTAATTATCAGTATATTTACAGTGTCTTTGGGCACTGTTAGGTAGTCAGAATGCTATTGTTTTCATTAAACAGTATTTTATTGATAGTACTAACAACTTCAATTCTGATCAACAAGCAAATGGTGCTTTTTTGATCTTATGATAATTAATTGGCCTTTCAGGTGTTTCCACATCCCAATTTATTACCAAGAATAAGAACATTATGTGAAACACCCTAAAAAGAATATCACTATGCATCACAAAGCACGTTCTAAATATAGGTTTAGTGCTTCTCCATTTCCTCACCATTTCTAATGCAATGTTCTCTGTGTAAAAATTGGGTGGAGAAATCCCACATTTAACTCCATTTTGAAAACCCAGCCTGAGCCTTGCATATTAAACATTCAGTTCATTTTATCCCTTACTGAACTTCCACTAAGTCAAAGGAGATTTTCTGATCAACATTTCTTTTCATTTTTTTCTCTAGAGATATGAGAAAATAGCTAACTTCATTTTCCTGTAGTGGCAACGAGGATCAAAAACTTCATATGACTCAAACGAGATGTCCAAGTGAACAGAATGGTTGTATCATCTCTTCAAACCATTATTTTTCCAAACTCCAGGCCCACTTTATGAAGCACTATAGGCCAGCCTTCAGACTATGGAAAAGGTCTGTGGATCAGAAAATTCCAGATTCAAATCGAAGTGGACCTTGAGAAGCCACCTGAAAAGAGTGTGCCAGTCTTCCACAATATCCAACTAGGACCTATCAGATATCTGGATGTTTCCAGGTAAGTTCTGCTTGGCTTTGAAGAAGTGATCAGCTGTAATGGCCACGCTCTTCCTGTTTTTTCAGAATTAGAAAATATGATAATTCACTGGATGTTATACCAGTGAACTACTAAACCAACAAAAACGCAGAATAACAAATCATTATTCTTCCATGTCCCCATATGGATACTAAACATGATTCGACATCCATTACAAGCCACGTTTTCCCAAAAGTATACAGACAGTTCTGTGGATATATCAAATACAGAAGTGAAGAATGATACTGAAAAAAACCTCACGATAAACAAAGTGGATGTTTGTCAAAAAACAAGCTGAGTGTTTGTAAATATTGACCAAACTAAGGGGTTTGCTTTGATATTTACTGACTGAACAGCAGCACAGACAAGTACAAAGGACATATAAAATTAGTCTGAATGCCAAACTCAGTGATCAGGTTCCAGCTACTGCAGGGACCCTCCGCAACAGCACAAACAACTGGTGGCAGCCAAAGGCACTTACCAAGAAATCACAGAAATACTTTGTCATTGCATTGCAACATTAGGAAGAACCATGATTTGATTTCTGAAAACGTATTTACTTCCAGTGACAGCTCATTGACTTGATTTAAAGAGCGGTTTGAGTTAACGTACTAACCAAATACCCACGTATAATGCTGTTTCCTACTTTTTAAAATTCAACTCTCAAACACACAACAAACACTTGAAAACTATCTCAGAATTTTCACTTTGTGTAACTGTATTTCGCACATAGTTTAATCATTTCTTTTGTGTATGAAGCAATTAATATTTTGCTCTGTATATTAATTCAAACTGTAACTGACTGAGAACAAACTAATGTGTTTTCAAAGTCACAAAAGCAACCATAAGTCAAGATAGCAAGAAATAAGTTGTAAAACCTATATTAACACTTTAAAGCTAAGTGGATGGTTGGCAGTTCAGCACTGAAATAGGTACCCATCTATGCTCATGTGTAGATTTTGCCAAGATACTTAAAAAGCACATTATCCCAACCGCATACCTACTGTAGAAAGAAAATACAAATTAGTGGTTATTCATGTGCCTGGAAGAAATAATATCTGCTGTTTCCAAGGAGAAATAAGCTCTTTGTTCTGTTTTTTTTAATGTCCCCTTCTTCCCAAAGGGAGAAAAAAAATCTTTGCTAATCCAACATAAATGTGGTTGCAATAAAAGCCTGCTATTAAAACATTATCAATTAGTACATCACAATGAAAAAAATTTCTCTGCTTGCACTCCACACTCTCCTACAAATATGTCATTTTATAAGCCCCCTTGTAATTGATGTAATTTCACAGACACACATGAAAAAAGCATCTCAGAGTACATAGTCTTATAAACAGGACATGCAAACTGGAGGCAAGAGAAATGGAAACAAGAATCAGATGACTTAACTGTGGCATGGGAATATTACTTGTCAGAGGTTAAATAGGAAGTCTATAGGAAATCTGAACCCTGCCCAGTGCCCGTACCACAAAACTCTCTCCTCTCCCTGGTCAGTTCTCAGACACGAGAGAGCCAGCCAGCAATAAAAGTGAAAAATGCAGGCAGCTGGTAACAGCCAAGAATTTTCATGCAAAGTGAGAATTTATTGGTCTCTGAAATTCTTACTCATAATTACCACAGGCATTTTAAATTTAGCAATGATGAAAGAGCGTTTTGTCCTTAAGACCATCTTGAAAAGCCAATACCAACAAAGTCGTTGAAGTGGAGACACAGGGGGGTCTGGAGCTGGACTCAGGGACAATGTTATTAACCTCCATACGCAACACCCGAAGAGATGGACCGTGACCCTGTGTACCCTGAACCGTTTCCCTTGTGCGTGCCCTTCCTCGAGCGAAGCAAGGACTGGCATGCTGCCTGTGTCTTAGTTCTGCCAAGGGCAGAAAGGCTTTTGCACATCATCAGTAGATGAGGCAGAACCGATTCCTTAATGTCATATCAACCTTTTCATCAAAGCAGTCAGATACTACTTTAGAGAAGGAATAAAGAGGCATGTGCCAGCTATGAGACTAATGAATAGTTTTCCTCAAGCAAAACATAATTCAGCATGAACTTCATGTTAATGTTCTTTCCACCCACTCACACATCTCCAACTGATTCTGCTCAACCAAAATGCCAACAAGTAAAACCACCCATCTTTTAATTCAGCTATTGTGCTGCAACATTAAGACTTCGCTTTACAACGCCATCCTGCAGCTGCCTAACCTCAAACATTACTTACATATTTACATGGCCTCCTTTCTTAAAGCATGCATGGAACCTGGAGGATTTCACTAAACTGCTAAAAACCATCATAAACCTGGGTCTCCTTTACAGTTCAGAATCAAAGGGCTTAAGAAGCAGAAGGAGGACATAATTTAAAAAATCAGATTAAGTCTTGAGTCAGGAAACAATCTGTAAACATATGGTATCAGCTTGTTTGAAGAGTGAAAGAGTATCAAGATGTATTTAACCAGAAAAGTATTACATCTCAGGAAGGCACAGGTTCATTTGTTGTATGAAGAAGATATCACAGAGTACAGCAAGTACAGAAACACGCAGTTTAATTTAGAATAAAACCAACAGCTGGGATCATTCAAGAACCAAGTCTCAAGCTTGAACTACAAGGAGCCTCAAAGACTCATATAAACCTAAGTACTTCACAATGCCCATCAACAACAAAAGAGGAAGAAAATTCTCGATTGCTGTCCTATTCTGCAAGTATCCACAATGAAAATCATATACTTTATTCTAAAATGTCTGTGACAAGCTACTTTTAGATAGAGGTTCCATGTAGCACAAGTCTGATCTAGCACATTTTGTTCTTGTGAGAATCCAGTTCAGCCTTATCTCCCCAATAAAAGAAACAGTTTCACTTGGAACAACCTTAACTCATAGATGCAGAGAGCGCCTGGGAGAGAATCTACACAGACATTACACATTTTTTAAGGACTTGTGTAGGAGCTGTGAAATTTGGACTCTGGAAGCCTCAACACGTGGCATTTGGGGAAGATTTTAATGTTCATTTAAGACATTCTTAATTCCAGCAGTCCACTGTCCTCTTTGCTGGAGATCCAACATCATGATGAGAGGGCGACAAGAACAGAAGTCCTCAACACCTCAACTGCTCATGGTTATCACTCGGAGATGCAGCTCAAATCCACTCCATTAGCCTTTAATCCACAGCAGGGCTGTGGTGCAGCCGAGGAGGAGCACAGACCCTTGTGCCCTCTCGGCACCGGGGATGGTGACCTCCAGAACCCTTCAGGCAGGACGACCTGGCCACCACAGCAGGAATCCTTCCTCCTGCAGAGCAGACGGACGCCTCTTCCATCGGAACCATATTTCACAGTCAATGAAGGTCTGAACACCTCCAAAAACCAAGCAAAATGTTTGGTCTGATACGATGTCTACAAGAAAGGAGCTGAGGAATATTAGGACTTTAGTCCAGCTTTCCAATATGTTCATACATTCAGAAAGTTGTATTGTCCAATTTTTGTACGAGAGCTTGAAAATGCTCCTATATTTTTCTTAGTGATGGTTCATTTACTTTAATTTCAACAATGAAAATGCATAATTCAGACCTCCACTGGTAAGCAAAAATGCAATGCAGCTAAGATGCAATTGCTGTTCCCAGAAACTTGATTGCACAGCAAATTCGACTTTTTTTTGTTTCTTTTTTACATAAACCAGAAAAAAGTTCTGGTTTATGTGAAAACATCAACAAAACAAATTAGCAGAGGAACATTCATCTCAGAAACACTGGAACCTTTATATAGCTCCAGTAATTTGCCACTGTATTCCTAAGGCCACTGAAAATCTCATAAAAATAAAGGGAAGTTTTCATTATACAGCCTTGCTTGCTACTGATCAAACCACTACTCACTACAGAAAGCGAAGAGCGTTTTCAGGGGTGACAGAGCTATGCACAAGAGGCCAAGCAATTTCTTAAGGATGCTTTAAAAAAAAATTAAATCTGAGGAAACCATTGGTGTCCCCATTTACTACGATGTGAACATGACTCACAGGAGCCATCATCAGACTGACCTCTATCCTCCCAAACCCCCTCACAGGACCAGCCTCCACAGACTGCTGTTACATGAGCTGCCCCTCAGTGCTTGGGAACACAAGAATTAATTTATTGAGCATGTGCTTTATTACGCATTTCAAAACCAAGCTTTTCTAGATACCACTATTTTAAGTCTTTAAAGTTGGACTCAAAACTGAGGAAGCAACTTTGCTTTTTGGACGCGAAGCAGTTGAAATCCAGCTCGTCCACGGCGGTGCTGGCTCTGCAGTACCAACGGCAATAAAATTTTGTCAATAAACAGATCAAACATGACTCAGAGGGCAGTGACACACAGTAGCTAGTGCCATTTTACAGCTAATTTTATGACTGTAATCCACTTCCCAGAGCTACTGTTACAAACAGCACCTAATTTCAGTGGTTGACTTCTGCCACATGTTGCGGGTCACTGTGCACTGGGCAGATTAACCGCTTTCCATGTGACAGAAGTTTAGCAAATTAAAATACCAGCCTCATACTGACACACTGGTGAGCCACGTAACTTTACCAGCCTGCCCCTCTTTAGGACATCGCCAAATAGCTTCGAGAGCCGTGCCAGGTGCAGTCTGGTTTTACCCACTGCAGTAGTTCTGGAGGATGGGGATGCACTCTGCAAAGCACCATCCACATAACAGGAGACAATCTGCATTCTCCAAAGAATTAAACTGTAAGTTAAATAAGATCTGAGGCTACTGATGTGATCTATTCGTAAGAAGTTACTTTAACTCTCCCTGCACTCAAAATAATCAGTTTTATCCTGAATTTTAAAAGCATATCCAGTTCAGTTTGGTTTTCCATCCAGATATTACAGGCAATACAGTTTTAAAAACACATGCATTGCAAGGGCATTTCACAGCAGCCAGATGTCCACCTACCTTTACTAACAGAAAGAGCCAGCAGTAACAAGTCCCTAAAATTTTTTACTTGCATGAAATTGTGTTCTCAATTATAACTGGGAAAATACCAAAGACCATTTCTCAATATCAGGCCTGTATATCCCACAGAAACAGGTTTTGCTTTTACCTCTGAAGAAGACAAATATGCAGTGTTTTTGTTCTTTGCAGCTCAGTGATTTACTGGCATGCCTCTTCCCATAAAATATTTGCATATATCTGAGAGTCAAACTGTTCTGATACATTCTGTGTTTGCCAGGAAGTGAGCGCTTCAGTTCAGTGTAACTGCACATTTAAACAAGGACAGGCACCAGGACAAATGGCAGCGTAATTAACATACCAATGAAGAGCCAGTTGTTAATTACCATCCATTTCAGGCATTTTGTATGAGCAACTTACCTGAAAAGCCTTCCCATCTGCATGCTGGCAAAGCCAGTAATTAAACAATTCAACATCCCTTTTGCTTGATTAGAACAAAAATCATAATTATTTTATGTTATTCTATTTGTCACATGCAGTTGACATTTAGATGAGAAAATCGGCAGCAGCCCAAATCTAAACATTTGAAACAAATGTTATGAGCTGTTCTTGAACAAAACAGCAACATGTATACATCTAGGGTAGATGTAAGCTAATACACATTGCTAATTGGAGCCAACTGATTATATCTTACAGTACCTGCTGGGTCACATGGAAGGCAGCACAGCTGCCATGTACAGCAGAAAAAGTACCACTTTTCTTTAAGGGGGACTTTAGATGCTACCTATAGAATGGAGTCTGAATTTATAAGCTGCTGAAAGACTTGGGGATAGGCCGAGTACAATACCAGGATTAATTTACATTTAAACAACAGGAACTGAAAAGTCAATACCCAGCTCAGCATAGCACCACGGTTAAAATAGGGTAGTTACAGGAGCTGTAAGAAAGGTAGAGGCACGTGAATGGAAAGCAGGATTGAAACCACAGGATAGAAATACTAAAGACAGACAAAATAGAAATAGCAGCTGACAAAAGAGAGGAAGCAGAAAGTTTAGAAACATCCATCAATATGTAGAGTATGCAAAACAAAGGATTTCTCTTTCTCCCTGTGCAGATGGCTTTGCCCAAAGAAGACTAGCGTGCTTTGGGTACAAAGAAGGAAATTACATCTATCTTGAAAACAGCTTCTAATTCATTACCCATTGCATGACTACAGTCATTAATCTACGTAAACAATAAAACCAAGATCTATTTTAAATTTTGACTATCCAAATACAAGTTTGAATTAGCTCTTATTAAAACATAGGCATTCTGTGTTTGATACTGAAGTTTCAAACCATGTAACTTATGCAGTTTAAAGGCCATATTTTGCTGAAATCCTATAACTTTTTGAGATAAAACAGTTCATTCATGGGAGTAGCCAAAACATGGGTATTTGGTCCGTGTGGGTATTCAATCGATTGATTTTCATTTGGAGTTTTATTTTAAACAACGGAAGACGATGAACGATTAATTTTTGAAGTTTTTCTTTGCTAACAATGTGCATCTATCTTATCTGGACTATAATCGGAACATAGAGAAAATGTACAATTGCAGCCTTATAAAATTTCTCCTCATCTGACAGGATGATTGATACAGAAGGGGTACCAGGAAATACTTTACATCTGAACAAAGAAATACTGTTAGCAAGAAGTAAACTGTACAAATTGCTTGTAAAGCAATGAAATTTCAAATTTTTTGCCTGCCTTGTCCAGCAAATCTAATTTTTTGCACAAATTATCTTACAGACTGGGTGGAGGAGCACCTCTATCTTTGCAGATTTCCTTCCCACATAACCTTTATTGAGCACGCTCTTACGGGGAAGAAAATATTGTCGCTTGGGTTGGTATCCACATGCTCCTGCAGCCAAGGCAGCGTCTGTGCGCTCCACAGTGCTGCGTGGGGAGAACAGCACATCCAGGGCTGATTCATCCATCTCTAAATTCAGCCGGCCACCCAAAGACACTTTGCTATAGATAGACTGGAAAATCTGCCAAAGATCTACAACAAGACCGCAGATCTAAATTCCCACATCTCAAACTCTAGAACAGGGTGTCAAACTCGTTTTCACCGGGGCCACTTCAGCCTCGCGGTTGCCTTCAAAGGGCCGAACATAATTTTGGGACTGTATAAATGTAGGAATAGCTACATTCATACAGTCCTAAAATTACATTTGGCCCTTTGCAGGCAACCGGGAGGCTGAAGTGGCTCCCAGTGAAAACGAGTTTGACACCTCTGCTCCAGACCCCTTTTTCCCTTTTCTATTGCAAATTTTAATAACATTGTACTTTCTGCAGGTAGCACTGAATTAATGCATTTTCCATTCTTACTTGCCAGTTATCAAGAAGTAAGGCCCAAAAAATTACCCTAAATGATACACGTATCTGATCTTCAGAAGTCATTTAAGCATAATCTCCGCATACATCTTCATAATGACAGTCCCATTTTTGTCCTCTTAATAACAATAAGCACTATATCAACAGTATTATTTTGCCTTGTCTGTTTTGAAAATGCTAATTTTTTTCCTTTCCTACCTAATCTCTATAGCAATTTTTCTTACTGGAAATAAAATACCACCTGGTATTACAGAAAAACGCAATATTTGTTTTGTTTTGCATTTTTATTAAGAGCTATGGGAAACATTATTGTATTTGAAAAAAATATTTGGAACTAACCACAAGCTACATATCCAAATTTTAAATAAATATTCTGTGATAGAAGGGATAACCTGAAGTCAAACCTTTTGTATGCCCTATATATTAGAAATACCAAAAAATGACATTTCTTCTATGCAAGTTACTGTGTGGTACACAGTCCTGAAGGACAAAACATAACGGAACAATTTAAGAAGCACTATCATCTCATACCACAGTTTTACTGAAATGAGGACCAATTCTGCAGTAAGAAAGATATGAAAATACAAGAAGAAAAAGATCTGCAATTTTAACCTCACATTAGCTAACGAGTTTTCTGGTTTTGAGACCTTTGGTTTAACATTATCTTAGAAAGAATACCACTTTTTTGCATCCCAGCAACATCAGAGCCCATTACAACCTCCATCACTAGAACACTCCATTTACTCCCCAGGATGCTGTTAAATTGATTTTGGAATTTACTCGGTAGTCTATATTGTAATGAAGGGCAAAGCTGTTACTACTGTAGCAATAAAACACAACTACTCTTGGGCTCTGAGTTGAATAGACAATTTTAAAATCTAAAACACTAGATTTTTTTTTTAGTCATCAATTTCAAAGCTCTATGAAAACTAAAAAAAAAAAAAAAAAAAAAGAACGGCCAGAACGGCCAGATTGTCAACTTCAGAAATACAGTTCCTTTCAGGAATATGGAATAGGCATCATCAAGAAAATTCACCCACAGCACCTAATATCTTAGTACCTTGAGTGCAAACATAAAATGGGCTAACAGATTATTTTGTTCTCAGATTGTCCAGCAGAAACAGGAGAATGATTTATCTCAACATTTAACTCCCAAGGTAAACAAACATACAAACAAAACCAACGCACCCAGAAGACAAGACACTTGCTTAAGACAAGAGCCCAGACGCAGGGCTGAGTTACAAGTTTTTGCTGATATGACATAAAATTTGCTCTTAACTCATTACAAACTGAAAGAGAGCTTATTTAATCACCTTTCTTCAAGGTTCAACACCAATTATTTTTATATCTTGGATTAGCCATAAGCTAAAAGTACCTGCCATCAGCTACTGTGGTTGTAACAGTGATGTCTTAAGCCACAGCAATTGCTTTCTCTCACCGCCACCACATCTCTCAGTCTCAACCCGTCTCTAGTAGACACCCTTCTGACATGTTGTTCTCCGTATTTTACACCTTTGGTTCTGCGCTTAGTAAGAAATCATTAAAGGAGCGTTAGTAATTATGTGCAAAACTCATTTATGGTTAAATATAAGAACACAATCCTAAGGATTCACAAAATCTTAAAACGTAGCCAAAAATACATCCTAATGGATCTGCACTCTAGCACAGGTCTAGATAAACTCTGAAATCTCATGTTTTACTCTGACTCGACTTACGAGTTTGTGCCATTTGGTAATGCATCTGTGGGTACCACCCAGGGTGGCCCTTCCATCGAGGGATATCTCACCAGGAAGAACTGAAAAGATATAACCAGTTCATTTCACATCACCTGATCACAGCAGAAAACTGCTGCTGTGGGACCACCCATCAGACTGAGCCAGATTGGAACTTGTCACCCAAGACCAAGTAACATCTCGGGAAAAGAAATGCTGAATTAATTAAGAGTTTGATGTTTTCATCCCAACTTGGACGATATACGAATCACCACATCGTGTACTGCACCACAAGTTAGGCAAAATTTGACCTCAAAGTAGCAACTGTTATGGACAAGTTTGCCTTCCAAAAATATACACATTTAAAACAGACATGGCACTAAGTTACTTTGCTGCAAGCAGTAATTCATGAAATGCTTGTTACACCTCCACAGTTTTTTTGTTCTTAAGTCCCATTTAATATGCCAATCTTATTTCAGGAGGAAATAAATTAACTCTGATGCTTTGTGCCAATGCAGATGAGCTTCCCACACACCTGTATTGTGTTTCACACTTCAGTTAGTCATCCGGATTACGACAAATGAACAAAGTGCTTCTAACCAGATCCCATTCCCAAGGTTAAGCACGTGGGAACAGAAAGAAAGAAGACTATCTCACAGAGGCCCCCACTTTTATCAGTGCAAGGTCTAGTTGCAGCTGTGGATGAACTTCACCAAAAAGAACTATCAGTTTAGATCTAACAGAGCCCAGGAGCCCCACAGAGGTGGCCTTACCCCCATCACGATTCAGTCCCTGACACTGCAATTCCCATGAGCCGCAGCCAGGACAGGCTGCAAACTGCTCCCACTCCTATGAACTTTTGTAACTCAAACTCTCCATTAAAAAAAGATCAGCGGGAAAATGGGTAAATCAGCATCTAACGTGAGAAAGATGATGCTGGAGAGCAGTGCACAGCTCTGTACCAACAGGTCCCACACCAAAAGACTTTCACAGCCAGAGCTACAGAACACCCAGCTTTTCTGTGTCCACTAATCCCCATTCCACTACGTAAAATATTACTAAAACCACACGTATTTGTATTGTGGTAGCTGCAAGTTAATGTCCTGCCTAAATTATCGACTGTTATTAGAACCCCAGACAATTGCTTAATAAAAATTTAATCATATTGTAATTTCTAATCATCATTAAAGATGCTTAACAATTTAATCTCTCTATTGTCCTCCCCTAACATTGCAAATGAGAAAGTCAACTGGCATCAGGCAGCACAGCTTCACCAATATTAATAGGGCTACTTTCATGTTACTCCAGCTGAGGGTCTGGCCCCAAGAGAAAATAACAGCACCAAAATCCTCTTGCTACAGTTTTTTATTGTTTCTCTGCACTGCTTTGCAGTTAATCCAAAAAAATAACAAAAGCAGCAGATTGTGACGTTAACAGAAATACAGCATAAATCAAGGTATTTCATGCAGTTCTATCTTTTGCTGTCCATGGTAGAGGAAACACAGCACTGCACTACAGATGGGAGGTCCCCTCTCCTCACCTCTTCGCAGCTGAAAAACTCCTCATTTTAACTTTGTCCACACATAGCTACATTTGTCTGACAGCAACACTCACACACAGAAAACGTGGGTGGATCATTAACAGCCAGTGAATTTGTCTTTCAGCTCAGATCTGTTCCAACTGCCTAGATGACGAATGAAGCGATGCTCTGTAACCTCAGCCTTGAAGTAGGTGTTGGTTCACTTCAAGAAACCAACATGTCTCCTCATCCTTCCCATGGACCGGCAACCTGTGTCTAAAAGTCTGAGGACCACACTGCCAGCTGACTTCAACTGTGTCACATCACTGCGCAGAGATGCGTACAGCCAACACGCTTGGCTCTTGTTTCACTCATGGTTTTTTATGTTTCTTCAATAATCCCATAACGCTCTCTAAATTCACAAAGTGAGTATTCCCTGGCTCATGGGACAACTCTACGCCGCGGCTGCACGGCGGTTCGTGCGTCGCACGCCTCCTGCAAACACATCTTCTGGTGGCTTCAGCTGCAGGCAGGTGAGAACAGAAAGTGGAAATGGTTGGTGCAAAAGGGCCACCAAGCTCTATTACAATCCAGCAGCTTCGCTAAGTGGTCTGGGCTGATCTTTCTGTGCACGGCTTGTAGGAGCTGACAGGACAACAGCAAACCAAATCTAAGCCAAAAAAGGCTGTTTGTTTTTTATTTTGTCTGCAAAACAGCTCACTGATTCCAACTATGTGTGCAAGTAATGAAACTCTGTTATCATGCGCAGCATGGTATCCTGGAAGCTAAATAATATTCATTTAATAACCTTCCATTAAATATCGATTTTCATTTACTATGTAGAATTCCAATATTAAAACTTAATCTGATTGGCAAAGATCTGTTCCTGCTTACTTTATTGACACTTACTGAAACAAATTAATTGTTTATATCATAATATTTACGTTCAGTATGACAACCACACGACCAACTACAGCAGGATTTAATCTAAAGAACAGCCTTTAAACATTAGTTGGCGTTTACTCAAGTGAGCCCTTAATTGTCAGAACTGAACTCGAGTCTGAAAAATGACAAAACGTGATCACATATCAAAACAAATAAAACTGCAATCCACTTTTGATAAAAATATTCTTCATCAGTATTAAGCCCAGTGCAAGATCCATAGTTTCCCTTATTTTTAGTGTGGGATACTTGATGATCCAACACTCAGTTGATCCACGTGTATCTCCAAAACATATAATACAGCATCTCGCCTAAACCCATTTTACTCCACCACGCATTCAACTGAATAGATGTTGCATCTCACAGACGAGTAACAACATCAGGGGAAAGTCTTCCCTCACCAAAACTTCAAAGAGAAAGTTTATGTAAGTTTCTTCTCTTAACAAATGTGACATTAACACGAAATGTTTATTACATCCTTTGGCAAGGAAATAAACACGTGGCAAAGACCCCACAGGCACGGAGGTGCCCTTGGTCAGTTTCGACGCCTTGTTTTGCTTCGCAACCCAATTTTCCTTCCTGACAATGAACTTGGCCCAACGTACTGGCAGGAAAACCAAATATTCCCGCCGATCTCCAGGGCGGACACAGGTCCGCAGGGCGCAGCCCAAACCCGCCTCCGCCCGGGGAACGCGTTCCTCGTTCCCCTGCCACATGACCGCAGATGCTTATGCAAAACTGTTCATTGCTGGGGTGCCGACACCCCACGGCAACAACCCGGGGCGAGAGGAGGCAGCTGCGCTCCCGCAGTCCGAGGAACCCGCCGAGGGCTGCCGGCCGCGGGGCTCGGCGCGGTGCCGGGGCGAGCGGGCGGCTCCTCCCCCGGGCCGGCCCGGCTCCCGCCGCCGCCGGTGTCGCGCCCCCCCCCGGCCCGCAGCCCCCGCCGACCGGGGACGAGCCCGGGGGGGCGCAGGGGAGAGCGGCGGGGGCTGCCCGGCCTCACGGCTGCCGAGACCGCGCCGCCCCGGGGTGCGGGTGTGTGCGTGGGGCGGGGAGGGACGTGTTGTGCGGCGGGGCCACATGTGGCGAGACGCACTCCCTGCGGCGCAGGGGGCGACGGCACCAGCAGCTACTCACCGGGAGGGTTTACCGCCGCCGGCGTTGCCATCTTGTCTCTGAGAAGAATTAAGACAAATGCAAGAGGGGAGGAGGGACGCTCTGAGCAGCTCAGGGGAGGCGGGGGAGGGGAAGGCGGCCGGCGCCGGGGCGGGCGGGCCGGGCGGCGCGGGGGGCGGCGGGCTGCTCCCGCCCCGCGGGCTGGCGGCGGCGCTCCCCGCTCCCCGCTCCGTGCGGGGCGGCCCAAGATGTCCGATGGCCCCCGCGCCGCGTCTGCTCATGCGCTGCGCGCAGTGAGCATGTGCTGGGCGGCCGCACATGTGCGCTGGGCCCGCGCCCGCCGCTGTCCGAGCGGGACCCCCCCCCGCCCCACCGCGTTTCGCCCCGCAGGGGCCCGGGTGGGCGCGCCTTTCGCCCCGGTCCCAAACCAGCCGCCGCCTTCGGGGCTCGAACCGGCGGACCCAGAGCGCGCGGAATCCCCTGAGGGAGCGGGCTGACAGTTGGGTCTGTCCGGCGCCCCCAAACCCGAGAGCCCTGCCGAGAGGGTGCAGGAGGGAGACCGTTAGACAGCGTGACCCCTCTGCGCGTCATCCCCAGGCACGACGGGCGTCCTCTGCGAGATGGAAGTGGGATGGAACACCCCGAGTTCTTCCACTTGCAACCTTTCCTCCGCTTGGGGTTCAAGGGATGCTGTTCTGGGGGTCCCTGGGGTCAACACACACGCTGATGTGTGGCTGGCGTTGAGCTCGGTCAAATGTGAAGTGAGCCCTAGAGCTTTTTTTTGGGGAAAAAAAGGGAGCTTTGGTGTAATCTTCACATTACAAATACACTCAGCGTATGTCTGACTGCAGGATGGAGGATTTGGTGCTTCAAATGGATAGTGCTACACAGAAACATCTCAGTCCTTTGTTCGTAATACTAATTTCCTGGAATTATAACGGAAAATGTAACAACTCTTGTAGTTCTTAAAAAAAAAAAAATCCCGGAATTCAGAGATGGGTCATTCTGCACTCCTCCAGGCGGAGAATAGGAATTGTATCATGTCCCTCTAAAATCCATGGTTTATCTCACACTATGTTCACGTTCAAGCTTAGTGCAACTGAACAACTGATCCTTTGTAACTCACTCGGCTGGCATTTTAAGGCATTTACATTACAAACACAAGGACTAAAAATACACTTTCAATGAAATCTGAGATATTTCTCATAACCTCATAGCTCAGATCTTTAGAGGGAGAAAAAATAAAACAACACGTCACCACAAAAAAACCCACACCAGTATCACAGAATTAACAAACTGCAAGATATGTGAAAAGCCACCAGTGTAATAAATGCAGCAGTCACATGTAGCATGTATGTTATACTAGAGGGAAAAAAATAGGCTTTTTCACACCCTGGAATGCTGCAAAAGCCTGTTAATCTTTAAGCGCCTCCCCAAGGCTGTGCTCAGTTGCCCTGAACAGCCTTGCAGAAGTTAATGGAAGTGCTCAAAATGAAAAGTTGCTACTCAATCCCTTGCTTTGCTGAATAAGTAACCTGAAGAGAGTTTAGCTATTAAAATATAAAGTGGCAGAAAAATGGAGAAAGCATGGAGGCTGTGTTTACTTGTTTCCTGTAGATGAAGTTAATCAGAGTAGTGTTAAAATGCTCCTGCTTATCTGGAACGTCTACTTTATCTTTGATTTATCGTGCTTTTGTCTATCAGATGTTGAGCTGTTTTCCTAAGCATCTTACTGCTTTAGTGCCTCCTGATGCTGTGGAGTTTTGGATGCTCAGCAGGCAATCTTAATTCTCATTTTAAGGCATTTACCCTTGCTAATAATAAAATCGTGTTAATATCAGCAATTTTATAAATACAGCTTATTTCCATTCAGATAAAACGTCATTGTGATTTGAGAGAACCTTGGTCAGAGTATTTCTAGATTCTTACTCTTAACAAGGAAAGCAACATTCAGAGTAACTTACCCTGCTGCAGGAAACTGGTCATAGCTCAGTTTCTTTAGGTTTCTGTAAAGTCTCATGTTCAAATTGCACATGTAATACTGCTCATGAAAGCTTTTCCACATGCCGCTATTATGTCAAGTTATATATACACACATAAAAGTTAAAGGGCCAAACCCCTAATACCATAATGCTAGGTAAATATCTTATAAAACCATAATTTGTAGCATTAGGCACTTCTCAAGTGTTCTCTGAAGGCGTTTACAAGTATTCCTAGGTTGAATCTTCTCTGTCTCTCTTACCAGAAAAACATTAATATTTCTTATTAAATTTCTATTTTAGAGATAAGGAAGCCACCCCAGAAGAAACAAACCCAAAGGGATCTGACAGTGCGCTACCATAGCTTTCAATAGACGTATGGAATAAACCAAACGACTGCATATAAACCAATGAAACCGTTCAACTATGTGTGCTGTCCCCTTGCATAATATCCCGTGAGATATTAGATTAGCCCAGAAAGAGCACATTACAGCCGGTATATTTGATATTTTGCTCCACCTCAGCAGGACCTTAGGGCTTAGAATGGAACATGTTCTGTCAAATCTACTGTGATTCAGACAATTACGCAAAATAAAGCTGCTTTTTGTTTTGGTGTGAGCTTTGTTGACTCGCTCTGTTCAGTTCCACATGCAATTCTTTGTTCACTTAAATAGATTGAGAGATGAGATTGATTTTTTTTCTCCTCTACATGTTCTCTATCTTAACAGGCAGCATTAGCAGGGTCTTTCAGAATCCCTGAAACAATCCATAAGTGAATAGAGCTATTCTCTGTTTATCTGTAATAAACGACTTCCCTGCTATCGCATTCCATATCTGCTGTGAGATCTGTAACAAAGGTAGCAGAAGAAATAAACCGTCACTACTCTTAAAAGTTTGTTCTATTAGTAGCGGAAGTGCATGCTCCATGTTTTACTTTTGCTGTAATACAAAAAACCCCCACACAGTAAAGCATGAAATCAATCTAGTGACTGAATTCATGTTTCTCTAAGTTCATGCCAAGCTGTGTACCTTGAAAGCCCAGTTCCTATGGAATGGGGTTCCTCACAAGAAAAGCAGAGACAGCGCTGGAATCTGCCCTTTCTGAGAGATTAAACAGCACTATATCAATACGAAGTGCAAAATAGAAGGCATATACAAAATCACAATATGCAAAATTTTTACTGTTCCTGTGGCACAACAGGGGTGCTTCGCTTACCACGTTAATATATTTACAAACAAGTGTTGGCATGATGTGTCGCAACAGGAAAGTAAACAAATTAAGAAGAGTGGTTTTTTTCTCAATCTTGTTATTACGTACCAGAGAACATCTGTTAGGTGTCTTTACAATGATTGTTCCCAGTTTTGAGGGCTGTTATCACTGACACTGGTGCTCAGCATACGTGTGTGTTCTGCACCTTGGCACTGGGAACAGAAATAGATCAGTTGAGCACTGCAGCTTGCTGGAGCTGCTCTTCCTTAATACTTTGCCTTTGGAAGTTGAGCACTGGCCTGGAAATTGGAAAACCTGAACTTGCACCTATGTGTTTTCGTCCCATGCCAGGCACTAACAATTTCTAAAAGATTTTTATTTTGTTTAAAATGTGGAAAAGTTGGGGGAGTTCTGCTATTTCCTTTGGAAAAACTGACGTCTTTCTGAAATGGTTTACTCCATGTGAATGAGTAAAGTCCAGAAACAAAATTACAAAAGAAAAAGATAATAAAAAGGATGATATAGGATGATAATATATGGTCAGTGTCAAAAATGGATAAAAAAGATATTTGTTTTTTCTTACCAATTTATTACAATTCCACTTTAACAGAATCAAAAATCAAGATCCGAAAGCTTGAAGCTACATTTCCCCAGGAGAATTTTCTTTTCTGGGGACATAAAGAAGCTAAGTGAAGTTTCAGACATTTTAATCCTGAATAATCAAACCCAGAGACATTTTAATAAAGACTCATACTTTAATAAGACCTCCCAACTACATTCCTTGATCTGTGTTTCCATTGTAATTGAGTTAATATATTGCACCCAATTCATCCGGAAGTCTTGGATCGTTTGAAGCGAGTATGATATATGTATATTAAACAACAATATCCACCCAAGTACTCGGAACTGGAACATTACGTGCCCTTTTTAAATTTGTTTCGTCATGTATGGATGACCACACTTGCCTAAATAAGCTATAGAGAAAATGATGAAATTTAAAATATGAACTATCATAGGAAGGTCTTAAAAGCATTTGTTAAGGAAATTACAACCTTGTTCTTTAAACTATTCCATATAATTTAAAAGAAAATTGTATTCTTCCTATAAAATGCAATAAAATACCTTGATAGGAATGTGGAAGTTACATTAATCTCTATTCAGTCCTGGAGGTGTAGAAATGTAATTTCTATGATGTTCTCTACAGTTATCGCTGTTAAAATCTGCAGTGCTTTTCCTTTAGGGAAAATTGGAGAAACTCTCCTAAAGGTGAAATGGTTGTGACAGAAGTTCTCTTGTCTGAGAAATGTAACTGAGATCAGACAATAATCCTATGTTAGTGAAAGTCTGTACTAGGAACCAAACACAGAGGCATCTTTCCTCTCTTCAGCTCTAACATTTAAAGCTTCTTCTGAGTTTGTATAAAATTCACTATGTACTAACAACCAAATTTAAACAATGAAGCTTGATTATCAAGCTTAAGAGAGGAATAGCTGGTGCAAACACATTAACGCGTAACTTGTTTTCTTTACAATGTTTATTAAGCAGATAAAGGCTTCCTTTAATGATCCTGCCACTGTGTCACATCCCTTCAACTCGTTAGCCCTATAATACCAGCTGGAGTGAAAAATTAGTGTAATAAAAACCAGAGCCAGTCATTTGCGTGGAAGAGGAGCCTTTTTTCAATGACTGCTCATGGTGGGACCAAACTGCCAGTTTCCCAGATTCCTGCTGCCCCATCTGCCCTATTACAAAGCCCGTGAATGCAATAAAATGTAAAGATTCAAGTAACGTAACATCCATGCATCTTGACAAAAGTATGTCATTTCTTGGTTCATGATTTCTAGGTTTACAGCAATATCTCTGGAATTGACTTGTCTGTAATCCACAGAAGACTGATGCATTTTGACATACAATAAAACTAACAGTAGGACTAGGACACGTTTACATTTATGGCAAGGCAGTTTGAAAAATATACTCTAAGAACATTGTATATTAGAAAAATACTGCTGCCAACTTGGTGGAATCCTTTGCCTTGTTTGAAATGAGAATGTATGAAAAGTATTTTGCTAAGGTTTGTAAACAACATTTTATCCTCTTTACAGAGTTTTCTTTATCTCATCAGAGAGATTTACTGAGGATCATAAGCTGCAAAAAGACTAAAATGGCAGAAAATCTTTCACAATTAGTTGCAACAAAACTGCCTGAGTCCCATGAGACAAAGAAGGCAATCTGTATCCTAAGGAAAGCAAGAAATTGTGAGGAATCTGAAGCACACTGTGCTATTTCATTAAAGCACAGGACAGCTGGAAAAAACAAACATGTGGAGGAAGTGCCTGTCTGATATCTGCCCTCTATTCTAACGTGCTCCTTCTCTGCTTTCTTTAGCCTCTCTTTCTCCAGCTATGCAAGATAACAATTTCCAGGAACCATAAAAGAGAATAGAAAAACATGCATTAGTCTTATAAGTTGAATTATGATTTATGACAGGTTTTGCATTTCACAAGTAAGATATTATGCAAATTCTCAGCAGACCCTTTCATTTAAAAGCTTGCACAAGATACTTTTGGTAGCTTCCCCCTTGATTTTATTTCTGAAATAGACAACCTGAACATGGGTACCTGTGTCTCAATGACCAGACAGTACATGCTTAATCATGTTCAAAAATCTAACCCCTGAATTATGGAATGCAGCATAATTAATTTCTACATTAGCAAAAGCATACTTTAAAAGTGATGGAGCATCCCTTACCATATGCTTTATGGTTCTTGCATTTGCATTTACTAAGAAAGAACAACCATCCTGAATGTTTTAATAGCCAGATATATAGGCACAGATAATTTTTCTTTCTAATCCATCCTATCAGATCACCTTGAATATAATACAATTCTTTTACTGTATCAGCTAACGTATAAAAATAAAAGTGTATTAGTGTAGTTGTGTTAAAAACAGTTACCAATCTATAGGAACTAACCAGAAGATCCACCTGGCCAAGCATTTTGTTTCTGACATTGTCTCCTGAGTTGGCAACGCCTGACAAAAGAGGGTGAAGACAAGACAAATCCTGAGTTATACTTCCCTCTGCTGTACTCTTGGAGCTTCCAGCAAACTGCAACTAAGGGAATTAGTGAAGTAGGAGGTATCATCAGCATAATTAAAAGCCCTCTTAGCATTAGCCCAGTGTTTTGGATTGATTGTAAAATGTCCCATCAATTAATTTCTATCCAGCTGGGCTGGGTCGCGTATTGATCCCCTCAAATAGGAGGCTGAGTGTCAGGAGTTTAAACAGTGAAGTGATAGAGTTAGCACACTGATTCCTGTTTCATAGCTGCATCTTTTGGGGTAAGAGATAATGCTACAGTGCAAACAGCACTGAAAGGCACACCGAGATGAATGCTTATAGGAAAAGGACTGTGGAATAGCAATGCCTAGGGTGTATGCTTTGAACTGGACAAAATAGTAGGGAAATCTATCACAAAATATCCTGGGTATCCAGAGATCGAAATGCATTTTGCTGTGTTCATCTAATCTGTATTCGCTATGCCTGCCTGAGTGTTTTACATCCACAAAGTTTTTTGAGGATAAGGCACCTGTACAACATTAGGCAAACTCATTTTGGGGGGTTGGAAGCAGGAAAATCAGCATCTTTTTCCACTCGTTGCTATTTAAGGAGAGAGGGAAAAAAAAGATTAAAAAGTAGTTAGCTGTTTCACAATTCAATCAACATGTTACAAAACACAGTGTGATGTGGGCTCGGGTGATACTTGGCGCTTTTCCTGTTCGCTAGCAGACCAATTCACAATCTTGGAAGAGCCACTTACTACCACTCCAGAGCAGCTTTTTTTCCCTGAGCGTGCATGGAATTCACCCCAGGGCAGCACGCTCACAACAAACTTGGAAAAGAAATGCTTTTTAACCTGTGTCAGTGGGATGTAAGCAGGACGCTGTTTTTTCATACTGCCTGTTTCATTATGTATTTTATCCTGTCCATTGGTGTGAGACAGAAGGACAGATAGACCAGAAGAATGGTAGATTGGTGGCTGATTCTTCAGAGCCTGAGCTATCAACTCGTAATATCATGTTTACAGGTTTCATCAAGGGTTTGCCATTCTAAGCACATTGTGCTTCACCTCAAAGTTAAGATCTATCAATTAGAGTATTGAACAGTGATGGAAGGCAAAATCAGAGAACAGGATTTTCAAGACATGCCCTTGGTGCATTGGAGCCATAAAGGACCACAGACCACAGGCTAATTCCCAAACCCCAGGTGGGAGGATATTAAGGCTGTGCAGCTCTGTCTGTCTGGACAGGGCTGTACGTTTTCCCCCATGCTACAATTACATTGCCAGCATCTGGGGCAGTGAGAGTGCATGGTGGAGATGGACCAGAGCAAACGCAGGAGGGAGCTGTGTGAAATGTGGTTAACCAGAGCCTAAGTAATAACGTGGGATCACAGGAAAATACTGTCCCAAACACTTCCTGGAGTGGTGCTGGACACAGCTGACCCCTTGGCTAAATTTGCCTTTAGTCATGCTCAGCATCAGCGTAGTGTTTTCTTTGCTTGAAACAGATGGTTTCTGTAGAGAAAAGTAAGACTTCCAAACAGTGATCATGCTGCCCAAAAGCTG